>NC_064567.1:101234956-101853321 GCF_937001465.1 Orcinus orca
ACCAGAATCAGGGAGTTTTCCTATCCCTTGTCAACAAAAATAATATACAACCTATAATAGGAATAGAAAATCGTTTTTTTTTTTTGAGCCAAACTGAGGACTATATCCTTGAAGACAGCTTCCCAGGTTACTCTGAGAAAATGCTTAGGAGAAGCATGGTTTTCAGCACAATTTTATATCTTGTCAGAACAAAGAACATTAATCAAGTCAGGGATACATTTCTTCAAGGTTTAAAACAAACAAACACCAGACCAGCACATGCACAGAGTGTCAGCATGGTCTTGGCACCTGGAAAGGGAGTCTTATCATCACAGGAGGACAAGAACTGGTGTCCCAGGAAAGGAGGCATTTAATTTTTAACATGGACATGCTTTACTTCTGATCTATGTGCCCTTTTCTTTAATAATTAAAGCAGATGTACAATGTGTGTTTGCTAGGCCACCAACAGGCTGTTCTAGTTAGCATAAAATTCATGCTTATCCATGAGTTCATGGATAAGCCAGAATGGCTTCCCCATACCTCAACATGTGAACATTCCTTTTTATCACCTTCAGTAAGAACAGAAACCGTGAGACTTGGCCTCAGGTAAGAATGAAGTCCTTTGAGAACTGTATAAACAAGGTAACCCCATATTCAGAGGGAGAGCCATCCATGGTTCAGGATCCATGCCAGAAGCAATAAAGTGAGCTGAGCTGGGGAGCAGGTGAACAAGGTCAGGGGCAATACTGTCTCTCACTTTTGTGCCTGGGTACAGTGGGACACAGATGGAAGTCTATATCATGTATGTCTAACTAGTTCACGTCAATATAAATCATGCTAGCACACTGATAAACAAAATTTGCTCTATCATTCTGCTCATCGGAAATAGGTTCTTAGTGACAAAACTAAATAGTGTCTATTAACTCTACAGTTCTTTATGATTGAAAATGGGTAAAATATAAAAGGATGACTGGATTGTAGCCAAGTCCTGGATCTTGAACTGACAATGATTGAATGAGTGATAATTAAATTAAAAACATTCATAAATCATATTATTTTATCTTTCTTCCACAAGATTTATTTTCTTGTCTTCATATCAACAAATTCACCACTGTTGTAATTAGAATCAAAATGTTCATATAATTTCTGTGATACTGTCTGTAATGATTTAAAGAATTTAAAATCTAAGTGTAATTGTATTTAAAGTGAAAAGACAGAATATAACTCCATAAGAGTAAAATCAAATGGAAAAAATAAACCGTTTAAAAATCTTTTCACATTTCCCATGTTATAGATCTTCTAAAATATTCAAAATTATCTACTAAAATTAAAATGTGGATTGTTTCTGGCTAAGATGGAGTACCTGAAGCAAAAAGACAAAATACATTTAAAACAGGTTTTAAAGACATTGGACATCAGACAGGACCAGACTGTGATTTCTGGGAGAGGAACACTGACCTCAGCAGCCTGGCACCACCCAGCTCACCCCCAGGAGAAACTGGGTTGCACAGTGAGAGGGTGTGGGTCTGGGTGGGTAACAAGGGGCTTGAGAACCAGGCCAAATTCTCATGCTACCCTGGTGGGGAGAGGGGAGTTTCACAGAGAGAGAGCCAACAATTCACAGAGGATTGCCCTCTCCTATTCAGCTGCAATGTGAGAAAACTACCTGAGGCCCAGGCAAGACTCATCCAAGAGGATGAAAGGTGCTCACAAAAAATCCAAGAAGGGTACGGTTTTCCAGCAACAAGATTGGAAAAACTTCATGGTTCCTAAGGCACTGGGCAAGGGGAATATATTTTACACAAGGAAACTTTTTCAAGGGGATCAATATGATGTTCTTGATGATGGTGATGGGTTCATGAACATATATATATATGAAAACCTTTCAAATTGTACACCTTGAATATGTGCAGTTACTGTATGTCAATTATACCTCACATTTTACCTTAAAACTTAAAAGGCAAATACAAATGATCAATGTATGAATTGTAATTCAAAATATTTAAATAAAGCTGCTATTTATTTAGGTTTTAAAAACAATCAAACATTAGGGAACTCCCTGGTGGTCCAGTGGTTAAGACTCTGTGCTTTCACTGCTGAGGGCCTGGGCTCTATACCTGGTTGGTGAACTAAGCTCCCCACACGCTGCACAGAACAACCAAAACAAACAAATGGACAAAACAAAACAAAAAGAAATGGTTATTTAAAAAAATTGAATATCAGAAATGTTTTTGTAAGAATAAAACTTTTGCATCCGTCTAGGTGTCAATGAGGAGAATCAGTTTCGCGGTTCATGCACGTGACCTCTAACCTCACACATAAATGGGAGATGGGAGAAAATGTGATGATGTAATGATTTCACCTCAGAGATGTCCCTCTGCAGCCCTGAGCAATAGTGTGGCTCCACACTGTGTTGCCACCCACCTTCAGAACTCCAAATTGGAACAGGAGAAGCAGCAGAAAACAGACCCTACATGGTCTGGGAAAGGAAGCTGAGTTTTGCAGGGATCTGTGATCAGTGGTCAGTGGTCAGCGTCTTTGTGGGCAGAACCTGGGCAAGGTCACTAACCAGCCTTTTCTCTGGGTTCTTCCCTGGCTCATAAGCTCCCCTCCTTTGGAGTGGGTGTCCTCCTTCCACATCAGCAGCCTCAGGGCCTTTGGATGTATCACCTTGTATTTATTTATTTTTTTTAATTGAAGTATAGTTGATTTACAATGTCTTGTTAGTTTCAGGTGTATAGCACAGGGATTTATATATATATATATATATATATATATATATATAGTCTTTCAGATTCTTTTAAGGTATTACAGAATATTGAGTATAGTTCTTTGTGCTACACAGTAGGTCCTTGTTGATTATTTTATATATAGTAGTATGTATATGTACACCTTCTCCCTTTGGTAACCATAAGCTTGTTTTCTATGTCTGTGGGTTTATTTGTGTTTTGTATATAAGTTCATGTGTATCATTTTTAAGATTCCACATAGAAATTATATCATATGATATGTGTCTTATGCTGTCTGGCTTACTTCACTTAGTATGATAATCTCTAGGTTCATCCATGTTGCTGCAAATGGCATTATTTCATTCTTTTCTATGGCTGAGTATATCTAGAGAAAAACTATAACTGGAAAAGATATATACACCCCAATATTCATTGAAGCACTATTCACAATAGCTAAGACATGGAAGCAACTTAAATGCCCATCAACAGATGAATAAAGAAGATGTGGTATATATATCTATATACACACACAAACAATGTCACCTTGTATTTCAAAGAAGCATGGCTGGAGCCTTGGAGAAGCCTTTCTCTGCAGCTGTGACACTGTTGGAAGACAGAGCACCCAGATGGATAGTTCTGAGCCAGCGCCTGGGGCTGGGCTCAGTGAAGGACACACACGTGAGCTTTAGTGAACTTATTTTGGGAATGTTTATGATAAGCAGGAACATTTAAGGCACAGAGCTCAGGGCAGGGCCCCTCTTGCTGAGTCAGAATGGCTGGATTGACTCAATGCTGAGTCACTCAAGTTATTTCACATAGAAGACATAATTTCCCCAGAGTTAAGATGGAACTCTGTAGTCTGGGCCAAGTAGACCTAAATCCACTTGTGGATAATGGATATTTACAATGGAAAGAGAAAGGGGGAAGGCAGACAGGCAGATTTTTCTAAGTACTACATGATCCTGGTCTCCCTAGAACAACCTTGGCCCCAGCATGAAGAAGGTTATGTTTCAGTTCATTACTTAAAATTACCAAAATAATTTTGTGTTTTTCTTTTAAAAATTGATTTCACAGAGGGTAAAATTATACATGGTACCATGAACAAAGAGATCCTGAGAGCTGCTTCCTGATTAAAGAAATCCATTTCTGGACCCTCAAAGGAATGCAATTATGCAGATTTATGTAAATCATGTATGCAAATCACCTTCTAAATAAAGTGTGCAAGGGATGGGATAGAGCTCCCGAGCTGTGACTTGTCAGTCTAAAGCTGTTTAGTGGGAAAGGATGCAAACAAAAGCTGAGTGATGAGAGATATATCTTACTTCTTGCATTTCTTTTGGAAATAATTGGATCTGGGTGAGATAAGTAGTCATTCTGGCTAACAAGATTGCAGTGGCTCCCTGGTTATCTTGAATACTAAGTAATACAGATTTTTCTAGTACAGCAGTAGCCAACTCTACATGGCACTGTGCCATTGGGCATAGCTTTGGAATGGTATTCATAAGCCTTCAAAGCCCCTTCTGCCAGTTATTGGTCATGTTAGCCCTGCAAACTTCCTTGACCTTTCTGGGGTCTCAGCTTTCTCTTCTGTGTCATCACAGGGAAGGGGAAATGGTATGTGTACGGAGCAGCAATGCTGAGCCCCATACCACATTGAGCTCTTCGTGTTTGGTCACAGCTTTTAGTTGTGTTTATCTCTTTTTTTAAATAAACATACTGTAAACAATCTATTGACCTTACCTCTTGGTTATAAACGCATACACAAGCATAAGAACTGTGAATAGAATAGCATATGAGCAAAGGTGCTTGCAGACCATCAGAACCTTTGAGGAAATCTTCACAAATATAAGACAAAGAATTGGACTGAAGAAGAAAAAGAGGCAGAAAAAAAAAACAGAGACCTAAATCCCAAAGTGAGAGCTCAAAGCTCACAAGAACAGATACACAGACAGGAGAGGGCCAGTCTCTTCACCCATCAAGCGGCTGAGCCAATCACACTGTCTCCTCCTCCTCCTCCACTGGCTCTTCCCAGTGTCTGGATTCCCTCCAGCTGAATCTGTGCACATGGAAGGGGAGTGGCCAGTCCAGGGGAGAGAAGAGTGATGTAGCTGAGAACAAGGCGAGCGATAAGAACCAGACCCAACTCCAGGTGGTTCTGTCCTTCCATCAGAAACAAAAGGGTAAAAGCCATCAAAGAAGGCCCACCCTACTCAAGAGGGATGAATCAAGAGTTGTCCCCCTTTGCTCTAAGGGAAGCAGTGTTGTTGGCAAACAAGGCATCCCATTGTGAAAGTGACCTGCAAGGCTCCCTCAAGGAATCCACTCGGTACTTCATTGATAAATATGAATCAACAGTCAAGCAGCATGAAGTGTATGAAGAAGCCAAGACCCTCAAGAAATGGGCCAATAGACTCTAGAGGAAGCAAAGGTAATTAAAGTTTCTAAGGGAGTTTAAACTTATTTTGATTAGTATCCAAAAAATCCTCAGTTTCTAAGCTATCTATGAACGTGGCTCCCAACCATGTGATTTTGCTTCCCCTCACCAATCCCCCAGGAAACATTTGGCAACATCAAGGTACATTTTTCCTATTGGTCTCCAGTGGGTAGAAGCCAGGGATTCTGCTTCCCTACAGTGTTCATGATGGTTGAGTACATATATAAAATAAAGGAAGAAGCAAAGGTTAAACTTACTGATTACATGAGACTGAAAGCCAAGCCAGTGATAGGTATTTTGATAATAATGAAACTGTATGCAAGCCCCTGTGCCCCTTTCCTTTGAAGTAAAGGGCTTTTGCTTTAGTCTCCCAGGCCTCGCCTGAGTCTCTACAGGCTGGCTCAAGAGTTAACGATTAGATAATGTGAAGACGTAGAAATGAAAAATAGCTGTTGGGCCAGGAAACGGGTAATAATTTAAACTATAAATCTGCCACATAGCAGAATCACCGAACTTCCAGTTCTCTGAAAGATGTAAAGGTCTGACACACAGTCCTAAGTTGTTTTTACAGGAAGCACACCCTCAGCAGATGAAAACTACTGACTTCAAGAACATAGACTCTAGGCTGGTTGAAACCAGAAGGTTGATGATGCTTGAAACCACACCTTGATGCCAACCAATCCAAGAATTCTGCACAAGTCGATCCTGCATCCTGCAGCTCCCTGGCTCACACTGCCTTTAAAAACCCTCCCCTGAAAGCTGTCAGGGAATTTGGGTCTTTTGAGCCTGAGCTGCCTGTTCTGCTTGGTACCTGCAGTAAACACTGTGCTTCCCTTCACCACAACCCAGTGTCAGTAGATTGGCTTTTCTGTGCACAGGCGAACCAACCCAAGTTTGGTTCAGTAACAATAAAAGTCAAGGAAATCTCCAATAACTGAGATTTGAAAAATAGGTTTATCAAAAATAAAAGAAGAAAGTTTAAATCCATGGAGACAAAATCAGTGGTATCTCAGGGCCATTGACGATTGTACAAGCAGAAAAGAGAGGAGAAAGTGAGAGATAACCAAGTAAATGACAGAAGAATGTTTTCCTGAGTTTAAGTTTGAAAAAGCCTATGGTTTGTCTAGCTTGATTAATAAAACTGGCCCACATTCAGAAAAATATTTCTGAAATTAAAAATCTATTATGGTGATGTAAAAGATAAAATCCTAAAAGAAGCTGGATGTGGAGGGGATGGAACATGGTTGCATAGTTTACTTTCTCAGAAATTCAGATAAAAGAGGTGTCAGACAAAGCCAACAGTTTTAAAATTCTGAGAGAAAATTACAACTATACTTCAATAATCAACCTAATACATTTTGAGGACAAAATACACATGCAGGATAGAAAAAAATTATTACGTAGAAAAATAAATGTATATTTTGAATAATAGCTCAATATCCTTTTAAAAGTTGACAATACAAATATCACAAAATACAGAAAAATAATAACATTTTGAATTAACTAACACAGTTATGTAATATTTTTCCTATATTTTATGTACACATACTCAATGATTGGCTTCTTCATATTGAGTATCAAGACTTAGAAAGCTCAGTATTTACTATTGAGTAAATGTGGATAAACTGAAAAATTTAAGAGATACAGAACCCAGAAATAGATTCACACCTATGTAGATACCTGATAAGTGAAAATATAGCACTGCAGAGCAGAGAGAAATAGACAGTCTTCTCAATAAATGATTTGGGATCAATTGGATAGCCACAGGAATAAAATTAATTTTAACCCTTCCTTCATTTCATATTTAAAAATTAAATTGTAGGTGCATTCAAGATTTTAAAATAAAAAGCAAAATAATAAAGCTTTTGGAAAATGCAGCATTGTTTATAACCTTGGAGTAGGGAAAGTTTTCTTGAGTCCCCAAAAGTACTAATCATGAAAAATAAAAGATGGATAAATTGGTCTATTAAAATTAATTATCCATTTAAAAATTTACTAAAAAAGTGAAAGAGTTAAAAATTAAAACTCAAAGTGGTAAGTGGTAAAAGTGTTTGCATCATATATAACCAACGGAAGCTTCATAACCAGAATGTAAAATTAGCTCCTAATATTCTAGAAGAAAATGTCAGGAGGTCCAAGAGAAAAAAAATGGCAAGAGACTTGAACAGATGATTCATGAGAGAAAGTATTCAAAAGGCTGATTAATGTACAAAAAGGCACTCAATCTCATTAATAAACAGGGGATGCAAACTAAAATAAAAAATTACATTAAAATGCCACTACTAACCCTTCAGAATATCCGAAATTAAAGCGTGACAATACTGAATGCTGGTGATAATACAGAGCAACTTCATGCACTGTTGGTGGAAGCATTAACTGGAAAACTAGTTTATATTCTAAAGTTAAACATAAATATACCTGAAGTGTCAGAAATTTGTTAGTATATATCTTATATCTTAGTTATATATCCAACAGAAATGCTTGCATAGCGAGAGGCATATTAATGAAGTTCATAGCAACATTACTCACCAAGTCAAAAATGGAAATCAAACCAATTCCTTCATAGTAGGTTCTATAAGCAAATGTTTGCAATGACACACCATTGAATACTATCTTGTATTTCAAATTTTAAAAATCAATATTTTTTTTTCCTTTGCAGATTTTCTATAGCTCTTTGATAATTCTGTTATTACCGATAGAAATTGCATTTGTCTCTCTTGGAATGTAGTTTATGTGACTCAAAGGTTGGGTTTCCTTTTGGAAGACCTCACACCCCTTGGATTTACAGGCAGGTTAAGGGACAGATTTATGCTCCTGCTTACTGTGTTTGCACTCTCTCTTCATTCATCCCTGTGCCTTGCACTGAATATAGACAGAAAGCTATGTTACAATGTCTTTAGCACTTGTTGCAATCCTTAATTCTAGTTTTTCACTTTATTCTCCAACAAGACAAGACAAATGTTATTCTCTGTTCTGCAAGTTTTTATTTCTATATGAATGGAGAAGTGCTACACTCTTAAATGACAGAGCCTTGAGAATAGGCTACCCTGCATATTTCAGGCTATAGGCAACATTCTTTTATGAAAGGTGCAGAGTCAGCATGACTAAGCACAGGAAAAGGAACAGATGCAGTAGGGAGTCAGATTTGTTCTTCCCTGTTATATTATGAAAGCCTATTTCGTTCTCTGTATTAGAGTTTCTTGTTCTAATTTTCACAATTGGGGCCACTGAAAATTCCTGGGCTAATCTGATGCTGGTTGCGGGCCCAGGGCCATTTTTACTTTATAAATAAAATGATGAGGTATGTGGATATTTATGCCTGTGGTTGAACAGTAGCTTGAACTCATATGTTTGTATCTGCTTTCTCTCAGAACTTCAAAGAAAGAAATAAGTGTTTAGTCCTCAAGGAAAGTACATTCTTGTGAAGAAGATTACAGCCCCCAAGATATCAACACAGTGTGGGCATTGGGAAGTAGATGGATAATAGCGATTGTCTCAGGAAACTAGAAGAAAGAGAACCCTAATTGCCTGTGGTGGGCAAAGGTTGTGGAAAGCGCTTTTGCAGAACATAAGCAAAACTTCAGAACTGGAGACACCAGATACCTGAGAAGGTGAGGTTTGCTGACTCTCCCTTGAAAAAGGAAGACTATCTGTAGGAGAGTATATTAGGTTAATTCCCAAGTCATAAGCAGCCAGATATTGTTCATTCCTCCACACTGATGAGAAAAGGGTACATGGCTTTCTTGGGAATGTGAAATAGAGAGGTCTGGGCTTGGGCACACCAAGCACAAATAAGATAGTTAACAGAGGTGAAGTTCTGAGTATTAAATGGTGATGGCTCCAGCCCTCTTCCCATTTGTCTTCTGGTATGATAGAAGCAAGAACTACAGTCTTAAGATATATCATGTAAGATTCCATTCTGTGTTAATAACTTGTTACAAAAGAAAATACTTAAAATTACATATAATTTTGAGTCTTCTCCAAAAAACAACTTTGGCTTTGCCAATTCTCTAACATGAGGACCAATGTTTGACGAAGCCAATCACACACATACACACAGCCAGTGTGTGTCTTAGCAATTTTTTCCCACAATGTCAGAGAGCAGGCAGTGATCACCAGACAGTAGGAAAGCACTTCTACTATAAAGACAGGGACCAAATCAAACAATGAAAACAAAAAGCTCCCAGAGGAAACACAAAAGGAAAAGAAGCTTACAAAAGTTAAAAGAAAAATATGGTGCTCAAACCATCGAGATAATATATTTCATCCATGAAACAAGACACTATTAAAATAAAATATAAAGTAAAACCCATAAAACATAAAAACAGAGTTTTGGAATTAAAAGTATGATGGCAGGAATTCAAAATTCAGTAGAAAAAAAATTAAAGTTAAGGAAATTGCCTGGGATTAGAAAATAAAAGAGAGCAAATTGAAGAAGAAAGATATGAACTCGATTTAGGAGATTAAATATCTAAATATCAGGAATGCTGGAAGAAGAGAAAAAAGAAAAGAGCATGAGGGAATTTGTCAAATAATAGAGAAAAATTGATCAGAACTGAAAGATGAAAGTGTAAAGATTGACAGGATGCACTAAGTTCAGTGCAAATAATAAGAAAAGGACATTATCAAGAGATTTCAGGAGAGGAGACAAGAAACCATTTTCAAAAAACGAAACAGGATTGCTTGGTTGTGTGGACTAGCCATTAGAGATTTGTGAATCTTGCAAAATTCAGCTGCTCACAAACAGATACAGCACAAAGGGATGAGATTTCATCAGGTAAGGGCATGAGATGTAAAGAGAAGCAAGGAAGATGACAAAATTCATCTTGTAATTCAAGCTGCACACTGGAGAACTTGATTTCAGGGAGCTTTCCACACACTGGGAGGTACTGAAACCCCATGAGGCTGAAGGAGTAAGTGGTGAGGATTTCTCAAATAAATGTGCCTGACAGGACAGCCTGAGAATGGTTGCTATGATTAACATAACTTTTAACAATTTTAATGAAAAACAAAACAAACAAACATCTCTCATATTATGGAATAATATTATGAAATTCTAGAACACCAGATTTTTTTTTTAATCCTAATATCTTCCAGAGAGGAAGAATTAAAAATAGGCAAAAGGAACTGTAATTATGTTATATTATTTGGCATAGCTAGAAAAAATATTCAGATGGTCATCATATAACCACTGACTTAACAACAGAAGTATCATATAATTCTATGGGAATAGAAGAAAAAAGTGTATGTGTGTTTATCTTGGAGGGGGTATGTGTATAAAAGAACTAGAACTTTAGCTTTCAAATTAGGAAGACTGCAGGACCTACATAAAACTAAAAAGAAAATAGTACCTCTACAGGAGTTATATGGAAACATTGGGCATGCATATATAGCAAAAATATAGTTAAAATATCTGAAAAAGATTGACTCCAGGAAGCAGGAATTAGAGCTGGATAGGAAGGGGACAGCACAAGAATGTTTTTGGTTAGAAGACAGTAGTGTAATTTTACTTTTTAGAGGTGTATATTTATTATATGAAATTTAATATGTGATTAACATTTTCACTTTAAAATAATTAAGAACAAAATTTAAAATATTTAACTTATAATTAAAACTATATAATCCTTTATAAAGATATTATTTGAAATTAAAATAAGAGTTAACCTGACTTCAGTAGCCTTTCCCCCCCCATTCATGTCATTTCCAAGAGCAAAAGAGAGTAAGATATAATTTCTTTAACTTTCTAGAGATGTAAATCCATCTAGTACCTAAGCATGTTAAATGGCCATGTCATTATAACATGGAAGCTTGTTATTAATCATAAGACTGGGCTTCTGCAGTTTTGAGAAATGAACTTGTTCTCCATGAGGAATTATTAAGTGTTAAAGCCTAGATGGCAGCTGCAAGGAAGAGAAAATGTGGGTGCTGTAAATAGAACAATTCTATGATTTTTTCATTTAACCTATGAACAGCTTATCTCATGTGATCAACTCCCTATGGAAAAGATGACGCCCAGGATTTCATTTTAAATAAATGGCATCTTACCAGATGGCTTTCATCACAGATAATCCAATAGTGAAGCAGAGAATTCATTAGTGTTGAGAGAAAAGTCATGAATAAAAGAAAAAAAAAAAGAGAAAAGATGGGCAAACCAAATGATCTAAAGTCAAATGAATAAATATCAATAGCAATATTTCTAAGCTCTCACACCCTACTTTTCTCCATATTCTCTTATCCCTCTTACAAAGGTTTAATATAAGAGGAAGGGAAAAAGGGTGCAGACCAGAAATTGTTGTTCAATAAAAATAGAGATAATTTTATGCATGGAGTGAATTATCTTTGTTTCTTAAATATTCTGAAAATTCATTTAGACAATTTTCTAACTTCTGTTATATATGAACATCAGTAATTACATTATACAGTCATGAAATGTTAGAATGTTCAATAGGTTAATTTGATGAATTATTTTTAATATTTTAAATTTATAAATTAAAACTTTCATATTTTAATGTTGCCTTCTCAATGCCAATTAATTATAATTATCCATATCTAAGCAGAGTATGCCAGGGGTCTCTATACCATGAAATTTCCCTTACAAAATTATGGAGAATGTTACTAAATTTGTTTCTCCCCATCAGGTTTAGCTTGATCAAATGCATTTTTAAAGACACAAATCAAGCTGTTTTGTTTTTTTAAAAAAAATAGACAGTCTACTGTGTGTATAATTCTAACCTGGATTTTCTGGATCTAACCCACAAAGTAAGGTAAGGTAACAAAAAATAAAACTGAAATGAAAGAAAAGTCCTCATTAAAGTGAGAAGTGGAAGCAGTTAGGAGAGCATAATGAACAAGTGTGATTTTAATAGCAACCTGGGGAGTGTGTAGAATTTCACAGGTGAGAAGTGGGAGGTTATTTTATATAGGTAAAGAAATGTGAATCAAGAAATTCATGTTTAGATCAGGAAAACATGAGCTTTGTTGAAAACAAAAGTAGACATAGATGGGTTAGAGGAAATGATTACCACTGGGGCTGAATATGGCTGAAAAAGATACCTGTGTAAAACAAGAGACCAAAAAATGCCTGACCCTCCCATACAGTGTCTGCACTTGGGCTCCAGTTTGCAAACCAGAGTCCTTGTTCATCCATCCCACCTGAACACCTGGTCAGCAAGTGCAAGTATCAATTGAGTGTCTTTCTCTTTAGTTATCTTTCTTTTTAGATTATTTCCCCTTATAGGTTATTACAAAATATTGAGTAGAGTTCCCTGTGCTATACATTATATCTTTGTTCTTATCCATTTTATACATAGTAGTGTGTATATGTTAATCCCACCTTCCATTTTAAAGAAAAAGAGGATTAATTGACAAGAGTAATATGCACAAGTGCTTTTAATAGAACTCAAACTTTCAGTATCAGCATGTTGACCAAAAACTTAAGAAATAAAAATGTTATTAACAGTAGTGTTAACTATCAAATCTCCTTTTACTGGAATATGGATGACACTTTCAGATGCCCTTATTGTTTTATCATCCCAGAAATGTATTACCTCCTCTCTGTCTTCACGATGTATTCAGGTTTATTTTCTTTCATGTTATACCGGCCACATCCACACTGAAGGACACATATCAGTTTGTGAGGATTTTAAAACTTTCTTTTAGGACATTCTCAAAAGTAAGATTTTACAGTATAGAAACCTTCTTTAGTTTTTCTTTCTTTCCCTAAAGCTTCTGAGGTGTAACTGCCAAATAAGGATTGTATGTATTTCAGGTGTACAATATGCTGACTTGATATGTGCAAACATTGTGAACTAATGACCAAAGTCAAGGTAATGGCTACATCCATCACCTTGCACAGCTCCTGTGGTAGGAACAGATATACTCTCTGAAAATTTCCAATATATAATATAGTAGTATTAGCTATTGTCATCATGCGGTACATTAGACCATTACACAACCAGGACTTATTCATCTTCAGACTGAAAGCTTGTGATCTTTGACCAGCAGCCCTCATTTTCCATATTTCCCAGCTGCTGGTAACTATTATTCTACTCTTTGGTTCTATAATTCCAACTTCTTTTAGATTCTACATACAGGTGAGATCATACAGTATTTATCTTTCTTTGCCTGGCTTATTTCACTTAATGCCCCCCAATTTCATCCATACTGTCACAAATGTCAGGATTTCCTTCTTTTTTATGGCTGAATAATATTATATTATATATATATATATAATATATATTAACATATGTACTATATTATATACTATATAGATTATACACTATATATAAGTATATATATAGTCCACATTTTCTTTATCCATTCATCTCTCAACAGACACTTAGGTCATTTCCATCACTTGGCTATTGTGAACAATGGTACAATGAACATGAGTGTAGACATTTGCTTGAGATACTGATTTCATTTCCTTTGGATATATATATATATATATGTACACACACACATATATATATACACACATACACACATATATATATGGTGTTTGAGGTATTTGATAAATAACAACATTTTTAAAAAGTAAAATATATATGTATATGTTTATATACATGTATATGTGTGTATGTATGTGTGTATATATGTATGTGTGTGTGTGTGTGTGTGTGTATATATATATATATATATATATATATATATATATATATATAACTCCAGTAGTGGGATTGCTAGATAGTGTGGTAGTTCCATGTTTAATTTCTGTGGAACCTGCATACTTTTTTCCATAATGACTGCACCAATTTACATTCTCACCAACAGTGCACAAAGATTCACTTTTCTCCACATCCTCACCAACACTTCTTATCTCTTGTCTTTTTGATAATAACCATTCTAACAGGTATAAAGTGATATATCATTATGGTTTTGATTTGCATTTCCTTGTTAATTCATGATATTGAGCACCTTTTCCTGCACCCTCTGGCCATTTGTATGTCTTCTTTGGAAAAACGTCTATCCAGGGTTTTTTGTCCATTTTTAAGTTAGATTGTTTGGGGCTTTTACTACTGAGTTATATGGTTTCATTGTATATTTGGGATATTAATCCCATATTAGATATGTGGTTTGCAAATATTTTCTCCCATTCTATAGGTTGCCTTTGCAGTTTTTTGATGGTGATGCTGTCCTTTGTTGAACAGAAGTTTTTTTTTAGTTGGATATATTTCTACTTATTGATTTTTGCTTTTGTTGCATGTACTTTGGTGTCATATCGAAAAAATCATTGCTAAGACCAATGTCAGCAGCTCTTTCCCCTTTATCTTCTTCTAAAAACTTAACAGTTTCAGGTCTTATTTTTAAGTTTTTAATGCATTTTAAGTTGATTTTTGTATATGGTGTAAGATGAGTCCAATTTCATTCTTTTGCATGGGGCTACCCAGTTTTTCCATCACCATTTATTGAAGAGACTATCCTTTCACTATTGCATATTCTTGGCATCCCTGTCATAGATTAGTTAACTAGATGCATGACGATTTATTTCTAGTTTCTCTATTCTATTCCATTGGCCAATGTTTCTTTTTTTTAATGCCAATATCATACTGTTTTGATTACCATAGTTTTAAAATATAGTACAAAATTGGTAATTAGAAAGTGTGATGCCTCCAACTTTGTTCTTCTTTCTCAAGATTTCATATATGGCCTTATTATGTTGAGGTACATTCCTTTCATAATTAATATCTTGAGAGTTTCTCTAATGAAAGGATATTAAATTTTGTCAATTTTTTTCTTAAGCTATTGAGATAATCATATGATTTTATTCCTTATTTGATTAATGTGGTGTATCACTTTTATTGATATGATATTTTGAACAATCCCTTGCATCCCAGGAATAAATCCCACTTGATCTTGTTGTGTGGTTCTTTTAATGTGCTATTAAATTTGATTTATTATTACTCTGTTGAGAATTCTTGCATCTATGTTCATCAGAGATACTGGACTGTAGTTTTCTTTTCCTGTAGTGTTTTTTTTTTTTTAACATCTTTATTGGAGTATAATTGCATTACAATGATGTGTTAGTTTCTGCTTTATAACAAAGTGAATCAGTTATACATATACATATGTTCCCATATCTCTTCCCACTTGCGTCTCCCTCCCTCCCACCCTCCCTATCCCACCCCTCTAGGTGGTCACAAACCACCTAGCGGATCTCGCTGTGCTATGACTCTGCTTCCAACTAGCTATCTATTTTACATTTGGCAGTGTATATATGTCCATGCCACTCTCTCACTTTGTCACAGCTTACCCTTCCCCCTCCCCATATCCTCAAGTCCATTCTCTAGTAGGTCTGTGTCTTTATTCCCGTCTTACCCCTAGGTTCTTCATGACTTTTTTTTTTTCTTAGATTCCATATATATGGGTTAGCATATGGTATTTGTCTTTCTCTTTCTGACTTACTTCACTCTGTATTACAGACTCTAGGTGCATCCACCTCACTACAAATAACTCAATTTTGTTTCTTTTTATGGCTGAGTAATATTCCATTGTATATACATGCCACATCTTCTTTATCCATTTATCTGATGATGGACACTTAGGTTGCTTCCATCTCCTGGCTATTGTAAATAGAGCTGCAATGAACATTTTGGTGCATGACTCTTTTTGAATTATGGTTTTCTCAGGGTATATGCCCAGTAATGGGATTGCTGGGTCATATGGTATTTCTATTTGTAGTTTTTTTTAAGGAACCTCCATACTGTTCTCCATAGTGGCTGTACCAATTCACATTCCCACCAGCAGTACAAGAGTGTTCCCTTTTCTCCACACCCTCTCCAGCATTTATTGTTTCTAGAGCTTTTGATGATGGCCATTCTGACTGGTGTGAGATGATATCTCATTGTAGTTTTATTTTATTTTTTTATTTTATTATTATTATTATTATTATTATTTTTTTTTTTGCCGAACGCGGGCCTCTCACTGTTGTGGTCTCTCCCGTTGCGGAGCACAGGCTCTGGACATGCAGGCTCAGCGACCATGGCTCATGGTTGTGGAGCACAGGCTCCGGACTCACAGTCTCAGCGGCCATGGCTCACGGACCCAGTCGCTCCGCAGCATGTGGAATCTTCCCGGACCGGGGCACGAACCTGTGTTCCCTGCATCAGCAGGCAGACTCTCAACCACTGCGCCACCAGGGAAGCCCCATCTCATTGTAGTTTTGATTTGCATTTCTCTAATGATTAATGATGTTGAGCATTCTTTCATGTGTTTGTTGGCAATCTGTATATCTTCTTTGGAGAAATGTCTATTTAGGTCCTCTGCCAATTTTTGGATTGGGTTGTTTGTTTTTTTGTTATTGAGCTGCATGAGCTAATTGTAAATTTTGGAGATTAATCCTTTGTCAGTTGCTTCATTTGCAAATATTTTCTCCCAT
This sequence comes from Orcinus orca, assembly GCF_937001465.1. Lineage (NCBI taxonomy): Eukaryota > Metazoa > Chordata > Mammalia > Artiodactyla > Delphinidae > Orcinus > Orcinus orca. The sequence continues at coordinate 101,251,476 of NC_064567.1, forward strand.
CTGAGGGTTGTGTTTTGGTCTTGTTTATGGTTTCCTTTGCTGTGCAAAAGCTTTTGAGTTTCATTAGGTCCCATTTGTTTATTTTTGTTTTTATTTCCATTTCTCTTTATATAGCTTTGGTATGAGGATAACACTGGTAATAAAATGAGTTTGGGCATTGTCTTCAATTTTTTTTAGTTTGAAAAGGACTGACATTAATTCTTAATATGTATGGTAGAGTTTACCCTTTAAACCATCTGATTCTGGGCTTTCCTTTTTTGTTTACTTCTTCAATCTCCTTACTCGTTACTGTTCTGTTCAGATTTTAAATTTCTTCATGATACAGACTTTGTAGAGTGTATGTTTTTAAGAATGTATCCGTTTTTTCTTCTAAGTTATCCAATTTATTGATTTATAATTTTTCATTATAATCTCTTATTATCCTTTGTATTTCTGTGGTATAACCTATGATGTCTCCACTTTCATTTATATTTTTTTATTAGAGTTATCTTTCTTTTTTCTCAGTCTAGCAACAGATTTGTCCATTTTCTTTATCTTAAAAAAAACCTTCAGATTTTTTTTAAAAATGTGTTTTCTTTGTACTCTGCTACACAGCTGCTACAATTTTTTATATCCTTCCTTCTGCTAAGTATTAGCTTAGTTTGTCCTTTTTTTAGTTCTTTGAGCAGTAAAGTTTGGTTTTATATTTGAGATCTTTCTTTTTTCTTAATGTAGGCATTTATTGCTAAATGCTTCCTTCTTAGAACCACTTTGGCTGCACCACACAAATTTAAGAATATTGTTTCTTTTTCTATTTGTTTGTAGATATTCTTTGATTTCCCTTTTAATTTCTTCTTTGACCCCTTGGTTGTTACGAAATATGTTAATTTTCACATATTTATGAATTTTCCAATTTTTCCCCTTTTGTTTTCCAGTTTCATGCCATTGTGGTCAGAAAAAAAAAATATTTCATATGATTTAAATCTTCTTAACTTTGTTGAGATGCTTTGTAGCTCAACACATGAACTATCCTGGAGAATGTTCTATAGGTATTTAAAAAGAAGTCATATTCCACTGCTATTGGATGGACTGTTCTCTACATGTCTATTAGGTACATTTGATCTAGAATGTTATTCATGTGTGCTGTTTCCTTATTGATATTCTGTCTGGACCATCTATCAATATTGAAGGTGGGGTATTGAAGCCCTCTACTATTATTGAATTGCTGTCTATTTCTTTCTTCATTTCTTTGAACATTTAATTTAAATTTTTAGGTGCTTCAGTCTCGACCCCTTCACCATTATATATTGACTTTCTTTGTCTCCTGGAGTGATTTTGAATGAAAAAATTTTTAATCTGTTTTAATACAGCCATTCCTATTCTTTTTTGATTACATTTGCATGGAATATTTCTCCAATTCTTTCACTTTCAGTCTATGTAGGTCCTCAATGCTAAAGTGAGCCTCTCTTTTTGGCAACATATTGTTGAATCATGTTTTCGATCTGTTCAGCCAATCTGTGTCTTTCAACTGGATAATTTAATTGACTTACATTTAAAGTAATTATTGCTATACAAGGTTTTACTATTACCATTTTTTTGATTGTTTTCTGAATGTTTGGTGTTATTTTTTTTTTTTCCTTTCTACTTCTCTGCTGCCCTCCTTTGTGATTTATACTTTGTTGTGATATCCTTTAATTCTTTTATGTGTATCTTCTGTGCATCAACTGTAGGTTTTTTCTTTGTGGTTGCTATGAGGCTTACATAATATATCTTATAGATATAACAGTCTCTTTTAAGCTGCTAACAACTTACTTCCATTGCATACAAAAACTCTACATTTCTTCTCTTCCACATTTTTAGCTATTGATATAAAACTTTACAACTTTTTATAGTGTTACTCCATTAACAAATTACTGTAGCTAGTTATTTTTAATACTATTTTTTAAAAATTTTATATTAGAGGTAAAAATGATTTATGCACCACCATTACAATACTATAGTATCCTGTATTTGACTATATATTTACTTTTACCAGTGAGTTTTATACTTTTATGGTTTCATGTTGTTACTTAGTGTCATTTAGCTCCCTTTAGCATCCTTTTAAGTCAGGTCTAATGGTGGATGACCTCCCTTAACTTTTGTTTCTCTGGGAATGTCTTTATCTTTCCTTCATTTCTAAGCTCCAGTTTTACATGGTATAATATACATTGTTGACTTTTGTTTTCTTTGACCACTTTCAGTATTTCATCCCAGTCTATCCTCTCCTGCAGGGTTTCTGCTGAGAAATCCTATAGCCTTTTTTTTGGGGGGGTCGGGTTTCCTTGTATGTGATGAGTTGTTTTTCTTTTGTTGTTTTCACATAGTTTTCTTTGTCTTTGATCTTTAATATTTTGATTATAATGTATCTTGGGGTAATCTTCTTTGGATTGATCTTAATTGGTGTTTTTTGAACTTCCTGTACTGGGATTTCAATATATCTCCTAAGATTTGGAAGTTTTCAACTATTATTTCTTTAAATAAACTTTCTTCCCCTTTCTCTCTTCTCCTTTCTCCTTCTGGAGTTCCCATGATGTGAATATTCATACATGTGATGGTGCCCAATTATTCCTTCTTTCCCATTCTTTTTTCTTTTTGTTTCTCCAAATGACTAATTTCAAATGACTTATATTTTATTTCACTGATTTTTTGTTTTGCATAATCAAGTCCAATATTGAAACTCTCTATTGATTGTTTTTTTACTTCTGTGATTGTATTCTTCATCTCCAGGATTTCTGTTTTGTTCTTTTTTTGTGGTTTATATTTCTTTATTAAACTTCTTATTTTATTCACATATTGTCTTCTTGATTTCATTTTGTTGTTTATGTGTGTTCTCTTGAATTTTATTTAGTTTATTGAAGATAATTATTTTGAATCTTTTGTAAGGCTATTTGTAGATCTCTTTTTCTTTGGGGTTGGTTACTGTAGCTTTATGAGTTTCCTTTGGTTGTGTCATATTTACCTTATTCTTCAGGATCCATGTAGCCTTGTGTTGGTATTTGTGCATTTTAAGGAACAAATAGCTCTTCCAGTCTTTGCAGACTGTTTTTATCAGGTAAGGAACTTCCCCTGTTCATTCCCTGGGCTAATGGGGCTACTTCCAAATCACAGTCATGCTGAATTAGAGCCAGTTCACAAGACTATGGTTGAGTCTGTGGTGGGATTTGTGATTTGTGGGCCTGTTACCAAGGGCCTGAGTGGGTATAGAATCTGTGTGGTCTCTGGGATGACAGGATTGCTTCTAGAACTTTGTCCAGTAGGGTGATACTGCAACAAATGTCTACTTCAAGGTCCACAGTTGGGTCTGCAGACAGTGGACTTGTTATCAAGTGCAAGAACAGGTGTGGTTCATGTCAAATCCCCAAGAGGACTCTGACCAGGTCACTAAGTACGTTCCTGGGTGGGCAGGGCTGGCTCCATACTGTGACTGAGAGGGGCTAGAAATGAGTCCAAGGAGTGCTTCAGAGTCCAAGTCCAGGATCAAGGTCTGCAGACCTGGATCTAGTGGCATTAATAGTCTTGTCTCCACCTTGAACCCACCCCCCCCTTAGGTCTTTTGGTGGGCAGAACTGCTCCCTGACCACAACTGGGAAGTTACTGGAATCAAGTTACAAGAACCATGTTTTATACAAAGCTGCTTCTTACCAACATGACAGATATGTTTATATGTATTTATAGCCATTTTTCTCCTATTCTGTCATGAAGTTGCATATGTCCCATTTAAGAGCAAAGGTATGATGGGTGCCATTTTAACAAGATCAGAGTTTTGGCAACTACACCAAGACCACCTTTTCTGAGAATTTTCTCTTGATGGATGTCTAATACATCCACACATTGCTAACACTACAATCCTCAAGCTCCCACATCCTCTTCATCTGATCTCACATCTGGATTCCCGCCATTCTCTGTTTTGAATTTTCAACTCTCTTTCCAGCCTCGAAAAATCACCTCACTTCCACTTCAGCTCCTTAACCCTTCTCCCCTATCAATGCTATAGTTTTTCCTCTCAGGTTTCTCTTTTCTAGTTTGGTCCTTTATTGTACACAAATGTTTACAGAATGTCATATGTTGGCATCCACCTCTTTCAGATTCTTGCTATGGATGTCTCTTAACCTTACTCTCAGATGTGAATCCTGACTACACTTACAGTCTAATCATTTCCAGTGATCTCCAACTTTGAAACTGAGAAGTTATTAATTATCATACAAATCAATGTAAGTCATAAAAACTGGGGAAACAGGAATTGTTTCTATTGTGTAGGTCATCTACCAATGCTTTCTCTCTGATAATATTTTCCCCAAAATGTCTTTTTCCTATGCTGTTTTATTGGAAGAGATCCTTATATATCCCACTCTTTCAACTTCATTTTACTGATTCTTCAGTATCTTCAGTCTGATATTCATGTAGTTGCATCTATATTCACTATATTTATGTACCATATTAGTTTTTTAAAAATATATATATTTTAGACATGTTGACCATCTTATTTTATCTGTGATATTACTTTTGTGCTTGTTTCATAAAATTATTTGAACAAAAGGAATAGTAAGTAAGTCCCAACTTGTTTCCTGACCTTATACTTACTGCAAATTCCTCTGAGTTTCTGGCAGTAATATTTCCCTTAGCACTAATTTTTAGATGTCTTATCAGTTTTCATATTTTGATGATTATGGATTTTAGTGGAAAATTGAGAGTGAATCCATGAGGCTGTTACCTAAATGTCATTTTTTTAAATGTCATGGTAGTCCACACAGTGCAGGCAGAGTCTGAGATGTGAGTATTATCTCTGTAAGCTCAGTTATTTTGTTGTATAAAATCTTAATTATGAATTATTATGTGCCAGACATTTTCCTGGCTATGCGCTTTAATAACTCCCACAATCCCAGCTACATGGCAACTTCATACAGGTTATTATAGGTTTTCAGACAAAGAGTTGCAATTGAAAAAGGTATGATACACTTTCTTCTAGAAAATTTTTCACTTTTTTGGGGACTTACCAGTCCTTATGAATCTAAAGTGATAGACACCATCTAATCTGATAAAAAAAAAAAAGTCCATCCCAATCAATTTTCACACTGCCATTACTTAGGGTAAAGTTAACCCTACACAAGTGGAGAGAAAAAGCTTGTCTTGATTTCAGTGAGGCAAAAGAGATACACCAGCTTTTATATGGGAAATGGAATTCACTGAAACATTCTTATTGTTGTGTCTCAAATATTATAATTGATGAATCATATTTGAAATTGAAATTTCAAAACTCACCGAAGACAATACAAAGTAGGGATTTTACGCTAATGCATATTCATTTTTACAAAGCAAATTTAATTTGTCATGTAATTAATAGGAAAAATTGTATGTGTGAAAGAAAAACTTATTTATCCTGTGAGCACTTCCAAAGTGGCTGTACTATTTCACATTCTCACCAACAATGCAAAAGAGTTCCTGTTGCTCCACATCCTCAGCAGCATTTGGTGTTGTCAGTGATTTGGATTTTCAGTGTTTTAATAGGTGTGTAGTGGTATCTCATTTTTTAATTTGCACTTCCCTGGTGACATATGATGTTGAACATCTTTTCATATGTTTATTTGATATCTGTATATTATTTTTTGGATGAGGTGTCTGTTGAAGTCTTTGGCCCATTTTATAATCACATTATTTCTTTTCTTATTGATGAGTTTTAAGAGTTCTTTGTATATTTTGGATAACAGTTCTTTATCAGATGTGTATTTTGCAAATACTTTCTCCCCATATGTGGCCTCTCTGCTCTTTCTCTTGAGTGACTGCTTTATTTTTGAATTTGCCTTTTGCATGAATATTTAGTTTGGCCTCTTCTCAGTTTTTCTTGGATTGAAGAGTATCCTCTGCCTCAGTGGATCCAATTTTGAGTTTGGGTCTACTGACTGTTACTTCATCCAAAGCAACCTTTGTCCCTGTGAATTCTGAATAAGGAATGAGAATATCCCTAAACTCATTGTTAGACAGTGTAGATTCTGGGGGTTGTAAATGAAACTATGTCTACAGTATTTGGTTTAAATATTTGAACTTTTTAAACATTACATAACACACATGTCTGTGCTCATGATAAGACATATAAGAAAATTGTAAAATCAAGATCTCTAAAGAAATATATTGTTCATTCCTCATACAAAAACAAAATGCAAAGTACCTACTGTATAGCATAGGGAACTATACTCAATATTCTGTAATAAACCTACAAGGGAAAAGAATCTGAAAAAGAATATATATATATATATATATATATATATATATATATATACACATATATATATATGCATAACTGAATCACCTGAAACTAACAAAACACTGTAAGTTAACTATATGTCAATAAAAAACAAACAAAAATGACTGCAGTGTTGATCACACAATAATCACTTGGTAAAGTTTTGGAGAATTTATAAATCAACTGATATAATCCATCTTGCTCCAAACTTGCCTTCCTTAAAAGGCAACAACAAAAGGATCTGTTTGGCTATCAACATTATTATCACACCATGTTACCAACATGACAGAAAATGAAGCAAAAATATGTGTTCTGTTAGTATCTTTAGGTCTCATTTCTCCATGGCTCTTTGTCCTAATTTTAGTTTCTAAACAGCCTTTCATTCCTTGAAAATCTTCATTAATATTCACTTATACTTGAAAAATTTCCTAAATATTTATTTCCATTTGTTTAACATTTTTACTTTCATTTACATTCTTTCTCTGATTTCTCAAGAAGTATTCTAAAAGAGAATTAGATTACTTAGATCCTGGGATGGATTTAATACAAATCAGTTATGTGATTTCAATCCAGATATGGCTGCAGTATCTGCTTCAGTGGCACAGAGAAAGAGAATTTATAATGGATTGGCCTTTTATAAGCTGATTATTTATTCTCATGGAAAATACTGGGCAGAGAAAGAAGAAACAAACTTAGTGAATGGCCTTAAAATTGGAAAGAAATCTCTTCCCATATATGCCAGGAAAAGAAATGCAACTTTACATGGACAATCATCGATTCTCAGCTCTTTTTATTTTAGGGAATTTAATCACAAACAATTATTTTCAATTAGGTCTGTAGTGTTTTTTGTCTTTTTTTTGCAAATGGCAGAAATTTTAGTATTTAATTGAAAAGCTGACAAAGAAGAAAATGAAAAGAAGAAATTCTAACAAAGTTCATGAAATATACTTCTCCCCACTTTAAAAAATTTCCTAAAACAAGGTATTAGTGGATATTTTGTAAATTTGTTTTTTACAAATTGTTAAAATTTATTTTGTCAATGTTGAACTTGTTCTGTTGACATCAAGAAAACAAGTCAGAAATGGTTTTGTTTCCCCTCTTCTTTTCTTTTCCCAAGTTTTCTTAAATCAACTCTACTACTATGCTTCCTTGATCTCTCTCTACAGAGACATATTGTGGTAGACAGAATTTGAAATGTCTCTCAGTGACTTACACCATTATATTGTATAATCCCCTCCTTTGTGGGAGTTTTGTGAATATAATGTGGTATTACACTGGTGATTATGTTATGTTACATAGTAAAGGTGAGAGGACTTTGCAGATGTGAGATATCTAAACAATTGATTTTGGGTTGATCAAAGGGAGATTTACCTGGGTGGGTCTTACCTAATCGGATGAGCATTTTAAAAGAGAGTTTAGTCCTTCCCTAAAAGCTCAGCAACTCTAAGCAACAAAGACTCTTTCCTGCTGGTCTAGAAGTAAACACCATGCTCTCTAGACCAGAAGCAAATGAATTCTGCCAATATCCACACAAGCTTGGAAGTGGACCCTGAGCCTCGGGTAAGACTGTGGCCCCATCTGCGACCTTAATTGCAGTCAGTGTGCCAGGGTCTTGGAGGACCAGTAAAGGCATGCCCAGACAGCTGACACACAGAAACTGTAAGGTAACAGATGTGGTTGTCTCAGTCTCTAAGTTTATGACAACCAGTTACACGACAATAAAAGAGACACGTATAGACGATTGTCTCATTTGTTATGAATTTTAGGCACCTTTAATTAAATTTCTTCAGAATTGAAATAACATAATGCAAAGTTATCTGCTGGTTAAATAAAATACTATATACAGAAGTAGAAATAGATTCACAATTATTAGAACAGAAAATTCTCTTAATCAAATGAGCCCTCTCTGTCAAGCAAGCCGTCTCCTCTCCCTGTGTCCTTTGGCAGAAAACATAGCCTCTCTAAGGAGTAAAATATTCCTGAATCCACCTCTGGTCTTTGAAAGTCCCGCATACTGATGAGAATATTGGCCAGATGCTGACTCTTACAGCATCACCACATGATTCTGTTTTAACCCACCAAATTTTTACACAGCTATGAGCAGTACATTTGCAATCTTTGGAGTCTATGGATCATCTATGTGCATTTTGGGGAGGGAGGTTCATAGATTAAAGCAGTGGGGTTTCCTCAGGAGCAAATTTAGTGCTTATCTCCCACACCCGAAAACCTTACCATTTCATCCCCAGGGCCTAGCAATCCTCTGACCCAGAACTGGTTTCATAGTTTACGTGCTGCATCTATTCATGATTGGATGAAAGCAAACATTTAACGCATTTGCTTCTGCTTCTTGAATGCCAAGTACTAGAGAATCTCATTCTACAATGCTTTCTTTTTCTTACTTCTTTAGAACCTTTATTTTATCTAAGTGATACTTTCAATCATACCTTCTTTGATCATCTTCATTGTTTTCATTGACCTGAAGTTCTGAAAGATGTTGAGGACATGTATCTCTTGTCACTTGCCATTTTGTTTGCACTTGAGATTTTTCTGCTCAGATATGAATTTTTCATTCTAAGTTTATCTTCGCAAAATGTACAGCCATGAGGCATGATATCAGCGTCTAATCGATCCTTTGGTTGTTATCTGGAGAAGTGCTCATTCTAGGAAAGCAATAATAAGAAGAGGAATTTGCTGCCAAGTGGAGATAGTTTTGACTCCTACAGGGTTTGACCCTTAGCCAGTTGCTTGCTTGGGGGCATTTGACTGAACACCTTTAAGTCTTCATTGTCTTGTCTCTAAAGTGCATGTAATAACGACTATCCTGCTAGGTGAGGATGAGAAAGCTCTGGTGAAAAATGCATTTCCAGCTTTTGATAAAAATGCATTTGGTTGGACAATACTAAATTTCAAGATCTATGTCTTATGTATGGCTCTGTCAGCAATGCAATGCCCAGCACTCAACAGTTATCCAGTGAATAAACAGATAGATCTTTCATCTTCAGATGCTCTATAGGCTCCTCCCTGCCCTCTACATTTCAGGGTCCTCAGCATCAGGAGCCTCTCTACCCCCATTATCTCACAATCCACAGTCCTCTTTCTGGCCACAGCCTTTTACATTTCAGGATTTCTCCTTCTTGTATGAGTGTCCCCACATCATATATGGGACATAACTTAGGATCCCTGATTTGCTACCTGGCAGGGTTCCACACCCACCTACCCACACTATGGCTTAGTTTGCTGCACCTTCTCTGAAACTTAGTAGGGGTGCAGTAATTCCAACTGCTTCTGGTATCTGTATTTTCTTTGGATACCGCCTAGAATCCTCCACTTCTTTCCATATGAGTATTTCCACCTTCTTCCTTTGTGCTACCAGGCTGCCTAGCATTGGAAAAAAATGTCAAGTTAATGAAAAGTAATTGAAGTAAAATGTATACATCTAATAATCATAAGCCCTTAATGAATTTGTTTGGTTCTATTGGGCTTCCTATTGGGTTTTCAACAGCAAAGCTTACTACCATACTTCTCAAACCTTCCTCCTTGTTTTAACTTTGTTTTTGTATATTTATATAATTCAAATATTTGCATTTTTTATTTCTTCAATTTTTTTTTTCATTTGAAAAATTCTTGTTGTTTTCACCCATATTTTTTCTCTCTCCTTTATCAAGACATTCTAACAGCTCCCTAATCTTTGTTTTCTAGGCACCATTAGCTCCATCCCAACCAAAGCCACTGTCCTGCTGTGACTGTATCTTTTCTATTATCTGCAATACTCCATCACACTTATATCACAAGAGGAAACTCTTAACTTTTCTTTAATGCCAACAAAACACCATCTCTCTGTGACATCCTTCCTGATGCCCAGAGCCATATCTGAACACTCTTTTATGTTCCAGTACTATGATCCTCACTTCTCAATTATTACACTGAGTCTACTTACCCATATATTATACATTTTAAAAATATACATAAGTATAAAATAAAATTAGGTGCTGAGAGTCATGCATTAAGACTGAGGTGGCTGTATTTCCAGGTTTACTGCTATCAAGTCCTCTTTACACAGTAATTAATGTCTAAACTAAAGGCTTTCAAACTTTACCAGCACATTTGAACCTTGCTCAAGTGCTAATAAATACATTTTGGAGGGAACTGAGCACATTCAATGTGCTTTAAATATCCATGTTTCTATGCAAGATTTTGAAATTGAAATCATTAGCTTAATACTTTTCTACCAATTTGATTGATAATTGAGTGGACATATTGGCTAAAAAGTCCTCATTTGGATAACTTAGTACAAGTCACTGTTTAGACGTATCACAAGAGACCAGTGATCTGACTTGAGGTAGATACCACCTGCAGTAGATGTCATCACTAAGGGAAGTGATTTATTGTACAAAGAGTTCAACTCCATTTTAAAAAAAATTTATTTTATATTGGAGTATGGTTGATTTACAATGTCATGTTAGTTTCAGGTGTACAACAAAGGGATTCAGTTATACATATACATATATCTATTCATTTTCAGATTCTTTTCCCTTATAGGTTATTACAGAATATTGAGTAGAGTTCCCTGTGCTCTACAGTAGGTCCTTGTTGATTATCCATTTTATATATATTAGTGTGCATCTGTTAATCCCAAATTCCTAATTTATCCCCCCCCGACACATTTCCCCTTTGGTAACTATAAGTTGGTTTTCTATGTCTGTGAGTCTATTTGTGCTTTGTAAATAAGTTAATTTATGTCTCTTTTTGTAGACTCCAATAAGTGATATAGTATGATATTTGTCTTTCTCTGTATGACTTACTTCACTTAGTATGATAATCTTTAGTTCCATTCATGTTGCTACAAATGGCATTATTTCATTCTTTTTATGGCTGTGTAATATTCCATTGTATAGATGTGCCACATCTTCTTTATCCATTCATCTGTTGATGGGCTTTTAGGTTGCTTCCATGTCCTGGCTATTGTAAATAGTGCTGCAATGAACATTGGGGTGCCTGTATCTTTTCAAATTATGGTTTTCTCTGCATATATGCCCATCAACTCCATTTTTGCTGTGAGCTTTTATCCCTCACTCTTCCTTACTACCTGTTTGCCTTACATCTGATCAGGTTTATAAAAAAGTCTGAGAGTTCCTTCCTTTCTGGCCAGTGGTAAGTTCAAACCACATGAGCTCCAGTCCTGAAGGCACAGAAAAATCCTCACCCCAGTGTCATCCACTCACTAAGACAAAAATTCCAAACTGGTTTCTTCTCCACACTCTTTCAATCCTTTCTCCATCCAGCTTGGGAAGGCTGACCTTCTCTCCCCACAAAGCCTCTTTGTGTAAACAGTAAACATTTTCATTCCCTCTTGGGGTGCATGTGTAGTGTCATTAATCTCAGCATCCTAACCAGTTTGGGGTGGGGGGTCCACTGTGTTTCTGTGGAGTAGTTACAACATTTGTAAGTAACTTAACTATTGATCATGACAGATAAATAATGCTTAGGATCATGTTTTAACACTTATTACAGGCAAGCTATTTGGAAGGCATTGAAAGCAACAGATATTTGTCAGAAAACTTTTTGAACGAAAATCCAAATAAAACTGATTTAAGTAAAACGTAGAATATTCTGGAATGACAATCATTGGCTCCCAAAATGGAAAGAAAATTCAAATAGGAATCACAGCAACCTTACCAATAAGTGTGTAACACTTGTCTTTATATCTCAGACTATTGTGTGGGTACTGCCTTCTTGCACTTGGCTTACTCAGAATTTGATGTCTCTCATTTCCTATCCTGATAGACCAGTTCAGGTTCTTCAGATGACAGAGGATCCCTGAGTTCCATAGAAATAGGAGTATGGGCTCAAATGCCACCACCCCAAATAAGACTACTCTGAATCTCTATGTAGATCAGATGAACTCTCTCCTACTGCAGACCAAATTAGGCTAATGTCTTGAAGAACAAGGTCACTAACAGAGTCAGGCTTATATTACCTGAGTGAGAGGGGGAGAAAAAGTAGTTTCTCTCTCTGTTTCAGTTATAGAAAGCTGAGGAGAGCATCCAATTAATCTTCATCAGCTCACATGCTCACTTCCTGGACTAATGCCTGCACCAAGGGTGAGGTACAAAAACTGGCCCATCTGTGGTCATCTGTACCCTTACTGCAGCCAAGGATGCCATGCATTCATCCATCATGTGAGAGCTGGAGCAGAAAGAGGGAAATCTCAGGGGCAGGAAGCATCCATGCAAATGTGGGCACTGGGAGAGTCATTTTGTGAAGGGTCTTTACCACAATTTAGTGTACCATTCTCATGAACATCGATTTGTTCTTCTAAAACAAAATATTTTCTCATATTAAAATAAGAAAACTAAGACTGACAAAGATTTTAAAAACCTCTTCTTCGTGACTAATAACTAGTAGAACAAAAATTTATTTCTGAGCTTTTATGATTCCAATATTGTAATCATTCTTATATACAATGTCCACAGTGCCTTTTTAGAGATAAACCACTTATCCCAGGAATAGAGAGAAAACTCCTATCCCAGCTAACGTATGAGACAAATCACATGGCTAGAACAAGAGTATATTCATCTGCAATTTCAACTGTGGATCACAGCCCAGCAGATATAAAAAATAAAACACGATTCCTCATCTATCTATTCCTGTGTCTCGTAGTTCCTGATCTACAATGTATTCATTAAATAGACACTTTAGGAGACACACATTTAAAAAGGATTATACCCTCAAAATGCATTTACTTTTAGAAGAGTTAAAATTATCATTTAGTTTATTGAGTTTGAGTTACACAAAAGATAAATTGACATACACAAAACTGCTGACACACCCTAATTTTCTAAGATAGGATGCAGTAAGATATAAGAAAGAATTGCTCTGACATGTAGAAATAATGAAAATGTGTTGAATCATTTTTAACCAAACTAAAGTGAAGTGTGTGTGTGTGTGTAGTTGTTGTAAATGAAAGTCAAAAGCAAAGGAATACTAAATGTAATTACAATTAAAATGAAAACCATTACAAAAACCAATAAGAATCCCTTTTGTTGATGTTTTTGCTCTGTCATTTTAAAAGTTATCAATACCTTTCCTCACAAAGAAAAGTTAAGGACCTTTCAGTTTCCAAGACACTTATTCGCTATGCTTTACCTGAATTAATATTCTAGTAATTCATGACCAGCCATGCAGAGCTGACTAATACTTTTATTGACCTTAGGTAGTCAGATGTGTCTTGTGGACTGTGAAGTATGTTGCATGGTTTGAATATTACCACCTCCTTCTATGGACATCTTAGAATATGGTTTTGGTAAATTTAGTGAATTATTTTAATGTTTTGTCCTGAATAATGTTTTATACATAGAGTCTCTTTGAAAGTATGTGAGTTTAGATAAAACTGAAGTGATTAATAATTGCTAATTTGAATGCAAGTGGTTTGCCTACGTTATTATAATATTAAAAATAAGGAGACCTTAGAAGGATTTATTTATTGAAGTATGATGGACATAAAATGAATTGCACCTATTTAAAGTGTGGGAGTGCATACATTTTGATAAGGATACATCCATGAAACCATCACCACAATCAAAATAATGAACACATCCATCATCCCAAATACTTCCTCAAGCCTTTGGAACTACTTCTCGATCTTGTGTTCCATTTATTGAAAAGCTTAGTATTTCTCCATTGAGTAACTTTTGTGCCTTTGTTGACAATCAGTTTACCTATATATGTGCATTTATTTTAGGACTATCCTTTCTGTTCCATTCATTTCTTTCTCTATATTTATGCTAATACCACACTTTTTTGATAGATAAATGTAACATTGTATTAAAATTTAAAATAATGTGCTCTTTTTAATCATTCAATATGGTGAACTACACATTTATTTTACAGTGTTAAACCCAACAGTATAATCTTGGGATAAACCCCACTTTGCCATAGTGTATTTTTTTATATGTTATTAGATTCATTTGCTAAAATTTTCTTAAGATATTTTGAATATATGTTTATGAGAAATATTGTTCTCTAGGTTTTATTTGATTTTATGTATATTTTGTAGTATATTTTTTAGTCTTGATATCAGAATAAGTCAGCTTCATAGACTGTGCTGGGAAATATTCTCTCCAGTATCCATTTCCTTAAATGTTTGGTAGAGTTTCCAGTGAAAGTGCACATGCTTGGAGTTTTTTTTTCTTTTTCTTTTTTGTTGTTTTATATTTTTCTATGAGAAGATACTTTACTAAAAATTAATTTAAAATAAATATAGAACTATCTTTTAGAGTGAGTGTTGGCAGTTCATGACTTTCAAAGATTTTGATCATTTCATCTATGTCAAATTTATTGTCATAAAATTATTCATAATATTTTGTTATTCTCCTTTTACTATCTGTAGATCTTCTGGTGATTTCACCTCTCTTATTTCTAACATGGGGTAAATTGTGTCTTATTTCTTGGTTTCCTGATAAATTTGGATAGAGTTTCAACAACTTGATTTATTTTCTCAAAAATCCAGGTTCTAGTTTTGTTGCCTTTGTCTGTCTTTAACTGATTTGTCTCTCTTTAATTGATTATTTTTTCTTTAATTGATTTTTTGAGACCATGTTTATTATCTTTGTCTTCTGATCCTCTATGTGCCTTTAATTTGCTCTTCTTTTTTTTACATTCTTGAGGTAGAAACTGAGGTCTTTACCTTAAGACCATCCTCCTTTTCTAATATGTGTACCTTGCAGCTGCATGTTGCGATTTTTAATATGTTGTGTTTTCAGTGTTATTCAGTTAAAAAATCTCCTAATTTCACTTATATTATTTTATTCATGGATTATTTATAACTGTTTTATATTGTTTCCAAATAGTTGGACGATTTTCTTATATATTTCTGTTATCAAATTCCAATATAATTCCATTATAGTCAGAGAACATGTGTTGTATGGCTTGAATTCTTTTAAATACACTTAAACATTTCTTAAAGATTTTAGTTGTTTTTTTTTTTTTTTTTTAATGTAGGAGGTCAAATCCAGTTATTTTTTTCTTGGTCTTCATGTGAAGTTGAAGTCCTAGTAGGGTTTTAAAGCAAATGAGAAGGAAATGTGGGCTGAATGAATGTTTACTCTCTATAAAAGTATGTACAAGCATTTGTTGATAATCAGCTTTTCAATTTAAATAAATTATGGAGTTTTGGAAGAATCTACAAAAGCTACCAAAATTATGTATTCTTCTTTCAGGGAAAAATAAATATAAAATATATTTTATTGCCAATGTATTTATTACTCCCAGATAAATGCTTGTTTAAAGAGCTATGGTTTTCTTTCTTATGGGTTGAAATATTTGACATTTACTACTATTTTAGATTCCAGTTAAAGAATCTGATCATTACCTCAAATTGTAGTTAAATAATGCAAGTATGACATACACTTTTAGGCAGAACTCCAGACAGAGGATGTTGGCGTGTATGATGCAGTGTTACTCAGTGGCTTTCAAGCTCTTGACCTGAGATCTTCATGCAATGCTTTCTGTCTAGTTGATCTAAGAACAACTAGACAATAATTTTGTCTTCTATACAAGCTTTTCAGTGCAGTTGGTCCACCCACTCTGGGCTTTGATGCAAATAAGCCAAAGTTGAAACCTACTCCATTCCTGACTATGTCCTCAGCTGGAAACTGGGCTTTACAGCTCTCAGCCCACAGGGTTGTGTGAAGAGGTGCTAAGATGGGCTGTGAAGGACTTCCCTGGTGGTGCAGTGGTTGAGAGTCTGCCTGCCGATGCAGCGGACACGGATTCGTGCCCCGGTCCGGGAAGATCCCACATGCCGTGGAGCGGCTGGGCCCGTGAGCCATGGCCGCTGAACCTGCATGTCTGGAGCCTGTGCTCTGCAACGGGAGAGGCCACAACACTGAGAGGCCCGCGTACTGCAAAAATTGAAAAAAAAAAAAAAAAAAAGATGGGCTGTGAAAGGCACCAAGTCACAACAGTGCCCACTTGGTGTACCTCCTTCCTCAGTCTCCTAAGGATAATCACACTCAGTCCAACATGGAGCTTGGCTTCTTTTACTTAGAGAAAGCTAAAATGCAGTTTCTCCTATTTAAATTCCAGACACAACATTTATATGTTTTTTGTTTGTTTGTTTGTTTGTTTTTTGCTGTACGCAGGCCTCTCACTGTTGTGGCCTCTCCCGTTGCGGAGCACAGGCTCTGGACGCGCAAGCTCAGCGGCCATGGCTCACGGGGCCAGCCGCTCCGCAGCATGTGGGATCTTCCCGCACCGACCGGGGCACGAACCCGTGTCCCCTGCATCGGCAGACGGACTCCCAACCACTGCGCCACCAGGGAAGCCCCAGACACAACATTTAGATACTGCCAAGTATAAACAAACTTAAAAAAAAAAGAGAAGAAAGAAAAGCACCATAAATACAGTAAGAAAAGATTGGTTGTTGCCATCATGAAAAGCAGAAAATAAGCACTCTCTATAGTTCATAAACAAAAGCAAACATCCAAGGTCTTGAATGTTTCAGGCTGTGATTTGTGTGCTCCTGGTGCCACACTTCAGAATAGTACAGACACTGTCACCACTGTTCTCATTATTCTTAGCTTCACATTCTTGTTCACTGCCTCCAATTTTATAAATACAAGCAAAGAAAGGTTGTAGAAACATTGATTGATTACTTTTTATCCCCAAATCACAGATTAGAAGAAAATGTTTTCCATCAAAGTGTATAGACTACAATGTCCTTCCTCTTTAATCCTGAATGTTTAAAGAGAGTTATCACTTTGCCATATATTACTATCATGTTGAGGTACTTACAGTTATTTTTAGAAGCTAGTTTTTAGGAAACATTTAGGAAACACACATAAAAACTGAAAATAAACCCAAAGCCACAAGTATTTATATTTTCCATCTTCTCTTTGGCTTCTTTTTAATACTTGTAAACATTCCACGCAACTCTACCGTTACCTGGCACATTCAATGTGAACATTGTGCACAATGTGGCTCCAATATGGGTATATTGGAGCTGTTTCTAATTACTCGTTGTTTTCATAGGCATTTGTTTTAAAAATCTTTGAACAGTTTTTTTATTCCTTTGACCAATTTTTTTTCTTTTAAATTTGTTGCTTGCTATTACAAGAAACAATAGATACACACATTTTGAATGATGTTGATACTTACTGTAAAATTATTCTCTGGAAAGCACAAGAAAGTTTATACTGACAAAAGCAGTGTTTGAATGCTTCAGCTTAAACCTGTCAATATTAGATTATATCTACTTTGTTTATTTTTGCTTATATAATAGATTTATGTTGCAACCTAAATATCATTTAGTATTATTAAGGAAAAGTTTTAATTTGTATTTCTTAAAGATTTTCCTTCTAGTTATAAAAAAATATTATTTTATAGCAAGATACCTTAAAAATAGATAAGGACAAGTAAAAATCAATTAGCAATCTCATCTTCAAAAGATCAATATATGATAAATATATAGAGACACTAAAATATATACCTACGTAGAAACACAATATGTATGTACATATGTAGCTTTACGTGCATGTGTACAGGTTTATTGTCGCATACTATGGTATGCACTATTTGTAATGTGACAAAACACTATGGGCATTGATTCCATTAATGGATACCCTCACTCAGTACTATTTTCATGCTATATGATGTTCCCGTTTATGGAGTATCTTCATTTGCTTAACAATTCCCATATCACTTAATATTAAGTTGTACAAATTTTGAGCAGTGTAAATTACATTTCAGTGAAAATTAGTATCCATACACATATATCCTTGATTAATTCCTTAGTATAAATTCTTAAATGTGGAATAGCTAAATTATGGTAAATTTTGCCAGGAAAAAAAAATCGGGGCTCTCTCTTTTTTTGTTGGTACCTGTCATCAGAAGAGCACACAAAAAATTGTAACACAGACTCTAAGAAAACTTCATAGTGACATGTTATGTGAAATCAGAGAACAGAAAAATAAATGGAAGGGAAATCCTTGCCCTCTGCTTCCTCGATTGGTGTGTAGAGGACATAGACCCACCTATTTAGCATGACATGTCAGCTCAGGCTGCCATGACAAAATACCATAAGCTGGGTGACTTAATATAAATTAATTTTATCCAGTTCTGGAGGCTGGAAGTCTAAGATCAAGGTCCACAGGGTTTGGTGTCTGAGGAGAGCTCTTTTCCTGGCTTGTGGATGGCCACCTTCTCACTGTGTCCTCACCTGGAAGAGACAGACAGAGACAGAGACAAAGGGAGAGGCCAGTTCTATGGGATGTGAATATTTACCTCCCACTTTTGACCTCTTTTAAACTTAACTACCTGCTAAAGACTGTCTCCAGATACAGTCAAACAGGGATAAGAGTGTCAACATATGAATTTTGAGGAGATACAATTCGGTCCACAGGACATAATGTGTATCTGTTCTTTAAAATGCACTCCTCTGAGGTCTTCTTTATGAGTTTTCTATGACAAAGAGAAGTCAAGGACATTAACATTTATTCCCACTACTTTCTATCAATAGGTCATGAACAATGATAAACTGTCTATACAGAGCAATTGTTGTGCTTCTCAAAAATGATATTAAAATACCTACAGTATTGGGACATTGCAAGAAGCAAATTAAATGCATATATGAAAGTCCTTAGTACATTACTTACTCAAGATCATGTACTTTCATCCCTTATTTCATCCCTCAGTGTTTCCTTTGTTCTTTTTAGGTTCTGCCTTTTTTATATAATTAGGAGATACATGACATTAAATAATGCATAGTCAGAGATTTATTTAATCTAAGGTTTGTTCTCTGCTACATATAAGACCATGCTTCTTTAAACAAATAAGAAACAAAGGAAGAAAAGAAGACTGAGGAGGTAAAGAATAACATTGATATTTCTTGAATGCTAATTTTCAGAAGTTAAACATAATAAATTATGAAGAGGTATAGTTTTAGAAAACTTCAGTGTTCAGATTAATTTTACCTTTTGGAAACAAAGCAGGAAGCCTCCCAAGTACAATGGTTATGTTAGTGTGCATGCTGCTTTCTGTACACCCCCAGACATCCTATTTACATGCTAGATAAAAGCAACTGGGAAAACTTGTCCTATGGTTGCCATCAAAGGACATCTAGCCTGAGGTGAAACCCTCCTGCCACCATTCTGAGGAGTGTTTCCTGGAGAGATGGCAGGTGGGAAGTTTGGATCAGGTTTTCTCCTGTTGAGGGAGCCTCAGGGTGTTTTCACAAGTATGAGGAAAATTCCTTGCCCTGGATAGACCTCCCTCATTCAAGCATAAATTCACAGAAAAAATAAAACAAAAAACAAGTAAGTAGCAAGTATGTCAGTTATCATTTGCTGTATAACCAGCCACCTCAAAGGGCAGAGGCTCTCAACCCTATGGGTCAGCAGTTTGGGCCTAGCTTAGCTGGGATGGTTCATCTTGGTTCCCTGTGTTTTGGCTGGTATCACTCACAGGTCAGCCGTCAGCAGGTTGATGCTGTTTTTTTCTTTTTTTCTAAATTAATTTTTATTGGAGTATAGTTGATTTACAATGTTGTGTACATTTCTGCTGTACAACAAAATGAATCAATTATATTGGGTTGGCCAAAAAATTTGTTTCAGTTTTTCCAAAACATCTTACAGAAAAACCTGAATGAACTTCTTACATATACATATAGCCACTCCTTTTTATATTCTTTCCCATATAGGCCATTACAGAGTACTGAGTAGAGTTCTTTGTGCTGTCCAGCAGGTCCTCATATATCTAGCTGTGGGCAGCGGGTGAGCAGGGGTAATGGAAGAAATTGAACCACGTGCCCAAAGGTCTAGCCTAACTACCTCCCATCATGGTGGAGGCCCAGTTATTGTAAGCAGAAAGAGAGAAGGAAGGGCCAAATGAATATACAAGCACCTTTAAGGCCTCTGTCTGCATTATGCTGGCTTTTGTCCCAGAAGCCAAAGCTAGTCATGTGGCCAAGAACAGTGTCAATGTGGAAGGAAACTTTCCAAGCGTCCAAGAGCCTGGATTCTGTGTTGAAAGCATGGTGGAGATTGTGGGCATTTCTGTAGACTACAAAACTATGAATTGATTCCACTCTCCATGTGCAAACCTCAACAATTTTTCATTAGAGTACACGTTTGACACTTCATACATACTTGTTAAATTAATAATAGTATATTTACCATGTGCCAGGCACTGTTCTAATTGTTTACCATGTATTATTCTTTCCCAGCAATCCTCCTAATAGCCCACTTTGATAGTGTCTTTATATTATCTTCATGGGTAATCGTGGACATGATGATGTTAATAATATGCCAACATTCACTCAACTAATGAATGTGGAGCCAGGGTTCAAACCAAGAAAGTGACTGCACATTACACACGGCCCTAATAAACTCATCCCCTGAGGAAGAAAGGAAGGATGTGTAATGGAAGGAGGGAGGGAGGAAGGAAAAAAAGAAGGGAGGAGGGAAGGAGAAAACTTTCTAGAAATGTATGTGATTAGATACAAATTATATATGAGGGAAATAATCTCATAATAGGGCTTGCAACCCAATCCATGAACATTAATTCTTAGCCCATGATAGGACAGTAGAGCATGAAGTAAACTACTCAAAATGCAGAAAGGCTCAGACTACTAATACCACCCATATCGCTCTGCAGATTGTTTATCCAGGAATCAGGAGCCACAAATCCAGGAAGAACATTTTCCTGATACCAGTCATATCTATTTTTGAGAACCCAAATAAGTAAATTGTAACACTGCTCTCTTAGGATGGAGGATAGGCATTTCACACACACACACACACACACACACACACACACACACACACACGTACATATATTTACACAAACACATATATATTTAACTGCCTAGTCATATAATTTTGCAAGAGATCCAATTACATTTCAACACTAATATGAACAATTTAATTCCTACTCATTTATGTTTCATAAGAAGTTATAAAACACCTAAATGAAAATCTCACTGGTGAGCACAGAATGCTTGGAATATAATTGGTCTGTGCAGTTAAGATCAGGACACCTACCAATTAAAACTAAGCCCAAGTTTTCCATATTGTGATTGGCAGGACAAATGGCACAAGATGGCATAATCACTCATATTGCATAATTCCATTTATTTGAAATTCTAGAAAAGGCAAAACTCTAGACACATAGTATATCTGTGGTTGCCAGAGGTGAGAGGTTCAGAGAGATGACTGAGTACAAAGGAGAATGAGTTAAATATTTGAGGTGGTAGGATTATTCTATATAATATATGGCTATGTGTATTTTTCAAAACTCATTGAATTGCACATTTAAAATTAGTAAAATATCATTGTATATTTTAAAAATTGACCATTCTCTCAAATGCTAATGGTTATCAGTGAAGAAGATACTAGTAATATATTTTGCTAAATTAGTAATAGATTTAAGTATCAACACACCAGTTTGTGATGGTATAAGCATATTTTGCAACTTATCGATAGCCTTGGATGAAAGCAATGCCATTGGAAATTGTCTTTAAAACTTGTGTCAGAAATGCAATGTCTCACATGCAGTGGGAGGGGATGTGTATCCCCTAAGCCTGAGTGGTTATACTGATTATTTGGGAACTCCTATTTGACTAGCATATGGCCTTTTGCCCTTCTTTTCCATCTTCTCTCTCTTCACTGTCCTCTGTCCTTCTTTGCCATCTCAGAGTTTTACTTTTATCTATTAATTTATTTAATCCAATGTCTTATTAGCATTTCATCTGCATTTTCTCAGGCTTCTTAAACATAGTTTTTATTATTTTTACACTTCTTAAAACTTTAAACTTCAATTAAATGAAACTCAAAAATTCTTAAAATTGTGATTAACCATAACAACTTAGAAATATACACATTTTTATTGCCAAATGACACTATTATTTTTAAAAAATTTTATTGGAGTATATACACTCTCATAAACACTTTTATGTCACATATTAAGTTCAAATTAGACAGCAGGTATTTATCCATACTCAAAGAAATCTAAAGGCTTTTAAAAAATGGAACATAAGTGCTGAGAGACACAATATTCTTAACAGCTTCTAGCTGCTTGTCACTTAATGGCATGTTTGTTGTTGTTATTCTTTGATTTAATAGGCATCTTTGTGATGCAATTACCAGGTACTGTGCATTTGCTTTCTGACCACATGAAAGTCATGACCAGTCGAACTTGAGGAAATAAAACCAAAAGTAGTGTACGAAGAGAGGTAGAGAAACCTCCCTGGGGACAGTGAATTTCTGCTGCTAAGTATGCTCTCTCCTAACTTAAACTAGAGAGGTCTCTTTTCCAAATTTTAATCTTTTGATCCCAAATTTGGAAATTGCCACCCCCAGGACTGTTCCTCTGTAAAATCGTAAAGCGGGTAAAATGTGTCTGTGGCTCCTCCTGCCCTGTGCCCTCCTTCATCATTGATAAACCTGCAGGCCTTGACTCCCACCTTCCAGGACCTTCCATTTCCTGCAGTTAGTCCAAATGAGTAAGTGGTATTTCATGATCCAGAACTTTCTATTACATCCCAATCCTCAAAAATAACTACTAGTACTTATCTATGAAGGTCTCCGAAATCCTATGACAGAATTAAGTGACTTTGGTAAAGAAATATTAGCTAACTTTTATCCAATGCCAAGAAAGCCAACTCAACTGTTTTCTCTGAAGGCTTTTCCCTCCACTCCTGTGCTTTGTGAGAGAAGGTTCAAAATTAGCTGGAAGGCAGTTCATGAAATTGGAAATTCTATGTGCTCTGTAAGCCTAGGGCAGACAATCAAGTCAGGGAAAAGGGACTAGTGTTTTCTTCCTCGAGGCACGTGTGTCCTGTTGCTCAGTGAACCAGAATTTGAATGGTTTGTATTTGTTTTTTAAACTGAACAATGCATGTATTCACTCAAATTGTTAACTATTTGATGACTATCATAAAGCCAGTTTAATGTGCTACTTTTCTAATAAGTTTATGATTGCTTCTACACCCGGTGAAGGCTAAGCCACGTCAATGTTGCCACATGCCAAACAAGGAAGGCTTAACAGCAATCTTTTTTTTTTTTTGCGGTACGCGGGCCTCTCACTGTCGTGGCCTCTCCTGTTGTGGAGCACAGGCTCCAGACGCGCAGGCTCAGCGGCCATGGCTCACGGGCCTAGCTGCTCCGCAGCATGTGGGATCTTCCCAGACCGGGGCACGAACCCGTGTCCCCTGCATTGGCAAGCGGACTCTCAACCACTGTGCCACTAGGGAAACCCAAACAGCAATCTTAATAGAAAAAGCATAGAAGAACTGATTCACCATATGGTGAATAACTTCAGACATTCTGTGCTATGTTCATTCACATTCTAGTTATTTCATGAATATAATCAGTTTCCTATTAACCACAATGGAGTATTAAGAACACAATAATTTTTTATGAAATAATCAATGATTTTTAGTGTCAAATTTTGGAGCAACCTGTAAAATTAATCAACCCATAGGCATACTGTAATTATAGTTAAAACACTTAATTTCTAACTATGGAAAAATAACATTATAAAGATGATGACTCAAATCATGGCTAATCATAATAACCATTTAAAAAGTTGAAAGTAAAATATAAAACAAATTTACCTCTCTTCTATTTAACTGCAGCTTTTCTATATTAATATAAGCAAAAGTATATACATTAAATTTCAAAATAAGCCTCTTAATTTTAATTTATTCGTTTCCCATAAGACTGTAGCAGATGCACTGATGTACTGCACTGATGCCCAGATCCTCTTCCCACTCCACTGGGCTCCTGGGAGAGGAAATTTTGCCAGCTGCTTACAGTGGGAGCAGCTGATGACTCTTACCTTGGTCCCTCAACTCAAGAACATGACATAGCCCATTACCCAAGCCAAGGTCATGTGCCTGAGGCAGCCTATCCAATGCTGGATCATGAGGCGATGTGAAGACCAGCCCCCTTATCACAAATGGAACAACTCATAAGGGCCGTTCAGATCCAGAGCTCCTCTAAGATCAGCTGAGGCATTTGTATTGACTTCACCTCTGTTCAACTTCTCCCCTTGTTCAATATTGATCCCAAGGACATTTCCTAATAAATTTCCAGCATGCAAATAAGACTATGGGTGGTAAGTCTATGCCTTTGAACATCTATTTTTTTTTGATTAAAAATAATATAGATTTTTATGTTCTTAAATCCCGCAAATAAGTCATGCCGTTTACCCTTCAAATGAAAAGAAAACAAATTCAAATACTGAATAAAATATAAAATATTATAAAATGTTCATCCAGCCAGAAAATGCACAAATCTGCCATATTCTAAGCCAAAGCAAGAATTAAGAAAAAACTATGGAGCTAGGAAACAGGCTTTCCCCAAAAGATATTTTTTTCAAACCAAGGTGACATTAAAGTTAGGTTTTCGTGATCCTGTAGACACAAGAGATAGAAGAGACAAAGTGGGTGCTGCTGCAGGTGAGCAGTTGTGCAAAAAATAATTGACACAGCAAACTTGAAGCTGCTACCCTTAGAAAGACCTAGTTGTAGGACTGTCCTTGACTAGTGTTTAGGAACTTGGGTTTCAGGAGCGTTCCCATCATTTCCAGAACTGTTAAGAGTACTCACTGTTCCTAAATGGTTTGCATAACAGTGTTAGTTATGATAAACACATACTTTCTTGCTGGGAGCCTGGAACTTTGGTACATGTTAGACATAATTGGATCCCAATAAAATCCTTGGGCACTGAGTCTCTAATGGGCTTCCCTGTTCAACAACATTTCATAGAGGTGGCTGCAATTCAATGCTGGAGGATGTAAGCATGTCCTGTGTGACTCTTAGACATTTGTGTCTTCTCATTCTTCTGGACTGTGACCTATGTGCCATATCTTTTGCTGATTTTGTTTGTATCCTTTTCTTGTGATAAATCATAGTTGTGAGTATGACTACCTACTGTGTTTTCTGAGTCTTCCTAGTGAATCATCAAACCTGGGGGTGGTTTTAGAAACTCCCAATGTAGGAGTCTTATTGTGATCTCTCAAAAGCATACATCATTTGTGTAAAGATGAATTAGTGAGAAATGTCAAATGGAACAGAAGGATCATGCTTTCTTTAACCTTAGCACAGTGTTGGTAAAAGAGAGCAAGACATGAGAGTGTTGGAATCTCAACTGAGAAGAGAGAGTGATGACAGGTCATACTTAAAGGGATTATAATGGAGATTTCTGGCATAAACTCAGAATTAGGAAGCCTAAATCATCCCAAGCAGATGATTGTTATTTCCCTGACTACATGAAGGACATTTACTAACTTATATATTTAAAAAATTAGCATAAAGACAACCAAGTTTTGGTGTATACAGTTCTATGAATTCTGTTACATGTATGAATCCTGTAACCACCATCACATCAAGATATACACTAGTCTTTTCACTATAAAAATATATCCCCTGTGCTATCCCTTTGTGGTAACTTCTTCCCCTTCCTAAATTCTGGGTGGCAATTATCTGTTCTCCATCATTATAACTTTGTATGTTCAATGATATTTAATGGAGTTTAGAGTATATAATGTTTTCAAAGAGGGTTCTTCCATTCAGATTTTCAGATTGATAAAAGTGACTGTGGATCAATGTTTCATTCCTCTTTTATTGCTGTGTAGTCTTCTATTGCATGGATATGCCACAATTTGTTTAACTAGTCACCCTATGAAGCACCTTTGCCTTGTTTCCTTAATATATAATTAATTTAGACTACATAACTAAATAAAATAGAAATAAATAAAAAATATAGAAAATCCTCAACTACTTGGAAATTAGACAACACATTTCTCAATATATGATGAGTCAAGTGAGATATCAAAAAGGAAATTTTAAAAGCATGAATTTAGACCTGCTCTTGATACTGTACACAAAAACTACTTAAAGTTTAACTTAGCTAAAGTTTAGTAACCTAAAGCCTACTAAAACTACAAAAATTTTAGAAGAAAACCCAGAAGAAAATCTTTGTGATCCTACGCAATTCTACCTAAGCAAGGTAGAATTCTTGTAAATAAAATCCAAAGCCCACTCCATAAAAGAAAAATTGTTAAATTAGATATCATCAAACTTTAAAAGATTTACACTACAAAAGACACTGTTAAAAAGACAAAAGAGTCAGCTACAGATAGCAAATCAAATATCTGACAGAAGACTTGTAAACCTTTTCAAATCAATAATAAGGAAAAAAAAACAATTTAAAAATGGGCAAAAGGTTTGAATAGATATTGCACCAAAAAATTATACATATGGCTAATAAACAGGTGCTCAGTATCATTAATTAGGGAAATGCAAATTAAAACAAGTTATCTTTTCACACATCTTGGAATGAGCATAATAATAAAGACAGCCCGAAACAAATGTTGGTGAGGATTTGTAGAAAATAGTACCTTCATACATTTTTGGTGGGAATGTAAAATGGTACAGCCACTTTATAAACCACTTTGTCTTAAAACCATTTTCTTAAAAGTTTAAATATAAACTTACCATACAGCCCAGCCATTCCGCTTGTTAGTATGTACCAAGAAAAATGAAAACATATAATCACACAAAGTCTTGTGCTGGTACATTCATAGCAGCATTGTATCTGATGATCAACAATTTGAAACAACCCAGATGTCACTAACTTTTGAATGGATAAGAAAATGTGGTATAACTAAACAATAGAATATTTTTCAGCAATACAAAGAAATAAAACACTATATGCTATAACCTGGATAAACCCAACAAAACATTAATCTAGATGAAAGAGGCCAGACAGAAAATATTACATATTTTATGATTCCTATAGAAAATGTCCAAGAGAAGAAAATCTACAGTGTCAGAAATGAGATTAGTGATTGTCTGGGGCTGACAGGAAGAAAAGAGAATCACTGTGAAAGGGTTCTAAAACTGTCTTATTATAAAGGCTGCCCAACTACAAAGGATTTCCTAAAAAAATCATTAAATTTTACCCTTAAAATAAGTAAATAAAACTTTTGGTCAACAAATTTCATTTTATATTTTATTTTATCATTTTGAGTGTCTAAGATTTTGCTGTTCAGAAAAACAATATTTTGGTTATTTCTCCTCATTCTATCACATTCCTAATACATTCAAGACTTTTTTTTTCTGGTATTAGTGCCTCCTGTCCCTTTTATTCCTGAGAAATGAGAGTAGACAAACTACCTTGCCAGGATGTTTTCCCTGCAGTTTTCTTACCTTTTCCTCCTCAGCTACGACTAAGTCTATTTCGAATGAGGAACATTCTCTTATGTCATCTACTCTGGGTGATTGTGTGATGGGATATGAGGACCCACTGAAGGTGGAAGTGCAGGACATACAGACCAATGTGTTTTTTATTACTCTCAGAGCGAGTGTATTCAGAGAGGAATGACAAGGTGCTTCAGGGGAAGATTCCACTGCTCCCTGCCATGATGGTCAATATACTTTGTAGAACTTTAAAATAAACCTCAGAATATACTACCAATATCTCAGTAGCTAAGAAAAAGACCTATCTGGGGGAATGAACATCGAGAAGTAAAGTACAACAGGATGGAAATCAGGCTTTCTGACCAAGGGGTGATGGTAATTCCTCTTAAGGTTTCAATAAGCTAGTGCCAGAGTCTGCATTGGCCCAGAACAGAAGGATACCCTCTAGTGACCACGAGTGATGTGAACACATACTTGAAATACACGGTTAGAAGATACTTGTGCTCCTCAAGTAAGGTGTGTCTGCTAATAGTGTTGATGTTTCCTGGTCATTTAATCAGTTTCTCAAGTAATGTGTTAAAAGTGAGGTACTGATTATCCAACAAGGTGCTTGTAGCCAGAAATTGCTTAGAGAAATATGACATTCACAGCCTCGCCTACCTTCTCTCCCCCTCTACATAAATATTAAAGGTGACTTCAGCATATATATTTCAAATTGATTTCCACACTACAGTGTGTTTGAAAGACAATGACTGTCAAACACACAATCGTTATGTTCAAAGTTGTTGAGCTACTGCAGTAAAGATTCATGAATGTCCATAAAAGCCTGTTATGGAAGCAAATGAAACTTTTTCATTTGCTAAAATGAGATTTCCTTTGTATAAACTCTTTAATAATTGTCAATGTAAATTTCAAAGTTTTTTACATTTCCTTAAAGGATTGACAAATAACCAAACAAGTGAGAAGAACAGGTATAATAATGAATTAAATAGTCAGGTGGCATGAAATTCTGGATTTATATAATATCCCTCAAACCTGTCATGTATTGCCTTTTACTCATTTATTCTATGTATTATCTTTACATTTGAAGGGTTCATATTTGAATGTAGACCCTGAAAATCCTATCTTTAGGCATAGAGACGTACCTGTTATTCCAAATGCTATGACATGATTCCAAAGTATAGTCCAGGTTTCCCAAAGAAAAGAAAGGAATAGGAGAGGAGAAGAGAAAAAAAAAAAAAAAAAGGAAAGAAAAAGTCTGGGACAACAAAGAACTACATCTCTATGGAAGAAATAACTGGCAACCAAAGTTTTCAGCATCACTCAGTTTTAGAAAAATAATGCTTGGAGAAAGGGAGCAAGTAATTATGCTATTTTCTTTCAAAGATTTTATTGCTGAGTTCCCCTCACCCCAAGGCTTTTTACACCTAAACAAAATATTTTCTCTGTCTTAAGCTCGTGTATATTATAAAATTTCTTTGAACCAATGTTGACATCTGTGGACACTTTCCCAACTTCGCATGGGGTTGTTGCCATGGGGCACCAGGTCCAATTTCTTCTGAACTAGCCTAGTTCTTCTGATGATCCTACATGTTAATTAACATCAAAACCATCTCCTGGCCATAGGTATTTATTGGAGAGAGTAGTATTGCCTATGGACAAATTAGGGGGCATGGGAAGCCACAATTTATAGTGATTGTGACACAAGGAAACTTCTTAGATCTAATTTATACCACAGAGAACCCATAAGTATTGAAAATTTAAGAAATGCTCCAACTCTTTTTATAAATAATATGACTGTGAAATAAAGGAAACATACAGATAATGATACAACTATTGAAAAGACTTTGAGGAAACATACAAAAAGTTTATAGTTAGCAGCAGAGAAAAAATATGGAAATTTTAATTTGATTACTTTGATTTCTAATAAGGGAAACATCAAGAAGCTAAAGGTCAGCACTGTTTACAATAGCCAAGACATGGAAGCATCCTAAATGTCCATTGAAAGATGAATGTATAAAGAGGATGTGGTGTTTATATATATATATATATATATATATATATATACACACACAATGGAATATTACTCAGATATAAAAAAGAACAACATAATGCCATTTGCAGCAACATGGATGGACCTAGAGATTATCATACGAAGTGAAGTAAGTCAGACAGAGAAAGTCAAGTATCATATGGTATCACTTATGTGTGCAATATAAAAAAATGGTACAAGTGGACTTATTTGCAAAGCAAATAGGCTCACAGATATAGAAAACAAACTTATGGTTACCAAAGGGGAAAGGTGGGAGAGGGATAAATTAGGAGTATGAGATTAACAGATGCACACTATTATATATAAAATAGACAAACAACAAGAACCTGCTGTATAGAAAAGGGAACTATAGTTAGCATCTTGGAATAACCTATAATGGAAAAGAATATGAAAAAGAATATATATATATATAATATATAAAGAATATATATATATAATATATATATATATGACTGAATTACTTTGCTGTACACCTGAAACATTGTAAATCAACTATACTTCAATAAAAAAGAAAAATTAAAAATAAATAAAAATAAAACCAGTGGACTCAGAATTTGGAATTTGAATTCAGTTCTGTATAATTCCTAAGTCTATTCTTTTTTGATAAATACAGGTTTAATGATGCAGTGCTCTTCACAGGTGGCTACAGAGACTGTAAACTATTATCCAGGAATATACAACCATACAACGCAGGCCACTTAGCCAAATCTAAAGCAAACTGGCTTCTTATAACTACCCTGTAAACACTGCAGCCCTTCTTCCATCCCAAAATGACCCTAATCTCACATGAAGAGAGTTATTGTAGGGGAATCAGAAACCCAGCTTTGCAGCCAAGGGTAAAAACCAAAGGAAAAATACCAGTTCAGTGGTTAGTTGGTGAAAGCGGGAACTCTGGTGCCTTCACCATGCTGCTTTGCTCTTGCTCTGGCTCCTTTCGTCCCCCTTCTCCAGCCCATCCATGGTAGCTCTCAATAGGTTTGAATAAGCCATCTGAAACTTTAGTTACTTCTTTAGAGCTCACCACAGTGCTTATCTTTTTCCCATCAGTAGCTCTTAACAGACACTTGTCTGAGGGCTCAAAACCCTCCACAGAATGTTTCCTTGGAATGGGTTTAGTTCGACCATCATATTTCTTCAGGGTGATGAGCACACTGCCTGACTACTGGCACTTCTGGGAGAGCCTGGTCAGCTCTGTCAGGAACTGCTCACTCTCCTGCTGTGTCATACCGGTGCTGCTGGCTCTGCTCTGTTAGCATAAACCCCAACCAGTTGGAGCAGGAAGTTTCACCTGTGCTGGGCCTAAGACTATTCTTAAAAAAAAAGCAAAAAAAAAAAAAAACTAAAAGGCATTTTAAAATATACCATAGAACAATCAGCAAAATACTGTGTAAGCTTTTCATTCTAGTTAGCTAAATTATGATCATTTCAAAAATTACTTTCAAAAAGAATAATCAAAAAGATACTAATAGAAAAACTAAATTTACCAAAACACACGGAAATTACTGCTCAATCTCTCATTCAAAGTAAACTTCATAAAATTTTTACTAAAAACATCTCGTATTGCCTTATGTCAATTGTATTATGTTCATTATATATACACAATTCCTTAAACTGAAGATGTTAATTCAAAATGCTATTTAAATGTCATTATTGATCTGCTACACCTGGTATTTGAAAACATATATCCACACAAAAACCTGTACACACATGTTACTAGAAAATTTATTTGTAATTGCCAATAAAAAAATACATCTCCTGTCTTGCCAGGGGCTAAAATATAAACTGTGGTACATCCAAGCCATAGAAAACTACTCAGACATGAAAAGGACATAACTATTGATATATCCAGCAACTTAGGTGGGTTTCAAGTGCATCACACTGATTGAATAAAGCTGATATCAAAATGCCCCTTGATTTCATTTATACAATATTCTAAATATGACAAATTTACAGTGATGGGAAACAGATTATTTCTTTTTTCTTCATGGTGATGAAACGGTTCTGTACCTTGATTGTGGTAGTAGTTCCTATATGTGATAAAATTTCACATTACTATACATATGCAAACACACACACACACAAACACACACACACAGATGCTGGTAACGACTGGTGAAATCTAAGTGGGGTCTGTAGTTTATTTTCTTGCATGGATCATGTTTTTGTTTTCATGTCTAAGAGCTCTTGCTGAAATCTAAATCATGAAGGCTTCCTCCTATGTTTTTTTCTAGAAGTTTTATAATTGTATGTTTTACACTTAGATTTATAGTCTATTTCGAGTTAAACTCTGTAAAAGATGTGAGGGACCCTCTTAAGTAAAGCCTTTCAACTAAACCATTTGGATGGAGAATCAGAGACAGAGCTGCATGCAATTCTCTTCTTCTTCTGGGTTGACAGGACCCTGTCCATTGCCTGCTTTCCTCTTGACCCACCTCTGATCTCACTTTGATGAAAAAAACAGGTGGTTTAAGAAAACAAAACCCAACTTGGAGATTAAGGTCTCCTTCTAGTATTAGCAACTTCTCTTTTTTTCAAGCATATTATTTTTCACGGAGCACAAAGCAGCCATTGTGTTGGACATTAGGGCAACAAAGAGACTGAGGCGTGCTCTTTGTTGTCACCTTTCTCTTGTTCTAAATGAGGCACTGCAGGTTGAAGGTCACAGTGGTCAGTGCGCACATACAATACAGGAGAGGTCACTTCAAAGTGAAGGAAGGTTCAGACAGGCCACAGGAGAGCTTCCCAGTAAAGAAGATGGAGGGAGATATTGAAGGAGGTTCAAGGGCAGAGGAAGGTCAGGGGGACTTGGTGACATGCAGACTTGGCTGAGGAGAAGCAACGTGTCCCTCATGGCTAAGTAAACAAGCTCTAGATGAATCATTCTCTTAGCTAACAATTATTTTCTTACAGCCTCTGCCATATCCTGTTTCCCCGTCTCTCATGCAACCTTTGTGATGTATTTAATACATATCTTTGTGATGATAAATATTCCTAGAAAATGACTAATGTTATTCTATGTGCCTATAATTTTAATGTATATAATTCACATTATGTGTGTGTACGTACTTGTTTCTTCCCTTTTCTCCCCAATCATCACTATGTCTTTAAGGAGGAATCAAGTTACCATGTGTTCACCCAATCTGTTTCTTTAATAGCTATTTCACATGCATCCATCTCCTTTCCCTAGTGAGTCACCAGAGTGTGGACCAGGAGGTTAGCTCCAGGTGCCTGACAACAGGGACTGCATGGGCCACCATGAACATGCCCACCAGCTATGGAGCAATCTGAGGACTTTGATCTTAAACTTCTGAGCAACAGCTAATTACTCTCCATTAATTGTCCTAATATTTTCTCCCTTCCATTTGATTATTCTCCCACCCTGGGATTTTATTATATAGTTGCACTTTTTAGATATTTAGATATAGTTAGTATTTATCTATGCCCTCCATGCCTATAATATATTTTTTTATATTTCTATCCTTCATTATTTTTGTGTTTCTTTCTGGTAGAGATTCATCACTGCTATCCGTAATTGCTAACTCATTTTTTTAGCTATATTCATCTATTTATTCCATCTATAATATTTTATACAACTATTTTATTTTTAACAGCTGAAAGACACAGTTCTTTTGATGATCTTGTTCATGTCAAAATTTCATCTCATCTTCTTACATATATTACATTAAAAATTCCTTATCCTTTCCACACATTTTCCCTTTATTTATTTATTTTTAAATTAAAGTATAGTTGATTTACAATGTTATGTTAGTTTCAGGTATACAGCAAAGTGATTCATATATATACTTTTCCCAATTCTTTTCCATTATAGGTTATTACAAGATATCAAATACAGACCCTTGTTGGTTATCTATTTTATATGCAGTAGTTTTTATCTGTTAATCTCAAATTCTGGATTTATCCCTCTCTCCTTCCTTTCCACACGTTTTCATTCAGATACTACATATTGTCCACTTATTTGTCAATCTTTTAAGCTATTTTTTTTCCTCAATTGTCTAGCTGTTCTGGTCTGTTGGTTGATGTTTCCCTGGGGTTGGTTATCACCACCCTGTGTTACAATGTGTCTGAGGCAAGGGCCAGTGACCATGGTCTCCCCTGTTTCAAGTCAGTTCATTTAAGGAAACACGTGTTAATCTCTCCCTTTGCTACTAATGTGGCAGACAATTCCTTTGGTTAAATTGTTCCCTTTAAGGTTTTCTTGTATGCTTAAGGCAAAACAGCATAAGTTGGAATCAATGTCTATCTGTAGTAAAGGAGCTGCTGAGTAGCTTGGGGAACAAGGGTAGAGAGGGACAGTCCAAAGGCAGCATGGCAAGTCATTCCTATTTTTATCAACACTTTGTCCGTCCTCATGAGTCTTTGTAAAAGCTCTGATGTTTCTCAGAGGACACGAGCACCCCAGTGTTAGGTATTGCTACAGATCTCCACAAAAAAATTCTCAAAGATTTTCTCATTGAGATACCAAGGAAAAACAAGAGCAAATTTTATTCATTTTCCTTCCCCATCTAATCCCTCAGCTCTGCATCAGGCGACCCTTCGCTCACCTCCTTCATTCCTGAGATAAAGGCAACATTTAGCTGCTCTGCTTTCACAAATATTCACCGGTTCCTGTAATCCATTTTCCCCATCAGTTTCTCTGGTTTCTTCACTGTTGATTCTGGGGATCATAGCACACACCAGCTTGCCATCTTGGTGGGAAACAGCTCAATGCTGTTTGGCTAACAGATGTGGTCTGTTTGACAAGGAAAGGCTTTCTATAAATTGGACTTGAATCCTACACTTTTCACATAGCCACTCACCATTGTTTGTTGCCAGCCTTGTTCACTTATCTGTGGTACCTCCTTGCTTTTGAAGGGATGGGAATCTGATCTCAGGTAGAATGTAGGGTAGATTTAGTGAATGGTGAGAGAAGAAACTGATAAGAAATGTCCAAATAAAAATGTGAAGGAAATTGAATGGTAGACCAATGGTGATGCCTTATTTTCTCACTGAAAGAAATGGAGGTGTCAGTGGATAAGGTATGAGGATGACTTGATCTGTATTTCAAATAAGTAAATCTGGGGTCAGTGCCAAGGATAGGTTTGCAGAAGGAACCTGGCAGCACTGAGGGCAGTTAGAATGTCATTGTTTTATTCCAGAGAAAAAATCATGTCTCAACCAGAAATCTAAATGCTGTAAATGAAAATATATATATATATATATATATATATATATATATATATATGGCAAGAAGTAGCAGGACTAAGTGACACATATCTGAGAAATAGAATGAAACTCCCCAAAAGGCCTTAGAGTATTTCTGACCTGTGTGACAGAAGGTATCACTGCATATTTATTGAGATAGTAAATATTGAATAAGCAGGCATTTGCAACAGTCCAGGCAACCCATGACATTGCTTGAACCTAACGTAGCAGGTGGAACACAAATGGAGGGATGGGTTCAAGGTCATATGTGAAAGGCATGAGATGGGCAAATCTAGACACAGAGTTAGGGTTTACAACCTGCACTCCTGGGTGAGCTGTGAAGGCAGTAACTCAATCCATTACTACAGAATAGGATTGGGGTGCTTTCTGCAACCACAGAGATGTGCTTCTCCAAGGCATGTATTGAACAGTAAGTAGCTCAGTGCTGCCCATCTCAAGCCACCACCGTGTCCATGCGAGGATATAGTTCCCCATGCTGCTCTTGGCTAAGGACTGAGCATGAGACTTTGAGCAGGGCTTGTGCTGGTGGTACAGGACCAACCTGAAAGGGGTGCGACTTTGCTAAAGGAGTTGCTGGCTTGGGAAACCCCCATCAGCCTGTCAGACCATTCTTAGAACCGTGCTGCAGTCTGACCTCCTTCAAACGCCCCCTTCCTTCACTTCCTTTCACTGGTGTCAGACCTGAAGCAGGGTCTGGAGGTTCTCCCTGCCATTGCCTCTTTTCCCCTTTACCCCTCAAAAGCATTTCTCCCAGTAAATTCTCTGCTTGTCTAAACTTGTGTTGATATCTTGTTCTGTGAGGACCCAAACTAACATAGTGGGCCAGGGAAAGGTGGATGATTGTTTTGTTTGGGGGATGTTGGATTTGAGGTCACACTGGGATTTGCTGTTATAATATAAGTAGGTTATTTGAAATTGTAAGTTTGAGTAGAATTTATCATATCTGTTGAGGTAGAATATCTTCCCTGTTTACAGTTTATGAATTTGAGGCAAATATTTTTTTAAATCATAAACTTCAAAATGTTATGTACATACTAGTGTTAATAATTTTTCTCCATCAAACTAGTTTTCTCCATTGAGACTTAACAGATTCAAAGGGGCAGATTCTTTGAGTGAGGTTATTAATTTAGATTAAAGAAATATGAGACTGCCTATTTCCTTTCCAAGGTTTTAAACAGAGAAATGATTCTCAGTTTTAAGAATATTTTTAGCATATTTATTCTTCACAAAATGGCTAGAAAAATTTTCTCGTTACTTCTGAGAATCCCTTCAGTTTCTCTGATGCCTCAAATATATTAAGGAAATTATGAATATGGTCATTTATGTTTTAATATGTAAGTTGAGTTAATAATCATACTTCTTACATTGACTGAAAACTTGTTATGTGTCAGGTCCTGGAGTGAGTACTGAATCTCCATCATGTGTTTGCTTACTTTCCCACTCTAGTCATCATGAATAATGTCAATTAACCTTAACCCTCTCAGCCCACACTAAGATTACACTTAGACCAGCTCTGGTCTTCTAATTACCCATGGAGGAGCCTTCAGTCTCATTTTCTGCCTTAATAACAAGCAACTTCCCAAACTCTGGTTGGCTCTGCACCCTGGGTTCTAGTGTGAGGAAATGTGGTACAGAGCCATGGAGGACACAAAGAGATATGCTGAGAGTGAGAAATTACCCTTGGTGTACATAAATCATTAAGACCGAGTTATTTTTGCTGTTGTTGCCATATCATAACTCACAGAGGAACTACTGTCCATTAACGGAGGGCTGAAATCAGAACTATAGAGGCAGAGACACCGGGAGATGTCTTAAGGACCCCCTGGAGGGAAACAAGGAAACCGCCATTGAAGGCTGTAAGGCAGGCTGTGATGCTCTTGGTAAAACTGTCTTCTGCAATAAAGTAGAGTGTATATAATTATCTACAATCTGTACACTTCTAACCAGTAAAATGTAAAACTGAGATGGCATTTAAGCAATAACTCAATTAGAAGCATTATGAGAGATGCTTCATAATGTAAGAGTAGACATCGTTCTTATTAATAGATGACAAAAATCTAATTATAAAATAAAATTTTATAAATTGGTTATATTTAAGTTTAAAACTTTGAGTATAAAGAAGATAACAACTATAAAATGAAAATCAAGTCTGTGTGACAGAAGGTATTTTCCATACACATACCTGACAAAGGATTTCACAAAATAAGATCTTCTAAGAACTAATAAACATATAAAAAGCTGTTACATTTCTTTATGCATCAGAAAAATGCATCACACATACACACAATAAGACAATACACATACCAGAATGGTTAGAAAAAATGTTGTCAATACCAAGTGCTGGAAAGGATTTGTGTTAAGAGGAAATCTCATATGCTACTGATAGAAATTTGATACATTTGCTTTTGAAAGTTAGCAGAGCCAACTAAAATTGGATCACACTTAGATATAAAACTAACAAAAAATAACCAATATGTTCATCAAAAGACGTGAAAAAATGTTTATAGCACTACTACTGTAGCGGTAAAAACTGAAAACTATCCATATCATCATAAGAATGGGCAAATGCACTTATTATACTCATAAACTAGTACTCTAGAAAAATAGAATCAGTGCTCACCCCAAGATAATGTTGGTCAGAAGAAGACAGAATGCAAAAAGGAACACATATTTCCTGTATTATTTCATCTATAAAACTGTTATAAACAAGCAAACCTCACCAATAATGATAGAACCCAAGAGAATGATTACCAAGAGGAGGTAGTGACCAGAAGAGTGAATAGAGGTGTTTCTGAGAAGCTGGAAATGTTAAGCTTTTTAATGTGGGTGGTGGATGCATCAGTGCACTTCTCATCAAATGCTCTAACTCTACAAATGGATTCATTTACTTTGCTGTCTTATTAAAAAAAATTTTTAAAAACCAAAACTTCAGTTATATGTCAAGGTGAAGTCAAACATGAATATTACACCAATGGTTATCATATCTGAATAGATTAACCCTTGGTGTAACACACTTTGAACCTAAATTTAGATTTTGAGTTTCTTTTCTGAGTAGTTTATTTGTAAGAATTCATATTTCGTGACTTTTATTCTTTTTTAGTGAGCTTCTAAAGAGAAACATAAAATAATCACTTTAGCATAAAGTGTAACACTTCAAGTTTCAAAAAAAATTCCATGAAAATATTTTGTAGACATAATCAACATGTATAATTAGTTAACTTTAAGTTGAGGATATTATCCTCAATATTGGTCCATTGGACACTTTTATAAATATAAGGTAAACTATATAATCTTAGTGATCTTATTTTATTTATTATTGGCATAATTTGCTTTTCCTTATCCTAGAAATTATTTTGTCATTACTCATAAATTATTCCCAACCATGCTAAAATAGACTAAAATAAAAATAAAATTGAATCACCTAGAATGATGCAATGGTAAAATAAATTATCAATATTACATCATCCCTTAGTTTTATGATTGTATTGTACAAAATATTTCATCATCTTCCAAGAAGTTATAAAATAAGTTTAGAAACATGATTGTTGTTGCCTTTTTTAAATAGCAAATGCTATTTAAAGGGACCAAGAGAATGATATTCTAAATTACTATATAAATCAAAATGTGAATGCATAGAGACAGCAATACTTCAGATACTAATAATGATGGTAAAATTAATCATATAAGTGAAATCTCAGACTATATGTCATCGATGAAAATATCCTATATGAATTTATGCAAACTGAAGAATGGTTAGAAAGAAGCAGTGAGTGAACGATAGATTTCTAAAAATGAGAGAGATGTATGACATCCTCATCCATTCATCAGGAATGATTGTATCACATGACATTTTCTGAAACAAATTGGCACTATCATAAGTGATTGTACTCTTTGATGTTTATGGTGGTCCTGCATCAAAATTTACTTATTAAGATTCATAAGTGCACAAATGCTGAAGACAAATGTAGTGGTTCGTGTATGTGTCAGTTTTGTGAGGTCATTATTCAATCAAACACTAATCTAGGTATTGCTGTAAAGGTGTTTTGTAAATGTGTTTAACATCCGCAGTTAGTAAGAGGGACTGTCCTCAGTAATCTGGGTGGGTCTTTTCCAATTAATTGAATTTCCATAGGAGCAAAACTGAAATTTCTAGAGGAAGAAGAAATTACC
Organism: Orcinus orca; assembly: GCF_937001465.1. NCBI lineage: Eukaryota > Metazoa > Chordata > Mammalia > Artiodactyla > Delphinidae > Orcinus > Orcinus orca. Next base: position 101,290,380 of record NC_064567.1, read on the forward strand.
AGTGTCAGCTTCAGCTGGAGTAGTGTTTCCAGACTGCCCTTTATGATGACTGGCCCTACCTATTATGGACTTGCCAAGCCAACCCTTACAATTGCATAAGCCAATTCCTTGCAATTGGTCATGTATACATATATGATATATCCATATTCTCATATATTGGTATATATATGAGAGAGAGAGAGATTCTATTGATTCTTTTACTCTGATCAAATCCTTACTAGTACAGCAGATGTGTATATAACATTTTGGAATTGTTGGAACTGATTGGAAAAATGGATTATGTAGAAACTTTAAAATACAGTTATCAATCATCTGACTTGGTTTTTATAAGCCAAACAATGAAAATGTTTTGTAATTATAGGCAAAAATAATAGTCAACTTCTCCACAACAAAACTATGAGATTTCAAAGTATCAAAATCACTGCATTTCGATGAATCAAGAACATGAAGAAAGCACCAGATCCTAGCCACTAGACCACCAGGGATATATACGTACAACTGAATCACTTTGCTGTACACCTGAAACTAACACAACATTGTAAGTCAACTATATTTCAATAAAAATTAAAAAAAAAAAAGAACATGAAGAAGAACTAGAAGTGGTGATAAGCTAGAATCTATTCCTGACTATTTGAAATCAGGAATCAGTATTTCAGGATGGATGTGCTCCACGTTCATTCATGTAAATTGATTAGCAGTGAGTTACATTCTATGGGCATTGCCTGTTTCCCCACTAGAAAAATATGGAATAAAAATATGGTTTGCTATGTTTAAATTCTTATTACAGTTTTTAATAAGTTATTTTTACTATCATTTTACTTTTAGTTCTGTAAATTATTTGTAAAATAATTTTAAGGTATTTTAAAAGTGTAACTGTGCCCAGATGTCAAGTGGTGATGCCTGTTTTTCCTGGTAGAGTGAGGGTCAAGGTGGCCCTGTAACTAAAATTTGAACAAAATTACTCAAGAGAAGAGACTAAATGTTTGACTCTCCCAAAGAAGCCTGATTGATTCAAAATACCTGGAATGAACTGGAGATAGTGGGACATGTCTTATGTAAATTGGTACATGGATATCAATGAAATAAAATCAAGAAACAGGCTCTTTATGAGACAATTGTTCTACCAAAAGGATTATGAGTCTAGACTTAAAAAGTATGTGACAGTTAGAGACTTAAAACAATCCCTGGACTCACAGATTACTATGAGTGAGAAGCAGAAGGAAGAGCCTACTGGGCCCCCAAGAAGAACATATTACCTGATGCCCAGCTCAGGTTCAAAGAGGATGATGAAGGAAGGGACTCTTGTAATGGGAAGACAAGGGGCTTGGAAAACTGTGGATGAGGAAGTCCCTTCAAGGGAGCAGAAACAGACCCTAGTAGGAGGATTTCCTTCTCAGAGGAAGAGAAGCCATCACAACACCTTCAGAAGAATGGCTATGGTTGACATCCAAATGGGAAGTTTCATTGAGATTATCTACCCCATTCTCCACCACTGCACAGTGAGAGCACTTGCATCATAGAGCTCTGGATGAGGAAGATCTGCTTCTACACCTGATATAGTCTAACAACTGTCCTAAAATACCCACAGATCTGCACCTTGAGCTCAACGCTACCATTGGTTGGGACTTGGGGCTGCCTGTCTATTTTAGGGACAGTGAGCCATCAGAAAAGCAGACTCTTGTACATGTTGATACGGTTGACCAAATATTTCAGCACATGGTAAACTAGTTCTTCCCGATGAGATTTGAGTTGAAGTGACATCTATCTTTGTTGGACCCAAACATTTAATTCAAAGCCCTCCACAGCTCCCATTCCTTTTTCTGTAGTGGTGGGTGGTATTTAAAATTGTGGCTCTTCTGTCAGCCTTGGTTTTAGAGTAATCTCTGAGCCAATTTGAAAAAGTCATGTGAGGAATAACTCTTTGATTTTATCAGGCACCAATACTCTTAGACAATTTGTTATAGTAGCATACCCTGACATGCTTCCTATCCTTTCCTTCTCTAGTTGCCCTGTCTTAGTTTCCTTTGCTGACTCCTCTTCCTCACACCAAACTCCATATGATAGCATCTGTCTCCTTCCCTTTCTTATATATATTCTCTCCTAATGGTATCTCCATCCATTACAATGCCTTGAGATATCATTTACATCAGTGCTAAGAAACTCAAATTTATGTTCCCAATCCAGATCATTCATCTGATCTTCAAGTTTAGATTTTTATTCTCTACTGAATATCTGCAGTGGAATATTGCATTTTCTAAGTGTCTCAACTATTAACATCATCACACTAGAACTCTTGAACACATCTCTGAGCAAACATGTGCCTCTGAAGTTGAGCAGGACCCTATGGTCCCTGCCTCCCATGTTCTCAGCTTGCCTTTTGTCTGTGGAAAAACGTTAGCCAAAGAATAAGTTTAATCAGACAAGTGAGAAAATGCAGAAACAAAGGAAAACAGTCTAACAAGACTAAATAATAATAGTTTAGTCGTTAAGCTTAGTCAAGGACCTTTAGTTCCTCCTCAAGGGCTGTAGATAATATTCTGAGCCATATCCTGTGAGCTGTCTTATAGATAATGAAACCCCCACCAGGTGGAAGAAGTTAACTACATGATGACCAGCCTTTAGCCATGACACAAGCTGCAACAATTCTGAGAATTGGCTTCAAAAAAATGGGAACAAACCAACCCTGGAACTGAAGACTTAAAATAATCAAGATGACGCTGGTCAGACCACCACAGGACAAAGTTCAAGATGACTGTCAGAGCTGGCTGTGCTGTTTCTGCATGTAGCCCCCTCCCTCCGAATATAAAAGCTGTGGTCTACTGGTTGTGTGTGTGTGGGGGGGGAGTTGGCCTTTGGACAGGAATCTGCCCTCCCTCCCACCAGTTGCAAACTTTCCTTTTCACCATCCTTGCATCTTTATTGGCTTTTGAGCAGAGAGCAGTTGGACTCCACTTTCGGTAACACTTCTGCCAAACTTCTCCATCACTTAATAGCAACGCTTTCTCTTGAGTTGTTTCAACCAGAAAGAGAGTAATCATCCTTTAACCCTCCCTTTTCCCAACCTATCATATTTAATCTATCAGCAGGGCCTGAGACTATTTTTCCAAAATATATCTTAACAGTGTATACTATTATCCATCCACACTGTAATTCACCTTGGACTGCGTTCCCATCTTTCACCAAGATACCTCAGGAAGCTCCTGTGCTACCATTTCTAGGTTCTCTAGCCCATTCTCTACACAACAGCCAGAGTGATGATTTGTAAAAGAAAATTTAATCATGATATTCTCCCTATTTTGATGTTTACACAAAGTCATTTAATGCCTTCACTTTGCCCTTAAAATAAAACCAATATTCCATACCTTGTAACCCTGTCCACTTTTAAAATCTTACTCAACCCATTCTCCCTGCATTACTACACCAAACACACTGACCCTTCTCCCATTCATTGAACAGTCTCAGTCCTTTCTGACTCACAGTTTTTCACTTCAATCAGGTTATCACAAAGCTGGTGACTTACTATATTCCTACTTCAGCATCTACATCCCCAAGGAGGAATTTTCTGGCCACTTAATCTAAAATAGAGCCTCCCTAAATAGCCCCTCTATTATTTGTATTCTAGAACCCTACTTATTTCATTATCTGCATGGATTACTAGTGTGTAAATATTGTATTTTTTTTCTTAGGTCTTGTTCATTGTCTCCTCCACTATCATGTAAGTTCCACAAGGATATGGACTGACCATGTCTGTGTTCTTCCTATTTGTACATCCCCAAAGCCCAGCACAATGACAGGCAGACAGTTGTTGCTCAAGGAAAATTTGTCAAATAAATACATAAGTGATATTTTGCAACTCTTTTGTCATGATAAGTTATATGTATCTGAAATAGTAAACTAAAGCAGTATGGTAAATATTTGCATTTTATTTAAGAAAAATTAATTATCCTCTTAAAGCTCAAAGATTACAAAGTCAATTTCCATTCCCTGGTTAAAAAGAAAATCCTTTATTCTTCTGTTATAAATTTTTAAAGACATATTAGCTAAACCTTCTTTTGAAATCTTGTGGCGAGCGTTTCCCTGGTGGCGCAGTGGTTGAGAGTCCACCTGCTGATGCAGGGGACATGGGTTCATGCCCCGGGCCAGGAAGATCCCACATGCCACGGAGCACCTGGGCCTGTTAACCATGGTCACTGATCCTGCGTGTCCGGAGCCTGTGCTCCACAACGGGAGAGGCCACAACAGTGAGAGGCCCGCATACCACACACACACACACACACACACAAAAAAATAATAAATAAATCTTGTGTCAAATATGAAGGGAAAGACTCACAATGAATTATAAGTAAATTTCTGTATTCTCTTCAATATGGACATTTCTCACATAACTAAGATTCTAAACTGAATTATATTTGTTTTGTATTCTTAGACTGGAAATAAAGCCAGAAAAAATGATAAATAAATAAACAAACAAATAAATAGGTGGAAAGAAACACATGAGTTTAAAAAAAATGGTGAGAATCAGTTTCTAGCATGAAAAATAAGGTACTATGTAAAGTATAAGTGAGAATAGAGGGCACTTATCAGCCAGACCTCTCTCTAGAGGAGATGGCACATAAAAAGAAAAACTAGTGTGTTTGCTGTGTTGTAATTCTGTTTATTCATTTGCCTCCCAGCTCTAGTAGCAAGTCCAGACACATCCATAAAGTATATGATTTAACACAGTCACTTCTACTCCTAAAATGCAAACATAAAGAAAGTGCAGTAAACATTTCCTAAATTATATGTAAATATATAAAAAATAGCTTGTAAGCACCTTAGTTTTTGTAGGAATGTCATATGTATTTTCCATTCCACAAACCCTAAAATCCTTTGTCTACCTGCTGTTATTAATCCACGTGATTTACATGATTAAGATCTTGGGAAGCTGGAACAAACGTTTTATAAAAATAAAAATTAGCCAGAGTTAACCAAGATGGTGAAACAGAAGGCTCCTGAAGTCTCCTCCTCATACAGACCCAACAAATGGATAGCTGTACATGGAACATTTCCCTCTGAAAGAGATCCAAAACTAGCTGAGCAGCTCCTATGTATTAGGGGAATGAGAAAATACCTACATCAAAATGGACAGGAAAGATGGAGACACACTGTCACCATAAAACACTCCCAGTACAATGCCATACAATTGGGAGGAAACCCCCAACTCCCAGCTTCTACCTGAGGAGTAAGTGATTTGGACTGTACATCTAGTGCCCCAACATTTAAGAGGCCCAGTAGAAGAATAGACTCCTCAAAACCTAGTTCTGAAAGCCACTGGGGCTTGTGTCCATAAGACACAGAGCTATAGAAAAGAAAAAAAACACAATATTTAATGGGTGTGCCAGCTTTCATGGAGGCTCTTCCCCATGGCTCAGCAAGAGGGAGCAGGCAAAATCACCCATATCCCAGTCTTTCTCTGAAAGGTATCTATCTACAAAATTTAAAAGCTGCTGCCAGAGGACCAGTCTTCTAATTTAGTAATCACCTAGGGACTGGCTGTGATCCTCCCCAGAGAAGGAAAGCCAGGAAATACCTCTTCTACCTTATTCCTCCAGCTTGCTCGTAGTTGCCAGTATCTTCCTGAAATGTGGTTGTACAGGTGTCTGTGCCCCTGTTTTGATGGATGTCAAGTGAGGGATGGTCCCCTTGATCACCTGGCTCTGATAGCCAACAGGACTTCCAGTCATGAGTCCTACAGAACTGTAGCAAACAAAGAAGTAGTTCTTAACTGGCTATCTCCCACAGAGCTCAGCACAGAGGGAGCAAGAAAAACTGCCCATTTCCTCGTCTTTCTCTGAAAGGGATCTATCTGAATATTTTACAAGCTACTGCCTGGGGGTCAGGCTTCTAACTTTAGCACATGTTTAAGGGCTGGCTGTGATCTTCCCAAAAGATTGGGAAGCTGGGAGATAACAACCCCCACCTTCTTTTAGTCTGCTCCAACAGTAAAATCAAGTCACCAGTACCTCCCTGGGAGAAGCTTGTACACATTTTGTGTGTACCCCAGCTTTTGCAGCTGCCACCCAAGAGACAGGCTTCCAGATTGCCTGGCTCTGATAGCCAGCAGAGATTTCATTCATGAGTCCCAAAGGACTGTAGAAAACAAAGAAGCAGATCTCAATGGGCATAAGAACAAGTCCCCCTCCCTCCTCACACGGGGGTTATACACCCTGGCCCAGCAAAGAAGGAGCAGGCTCTGAGGGTCCAAAATTTCATCAGGCTTCATATAGGTGCTGACCAAAATCTTCCTCTTTGGGACAGGTCTTGGAACACCCTCAACTACTGAAAGCCATTAAGAACAACAAAGAAGGCAGTTGGATGATCAGAAAAGTTTGGCAGGTAACCAGGAGCTCAGGTTGGGGTAATTGATGAGGTTCATCTACCAGAAACCGCTCTTTCAAGACTGGGAGAGTTGCCTTTTTATCTAATGTGCAGAAACCAACACAAAGTGTCAAGAAAAATGAATAGATAAATATATCCCAAGCAAAACAAGATAAATCTCCAGAAACAAAACCCAATGAAACAGAAGCAAGTGATTTACCTGATGTAGAGTTTAAAATAACAGTTACAGGGATGCTTACCAAAGTCAGGAGAGCAATGCATGAACAAAGGAAGAATTTGAACAGAGACAGAAAATATTAAAAAGTAGCCAACTGAAATCACAGAGCTGAAGAATTCAATAACTGAACTAAAAAAATTCAGTAGAGCATTTCAGCAGCAGGCTGAATTAACAAGAGGAAGGGAAAAACAAATTCAGACAGGACAGTGAAAATCAACCAATCAGAGAAGTAAAAAGAAAAAGATAATGAAAAACAGTAAAATAGCTTGAGAGATATCTAGGACACCATCAAGAGCAAAATTAACCCATACCTATCAATAATTACTTTAGATGTAAATGGACTAGATCTTCCAATCAAAAGACATAGAGTGGCTGAATGGGTATAAAAACAAAACCCAATGATATGCTGCATACAGGATAATCACTTCAGCTTTAAGGATATGAAGACTATAAAGGAATTTGTGAAAAAAAATATATTCCATACAAAGGGAAACCAAAAGGAAGCAGGGAAGCTATACTTATGACAGACCAAATAGATTGTAAAGCTAAGAGTGTAACAAGAGACAGAAAGTTATTATATAATGATAAAATGATCCATTATTCAAGAAGGTATAACATTAGTAAGTATTTATGCACCCAACATAAGAGCACCTAAATACATAAAGCAAATATTAACAGATATGAAGTGAGAAATAGATAGCAATACAGTAACAGCAGGGGACTTTAGTACACCACTTTCAACAATGGATAGGTCATCCAGACAAAAAATCAATAACAAACCGTTAGACTTATACTACATATCAGATCAGATCAACCTAATAGACATATATAGAACATTCCACTCACCAGCAGCCAAATATATTCTTCTCAAGAACACATGGAACATTCTCCAAGATAGAACATGTGATAATTCACAAAACAAGCTAATTTTAGAAGACTGAAATCATACCAATTACCTTTGGCAACACAATGATATTAATGTAGGAATCAATAACAGGAGTAAATCTGGAAAATTAAAAAAATATATATGTGAAAATTAAACAACACACTCCTAAACAACCAATGGTCAAAGAAGAAATCAAAAGGGAAATTTAAATAAAAGCAATCCTGAAACACATTAAAAAAGAATCACAATATGCCAAAATGTATGGGATACTCTAAAAACAGTTCTAAGAGGGAAGTTATAAAAATAAAAACCTATATTAGGCAAAAGTAAAACAACAAAAAACAAAAAAAAATCTCAAAACTGGATTAAATAGAACACACACACACATACACACACACACATATGATATAATTTCAGTTTTAAAAAATAGGGAAATCCTGATATTTACAACATGGATGAACTTAGAGGGCATTATGGTAGGTGAAATAAGCCAGACAGAGAAAGACAAGTACTGTATGATATCACTTATATGTGAATATTAAAGAACAGTGGTAGCAAGAGGCTGGAAGGTGAGGGAGACAAGGAGAGGTTGGTAATGGGTCAATCTTATGAATAAGATCTGAGGATCTAATGTATAATATGGTAACTGTACTTGATAACACAACTGTAGGTGATAACACAACTACAGCTACCATATTATACATTAGATCCTCAGATATTATTCATCTTATAAGTGAATTAATTATAATTGAAATTTACTAAGAAAGTAGAAAATAGATGTTCTTACCTCCAAAAAAAAAAAAAATTACTTGGTGACCACTGAATTTAAAAATAGCAGAGGAAAAGAAACTAACAAGTGATCCCTCAGTAATGGCCATGAACAATGAAGAGCCCAGGGCCAAGTCCCAGCCCCCAGGTGGGCATGGGAAATGTGGCATAAGAAAGACCCCTTCCCCCAGTGCCACTCATTGGGGCCCAAGTGATGTGATGGATGTGTCAATTAGCTAAATGAGAGGAATCCTTTCACTATGTATATGTATATCAAATCATCATTTTGTACACATTAAATTTCTTTTACAATTTTACTTGTCTATTATACCTCAAAAAATGTGAAAAAACAAAAACACATTAGGCAATACAATGTATATAACTTCTGATGAAATTTTTATTCTACTGTTGTTGTTATGTTCTTAACCTTTTTGGTGTACCATAAACACTCATGGAGATTTGAAAAATGTATATGAATAGGTTCTATCCTAAGAAACTATAATTAATAGGTTAGGATTTATGCTTTACAGTTGCATTTTTAAAAATGTACCACAGGGGATTTTAATGTACGGCCAGGGTTGAAAATCATTATTATAATAAGTTAACATAATCAGTGCCTTGGGTATAATCCATATAAGAGAATAAGCACATAACATTTTTTTTCTCATGTAATAAGTCTGAAAATGTTTGACTGATACACAAACACAGAACTTTCCAAAGGTCAGCATTCTAAGAAAGTGTCATAGATGGAATTCCACCTTCATTATGGACTGCATGCTTGTGCTGAAAACCTCAGCCCATACTCATCCCCTGACAAATTCATATGCTGAAACCCTAACCCCTGTGGAATGGTATTAGGAATCAGGGCCTTTGGGAGGTAGTTAGGTCAAGAGAGTGGGGCCTTCATGATGGGATTGATGCCTTTATGAGTGGCTTGTATCCCCTCTCTCTACACTTGGCCACCTGAGGGTACAAGAGAGTGGCCATTTGCAAACCAGAAAGCAGATCCTCACCAGACACCAGACCTTCTAGCAGCTTCTTACTGAATTCTCCAACCTGCAAAAAATAAATGTTTTGTTATTTAAGATACCATGCCTACATTATTCTGTCATAGCAGCCTAAAGACAGAAATTGATACTGAGAAGTAGGCTGCTGCTGTAAAAAATACCTAAAAATGTGGAAAGTGACTTTTGAAATTGGGTAATGGGTAAAGGCTGAAAGAGTTTCAGGGTAAATGCTAGAAAAAGCCAACATTGCCATGAAGGGACTATTGAAGGTGACTCTGGTAAAGGCTCAGAAAGAAAAGAAGAGAGAGAGAAAGCATCCATCTTCTTACAGCATAGATTAAATTATCATGTGTAGAATGTTGGTGGAAACACGGACCTGAGATCTCAGACTGAAATGTAGAACATTTCATTGAAGAGTGGAGAAAAAAACAACCCTTGTTATAAAGTGTCTACAAACTTGACTAAATTGTATTCATATTGTAGTGTTTTGTGGAAGGTAGTTCTTGAGAAAGATGAAGTTGGATATTTAGTTGAGGAGCTTTCTAAACAAAGTGCTAAAGAGGCTCAGTTCCTCCCAAGTAATTCTAGTAAAATTCAAGAAGAGAAATGCATCTAAGATGGAATTCTTAAGCAAAAAGAAGCCAGAACGTAAAGATTTGGAGAAATCTCAGCTCTCCATAATGCAAAGGTTGAGAAAGTATGCTCAGAAGGAAGTAATATGGGTGTAACCCAGGAAACATTTGATAAGGTGGTTAGTATGTGTGTGGACCAGGGACTTAATCAGCCACCCCAGCAGGAAAATTGCCAGTCTGAACTGAAGAGGAAGGGGATGTGATGGCATGGAGGAAGACTGTTAGACTTCTTAGATTCTACGAGATAAGATGATGAAGCCATTCCATTTTGAACTTGTGCTATTCTTCAAGAAAAGGGAAGAATGGCCTGTAAGGTAATTCAGAGATCATCAGAACCACCACCTGGGTTTCAATAGGGTGCACAGCCTCCAACAGAAGCCCTAGGGGTGCGAACCTTGTGCAGAGAGTCATTCACTGAGCCATACGGGTGTTGTTGCTACTCCAGGGGCCCTGGAGAGCAGAGCATTGAGCTAAAGAGCATTACTCTCAAACCTTAAGGTCCCATGGAATTTGCCTTGCTAGGTTTTAGACTCGCTTGGCACACATCAGTCCTTCCTTCTCTGCTATTTTTCCCACTTGAAATGGGAATGTCTATTCTTTGGTTGTCCCATCATTGTAAATATTTTGGAAGCACATAACTTGTTTGGTCTCACAGGTTCACAGCCAGAGAGGAATTTTGGATAAATTGTACCTCAAGTGTCACTCCCATCTCATTTAGATGACACTCTGGACTTTAGAGTTGATGCTGGAATGAGGTAAGACTTTGGGGGCTGTTGGGATGGAATGTATTGTACATGTGAGAAGCACATACACTTTGGGGGGCCAGAGGAGGAATGCTATAGATAGTATGTTTGTGTCATCACAAAATTCATATTTTGAAGTTGAAATCCTAACCCCAATGGCTGGAATTCCCTGGTGGTACAGTTGTTAGGACTCCACGCTTTCACTTCTGTGAACCTGTGTTCAATCCCTGATTGGAGAACTAAGATCTTGTAAGCCTTGCTGTGTAGCCAAATAATAATAATAATAATAATAAACATCCTTAAACCCAATGGAATGGTATTAGGAAGCAGGGCCTTTGCGAAAAATTAAGTGATGAGGGTGGGGCCCTTAGAGTGGCATTAGGGTCCTTATAAGAAGAGACAGGGAGCTTGTCCTTTTTTCTCTGCCCTTGGCCATGTGAGGGTACAAGGAGAAGATGGCCAGCACGGATCAGAAAGAGGGTTCTCAGCAGACACAGGAGTTGCTGGCTCCTTGATCTTGGACTTCATCCTCCAGAACTGTGAGAAATAAATATTTATTGTTCAAGCCACCCAGGCTGTGTTATTCTGTTGTAGCAGCGCAAACTGACTGAGGCAACTTCTCTGCCTATTTGCCTTGGAAACCACCTACGTTCTTTCCATTCTTTATATTTAATTTTTTTTTCAATTTTCTTTATCTTTTTAATAAATTAAATTACAGCTCCCTCCCCCACCTCTTCTAATCTTAGGTTATTGCATTCCTTTTTCATAGCTGATAAATACTGTGACACTATATTAAAAATAACAGTTGTTTGAATTCTGAATACTATTTATTAAAAAGTAATCTTTCTCATTAAAAAATATTTTAGAGCTTTCCTGGTGGTGCAGTAGTTAAGAATCCACCTGCCAATGCAGGGGACACAGGTACGAGTCCTGATCCAGGAAGATCCCACATGCCATGGAACAACTAAGCCTGTGAGCTGCAACTACTGAGCCCACGTGCCAGAACTACTGAAGCCCCAACATCTAAAGCCTGTGCTCTGCAACAGGAGAAGCCACCTCAATGAGAAGCCTGTGCACCGCAGTGAATAGTAGCCCTCACTTGCCGCAGCTAGAGAAATCCCCCACGCAGCAACGAAGACCCAACACAGCCAAAAATAAATAAATAAAAAATAAATTTATTAAAAATATATTTTAAATTAAGGCAGAGATATGTGGCCATGAAAGAGAACATAGAAACTAAATAAACTGGATTAAAAATGAAAATAAACATAAAGCCACCACTCAAGCAGAGCCCTTGAGCTTGTGTGACATTTTGTTCTAGTATTTCTTCCTTGAGAGATTTTATCCCCCTAATTATAATTTTCCTAGCTTAGAATTTTTAATAAGTTATCAAAGTCTGCGTGAAAAGGAATTTTTTTCCCAAGTAGTTTTTGTGTCCTACTTACAAATTTTTCAGCCATAATGAAGAATAGTTATTCACTATGAATTGTAAAATGAAACATCAACCGTTTGACGTAAGTAGGATAGTAGATCAGTCAGGTGCAGCTTACTGAAACAATGGATGTCTTCAGGTCTCTTAAAAGTTGGTGTTGAAAGTCCAGAGGTGGTTACACATTTTGAGTACATCATCAGTTTTTTTCCTTGTTTTTTGTTTGTTTGTTTGTTTGTCTTTAATTTTCTGTCATCTTTTAGAGAGCTGGATTATTCTATTTTTTTTTCTCTTTTGCCTTCACCTCTGCTTCTACCTCATCTTACCCCTCTTAACTCCCTCTATCTTTCATTTTAGGTACATAAATGTGATGATTTCCCATGTCTAAAAAATATTTGTCCATTTTCTTCATATGTGAAAAACAACTATCCCAAATATACCATTGTCAGATCTTCTTATTTTTATATTTAAACTCTGTATCTGAATTCTAGCATTTAGGTCAGAACCAGTACCTGCTCAATTTATAAATGACACATTTTTTTATTTTGTATATGTACGCAATTTATTTATTTTTCTTTTTCAATTAAAATGTTTATCAATCAATTCTCTGATTTTCCCAAAATTATTGAGGCCTTTTGAAATGCATATATTGGGATTTCTTTATTTTTAAGAATAACTCTATTTCTTTCCATGATTATTCTAGAGTCCATGATTTTGTACAACTTATTCCATTTCCCAAGACTGTTATTGGTACCTGAGGTTCTGAATCAGACCCAGAGATAATTTTCTCTTCCACAATTTTACTTATTTCTGTGAATTTCTTGATTATTGTGATAAGATATTAATGATATAATCAATGCTTTTAATTTGTCTAATCATAAAGCTTTTAAACTCTTGTTTATTCCTTACGACATCCTGGTAGTGTAAGCAAACTAGATATAAATTTGAAAGGAGAACTTCACATATTTTATCTAATGTGGACATACATGCCAGGTAGTGGGGAGATAGTGAACCAAATAGACAAAAATGTTAGCCACATTGGGTAGTCTAGTGGAGTAAAGGAAATAAAAAAATAAATCTATAAATACAGAGTGTCATAGGTAATACTAAATACTAAGTAACATGGAGGAAAACATGAAATAGTATGGGGGAGCATTTTAGTTATAAGTCAAAGAAGCTTACAGAGAAAGTGATTTTTACAGACTGAAAGGCAGGGAAGGAAGTAGCCATGAAGATTTTTGGACCTTTCAAGGCAGAAGTGATCTCAGAGAGACAGCAGTGAGCAGTCCAGAAGAGGGATCTTAGTTCCCTGCCCAGGAATTGAACCTGGGTAGCCTGGATGAAAACCAGGAATCATAGCCACTAGACCACAGGGGTTAGAGGTTAGAAGCCTCTGGAAGAAGTTCCACTGGTTCTTACTCCCACTGAAAGCAAAAATGTTTCAAGGAGGCAAAAACTGTAAAAACAGGTACAAAGTTTATTATTAGAGACACAGCACAACCTATGGGAGAGCACACAGAGAAACAGTTTATTTATTTAAGTCAGAAGCTAGGCAGAAATACACACCCAGAGAGAAAGGGGATGGGTGTCCTCTCTAATGAGGAGAAGACCTTTAAAGAGCTGATTTAAATCACTTATATAGGGCAGTCCTTCCCGTTCTTTGTTTATATTTGGCTAATTATATTGTCTCTTTGTTCACACCTGACGGGTCCTAGGACCCTCCCCAAGATGCGTGCCCAACTTTTTGCTAAGATGGATTCAACCCCAGAGCCCTGTGGATATAGGTCCACACATTATGGGGTGACACCCCTTCCCTTTGTGACCCACAAGGAGCAGGTTCCTTGAGCTCAGGAGAGGTCATCTTACTCTTTACTTCAGTCAAGCTCAGCTTCTGCCTTGGAGTGTCTGGGTGAGAACAAAGCTTCAGTGTTACTCCACTTGACAAACAGGAGCTGTCCAGGCCAGGGGCCCATCTATCTCCTACCTCGGAAGTGAATGCAGAAAACCTGAAGTGGGCACATGCATAACGTGTTTAAGGAACAGCAAGAAGACCAGTGTGGCTGAATTCAGGAGTGGTATTAGGAGACAAAGTCAGAAAATTGCCAATGAGACGCATCATGTTGTGCCTGGAGGTTATAGGATGAATTCTGGTGATTTTATTTTGCGGTACACGGGCCTCTTACTGCTGTGGCCTCTCCCGTTGCGGAGCACAGGCTCTGGACGCACAGGCTCAGCGGCCATGGCTCACGGGCCCAGCTGCTCCGCGGCATGTGGGATCTTCCCGGACCGGGGCACGAACCCGTGTCCCCTGCATCGGCAGGCAGACTCCCAACCACTGCGCCAACAGGGAAGCCCAATTCTGGTGATTTTTTTGAGTGAGACGGTCCACCTCTGAAGTGGTATAAACAGACAAGAGGCACAAGAGGATTATATTTTTAAAAGATCACTATAGCCACTAGGTTGAAAGTAAATCTTAAGGGTTTAAGGGAAGAAAAAAGAAGTCACTTAGAAACCTGTTACAGGAATTTATCCAAGAGATGGTAATGTCTTTGTCTAAACCAGTAGGTATGAGTGAGGTGAGATGTGGCTGAATGCTGGTTATATTTGAAAGTAGGTGAGTTAGAACTTGCTGATAAACCACAGGTGACATAAAGAGAGGACTCAGTAATAACCAATGGGGAAGAGGGTGTTGTCTTTGACATGGGAAGATCACAAGAGGAGCTGAACACAAGGCATAGATTCTGGTTGGAAAGTAGATATAGTGTTGAGAGCTCCTGGAGATATTCTCCGATTGCTCTAATTTTCTTGTGAAAGTGAAAGAAGAATGTTGGTACAGTATAAGATATTATGGAGGTTTGAGAAGAGAGGACTAAATACAAAACTATCTGGAAGAGTGGGAAAGAGCAGTATTAGGGAAGCCAAGTAGGGAACTGTGGCTGTCTGGGTGCACTAGTAGTCCAGCTGAGTTTAGACATCTTGAATTTCAAGAGGGAAGTTCAGGCAGCATGGTTGGTGCTTTTTCTGCATCCATGTTTAGCTAGTGACCTGGTTTCCATATGGAGCCCTGGAGATTAGGGTTTGACCAGGAGTCAGAGGGCAAGAGAGTGTGTGCTGATACAAGGAGCATATGTAACGGTAAATACTATAAACATGTGTATGCAGCAGAAGCTATACTTTAGCTCTTAGTTCAAAAAGAACATGAATATAACAGCAAAAAAAATAAGAATTTATAAAACAAAGGGGTTGTATTTGTTTCTGGGACATCTGACCAATCTCTATTTCTTGATCTGGGTCTTCACACTATGTTAATTCAATAAGGTATAAATTTGCTAGTTTGGTTTTCTATTTTTGCATTTTATTTTGCAAAAACAAATTATTCTGCAATAAAAAGTAAAGACCTGAGACCAGGGGACAGAGCTTGTGTAATCATATTTATGTACATGTTGATTTTCCCATTCCTCATGTGCATTTATATGTGAGCTAAAAATGGCCAGTTTACATCTGTCGCCCCTTGTAATTTTCAAGAGCACCTCATTTTACTCTCAAACATGTGGTCCAGCTGGGTGGGATATTGGAGACTCACCTTGCTTATGTCCTATGTGTGGTCATAAAGGTTATAAAGAGAAAGGCTGGGGAGGTGGGGATGATGCTCTCCCTGTCTTGTGCATCTTGGCTTTTGCTTCAGCACTTGAGATGTCCTGAGGCTCATGTGCAGGGGCTGCCACCCTTGCGGTTCTCACCTCCCACTGCAACCTCCTTGGTTTCTAGTGAGTAGAACCTAGGGAGATCGGACCAGGGACACCCTGATTTTGACATGAAAAACTTTTCTGCTGGGTCCCAAAGGGATAGGGCATTCTTTTCAAAGAAGACAAGGTAAAAAAAAAAAAAAAAAGAAGACAAGGTAATTTTAGACCTATTTATGGCTGTTAGAGCCACAAAAGTGTTCCACGAACTTTAGATAATATAATTAACTTTCACATTTTTATACACATGCCTGTGTAAAGTAGCAGAGGCAGAATAAAATGTGTAAACTAATCAAGGGATGTTATGTTCCAGTGCCCCAACAAAAATGTGATTACATGTCTGGAACTATAGCTAAGTTAACACTTGGTTATCCACACTAAATGATGAGGAAACAGGGAAAAATGTAAAGACATTTTTAAAAAATGACTAAAGTCAAAACTGCTTATCCTAAGCAATTTACATCTTAGACATGAAGGGTGATGGAGCAAAATGGTTAAAAACAGGGCTGTAAATATTTTATCTCTGTTAATTATTAGCCATATGACCTATGTGAAGTTATATAACCTCTCAGACCTCAGTTTCCTTAACTGTAAACTAGGGAAGATAATGATATTTACAGCATAGAGTTGTGGTAAAGGTTGAACTAGGTAATATATGTAAAATCCTTAGAAAGTTACCTGGCATCAAGTGAATATTATATATGCATTTGTTCTAAGATTGTTGCATAAACCACAACTATGTTAAAAGGTCATAGCAATGTAGTCCTCATTGTTCTGGCATTTACAACCCTCTAGAAAACTGAAAGATTAATACTCTAGTTTTCTGAGAAGAAAATATAAATAAAGTTCATTAAGAATAAATTCATCTTGCCTTTACTCAGAACCTAGTAATGGATATTGTTGGGGGAATTATAAGAAGCTTCAAAGTTGTAAAATTTCAACATCCTAAGTTGAGTTATCCGATTTCTAAATCCTTGAAAAAAATTAAGAAGACATTTGGAAACAGGGAAACTGACTTTTCAGGCAGCAGTACATTAGCTGACATTTATGTACAAAGGAGAAAAAAAATTATGCTATGTAGTTTCAAAACAAAAAATCAGAACATGAGTTCGAAAAGTTTTGTAAGCAGAAAAGAAGCCCATTCATGCCCCAGTGTGCTGGAGACATTGGGATGGGCCAATGACCATAAGGAATTTTCATGGTACAACCAAGAATCCCAAGGAGAATTTCCTTCTTGATTATCAAAGCGGGAAACTGACAACGTATTTTCAAAAAGGCATCAATGAGATAACTATTTTAGCCTTGTTAAAGAAACATTCAGGTATATGGAAAATGGAATTGGCTTTTGGGGATTTCCTAGAAATATTACAGAAAAAGAGAGTGGTTGTGAATGCAGCAGGTAGGGAAATTTGACAAACACACTAAATTTTCATACTTAATTGTTACTTTGTTGTATATTTTTCTTGGTCTGTTTCACCAAGATGACTTTTGCAAAAATGAAGAGAAAAGAAAACAGGTAATGAAGAGGATATAAATTAGGGAATCTGACAGTGCAATGAAAAATGGGGAAGAATAGAGATTTTGTTGAAATAGGTACAAGGAACTCAGATAGATTGTTGGTTTTTCAGAGGCAGCCTGGGCCCAGTGGAAGGCATTGTCAGCACTTCTTATTTCTCAGTTTAATAATAAGATTCTTGGGGGAAGAATTCTAGGAGGCCAGCCCCCCACACCCTCCACACAGCAGAAAATCAGACTGTGCAGCCACTGTGTCTGTTATTTAATCTGATATGTTTCTCTCTCCCCTGGTGCTCCTATTTCACTACATAGCAACCTCCCAAATGCCTCTATTATTATTAGCAGTGTATGTAGTCCTTGCTCTCACCTCTTCATTTGATTTTAAATAAAACAGCAATACTATTTAGTCAAAGATCTTTTTTTTTTTTCCTCAAGCCTGACTCAAGAATAATCTTTCCTTCTTTCTGCTTATAATTAACTGGTGGTAACTGGTTGGAATTGGGAAATCAAAGATGAAGTCATGGGAAAAGAAGATGAGGGAGAAGCCCAGAATTGTTGAGGTCCCAGGGCTACCACCTGTGTAGGAAAGAGGGAGGCACCATATTGAGGACAGTGAATCCAGGAACAGACCTAAGTTGGGAGTGTGGGAAAGACAAGTCCTTTACTTTAGAGATGTTAAATTAGAGGCTTGATGTGGCATCCATGGGCTGCTGTATCCTGGTCTTCTGAATTCCATCCTTGGAGCTCTGGGGAAATGTCGGGGCAAAAGATACAGATGGAGGACTAATTGAGTGGTTAACTTTGGTCATAACAGAAAATGCTATTGTTCTAGGAGAACGCTGGGAAAAAGCACTGAGTAACTGAAGTGGTGAGTAAAGAAGGAAAACTAGAAAATAAAATGAAGAAGGGTCAAGTCAAGAGATTTAAAAAATAATAATAAGAGAGAAAGACCAGATTTTTTCAGAAGTCAAACAACAGAAGGTTTATAGTAAGAAGAGAGTGGACAAAAATGTGAAATAACTCAAGCTGATTACAGTAAGATAAGTTAAGGTCCTGTTGTTTTGGTAATTAGAAAGTCTTAGGAAATTTGAGAGACCAAGTCCATTGGTGGAATATGTTGTACGTGGTGAAGGAAGAAGTGGTAACATTTATTGCTTACAAAATTGAAGTATTCTGTGACCAAGTAATTATAAAAACTAAAGTAAAATAAACCCAGAAGCTAGCATGTTTCCCTTATCATCATAATGTTAACAATGTAGCAGTCACAGTGACAATTCTCCCTGCTGTTAACTAATGCAGTAAAAATAGACAATATTAAGACTGTATTAGCTTCCCAGACCATCTGTGCCACCCAGACTGAGACGTTCAGTAAAATTATGTAAGTCTACCTATATTTGGCTGAATCTAATGAAATGAGACCTTTATGGACTATTATAAGTAGAGATAAGAAGAGTACACATATTAGTTATTCATGCTATGTGTGACATTAGAAATGTACCTTCATGTAAGCCCATTTCAAGAACTTTTGGAAGGAATGCACAGGAATTCTGAGCCTTTGAATATCGAAAACCATTTTACTATTGTCATCAGACCTGATTGACATTTTGGCTGAGCACAGAAACTAAACTCAAAATCTTCTCCCCAAGAGTATTGAAAGCACTTCTCCATTGTTTTTTAGTTTATATTACTGCTTGTGACAGATTTTTTAATGCTCTATTTTTTATTCTTCTTGGAGAAAAGAAAATATTGCTCTCTTAACTCTTTTAAGAAATTTGGCTTTCCTGTTTGGTGCTCTGTGTTGTCATTCCAATGTGCACACACGTGCATATTACCTTATTTGACGTATTATGAAATACATCATCATAAATACCTTCCTGTTGTCCATACTGGGAAGTTTTCTTCATTTCATTTGTTATTTGCTTGTCTTGTGTCTCTAGTATGAATTTCTAGAATTGGATAGATGTTACTCTTCTTGTACCTGTGTTTCATCCCCCTTAAATTTTATCTCCTTTATTACATTTGTTTTTTCCTTTATTTATGTTGAAATTTGGTCATTTACAGTTTATTATTCATTCTATCACTTTTTTTTAACCCATCCCGCCCCTATCTATCACTTTTTTTGAAGTTGCTATTTTATATTTATCTCACAACATCTTGTTCTTATATTCTAATTATTATTATTTTTATTTAAAACAGTAGTCTGTTTTTCTGAGGATATTGCTTTGATTTTTCAGTAACTTCGTTTTCCATGATTTACTTGTTTCCTTGGAATTAACTGTATTGATTGTGCAATTGCATCTTCTCTTGTTTTTTTTTTTCCTTTCACACTATTTTCCTCAAATATGTTAATCCTTGAATTTCCACTCACTGTTTATGAGTAAATACAGGGGTCAGTAAACTATGGCATATGGCCCAAATCCAGAGGCTACATATTTTTGTAAGTATATATTTTTTAAAACAGCCATACCAGTTCATTTACGTACTATCTATGATTTATAACAGCTTTCCTAATATGACAGCAAATGTGAATAGTTGCAACAGAGACCATAGGGCCCTCAAAGCTGGAAATATTTATTATTTAGTCCTTTACAGAAAGAACATTTAGGTCCTGGGATTAGAGTGATGTCATTTTTAAGTGTCCTGTGGAGTTGGCACTACCTGTCTTCAGATAGTTTGTCCCGTCAGTGGAGATTATGTCCCCAGGTGTATAGAAACAGCTGAAGGGGACCGTGCGCTTTTGCTGTCAGAGCAAGCTAGTCATAATAGAGACCTCAACTCTAGTTGCCAAAATAGAACATTCCTTTAAAAGAGAAGGACTTTAGTATACTTTGGTCTTGGAAAAACCTAATTAGCATTTATACTTTGTATTTCTCCTTCTGTTTATTATTCTCTCTGGACATACCTCAAATTATTCTCTGCTTCTTTTTGGGGTCAGGAAACATGTCTCTAAATGTAGGTCGTAGGGTTTAGCTGGAGAGAAAAATGTCACTGTCACTTTGGTCTATATATTAGAGTGGGTGTGGTAATAATAATAATGAAATTACTAGTTAATGATCTCAGAAGCTACCCTATAGCCTGGGACTACGTTTTGTTGAATTCTGGACTTGAAATTTTCATAATACGCAATTCAAAAGAAACATTCTTAATCTGTAGCATTCCGGGCTTGGGCTGCTGCTTTTTGCATTTGACAATCAGTCGGATATCATCCAGTTTCCTAGCTCCCCAGATTTTCTCAGAATTCATGGTTCCCTCCTAGTTCCATTTTCTGTTTGCAAGCTTTGTTAAGGGAACATTCCTTTTCCTTTATTCCTGCTAAGCCAAAAAGACCTTGTCAGCTCAGTTTGAGCATCAAATCCTGCACTGTGAAAACAAAATAAAATACAAACGGAAAAGGATTTTCTCCAAGAATCATTGTTTAAAAATATGTCAGTTACTATTGGCTTTATTTTCAAGTCAAGCTTTCATCTGAACAGCTTAGCTTTTGCGTTCGATACTGGCTCTCTTTGTTTCAGCTCACGGGAGGCCGTACAGAATCTGATTTCTGGACTCTGGAAATGGACAGTCTGGCCTCACGTCTCAGCTCTGCCATCTGCTTGTTATGTAACCTTCAGCAAATTACTTAAACTCCTGTGTCTTAGCTTTTTAATATGTATGATGGGAACAATAACAATACCTACCTCATAGGATTGTTTTGAGGGTGGAATGAGTTAATACCTATAAAGCCTTAATCTCAGTATCTGGCACCTAGTAAATACTACCTACCTGTTTGCTATTATTCTGTTGTTGATGATAATCATGATAATGATTTAGTACAGTCACAAACCTTACCTATTGTGAAACACATTTTTATATAGTCAGTGCATTTAAATAAAAATAAACGGAGTAGGACTCAAAGTGCACATTTTTTGGCAGTGTTTGTCTTACATGTAAGTGAAATTGCTAGTAATTTGATATGACAAGATGGTAAAATGGAAAGCACTCTCTTAGATGCATAGGTATAACTTTTATAGGACTTTAGAAAAACAGCAAATGTTATATCATCATGGATCTAAAGGTACAATCAGCTGCAAAATACCTGATAGATAGCTAAAATTTCTAATGAATCTAGTGATAACTGGAAAGTATTTAAAATACAACAAAATATAATAAAATTTTGAAGAATAAATTTTTAATAATTTCTTTTTCTTAAATCCTGAGTGGTAAAACTACCAGCACAATATTATTTCCTAAGTGCATATCTTGGCAATAGAAAAGCAGTAACTACATGCCAGAACTGATTTCTGTCATTTGATTGTACCCAAAATACTTTGGAACATACATGTACATTTAAAGGATAGAGTGAGGCTATTGTAAATGGTTCTGCAATGAACGTTGGGGTGCATGTATATGATATTGCTTATATGTGGAATCTAAAAAAAAAATGGTACAAATTGAACTTATTTACAAAACAGAAGTAGAGGCATTAATGTAGAAAATAAGATTATGGTTACTAGGGTGCAAGAGGGGGATAAATTGGGAGATTGGGATTGACATGTACACACTACTATATATAAAATAGATAACTAATAAGAACCTGCTGTATAGCACAGGGAACTCCACTCAATGCTCTGCAATGCCTTATATGGAAAAAAATCTAAATAAAAAAGGTGTGGATATATGTATATGTTATGTATAACTGATTCACTTTGCTGTACACCTGAAACTAACACAACATTGTAAATCAAGTATACACCAATAAAAATTTAAAAAAGTGTGAAAAAATATGTTGCAGATATTATAAAAAATAAAATAATATAAAAATTTATAAAAAAAGGTTAGATGAGGGAAACAAGAATAGACTGAGGATCAGCCCAAGGAAAACTATCTTGCAACAGGGACCCAGAATTGCTATCCTTTAAGCACTCACACTTCAGTCTTTGAGGCTTTGTCTCTCTGAGCCAGGGTTTCAAAGTAACAAAACCTGCATTAAAGCCAATATTTCCATGATTGTCGCTGATCTTTCACAGTTCTATGACTATTGGTTTCCTATCTGACAGATTTGAAACCATTTCAATTGGTTCCTTCAAAGAAGGAAGGAATCAGGGTCATACAGTAAAATAACACATCATACAGTAAAATAACACAGGATGTGTTTTGACATCTCTCTCTAGCTTATTACATGCCTTACCCTATCCTAGGCACTTTCACTCATCTGTGAGGGTATTCAAGCTTTGAACAATCATGGGAGGTGAGTTAAACTCATGTATAAACCAGCTTCCTCTAATGTAAATTTAATATATTATTAAGACACTGAATAATTTAATAAACATATTTAAATCATTGTATACTCAACTCACTTTAGTTAAGATTCAAATTATTTGTCACATAAACAGTGCTACCATTTCTTAAATGTATATGCATATATGTTTGTGAACCTGTGTTCTTCACAAAACACTTAATGTTGGGCAGTCACGTAGTTTCAGATTCTTGTCTTTAAGTGAAGGGATGAAATTATGCAGTTGCTAAAATCCTAGAGGTCTTTATTCTGGTTATCCAAATATGCTGGTCAGTCCAGCTCAAACCAAGGAACCACCACATCTGTAAATGTGGCACAAATATTTTTTGAAGCAATAAACTTCTAATTAAGACAATTTATTTTTTAGATAGAAGGATATAAAAAGTGAGAATAAAGTCACTAAGAAGTGGAAGGAATGTAGGACAGGAAAAATAATGTGTCTTAGGTCATGAGGGTAAGTTTATGTGGCTACAGGTCAAGGAAAAGAAAATGGTTACAGTCTTTCCTATGGGACTAGAGCCCCAGGAATTTTTGAACTCAGTATCATGAGATGACAAAACTAGTAACAACATTATATTTTTAAGTTAGTATCTCTAGCAGAGTATAATTATTACTATAATTTGTCCTGCTATATTTGACAGTTTTACATAATTTTAAATTTATTCATTCTCTAAATTAAAGGTTGATATATTTTTGTTTTCCTGCCAGAAAGAATGCAATTCTCAAAAACTTTCTGAGCCACAGGTTAAGAAAAAAAAATTTTTTTTCATTGAATATTTTATTTGGAAACCCCTTTTTACTTATATATGTAAAAATATGTAAAGTATAAAATGCATTTTATACTTTAATGGATCCCCAATACATGAGAGAAATCTCATTATAGCTGATCTGTTTGCCCAGATTACAATGAAAATAATAAAGCATGATGGAGAACAATATGTCTTTTTCATGGCTGAGTGCCTAACAGAGTACCTTGTACATAGCACAACAATAAATAGATGGATATTTAACTGATTAATTGAGTTATCTGTAATATACTATCTATTAAGTGGATAAAGCATGGAAGGACAAACTCTCTGCAAATATTACTTTGTGAAATTATCATTAGCATATTTGCTAAGCAGAAATAGAGACACAGACGTAGAGAATAAAAGTATGGATACCAAGGGAGAAAGGGAGGGGTGGGATGAATTGGAGATTGGGATTGATATATATACACTATAGACACCATATATAAAATAGGTAACTAATGAGAACCTACTGTATACCACAGGGAACTCTACTCAGTACTCTGTGGTGACCTAAATGGGAAGGAAATCCAAAAAAGAGGGGATATATGTATACATATAGCTGGTTCACTTTGCTGTACAGTAGAAGCTAACACAACACTGTAAAGCAACTATATTCCAATTAGAAAAGTAAATACATTTTTAAAAATGAGGAAATAAGATCCACTCCCCTCAAAAAAAGCCAAACTTAACAAACGGCCCCTTTATGTAGTATTCTTCTGCACTGTGTATGGAGAAAAGTCAAGTTTCTCAGTTCCTGATGTTTCATATCAAGTAAGTGACATGTTTTACAATCTACCTGGGGTTTTGTTTTAATCAGGCATGGTAAGATGACACACATGCAGAGGTCATGCCATTAAATGAAGGATTTATTGTTTACAGTTCCAAGGTAATGGGGCCCACTACCTCCCATCGAACCACACAGGAAGCACCAGTCTTGGTCAAGAGACAGAAGACATGGTTCCCTGGGGAGAAATGGGCAACGCAAGGTAAGCCCTGAGCAGGTCTGGGATTGGATCATTTAGATAATTTTGGTGGGCTCTGGGATATAGGGTCTGTGTCTAGCTGTCTGCTATCTGACCCTCAGGTGCTTTGGGGAAGGGAGAATATTGGTTTGGTGTGTGTTTTAGATAAAGGTGGTGGTTTGGGGAAAGGATTCTGGATTGGTTGGTTTGTATATGGAACATGTACTCACAGGCAAATTGCTCACTATCTCCAGGAATTAGCTGCCCTGGGAGGGGCTGTCCCTCCTCCTGCTCCAGGTACCCAAAGACCCATGGTATCAAAGCATTACAAAATTTTAAAAAAATGACTAATAGCAAGAGTTCAGATATATCTGAGGAAACTTACACTCATTTCCTGGTTTTTCCTTATTAGTTTTAGGATGGGTACATTATTTAACTCAGTTCATCACAAATAAAATATAGAAAAGGATTCGGCTTATCTATCAATAAATACGTGGTTGTTGTGATGAACAAAGTTGGATATTGAATGTGAAAATGTCTTATCTTCTGACTGAAATGTATTCATTGTTTTGTACAAAGCAATCCTTTGTGCCAGGGTCTACTTCATTTAAGGTGTAAAGCTTTTTTTGATCTTTTCTTAGCGCATTACTCTCTTACGCTAGGCACTATTAATAAAGAAAATGAGAAATTATCAAGAATTTTTTGGGGGGAGGCTTCCAATTTCTCATCTGGCATGAGAGGAATGTGGTTGTTACCACTCTTGTTCACTCAGCAAGAAAAAAGCTGAATGAAATGAAATCAACAACTCTTCTTAGATCCATAAAAAATTGAGGTTACCAAATAATTGATGATAATTTGAGAATAATCAAATAATTTGAGGGCAAAATGCTGCCCCCCAAATTGGACAGACAGGCAGAAAGAGAATCACAACTTACCAGGAGAAAAGCTCAGGAGCAGAAGACTCTGCAAGAACTGCTTCTGGGGTAGGAAAACCTAAACTGAAATTGACAAATTGATGGAGACTTACAGCGGACAAGTGTAAGAGCTAAAACCTCCAGATGGGTCCAGGTTTAGTGGGTATCCCACACTTTTGTGAGTTTTACCTCCAGGAACCTTACAAGGTTCTCCCAACGAAGACCAGAGAAAAATCTTTCATGCACTGGCATTCCAAAATAGCCATATTGAAATATGCTTAGACTGACATTCCATTTTTAACAAGGGCTGCTTTCAACAGAACCTAACCAACTGGGGCTTTGCTAGAATCTTACCTAGGTGGGGATATGGAAATTCTCAACTCCAGTTTGCTTTTAACCTTCAATGTGGTGGAAGGGAAATAACCAACTACAGCCAGCTGTCACCTTCTACGTGGGGGAAATAACCTCAGGCCCCACTAGCCTTCCCCTCTCACTTAGGAGAGAAGCACTTGTGAAGGTCACAGTTTAGAGTCACATGTTCACTCTAAGACTAAGACCAATTATAATTATAGGAATAAGAATTCTTCCCTTCCCACAGTAGCTTACCACCACCACAATAGGATCTCTGTGTAGTAAAATGGGAACACAACTGAAAGAATTGCACATCTCAGACCTTATTTAAGAAGCCTCTAGGGAACCTCAAACACAACAGGTGAGATGCATACAAGGAAACCACAGGAAATTTTAGCCTCTGATACCTGTAGCTATAGTAAAGAGCAAATACAGTCTAACCTCCAGCCACATAAATATAAAAGCTTACAATACAGGTCTATTTGCCTAAGTTCTTTTTACCCAGAACATCACCTCTAGATTGCAACAAAAAATTACAAAGCACACTAACAGACAAAAAACATAGTTTGAAAAGACAGGGTAAGCATCAGAATCAGACTCAGATATGGCAGAGATGTCCAAAATTATGAGATGGAGAATTTAAAACAACTATGATTAATATGGTAAGAGCTCTAATAACAACAGTGGAGAAAACTGCAAAAACTATGAAACAGGTGGGCCAACAGAGAGATGAAAACTCTAAGAAGGAACCAAAGGGTATTCTAGAGATCAAAAGCTGTGTAACGGAAATAAAGAATGCCTTGATAGGGCTTCCCTGGTGGCTCAGTGGTTGAGAGTCCACCTGCCGATGCAGGGGACACGGGTTTGTGTCCCAGTCCACCGGGAAGATCCCACATGGCACGGAGCGGCTGGGCCCGTGAGCCATGGCCGCTGACCCTGCACGTCCAGAGCCTGTGCTCCACAACGGGAGAGGCCACAACAGTGAGAGGCCTGCGTACCGAAAAAAAAAAAAAAAAAAAAAAAAAAAAAGAATGCCTTGATGGACTGATTAATAGTCTGTACACAGCTGAAGGAAAAAAAAAATGAGTTTAAAATAATGTCAATTGAAAATTCTAAACTTGCAGTGAAAAGATAAATAATTAAAATGGCAGAACAGTATAGACTAGAACTAAGGTGTAATTACAAAAAGTGTGATATACACATAATGGGAATGCCAAGAGGAGAAGAAAGCAAGGAAAAAAAAATTTAGAGTAATAATGACTGAGAATTTTCATACCAAGCCACAGATCCAGGAAGGTTAGAGAACACCAAGCAGGATAAATACTAAAAGAATCTACATCCAGTTACTTTATATTCAAACTGCAGAAAAACAGACAAAGAGAAAATCTTGAAAGAGGTGGGGGAGAGGAACAACTTACCTATACAGGA
Source organism: Orcinus orca (assembly GCF_937001465.1). Taxonomy (NCBI): domain Eukaryota; kingdom Metazoa; phylum Chordata; class Mammalia; order Artiodactyla; family Delphinidae; genus Orcinus; species Orcinus orca. The sequence goes on from NC_064567.1 coordinate 101,317,419, forward strand.
GCAGGGTTAAGAATTGCATTGGACTTGTCTTCAGAAACCATGCAAGCAGGAAGAGAGTGGAGTGAAATATTTAGTGTTGAAAGCAGAAAAGTCACCAACCTAGAATTCTTTATCCAGTGAAATTAGCCTTTAAAAGTGAAACAGAAAATGTCTTCCCAGACAAGCGAAAAATGAGGAAATTTGTCTCCAGTAGGTCTGCCTTGCAAGCAATGACAGGAACTTTTACAGAAAGAAAGAAATTTGCATAAGTTAGAAATTTGGATCTACGTAATTAAAAAAAAGAGTATTGGAGAAAAAATAAAAGAGGTAAAATAAAATATTTTATTTTTCTTATTTTTAATTGATCTGATAACTATTCACAATAATAATAGAAACAATGTACTCAGTGATTCTAGCTTATGGAAAATGAAACAAATAACAGCACCGTTATAAGGGATAGGAAGGAAGAACTGGGGACACTATTATAAGATACCTTCACTAACCAAAGAAGTGGATTAGTGCTATTTGAGAGAGGACTTGGATTAATTATAAATGTACACTAAAAACTCTTGAGCAATCAATAAAATAAAGAAGTATAATTTATAAGCTAAGAGAGAAGAAAAATGAAATCACATCAAATACTCAATTACAAAGAGAAAAGACAAGGAAAGAGTGGAATACAAAATGGAAACAAAGATCAACAAATAAACAGTGATAAATATGATAGATATTAATTCAACTATATTCATAATCACTTTAAACATCAATGATCACCAGTTAAAAGATAGAAGCTATCAGAGTGGACAAAAAAAAAGCAAAAAAAAAAAAAACCCAAAAAACAAGATCCAACTATATATTGTCACAATAAACACAAATTGGTTAAAAGTAAAGGTATGGGGAAAAATTAATTTACCAGGTTCAATCAAAAGAATTTGTCTATTAAGTATAGACAAAGCAAACTTCAGAGCAAGAAAATTCATCAGGGCTAAACTAGGGTGTTGGATAATGATAAAGAGGTCAATTTTCAGAGCAGCAAAATGTGTGAGGCAAAAACTACAAGAAGTACATCACACTATCATATTTGGAAACTTCTCTGAAATGGACACATCCAGCAGAAAGAAGATCAGTAAGGCCATAGCTGAACTCAACACCACCAATTAACTGGATATAATTGACGCATCTAGACTATTTCATCCAACAACAGTAGGATACACAGTTTTCTCAAGTTCACATGGAACACTCACCAATATAGACAGTATTATTGCCTATACACCACAAATTAACAAATTTGAAAGAATAGAAATTATGTAAGTATGCTCTCAGACCACAATAAAAATAAACTACAAATAACTAACAGAGAGATAGCTGGAAAACCTCAAAATACATGGAGATTAACCAACACACTTCTAAATAATACATGGATTAAAGAATAATTATCAGGAGAAATTAAAAACAGTATTTCAAACTCAATAAAAATGAAAATACACCTTATTTAAATAAGTGGAATGCAGTAAAAGTAGTGCTTAGAGGGAAATTTATAGCATTGAAAGCAAATGTTAGAAAATAACGTATGTACTTGGAAATTACTTTCTAAAGCCTTGAGATTTTAATATTTTCTGTGACTCTATCTGATCAGATCTGAGAGAATCGTCTTTGAGCCATTTTAATTGGCAAGGTCTACATCAATCAGTCAAGAACGTGCTTAGGTAATGTGTGATGTCTCATAATCCAAAGTGATTTTTCATTTATCAGGAAAATCAGGAAATTCAGGATGGCATTCATCCAACCATACTAACAGTCCCACAGAAGCTGAGTGGCTGCAGTACCCAGCACTTCACTCAAGCTCCTGGAGCTCTCAGATGTGTTACTGCCCCTGGTATTCTGACCACAGCATGACAAGACCATCTTTCTACACAGCTATGATTCTTTCTCTGACAACAATAAATCAAAGTTTCACATAATGAAGACCATAGGCAGGTAATTTTCTTCTCCCTGATATTCTGTAATTGTCTACAATTAATCAGGTAAAAGCAGTGCCTACATTTTAATTTAATAAACATAGAAAATGTGTTGCTGACCCCCAATTTTGTTTGACTGGCAGTAGGCATAGAACAGGAACCTTGTAACCTGAGAATTCCTTGGGACCAGGAACTTCTTGTTTCCTTAAAGCTAAAAGAAACAAGAAGTCTACACCTGGGGCCAGTTGAACAGATGGGTAAGCAAGATATTGATTAGGGTGATTGCCAGAAACTAGAGCTTATTTGCAGGTTCAATGTCCTTGACCTATAGGCTGGGGACATTGGGAGGAAGCAGCTGTATATAAATATAGAGAAGACTGGTATTAAGATTCCCACTTCACAAAGGAGACACAGGCACATGTCAGATCCAAATGCAGGCCTCTTTGACTGTTGTTCTTTCACTCTGTCATATTTCTGAATAGATGTTCATGTTGCTTCATCATCACTCTCTCACAGCTCTCTCATCACCCCCATGGAGAGGTCACTTGGTAAAGCAAGAGCTTCCTTCACATCCCACTGGACGGGTAATCCTCAGGACCTCACCAGGCTTAGAACTCTCACAGGACCTACAGTTTGAAGAGCCAAACAAAACAAAACTGTGCTAGTTAGAAAGCAAAACATACATAAAGACAAGTCATTTTCTGCAAGCACTGTTGAGCAATTGCCTAAATCAGCATATTTGGTCTCTGTACTGGGGTGGAATCCTGTAAATTCTATGCTTATTTTAGACATTCCTTCCTCAAAACCTCATTTTCCATTTTCACCAGTAAAGAGTAATTTGGATTTGACTAGATATTGCCAGCTATTTTAAGATTAACAATGTACTTTAAGAACAAGGAAGTTAGAATCCATTTTCATGTGCTTATCTAAAGCAGCTTACTTTCTTTTACTTCAGAGGTAGGAAATTATTCTTTATAGCCTGGAGTATCACCAACTCCAAAGCATAAACTATTATACTCAACCAAATACTGCATTTCTTATTTCTGTATTATTTTCTGTAGAAAAAATGACATTGATCTAGTATAAAGCTATCATTTTATGATTAATATAAAATATAATGAAGATATCAGAGCTCAATAATTTAACACATTTAAAAGTCTGTATTGCAGTTGATATTTTTCTAGATTTAAATTTCCAGTATATATTTACTTTTTTTTCTTTTTAAATATAGGTCTAACAATCTTTTTGCAACTTGTGTAGTACAGAAATTGATAGAAGCTTTTCCTTTATCTTTATGTGATAGCAGGCTTGTAACAGACATGAGTACTACAAGCTTAGAAAGCAGGCAATCCTTTTATTTTTATGAGACAGTAGTTGAACTTGAGAGCTTCTATATGGATCTCCCAGTTATGATTTGTTTGAGAGCTATACTTATAAAAGGACAAGTGTAAAAGGGATTTGAGGTTTTCATGAAATGCCACATGTTCTATTTCTTTACGCCCAAATCTTTTAAACAGAAGTCTAATTTCTAAAAACTATTTAAGTTGTGTGTTGTGTGTTTATAGATGGGTCTATTAAATTTTTTAAAAAATCTGTAAGTCTGTGACAATTAAAACTTACCAACTTTCTTAGGAAACAATTTTAGCATTAGGTAAATGGCAGGTAAAATAGGCTATGTAAATACAATTAATATTTTACATAAACATGTTTAATCATAGTTTTTATAGAAAATATTTATTTTTTTTAAATTTATTCAGTTCAGCCAAGATTTGCCATGATACATTTCTGAAAATATTTTTGAACAATTGGAAAATCCTATCTTCACTAAGCAGTTTGAAAGAATATTATTTAACATTAACTGGAAATTGATTTTTAAAATTATGTTATTAGTATATTTTAACTGTTTTTACATCTAAAAACTTACCTCAATGTGTTATGCTTGAATATTGTTTTCAACAATAATTGGGTTTGCTTTTAAAAATATAATTTAATCTTGACACAAAAATCATACAGATGTTATTTAATTCATAATGTATTTGCATTTGGAAACAAAGACATGTGCATGGTATTCCATAATTCCATATATGTGTTACATGTGCTTCTAGCATATATATAAAATTTTATCCTGGTGCTAAATGCTGAGAAGAAAAAAAGTTAACATAAATAATAATAAATAGTGTGCCAGGCAAAAGGGAATAATAAATACCAGGAAGACAAAAAAGTAAAAAACAAGTTGAATATTTCCCATGATCACTAATGGGATGTTACCAAATTTTATTTTTTGAAGAAAATCTTGTCTTACCCAGCCAATCTTAATCTCACTCTATTCAGAAATGATAGAGGCTTTTAGTTAGTCAAGAACTTTTCTTAGTTCATCAAATTCCATAAGATGTCACTGATTACCAAGTCAGATGCTGGTTATGGAAGATGCAATGCTTCAGTAGCATTGGTGTGTATTAGGTGGTATAACTTTGAGCTCTCTTCTCTCAATCTGTCTCTCTCCCTACACATACCCATTTAAACTCAATGGAGAATTTCTCTTTTGAAATGAGATTAAGCTAGACCATTAGCAAAGCTCTCTTTTTTAATTTTGATATTAGTAATTTTTGTCTTTTTTTCTTGATTAGCATAGATAGATGTTTATCAATTGTATTGATCTTCTCAAAAACCAGCTTTTGGTTACATTGATTTTCTTTGTAGTTTGTAGTTACCTGTGTCATATTTCATTGATTTCTGCTGTAATTTTTGTTAATCCTTTTAATCTACTTGCTTTATTCATAAATTTCCCTACTTTCTCTACCCTAAAGTGGAAGATTTTGTTATTGACTTTAGATTTCTATGTCTAGAATATACATATTTATTGCTATATTTGCTTCTAAGAATTAATTTCACTGCATCCCATAAATTTTAATGTTATTTTTTTATTTAGCTCAAAATATTTAATTGTTCTTGAGAATTATTCCATGACACATGTGTTTTATAGAAAGGAGTTGTTTAATTTCTAAATATTTGAAGATTTTTCAGCTATATTCCTGTTATTGATTTCTCATTTAATGCCACTACAGTCTAAAAACATATTTTATATTATTTTTTAATTTGTTAAGGTATGCTTTATGGTCCATAATGCAGTCTTTCTTGGTGGAAGTTCCATGCAACCTTGAGAAAAATGTGTGTTCTGGTGTCTCTGGATGAATTAGTCTATAAATGTCAACTACATCCAGCTGATTGATGGTCTTGTTCAAGTCAACTATATATGTACCCATTTCCCTTTGCTTTATATATCATTATTGAAAGAAGGGTGCTTCAAATATTCAACTATAATAGATTTCGCCATTATTTCCTTTCAGTTCTATCTATTTTTGTCTTATATGTTTTGACACTCTCTTAAGTTTATATATATTTAGGATTGTTTTGTCTTCTCTAAGAACTGATCACTTAATCATTATGTAATGCCCTACTTCATCTCTGATAATTTTCCTTTTTCTGAAGACATCTTTGTCAAAAAATAAAATAGCAACCCCAGCTTTCTTTTGATACAATTGGGTCCAGTTTTTTTTTTTTGTTTCTGCTTTTCTTTAATTCATTCTAATAATATCTGTCCTTTAATTGGTGAATTTATATCATTCATATGTAAAACAATTATAAGTAGAGTTGGATTAATAGTCACCATGTTTGTAATTGTTTTCTATTTGTAGCACTTGTTCTTTTTTAAATTGTCCTCTTTTTCTGACTTTTGATTTTAATTAAACATTTTCTATGATTTCATTTTATCTCTTCACTTAGCATATTCACTTTAACTGCTGAATGTCTGCCTTAGAGATTCTAAAATACTTTTTAAACTAATATAAGTCCCCCTTCAAATAACAATATACTGCTTCATTTGTTTGCATGTACCTTACCAGAGAATATTCTCTGTTCCTCCCACCTGTACCTTAGGACGTCAGTGTCATTCACTTTACTTATCCATGGGCTGTAAGTGTCCAATGCACTGTTACTACTATTACCTTGGTAAAACAGTTAAATTCAGATAAATTAATAAGAAAAATAAAATATTCTATTTTACACATATGCCTTTTTTTTTTTTTTTTTTTGGTACGCAGGCCTCTCTCACTGTCGTGGCCTCTCCCATTTTGGAGCACAGGCTCCGGATGCGCAGACTCAGTGGCCATGGCTCACATGCCCAGCTGCTCCGTGGCATGTGGGATCATCCCGGACCGGGGCACAAACCCGTGTCCCCTGCATCGGCAGGCAGACTCTTAACCACTGCGCCACCAGGGAAGCCCACATATGCCTTTTTGTTGCTCTTCCTTTCATTATGAAGATCTGACTTTCTGACCTATATCATTTTTTCTTCTCCATGAATATCTTTTAGTATTTCTTGCTGGGCATTTCTGCTCATGAAGATTTTTTTTTTCTTTTTGAAGGATAGTTTTGCTGGATACAATATTCTAGATTTGCAGGTGTTTTTCTTACCACAATTTAAAGATTTCACTCTATTCTTATTTTCTTATTTTGCTCGCACGGTTTGTGACTAAAAGTTTAATGTAATTTTTATCTTTATTTTGCAATAGTTTTAGTTTTTTGGGGTTTTTTTTCTGGCTTTTTTCAAGATTTTGTCTTTGTCTTTGGTTACCTACAGTCTGAAAAGGATGTGCAGACATGCCAAGGCATTGATTTTATATATCTCTCCATGTTCTCTGAGCTTCCTGGATCTGTGATTTAATGCCTCTCACCAATTTTGGAAAATTCTCAGACATTATTGATTCAATTATAAAGACATTCTTCATTTCTGTTACAGTATTTTTGATGTCTAGCATTTGCTTCAGATTCTTTCTTAGAGTTACCATCTCTTTCATTTGATTAATCATTTGTTCTTCAATTTCCCACTTATTTCATAAGAGCTCTTAGCATATTAAACATAGTTGTTCATAATTCCCAGTCTGAAAATTACTACATGTCTGCCATATTTGATTTTGGTTCTGCTGTGTACCAGGTCTTCTCCATGGTTGTCTCTGGGAGAGGTCTGACCCAACTTTGCTTTCCTGTTAAAGTAATAAACAATGCTTACAGTTGCTTAAAGAGTCAAGTGTTACTTGAGAATATATCTTTGTCAACTGCATTGTTCATTGAGATTTATCTCTCCTGGAGAAACATCGACTATGGGAAGACAGACCAGTGTCTGATTGCTTGATTTGAGGCTCTTTTCCTTAGAATCAGCTCCATCAGTTCATTCATCATTCACCTGGGGACATTTGTGAGATGCTAACAAATTGAAAAGAGTAGCCTACATGCCAGAACATCACCAAACTGGAGCATTCCTCCCAGTGCCAACCACATCCATTCTGAATGATGGAGCCAGACAGGACTCTGGGAGGTGGCTGCTGCCCTGCCTGCTTGAGCAATGTTATAAAATCATTATAAAATCTATGGCTCACTGAATAAGGATATGCCAGATATAGATAATTTATACAGATTACCAGAAATCCTCAGGATTAGCATCAAGGCTAGTCTGATAGAGGAGGAATCTACAGCTCATTTAAGTATATTTTTTCAACACATACTAGTTAAGAGACAGTGACAAATCTTAGATTCAAATTAGATTTGTGATTTTCTGAGTTCAGAGTTAATAATAGTTTCATGTCATAATTTGTATTTGTATCAATTACCATGTGAGCATAGCCGGCCACTTCAGCAGAATGAGGGAGGAAACCAAGGTTTACCTGTTCACAAGCCAGGAGTCTGTACACTAGGATGTTGTCTCTGAAAAATAAATGATGTGTCTAAAAGCAGGCTGTGTAGAATCTCCTAATTCCTGAGAAGCTAAATGAAGAAGGCAGATCTCCATGCAGCATGGCCAAAAATAAAATAAAAGGGAAAATGTATCTGAATAATAAATAATAACATACTGGAAATTCAAGTTGACAGGGAAATTCCTAATTAAAAACTTACAGCCATGCGCAGTATTCAAGCCAAATCTCAAGGAATTAAAAAAGTTAATTTAACTCTTGAAAAACGCTGGAATAAAGTACATACAGAGTTATAATTGTGTTAGGTAATATATCAAACAAATACTTTTTCTCTGGTATTTCAAAATGTATGATACAGATGAACCAGTTTGCAAGGCAGAAATAGAGATACAGATGTAGAGAACAAACGTATGGACACCAAGGGGGGAAAGCGGGTGATGGGGGTGTGGGATGAATTGGGAGATTGGGATTGACATATCTATACTAATATGTATAAAATAAATAAGTAATAAGAACCTGCTGTATAAAAAATAATTTAAATTAAATTAAACAAAAAAACAAAGTCAAGAAGTATTTTCAAATAATGAATATATAATAAACCTCTTTTACTGTTACATGAAAAAAATGTATGAGAAATCTTTGTACAGTAAAACACTGCAAAAGTGTTTCTGCTATTTTGTCCACTGCATTTCTTGATTCCCTGGGGTATTGGAGTTATGCATAAGCAATCTTTTGAGAAAAAGATACATTGAGAAGATTTCACTTCTAATTCTAGTAAGAAAAATAGATGAGGTTTTTGAAGAAAGTACCAAATGATATACACAATTTTAAAAACTTATTTAAATCTTACTCTAGAAGAAAATTTTAAAATGAATGGTAGAAATTCAGGAAGATTGAGAAAGAGAGGAAACATATTAGGAGTTAATTACTTATTTTATCTGTGTGCTTGAATTTATTATACCTTATTTTAATAGGTAAACACACACTTAACTAGAACAATGCTCTCTAAGAAGTTGCTAATTATATAAACATATGAAAATCTGAACCTTATATTGTATATAGCCACTATGGAAATAAACAATGATTTCATGGCTAATTGCAGGGACTCTAATTTGTAATTTGTTAAGGAATGTACCAGGAATTATCACTGTATCCATCAGCTATTACTGAATAACCAAAACATACTAATGGGTTAAAATGATGACTATTTTATCTGCTATTTTATGATCCTGTGATTCAGCGGTTTGGGCCAGGATAATCTGAGTGGTTCTTTGCTGGTCTGCCTGGGGTCACTCATGCAGCTGCAGCCACCTTTTAAATGAACTTGGGTTAAATGATCCTACAGGGCATCACTCACAGGTCTGTAGTTTGGTGCTGTCACGTGACTCTCTGACTCTCCACATGGTCTCATCTTTAGAAGGCTAAACCAGATTTCTTCATGCCCTGCTACCATGTTCCAGGAGGGGAGAGAAGATTTAAGTCCATTGAGGCCAAGGTTCAGCAGTCTCATAGTATCACTTTTGCTGAATCCTATTGATCAAAACTAGTTATTAGACCAGGATTCAAGGGTGGAGAATTAGACTCCATTTCCTGATGAGATAAGTGGTTCAAGCATATTGCAAAAGAGTATATACACAAAGGTAGAAGGAATTACTATGCCCATTTTTGCAAACTATTATAAGCATTATGTATTTGAGAATTACTTGTACATTTTATACTCCTGGCCTGTTGTTATAGACTTCCAATATAGGCATTGGGAAATACAAAAATTATTATTTTTAAGAGACTTTATTTTTTGGAGCAGTTTTAAGTTCAAGTTTTAAGTTTAAGAAAACTTGAGTGGAAATTACAGAGAGCTCTTGTGTATCCTCTGACTTCACACACCCACAGCCTCCTCACTCTCAACATCTTGCACCAGTGGGACATTTGTAACAATTTATGAACGTACTTTAACAAGTCATTATCACCCAAAGATCACAGTTTATATTAGGATTCACTGTTGGTGTATAGGTTTTGACAAATGTGGAAGGACATGTATCTAGCATTGTGGTATAGTACAGAATTAGTTTCATTGCCCTAAAAATCCTCTGTTTTCTACCTGTACATCAAAGATAATTTTAAAAAAAACTATTTTTAGGAAAACATGAATAGCCTTACATAGCACAAATGTGACCATCACAAAGGAAATAAGGAAATGATTTGTATTGTACATCATTCTTTGTGTTTCCAAAACAAAGAGATCTGAGGAAACTATAATGGAAATTATTCATTTAATCATGCTACAACTCACACACATACACACACACACAGCTATTAAAAAATGCAATATTATAATGCATTAAAAATGCTAAACCATTACCTTTCAGAAATATAATTTTAGATGGTTACTACCAGGAGAAAAGCTCTTAATGTTTATTAATCATACAAAGTCTCTTTCTGGAATATCTCCTGCAGCCCAACAATCCATCAACTCCTATCATAGCTCCAGTGTTGCATTTTCTTATCTCTGTAGATGTTCAGGTTGACTCAGGATATATTTCTAACACCCAGGCTCTACTGGCTGCATGGACCACTCCATTGCCCCCTTTCACTATGGATCAGGACCTAAAAGGAATTATGTCCTTTTGGTCAGTCCATCCAGATACACACAGGGACAAACTACCCAGTTTGTCTGCATATGCATTGCTTTGTCAGGAAAAAACCTTTCATTCAGCAATTTAACAATAATTAATCACGATGCTCACCTTGAAGTGTGCCAAGTTTATATTCCCTATGAGGCGGTGCAAAACACACAACCCATGAATTATTGATACTTCCATATGGAGGCTTACTCTCATATTTTGTATGTAATTCCTAAATGTTAGCACTTAATACAAAAATGTTGATCACTGGTTAGGTTTCATTTTAAATCCAAGGAGAAAACCAACAAGTAAGCAGATGAAACTTATTTTATCTCAGAATCCAAAACAAAAATAAATCTCTCAGTGAAAATTTAGCTGATAGTCTTCATGAAAGAAATGCACAGATTTTGACAGTGGGTTCTGCTGTATTCTCTTCTCTGAGATGCTTTAATGTGTATGAAACATTAATTTTACCCTTGTTTCTTTGTATTTTAATATGTTCCTTTAGCTTGTCAAGTTCAACTTTGTAATGATGGAAAGCAGCATTACTCCTATAATTTCTGGTTTCCCTGAGGTGTTTCCTCATGGCTGAGATTTATTAAAGGATAGTAAGATAACTTTTTAGATTTCATAAAAACCTTGTTGAAGTAACCTTTCTGTCCTCAGTTGCAAAAGTTTACTAAAACATTTGAAGAGCCAAAATTGCGTGTTGCTGTGAATCACGTACAGGACAGAATAAGAAATACGTAAACCAGAATGTATATAAGCTTCTTCAGTCAAAAGGCATTGCATTTATGTGTTTAATAAATAATAAATAGGACTTCCTTGGTGGCGCAGTGGTTGAGAGTCTGCCTGCCGATGCAGGGGACACGGGTGCATGCCCTGGTCCGGGAAGATCCCACATACCGTGGAGCGGCTAGGCCCGTGAGCCATGGCCGCTGAGCCTGTGCGTCCGGAGCCTGTGCTCCGCAACGGGAGAGGCCACAACAGTGAGAGGTCCGGGTACCGCAAAAAAAAAAAAAATTAAATTAAATAAATAAATAAATAAATAAATAAATAAAAATGACCCAATCTCTGCCTATCCATGTGTCTGTTCCCTGCAGCGTAGTCACAGCGGTCTCATTCCTATGAGCACCTTCTGTCTCCTCTTCTGCAAAACCTTTGCTAAAGTATTTCCAATTCCTGGAACTTTCTCTTTTTTCTTGTCACCTACTTAACTACTAACGTGATATATTTCAACAGCAACTAGCTACAACATGCATGGTTCATTTTCTTGAGTTAGATGCTCTCTAGGTGGAGAGAAAAATTAAAGAAAGTGAACAAGTAAAACACTGGTCAATGGTAATGATCTAGGAGCCTCTAAGACCATCCCAACATCTATGCAAAAAGGGAACCACACATTATTTTCTTAATTTTCAAAGCGCCTATTTACTCTTTGTTTTCTAAGATATAAACAAGCACAATCAAATCTATATATTAAATCTATTTTTTCTTTAAAATTAAAGGATTTTTAAAATTAAAGATAGAAAATTTTAATTTATTATTTTAAAAATTTAAATAGAACCATTAACAGTCTTTAATATTTTAAAATCTCCTGTAAATATATAAAACCATCTGTCTTATGTGACAACCCCCTCCAAGTTGTTAACCTATTTGAAATTTCAAGCTCCCACCTGGGCAAAACTTATCTCCTCTTTTAATTTTCACCATATGTATTTATTACCATCAAGCATACTATTTAATTTATTGCCTTGTTAATTTTTTATCTCCCCTAACACCCTAGAATATTAATATCATTTTTGTTTTGTTTATGATATAACCCGGTGCCTAGATCCATGTTTGTCATATTGTAGATGTTAAGAGTATATTTACATTTGACTGATGAATACTTTATTGAAAGCAATGAAATAATATATTTGGGGAGAAAAACAAGTGAGAAGTGAAGTCAGGTGGATGGAGGTTTAAGGAAGGTTATAATAAGTCACTCATATGAGTCATTAACAAAGACATTAAGGAGGCAGAGGAAGACCTGGTCATGTTTCAGGCTAGAAACATGATCAACATGGTTCATGATTCATGTTGATAAAGGTTCAAATGACAAGTAGTCATCACAGAGCAGTGGTCTAAGAAAGATGAAAAATCAGAGTATGAAGCGATGAAGCTTGATAATGGCCAGACCCTTAGCAAATGAGTACCATGTTTGGCGGAAGCTAGCTGCCCGGATATAAAGTAAAGCAGACAAGAGGCTATTACCCATTTGCTTGTAGACAGCACACCCTTATTCAGTTCAGCACTAGTCAGGATCTCTCAGAACATGTTCCAGTTTTTAATAAGGCATTGCCCTCAATCTTCCACCTCAGTTAACATCCTGTGCACGAGCCAAAAATCTAAGAGGTTTCCACCTATTTTTAATCTATTACAACCTTTATTTATTTTACCTCCAAAATATGCAATTAGTTCAAATATCCCTCTACATACCAACTAACAGTACCGTAATTTGAGCACCTTTATGAGGTACCTACATTTATGTCACATACCATCCACTTGGGTAAATTTATTAGAATGCCCATCTGATCATAAAGACCATTTGCTTTAACATTCTAATTGATTTTTATTGCTGTAAGAATTGAAACAAAATAAGACAGAACCCCACAAAACCTGCTCATAGGATTATACCTCTTTAGCTTTATCTCATGGCAATCTTTGTCCCTGTACTTCCAACTATATCAATACCCACTTCCTTTTCTTCCCTCTCTCTCCCCACAAAACATTTATTTGTCCTTTTTCTTCTCCCTGGAATATTGTCTTCCTTTTTTGTTCCCAGTTAATAGTTTCTTTTTCTTCATATATCAGTTAAATTATTGCTCCCTTGACTCCTATTGTTCCTTATGCTATACACATCTTTCACACACAATTCTTAACAGAGTTATAATTATTCATTTATTTTTTGCTGGATCATTTAATTTATGGTAGTTTTCCTATCTAGATTATAAATTAAGTTCTTTTTGTGCACTATTATACATCCAGTACCTAAAACTCAATAAATTATTAATGAATGTATGGATGACTGAAAACATTCCTCTATGCCAGTATTTCTATATGTATATTCTCCAGGTAGCTTTTTGTTTCTACCATCAAATCAGAGTTAGGTGCTTTCCCAGACTTGAATTACATGCTGGCCAGCCTGAGGTTATGGGGATGGCTCCACTGGGCATTGCCCTAGAGGGGTCTCTCTTCCTGGATCTTGATCCCCAGCTCCAGGCAGCTCCATCCTTCAAAACCTAGGTGGGGTAGCCACACCTTCAGGGCTTTGGGTAGGGGTGGTGGGCATTCAGGACTGCTGAAACCCAAGGGATACTCTTCCACCTTTGAAACCAAGAAGACAGTCCTGGTGATCTCTGAATACCCCTGGGGATCACTTTTTTCTTTGTCTTAAAGAATATCACATGTTAACAGCTGAACAGCTCTATGGCGCCATCCTGTAAAATTTAGCAAGTCCAACACCCTCTCTTCATCCCATCCTATTTCCTCCCTCTTCAGTTGAAACTGGATGTTTTCCTGTGGGGTGGCTGAGGAAGTCTGTGATTCCCACCCACACTAGTCTTACTAAAGGGTCACCTGACCACACCCCTTAGGGTTCTCTTCCCAACATGCTTTCTCATTTTTTGCAATATGGACAAGGTGAGAATTTTCCAAATTTTTAAATTTTGCTTCACTTTTGATGAAAAAGTCCATCTTTAAGTCATTTATTTTGTCATACTTTATTATAAGCTTTCAAGAGAAGCTAAGCCACACCTTCAACACTTTGCTTAGAAAGAGTTTCAGTCAAATATTCAATCACATTGCTCACAAATTCTACCTTCCACAAACTACAGGACACAAACACAATGCAGCCACGTTCTCTGTCGCTTGAAAACACGAATGGCCTTTCCTCCGTGTTCAACAGGATGTCCTCTTGTCCAATAGCATGTCCTTCATTTCCATCCAGGAACTCATCAGAATGGCCTTCACCACTCATATCTCTACCGACATTCTGTTCACAACCACTTAGGTTTTCTCTTAAAAGACTGAGGGACTCTCCATACCTCTCCTCTTTTCCTTCAGGGCCCTCAACAGAATTGTCTTTAAAGTCCTTTCACAGAAATGTAGACTTTTCTAGCATGCACCTCCAAACTCTTCCAGCATCTGCCCCTCACCCCATTCCATAGCCACAGCATTTTCAAGTATTGGTTACAGCAGTAACCACACTTCTTGGTATCGATATCGAGTTTCTGTCTTAGTCTGTTTTGGCTTTTATAACAAAAAGACACAGATCTCACAGCTCTACAGGCTGGATGTCCAAGACCAAGGTTCCAGCATGGTCAGATTCTGGTGAGAATCCTTCCCCATGGTACAGAATGCCAACTTCTCCTTTTGTCCTCACTGGGTAGAAGGGGCAAGAGAGCTCTCTCAGGCCTCTTATAAGGGCACTGATCTCATTCATGAAGGCTCTGCCTTCATGATCTAATCACCTCCTAATACCATCACACTGACACTAGAATTTCAACATATGACTTCTGGGGGAACACAAACATTCAGACTGTATGTCAGACCATAAAAGACAATGCTTGTTGTATATTTTATTGGATTCCTGGGAATTTTCAATTAAATAATGACCTTGTACAAACCTCTTCAAATCCTACCACAATGGTAAATGCCAGAATCTCCTCCTGTTCCAGATTCCTTGTCTACATGGGCCACTCTATGAGCAAATTCCAGACAAGGTGGTCCTTGACAATACACTCTATGTGGTACCTACTTGTCCCATGGGAACACATGCAAACTCATCTCAGTAAACGGTGAACATGCAGCTGCTCCCACACATGCACCTGCCCCCTGCTGTGCCATTACAAGCACCTCCAACCTTCCTCCATTTTTCTTCCTATAAAACACAACTTAAGTGAAAAATATAAAGACCTCAATAGTCGTGGAGTGAAAAGAACTGACTCCCATTCACTCAAATCCCTGGAAAACCTTTCCCAAAATTTGCTGTCTCTCAACTTCTGCCTCAATGTTTTTGTATATTTAAGTTGATATTTGGCTAAAAGCCTCAAGAATAGTTTGGTAAGACCCCTTTGTGAGGCTCCTGTTGAGGATGGAGCACCTCATTTGTAAATATGGAAGGACCCGTTACCTCCTGCTTTGTGTAAAGTCCTTTAGGGCCTCAGCTAACAACGAGAAATAAATTCCATTTAACGTTCTCTTAAACACACAAGCACCCACATACAGTCACGCACACACACACACACACACACACACACACACACCCCAGTGTAGAGACAAATTAAGGGCTTTTTTTTTTCCCTTCTAGTTTTAAGCTTCAGTACAGCATGACAGTATATATTTTTTAAAATATAGTCTTAGGAAGTATTCTGGATATATTCAGATTTTGCTCAATGGAAAATAGGTACTTTTCCCAGAATTTTAGATTGGAAGTATCTTAAAATCCTTTAAACAGGTTCAGAGTAGGTGTGGAAGCAAAGGAGTATATGTGAAAAGAAATTTATGGAAGTGGTCTTAGTTTAAAAGAAATAGTTTATGGGGAGGAATTATCTTTCATCACTCCTAAATTTTTAAATAGCTCTAAATTCAATATTTTATTTTCAATGTACACTATCAAAGGAATAATAAATGTTGGATCTGTGTTTTAAAATGTAATAATTTATAGAAAGACAGAGTTCTAAATGCTTTTAAAAGTAAGTAGGAAGTGAGAACTTCAATTGTCTACTCACCTGAAAGCGTATGTTAAATGATTACATTCATTAAGCAATGTTATTCCTGACAGATTTCAAGATGATAAAAAAGTTTATATTTTGATCGTAGAAAGTTTCTACCGTTGCCTCCATTAGGTCATGTGGGTAGTATGCAATGAATTCAAAAATGTCTTAAGTCAAAAGTCAAAGGAAAACAAGTTCTTTTTTGTTTATCTTATTTTACTTTGCTTTTGCATTTGCTCCATGAATATTGCCTATTCTTTCAAGGCAGAACACTTGAAACAAACTCATGATTAAATACCAAAATTAATTAGTCCACTCCACTATAACTCAATCTGGTGTAATCTAACTATAAAAATGAAACAAAATTCTGGCAGAATTGCCTTGCAATATTCAGAATTCTTCCATGTCTATATTGGGTCAACCACTGTTTAAACAACATGATTGAGGAAAGCCTGGAGCCACCATGATGCTGCAAATAAATATGGGTGTGTAAGTCAGGGATTGTAGGCTTGCTCCTCAGAGAAGGTGTGTCAGATGAGAAAGCTGCAGTTTACAGGTGCATGAAGGGAGTTGGATCTCAAGGTTGTTTTCCAGCCATTGGCAGTGTAATTATTTGAGGGTCGTGCATGGGCTGATCCAGCAGACTGCAAATCAACCCGATTTCCCATTTTTCACTTTCCCTATTTGGAGATAGAGCATCCTCTCCTCCTGAGTTTTAGCCATACACACATTCATCTATGGGAAACCAAATTTCCAAAGTCTTTTGCAGCTGGTACAGCTGTGTGGCCACGTTTTGATGATCAGAATGTGAGGGAAAGTACTATATGCAAATTCTCAATTTCCTGTTCATAGGAACAACAACATTTGCCCAACACTTTCTTCATCACTGCAACTGGAAAACAAATGTGCTTCAAAACCCACTTCACATGAGTGCCATCCCAGGAAATGGAGCTGTAAAAAAAGAATTCTGTTTCTGGAAAAGCCTACCCTGGACCTGTCATGGAAAGCTAGACTATTATTATGTGAGTATTATGTGAGTAAAATGAACCTCTGTGTTATCTGAGCTGTCCCTGAGGGAAGGGGAGCTTTCTCTTACAACATCTTTGCTGTACTCTATTTAATAGTAGAATTTGTAATTTAATAGAAAAATTTCAAGATGTCTATAAAACTAAGGTGTGAGCTTAGTTTACTTTTTCCTTGAGTTTGAAATAAAATAGGCTCAATAACATGACCTTAATCTGTGGGAAGTCCCAACATTCTCCTCAAGATTTTGTGAACTTCTGTGAGTTTATTTTTCTTATAAATATGCCAACCATGTTGGACTCCCATTCCTTAAGTTTTAAACTTATTTGATTTCCCTTCTCAAAGCTGGTGTCCTCTTTCAACTCTAGGCAAAACCCTGGGTGCAACTCAGCCACTTTCTGCCCTGACTGACCTCAAAAAAGAATAATTTCTTAAGGAGTTTGAGAGGCCAACATCGTTGAAGGTGTGCTGAAAATGAAGAACTTACCTGGGCAGGCACGAGCTCACATTTCTGCATCCCTGATTTGAAACAGGTATCCAACCGTGCAGATGTAGGGACTCTTCACCGTTCACTTTTTCCTTTTCTTTTCTTTTCTTTTATTATTTTAGAGACTTTTTAAATTTATTTTTTTCTTGGTCATGCCCTGTGGCTTGCAGGATCTCAGTTCCTCAACCAGAGATAGAACCCAGGCCACAGCAGTGAAAGCCTGGATTCTAGGCTTCACTCTACTTTAGGGTCACTCTTTGCCCACTATGCAAAGTTCTGCTCACATCTCTCACCTGAACATCCCTGTAAGCCCCAGTGTTTAAACAGACAGCCTGTGATGTCAGCTTCTGTGTTCAAAACTAGTTCAACTAGTAGCTGTGAGGCTTACCGTCATTGTCTGAATTTAATTTTCAAAAATGTTAATAAAATGTACCCTTTGTTATAAGATGATTGCCAAATAAAAGAAAATAATAAACCTGAGGCATTTAGCAGAGTGCCTCAGATAAATCAGTCTATATGTATCACCTATCATCTTCTATCATCTACTGATCTATCTAACCACCTAACTATAGCTTTCTATCTTTATTTCTCTTTCTATACATTTCTGCTAGAAAAAGAGCCTGATTACCACCTTCTTTAAGTCTACCATAAGTAAAATCAGCCATATTCCATGAGTGGATTAAAAGCAAAATTCACATATTTCTCCCAAGTTTCAATTCATGTTTGTTTCTGAACTCTGTCAAAAGCTGTGTCAAGATAAGAAAGACATATATGCTTTGGAACAAGAACAGGTCAAAGAATTAACAATCCAGGGCAGAAATATATGGTATATAATATATAATATAATATATAATATATAGTATATAATATAATATATAATACATAATATATAGTATATAATATATAATATGTTCACATTGTATATTAAATATTATATAATATAAATATAAGTTATAAAGAATATATAATATACTATATATTATAACTAATATATTATATATGAAGTATAATATATAATTTTATATAAAATTATATTTATTATATAATATATGTTATTTTATATACAATTATGTATATAGAATTATATATATTATACATTATATTTTATATATCATATTAATAATAATAAATATGATATATAAAATAACAAATAATTAATAAAATATTAAAAATAATATATTTTATTTTATATATTTTATTGATATTAATATTTTATATTATATATAATGTATAAATATATGATAGATATATGCTATATAATATAAATGTATTGTAAATATATATAAAATTATATATTATATACAATAATTAAATATATTATAGTATATTAATATATCATGTATTAAAATTAAATATTTTATACAATTTTAATTTATATTATATATAATATATATTATAAATACATATATATCCTTAACCCTAACCCTAACCCATATTATCTAAGCTTAATTGAGTATTCATGTAGCTGAAGACATAGTTTTCAAATTTTCTTTAGTCATTAGCATTTTATTTTTCACTAACTTCACAAATTTCTTAATTCACTAAATCTGTTTTGAGATAAACCACCTTTAAAGCCAAATTTGCTCATGAATGTAAGTGTTTTGGTAGAATGAATGTTTTCTGTAGCAGCGGAGAGGGTAATTTAATTTTAAGGATTACTGTGATATAAAGATTGAGTGACATTGCCTGAGAAGAAGCCGACCTCCCAAGCATGCTTCTGTCTGATGTTTCTTAATATTTGTGGACTTTTCTCCCTAAAATGTGTTAGGATATCATAAGCCATGTATCGCCATTACATGTGTATAGTATGTGTGTATTTCCTTCCAAGTTCACTGACAGTCCCATCTGTCATAAAATAAGAATTAAACTTTTCTAGTTGTGTAGGTACCCCCATGCCTGGGTCTGAGAAGAGGGAACATCCTGCTGAAAAACCAGGGTGAGGGCTGCCAGCAGAAAGTAATGTGAAATGAGCTCTCAAAGAGCAGGAGACACTGCATAGACCTTTCTCCCCACACAGTGACCCTCTGGCCTTAACCCCAGCTCATGCCACCCTCCACCCCTTCCCCCACCATGCTTCCTAATGCACAGCACACATGTGCGCACAAAGCAGAAGCCCCTGCATTTCTTATCATTCATGAGGGTGTGATGCTAAGTGTCAGCATTCATTGGGGCTCTCACAGTTTAGTCACCTCTACTGATGTGCACGCGTGCAGTAACACGATACATGATCTCAAAACAAATCCTCTCAAGTTCCAGGTAAAAGGATGCTCTGGGGGAGCTCTAGGTCAAGTGCCACATTAGCAACAGTGTAAAGCAGTTTTGGGAAATCCAGAGAACCCAGGATTCTTTTGAATTAGAAGAAGATATCAGTGAGCATTTATTTCAGGTATGTGAATATTGTGTTTAAGGTGGTTCCATTGACTCACCACTATTTCTCTAGAAGCTTCAGCAACTTACAGATGACTGAGAAATGTTTGTTGACTAGCTATCGTATGAAATGACATTTTTAGTCAGATTCAATTCTGTATCATTCCTTTTAAAGTAGCAAGACAAAATTAAGGGAATGCACCGCTATAATATACCATTACTTGTTTTTAGCATTGTTAGACCTGAAAATATTTTAGTAAATTAAAATATTTCAATGACTTTGAGAACTTTAGGAAAGCAATTACTAATGTCTAAAGATTATTCTTATTTCTTCTAAACAATAGGGTAGAGAACTAATTTCACCAAGTGCTCTTAAATTTCAGGTGCTAAAACAATAAAAATTATAAATAGAAATTATAAGAATAAAGAGACATGAAAAATGCTACTGTGTTCTCCAAGCTTGGAAAATACAATTCAATACTTACCTTGGGAAAACTATAAGAAAACAGAGATACTATATAAATGTAAAAGATTAATAAAGCTAGTGGGGATCCTGGCATTGAAAGCTGAGGAAAACATTATAGTCATTGTGGTAGCCTAAATGTGTGGCTTGGCCTCTTTTCTGTCTCAAACACAATTCAAACTTCACGTATCCAGGACTAAAGGTGTGAATTCATTGCCAGTAATTTCTGGAGTTCTGATTTTAGTGAAAGACCCACTATCCATTGCAGTTGTATACGCTAGAAAGCTAGTATTGATATTTTAAAATGCCCTTATTTAATCCTCTTCCTATATCTTTTTCATTTTCAAATTGTATAGATTTTTCAGTATTAATGTTTTAAAATTCCTTCCTTTCCACATCCCCCATATCCTCTCCATCTTCAACCCTTACTGATTTTACCGAAACTTCTTGAGATCTACCTCCAGTGATCTGTATTTCATCCACCCATCATCCTGCCAACTTTAGATTCATCTTGGGCTTCTTGTCTGTATGCTTTCACTGTCACCTTTTCAAACATGTACCTTTAGCATTTTTATGAAACGTGCACCTGACTGTGTCTCCCTGCTGTTTTCACAGTCAATAGATTTCCAATGCTCTTAGGATAAAGACATCATCTACAAGGTCCTGCGTGGCCTCGCCCCTAATTAATTCTCCAGATTTATCTCACTAAATCACTATAATGGTGTATATACATCAATATAAGTTTGTCAAAATGCAAAATACCAAGAGAAAACCCTGATATAAACTATGGAATTTGGGTAATAATGATGTGTCAGTGTAGATTCATCAGCTGTAACAAATGTACCTCTCTGGTGTGGGATGTTGATAGCAGAAGAGGCTTGGCAGGGAGAGGCAGGGGGCATATGGGAATTCTCTGTACACTCTACTCAACTTTCCCATGAAACTAAAACTGCTTTAAAAAATAAAGTCCGTTCAAATGAAGTATGCAGCCACAAATGTGGAGAATTGGTTCTTTCTAAAGGAATTCACATATGAAGATGCTCATATGATTTGTAACTTGAGCTCTGGTGGAGGAACACCCAACACTCACTAGTCATACATTACATTGTATTCATTTGGTTTCTTTGCTGTGTGAGGGCTCCAATGACAAGTGAGGTGTGATTTTCTTCTGAATGCATTCCCATAGGATTTCATGGGACCAGTCACATGATTTCTAGCTTGTATGCTTTCTGGTGTACAAGAGGTACCTCCTCCATTTTACTGGAAAGATATATTCTGAATACATTCATCATTTTGCCTGAGAGTCCTTGCACTTTAAGAAGTTCCCCTCTAGGATAAGTTTTCTGATACTTTGCTTTGAGGAGTATTTTATACATTTATACACTCATAAACCTTCTTTCTTTCAGATTGTATGCCATTAATAATTAGTTCTGGAATATTTTTCAAAACATTTGCCATTAGTGTCTGTATTAGTCTTGGTTCTACAAAGAAACAGGACTAATAGGAGATATATAGATAGATAGATACATAGATGAGAGATATAGATTTGCTATAAGAGAACTGGCTCCTGAGATTGTGGAAGCTGAAAGTCCCAGATCTGCAGTTAACAAGGTGGAGCCCCAGGAGAGCTGATGTTAAGTTCCAGGCTGAATCTGAGTCAAAAAGCAGGAGAAGACCAATTTTCTAGCTCAAAGACAGGCAGGAAGAGGAGAAATAATTATTACTTAGACCTTTATTTGATTCAGTACTTTAATGGATTGGATAAGTAAGAACCACATTGAGGAAGGCAATCTGTTTTACTCAGTCTAACTGATTCAAATGTTAATTTTATCCAGAACACCCTCACAGAAACCCAGAATGATGTTTGACTAAATGTCTGGACATCCTCTGGTCCAGTCAAGTTGACACATAAAATTAACCATCACAGTGTCATATCTTGCAGGTGTTTCTTATGACTACACTCACGGGAACAAATGTTTTCCCAATTATCCCTCTTCTCAAAAAGTGTGCGTTTTTTTTTTTTTTTTTTTTTTTTTTTTGTGGATGATGAATACAACTGATTTAGAGAGTTTATGTAACTTGAACTCCTCTTCTAAATGGATTTTTGGTCCCTGACCTTCTAGGTAGATTTGACTTGCAAAGCAACACTCTTGTCTTGGGCTCTTCTCCTTACTCTAACTGGAGAAAGGCCTCAGGCTTGCTCATGGGACACCTCAGAGAGTCTCAGTTGCAATAGTTCTGGGTGAACTGTACAGACACATCCTTGAATGACAAGGCTCATTCTTTAGCCCTGGCTTGAGATCTGTGAGAGTTGACTTGTTCTCTTGTAGCCTCTTCTGAAAAAGAAAGCATCTGAGAAAAGGAAAGAATGCCTCAGACAAGTCTATCAAAAGTGGGAACTGCCTTTATTTGGTATTTAAGGGAAGGATTCTTACAGTGTTAAAATTGACATTCAAAATGATCCTTTACAGAAAAATGTCCTAATCAATGTATACTCATTTTATCAACTGCTCTAGTGTTCTTAAGTACCCAACTTCTGGGATCCATTTCCCTATTCATTAAATTCCTAACAAATACATTAGTGTAAGTGTTCTAAAATGGTCCTCAAGGTACAACAGTTTCAATTGCTCATTGAATTTCAAAATAGTGTAACAAATATCAGAGATTATCCTCTAATCAGAACATTTTTGATTAAATTCCCTGATTTATGTTAATCAGCATTAAACAAAGTATTAAAGGTAAGTTTTCCACCCTTAATAGACTGTGTTTATACTTATCCACCCAACATATTTTGGGAAGAGAAAAGGTAAAGATGCATGTTTATTTGTCTCATATGATGTTTAAACCATTTATTTTCAGTTTTGAGTAAACATAATTTTCAAACACAATTTTCAAACACACATTAAGGCAGGCCAATTGATTTGATAAAATTTTCAGCCTGATTACCTATTCACTGGAATTAATTGACAGGTGCAAGAATGTGAAATTAATTTTAGGCCAACTTTACTGGAATATGTAGTTTTAAACATAAATTTTGGCTATGTATATATAGTAGGCAAAAATCTACATTGATAATAAATTTCCTTATTTTCGCCCATGTAATATGATTAAAACATGAATTCAGAAATCTCTTGCATTCCTATACACTAAAAATAAAGAATAGAAAGAGAGATTAAGGAAACTATTCTATTTACCATCACATCAAAAAGAATAAAATACCTAGTAATAAACCTACCTAAGGAGGCCAAAGACCTGTACTCAGAAAACTGTAAGATACTGATGAAAGAAATCAAAGATGACACAAATAGATGAAGAGATATACCATGTTCTTGGATTGGAAGAATCAATATTGTGAAAATGGCTACCCAAAGCAATTTACAGATTCAATGCAATCCCTATCAAATTACCAAGAGCATTTTTTCACAAAAGTAGAACCCAAAGTTTACAATTTGTATGGAAACACAATAGACCCCAAATAGCCAAAGCAATCTTGAAAAAGAAAAATGGAGCTGGAGGAATCAAGCTCCCTGACTTCAGACTACACTAAAAGTTACAATAATCAAGATGGTATGGTACTGGCACAAAAACAGAAATATAGATCAATGGAGCAGGACAGAAAGCCCGGAGATAAACCCATGCACACATGGTCACCTTATTTTTGATAAAGGAGGCAAGAATATACAATGGAGGAAAGATAGCCTGTTCAATAAGTGGTGCTGGGCAAACTGGACAGCAACATGTAAAACAATGAAATTAGAACACTCCCTAACACCATGCACAAAAATAAACTCAAAATGGATTAAAGACCTAAATGTAAACCTGGATACTATAAAACTCTTAGAGGAAAACATAGGCAGAACACTCTTTGAAATAAATCACAGCAAGATCTTTTTTGATCCATTGCCTAGTGTAGTGAAAATAAAAACAAATATAAACAAATGGGACCTAATTAAACTTAAAAGCATTTGTACAGCAAGAGAAACCATAAACAAAATGAAAAGACAACCCTCAGAATGGGAGAAAATGTTTTCAGATGAAGCAACTGACAAGGGATTAATCTCTAAAATATACAAACAGCTCTTGTAGCTCAATATCAAAAAGAACAAATAACCCAGTACAAAAATGGGCAGAAGACCTAAATAGACATTTCTCCAAAGAAGATATACAGATTGCCAACAAATACATGAAAGGATGCTAAATATCACTAATCATTAGACAAATGCAAATCCAAACTACAATGAGGTATCACCTCACACCAGTCAGAATGGGCATCATCAAAAAATCTACAAACAATAAATGCTGGAGAGGGTGTGGAGAAAAGGGAACCCTCTTACACTGAATGTCAATTGGTACAGCCACTATGGAGAGCAGTATGGAGGTTCCTTAAAAACTAAAAATTCAGCTACCATAAATCCCAGAAATCCCACTCCTGGGCATATATACAAGAAAACTGTAATTTGAAAGGATGCATGCACCCCAATGTTCATTGCAGCACTATTTACAATAGCCAGGACATGGAAGAAACCTAAATGTCCATCAACAGAGAAATGGATAAAGAAAATGTGGTACATATATACAATGGAATATTACTCATCCATAAAAAGGAACAACATAATGCCATTTACAGCAACATGGATTGATCTAGAGATTGTCATACAGAGTGAAGTAAGTCAGAAAGAGAAAGACAAATATCATATAATACTGTTTATATGTGGAATCTAGAAAAATGGTTCAGATGAACTTATTTGCAAGGCAGAAATAGAGTCACAGATGTAGAAAACAAACTTGTGTTTACCGAGGAGGGAAGGGAGGGGTGGGATGAATTGGGAGATTGGGATTGACATGTATATACTGTTGATACTATATATAAAATAGATAACTAATGAGAACCTACTGTATAGCACAGGGAACTCTACTCAATGCTCTGTGGTGACCTAAATAGGAAGGAAATCTAAAAAATAGTGCATATATGTTTATGTATATGTATAACTAATTCACTTTGCTGTGCAGCAGAAACTAACACAAAATTGTAAAGCAACTATACTCCAATAAAAATAAAGAAATAAATAAAAGGTAAAAAGTATTTTTTTCATCACAATAAAGTTTTATAAGATTATTCCACTGATGACTTTGCCTCTATTTTTTCTTTTTTAGCATTAACAAAAAATTTTATTGACATCTAGGCACATGGAAACCTAGCAGCTTTAAAGTGGTACCATTTTTTTTGAAGTATGAAAACGAAGGGCATGCTATTTCTTTCTGAGAGTGTTACACACAGACTAATTAAATCTGAAGAAAATAGTTTGTAATTTAAGTTCAGTCTAGATTCCTAAACCCAAGAGGATATGAAGTTATACTGCACACCTTTATATCAGGTTAACAAAATTGATGTAGCTGGTGTACAAAGGCATCTGTAAGGTTTCCCATGAGACTAGAAAGTTGAGCTTTTCCTCTAGGAGTTAAATCACGATGTCAACAAATAAAGGGCCTGAACAGATATACACAAAACTAGATTAAAATGGCAGAACGAAGCAATATTGAAAAACAAGTGTCAGTCATACAGAAAAATATAGATGAGGAGGGGCAAACTGTGGCAATCTCTATCCTCCCGCTTCAGGGAGAAGGTGCAAAATTACAGTAAAACATGATAGTACTGTTGCATGTGCAGACATGTCTGAAATTAAACATCCAATCCCCTCACTTCCAGCAAACCCACTCCTCTTACATTTTTCTCAGTTAATAGAAACCCTGTCTTTCCAGTTTTTCAGGCCAACAACTTTGAAGTCCATTGTTGACTTCTTGATTTTTCTGACACTTTACATCCAATTTATTCATTCAATGAAAATATATCAAGAATCTATTGTGAAGACATTAGTTTTCTTTTTTAAAAATTAGAAATTACCACCTTCATTCCTTGACTAATATAATTATTTTACCAGTTCCCAAATAATAAAGGCTAGAAATTCAGAACACCTTATCTCTTTTAACATACTATCACATTTCATTTTGTTGGGATCTTCTGTTTAATTATTCATACAATTAAGTCACACAGAACATCACTATTATGGCTTTGTAGTAAAAAGAATCATGTATGTTCCCCCCATACATTTACTTTCCACTTTTTATTCCTTTTGGAATTGTAATTTTTTCACTTGTAATCATTATTCCTTTTGTTGAAGAACTTTTTTTGTATTTATCTAATGCACGACTGATGTTGACAAAAAAATTATTTTCATTTTCCAAAAATATTTTTGTTTCCATTGCATTTTTTGTGGATTTTTGTTTTTTGCGGGGCTAAGTATAGAAACAATTAGAAAGTAAATTAATTTCAGCATCTTAAAGATGGCATTCAATTTTTTTTTTTCCTGACCTCCTCACTTCTGTCATAAAACTTTCTTTTTCTCTGGCTGCTTTTATTACATACTCTTGGGGTTCAGTTTTCAGCTGTTCAACTGTAATTTACCCACATGAGGTTTTCTTCGTATTTATTCTTCTTTGGTCATTTCTGGGCTATGGGCTGTTGTCTATTATCAACCTTCAAAATCCCTCAACTATGCTTTTTCCTCACGTTCTGGACATCCATTCCACTGTTTAGATTCTTTTACTCTATGTCACATATGTCTTATGGTCATCTCTGAACTTTTCACTCCTCTTTCTCGTTGTGTTTCTGTTTTGAAATGTGATTTTGACCTTTCTTCTAGTCCTTTAAGTTTGCCTTTTGCTGTGTGTAACCTGCTATTAAAATATCCAGTGATTTCTTGTGCCAGAGATTTTGATTTTTAGTGCTGGAATTCTTTGTATATTTTATAAATATTTGAGGAAATTTTCCATTATTAATCTTTTCCTCTTTCTCAAATATTTCAAATATATAAATCATGGTTATTTTAAAGACATTATATACTTATTTTAATGATATGTCACATGTGGTCTCTTTGTACTGTCTGTTTTTTCTCTTCATTTTGGAAATACTATTTTGTTCTTTATCATGCCTAGCAGATTTGTGGCATGAAATAGGACAGGATACTTTGAACAAAAGGAATAGAGACTCCACATGAGATTCTCTTTCCAGGAAGAATTCACCCAGATAAATTGAGGACCTTGATCTCCATAATTTGTCTGAATTTAATCATATCAAATTTGTATTTATGTCAGGTTTAGTCTACCTCTTGCTTGGCCCTGGTCCATGGTAATATTTTTACTGTGTTGTAAACTAAGAGCATCATGTATCCATGGGGCTCCCTCTGTTAGTAGATTTGTGGATCTTCAGAAACATAAAATTGTAGAAAATTCAGCTTTGCATTTCAGATGTTAGTTGGGTATTATTATTTTTTAAAAAAATTTAATATTACTGTTCTTGTTATAATTATAATTATTTACTATTATAATTTTGGTTTCTGAATCTTTCATCCCATTCAGCTTCAGAGTACGTGAAAGTAATAGTTATATGTTAAAGCCATACAAGTCTTCAATGCCCTTTGTGATTATTTGGAATAGTGGTAAAATGTTGCTCACAAACTTAAAGGATGAAAATCAGGCAAACAGTTATAATACTTTCATTAAAAGAAATACAAAGTGCATTAAAATGGCATTGCAGAGTGTTATATTTACTGGGAATATGATAAAATGGATATCCAAAAATAACCATGTTGCTATCAGAACACAAAATATTCTGATAAAATTAAAACAATTATCTTAATGCACAAATGATATAATAGAAAGATAAATACTCAGAAGCAAACAATTTTTTGAAACAGAAACCCCAAGATTTTTAACAAGTCCAAAATTAAGAGTATGCTCCCAGTAGTAATACATAAGTCTGTCGAATTAGCTTTTGCTTTTAAGTGGACATAAATGTAAATCAACAATTACAAAAAAACTTCAGAATCAAAGAAAAGCATTGTAAATATTGAAATGACAGATAAACGCTATAACAAAGGTATTGAATACCTTAAAGGTAATATAAGAGGCTATGACAAGTATTTCTAATAAAAAAGAGACTGTTAAACTGATGTGACATTTTAAAAATGGAACAATATAGATCTTGTACAAATTAACCATGTAATAATTAAAATTATAAATAAAATATATTAATTATATTGTCAATGTGGCCTAAGGTAAAACTTCTGAGTTACAAAAAACCAAAAATATTAGAAACAAAGAAAATGAAAATCATGTAGGTGAATCTAAATAAATATTGACTATATATCAGTAATTAGCAACAAGTGGGAGTAAGAAAACCAATTTTATCTGAAATAATGGACAAAAATGGCATATACTTTCAGAGAAAATTAATCAAAAGTAAGATGCTACTTAACTGTTGACCCGTATTTCACCTAATAATTTAAGTATAATACACATTTATAAAAATGAGAACAAACAAACGTTAGCTCAGTGAATGACACAAAGGGGACACCCATGTGACAACCACCTAGGTCAGTAGTAGGACGTCTCCAGCACCCTGCAGTCTGCTTCACCCTGCTTTCCAATCCCTGTCTCTTCCCTTCTCACCAAAAGTAACTGCTATCTTATGTATCATTTGGACTTACTAGCCCTTTAAGTGTGTCTGTATAGTGCTGTTTCTTTGTGGCTATAGTTTGAGCTTTCCTGATGACTCTATGGGGCAAGACTTTTTCATAGACTCATTTGAACATCCATATACTCATTTCAGGAGGTGGTACATGCACAAGTTTTATTATTTTTGGATTATCTATCATTTTTCTTATTGATTTGTAGAAGCTCTTCCTATATATTAGAGAAGAGGCTTCGTCATATGTACATGTGTCAGATAACTTCTCTCACATCATAACTTGCATATTCATTCAGTATTCATACCATAAATTTAATTTTAATTATTAATCCTTTCCTTTGCAGGTAGTAATTTTTATTCCAATTTAAGAAATCTTTACCTATCCCAAGTTTATGAAGACACTCTCCTATGTTTTCTTCTAGAAAATGTATTGATTTACTTTCATATTTAGACAAACATTGTATCCAGAACTAATTTTGGGATATAGTTTAAGATAGGATTTCGTGTACAATTTGTCACGTGGATTATCAGCTGGACCTGCCCCATTTGTTGGCTAGGACAGGTTCAATTGATCATTGTTTGGAATATCTGTTGAAAAGACTGTCCTTATCCCCAGTTCTGAAATGCGAATTTTCTCGCTAAACAATTATCCATACCTTAACGGATCTTTGTTTGTAATCTCTATTCTGTCTCATATTTCTATTTGTCTATTCATAGGCAATTGCTGTCTAAAAAAACATGTCTTTTTAAAACAAATTATAATATTCTGGAGAGGAGGACATCAAAGATACCATTTAAGTATGCTTTGGCTCTTTTGAATCCAATAACTTGAGATTCCTCCTGTCAATAGAAAAGAAAAAAACCCTCCATGATTTTGATTTGGGTGTCATAGACTCCATAGATCAATTTGTAGACAACTAATATTTTTATAGTATTTTATAACTTCAATTATTTACATCTTCCTTAATTTTCTGTTTTATCATTTCTGAGTAGACATTCTGTCATAATCATTATTCTTTTTTTTTATATTTCTAGTTTTGGTTTAATAATATTTTGTTGATGATATATATTATTAATTGATATTAGTCTTAATTTCCCTTTCTCAAACTGTCCTGATCTTATTTAATATCAAGATTACACTGGCTACATAAACTGATTTTTAGAGTAATATTTTATATCCCTGGAATATTTTGTGAAAATTGCATTATCCTTTCCTAAAAATATTTGGTAGAATTTGGCAGTGAACTTTAATGTTTTTTATTTCTTCTTTTGTAAGTGTTGGTAAGTTTTTTCCAGATACTTACTAATGGGAAGTGTATTGCCTGAGAAAGAGACTGTCCAAACTTTCTGAAATGTTGGGAAATTTTATATCTTAATATAGAATTTTGTTACATGGCATATACATATGTAAAAATCCATTGAGCTTTATACTTAAGATGTGTACACCTTCCTCTCTGTAAGCTATACCTCAGTTAAAAACATGAACCACAAAGCATGAAAGGAAATAAGAGAGACCTTTAAAGGTAATCCATAAAGTTATAAAATGATACTCAGTCTCACGAATAATCAGGGAAATGAAAATTAAGCCACAAGGAAGGCAAGACTTCACAGACACCAGATTGACAGAAATTGAAAAAGGTGAACAATAACATGTTTTATTGAGAATGTGAAGTAACTGGGGAAAAAAAATCTCAGAATGTCTTCTTGATGTTTGAGTGAGGTTTTGATGCTGCACAATGAATGCGTGAGTTAGTACAGCTACATGAACAAACAAGTTACCTTTAACCAGCAAATTTGAGAATAAAAATAACCCACCCTACAATTTTAGATATGAGCCCTAGAGAATCCGTTGCATCTGTATATCAATAGTTAAAAACGTATTCCAGAGGCATGTTGATGGTAGCAGAAGAAAGAGTTATATGTCAGTGCATAAATATATTTTGCTAAAGTTTAAAAAAAGGATATATATATGTGTCTGTGTGTACACACATATGCTAAAGATGTCATATAACAGATTATACAGAAGTAAATATATTTATTTTGATATAGTGATAAATGAAATTTATGAAGTTATAGAAGTGAAAATAAATGCATGTAAAATTAATATCTTTAGAGATATATAGAATACAAGAAGCTCAGAACAATTAGATAATACAACTCTCCTACATGAAAATCAAACTTTCCAAAACTATTTCATTGTAATGATGAACACAATGAAAAATGCTGTAAAATTATAAGGAAATCATGACCATGGCAAAAATGCCATTCAGGAAAGTGGGCAGGATAAGATTGATGAATAAGCAGTGGGAAGGATAATTCTTGTTTTTAAGAAATGAAGTTATCTAGAGTTTAAATTAATCATGAAAAATAGGAAAAAACGGAGAGGTTAAAGTAATGTCATGCATAGTAGTTATTTTCAAAAGGAAATACTGTTTTTGCAATATTAAGTTACTGAGTTGCCAAAGAGAAAATGTTCTTAGAAGTTTTCATTGTTGTTATAATTAATATTTTAGTTAGTTTGGTGTTTTTTGTAGATTAGAGATATTTTTGGAAAGTGGTAAAAATAGGAATAATGGTAGACCAGATTTCTGCAGGTTGAGGACTGAACACAAAAGCAAAAATGTAGACATTGCCCATGATGGCTATATTTTCAAGTTTGGATATTGGAGGAGAAACAGTTAAAGAAGGACACTTATTTGCTTGTTTTAGGAAAAAGGAGTTGATTAATTTGGTCAACAAAGTGATCCAAATATACCTCAGGTTTTATGAGAAATACAGAATCAATCTGTGTTTTGAGGTGACTTTATTTTGTCCTAATTATCAGTCATTTATAGTAGACAAATTATACAACTTTGCATTTTATATCCTTCAAAAGTTAATAGAAATTTAATAACTCAGTCAAAAAGAATGATCACTAATTACATGATGTATATGGAAAGAATGAGTATAAGCTGGTGAAGTCAAGTTGCTTTTCAACATCTTAAGATAATCTTCAATAGCTTTCTCACTTCTCGTACATTAATTTGAAGTACATTAATGAGTAATCTTTCTCATATTAGAAATGACCTCCTTATTTTGAATTTAGCACCTCAGGGTCCTGGGAAACTGTACCTTCAAATATGTTTTAACAAAATTGTTCCAGGAGCCATGGTTCCTATGTTTATTGGCATTGATCCATAGATTTGTGATAATACCAGAATTCTACATAATTGAGACTTAACAGGGCAAGCATGGAGAGAGGAAATCAGATTTGTCCTGCTTCTGTATTTTCAGAACCAGCAAATTGTGCATAGACTTAGATTGCGTGTTTATTTGCATTGGCTGGAAAGGATAGGAAGAAAATCATGGGCATCCAGATGAAAGTCATAGGAAACCCTCAAAGCTCTCTCAGAAGTCACTGCTAAAAAATATGCTCTATGTTCAGTCCTGTTGTAAATTCTTGCTAAATAAGACACTTTTAGGGGTGGAGGAACAATAAACATAGAACTTGTTCACCATCCACATCATTATGGCCCCTAGGCCCTGACTTACTGTAAAGCTATGAGAAATATTTATTAACAAAGCATCACACCATCTATTGAACGTACAGGAAAAGTACACATGAGTCCCACTCTCAAGGGGATAGTGATAACATTGTACTTGATTGTGCTAACTTTCTACATGATTACTGGGTGCCAGCATCTTCTGATATTTTATCTATAATCTGTTTGAAAACCCAGCCTCACAGGTACTGTCATCCATATATTTCAGTTGGAAAATAGAAATCTCCAACAGTTGAGTGAATTGCAAAAATTCCTACAGATAGTAAAATCATAACATTGATAATAAACTTTTATTCTAAATTTTATTTTTTCTATTGCAGCATGTGACTTCTAAGATAATAAATATTTTACACGTTTGCTGTTGCTGTTTGTAACAGGTGCAGTGAGGTTCTTTATAGCCTTTTCACTTTTTGAAAACAGAGAAGTAAAAATTCTACTGCACAAGGAATCAAAATTCTTTGTTCTCCTATTTGGTCATCATGTAAATTTGAACAAGCCAATTTTTGAGCCACTTGCCTCAACTATAAAAATCAAACAAATATAGCTGCATTACTTATCTCGCAGAGATTTTGCAGGGCTCATGTTACAAGTTACATAAAATGCTGAGTATACCCAAGTGTGACACTGTGCACACACAGCTTTGTTTAAGCTTTAATCCCAGAGATAATCAGCTAACAACAACTGATGATTTTGAGATCGTATCAAAAATGCTACTCACAGGAGAGGACAAAAGAAGAATGTTTACTATCAGTATATCAATCAATCAAAAAACTTTGCTAATTTTCATAATGAAAGCAAAAATGGTTTTACATGAGGAAATGTAGTAATTTATTAGTTGAAGTGATGAATGCTAGAAATGGATTCTCACGGGTGAGATTAAGGCTATGCGAGACACATGGGTTAGTTACACTTGTTTGGAAACATCCCCACTCTTGCTTGAGCAGGATGTAGTTGTCTATTTAAATCCATCCCATGCACCTCTTATGGATGGTGTCCACAGCTGGATCCCTAATCAGCGCTGTCTCCACCATTGGTTTAGAAATATTTCTGATTGCATGATGCCTGGAAAATGTCATTGTGCAAATACCTAAAAGGACAAAAGTTCAGAAAGTCACTGAGCTAGGGAACAGTTTGCATGAATACTACCTATCAATGAGTGTCTGTTTAATAAGACCCCTTTTATAGCAGAATTTAATCTGAACCTGGCTTTAAATAAATCTTACACCTCAAGAGTCTTTGACAACCACTATTATTGACCCAAAAATTCCCTGTGATACACTGCTAGGTCTGTATTCAACGGAATTGAAAACAGGTAATCAAACAAGTACATGTACACACGTGTTCAGAGCAGCACTATTTACAATGGTCAAAAGGTGGGAATCATTCAAATGTTCATCAGTAGATAATGAATAGACAAGTTGTGGTCTATCCATACCATGAAATATCGTTCAGTCATCAGAAGAAGGGGAATATTAATACATACCACGTACATGCTGATGAACCCTGAAAGCACAGTGTCAAGTGAAAGAAACCAGATTCTAAAAATGTCATATTATACGATTCCATCAATATGAAGTACCCAGAATAGGTAAGTCCATGGTGACAGAGAGTAGATTGGTGGTTGTCAGGAGGTGGAAGAAGGTTGGGGGATGGAGAGTAACTGTTTCATGGGCACGGGATTTCCTCTGGGGGTGATAAGAATGTTTTGGAACTAAATAAAGTAGGTGGTTGCAAGATATTGTGAATGTACTAAATGCTAACTAATTGTTCACTTTAAAATGGTTATTTTTATGTGACTCTTACCTAAATTTCATATCTATATAAATATATTTTTTAATTTGTTTGTTCATTTTGTTTTGTTTGCCTCTAATTGGTTAGGGCAGCTCACAATAGCCCAAGTAACATAGAGTGTGTTAAAAATGACATGTAAATATTAAAATACTGAGAAATATAAAGTATAATTTTTAAAGGGAAACCTTGATATTTTCACCCCTTTCTGACTCACAGTAAATCTAATGTAATTAAAAATAACCATCAAAAAACTTGTCAAGATAAAGTACCCTGGGACACCTGTTGGTTAGTCTCTCAATTAGCTGGTCACCTGGCATACTACTAGCAATTTGAGGACTCCTGAACACTTCTGGTTATTCCCATTTGCAGTGACAAAGAACTGCTCATGATTAGCATTGTCATGATGCCTCCATCAGTCCTGGATGACATCTTCTCTGAGAGAAGGAGGAAATAGAAAAAGAGGAACCCTTTGCTGAGTATGCACTGTGCACCAAGATCCAGCTTAGTGATATTACACATAACAACCTTGTGGAATAGCATCTTATTGTCCTTTTATCACAGATGAGAAAGCTGAAACATACGCAGGTTAAGAAACATGAGTGTTCACACAGAGCCAGGATTTGGATCCAGGCAGACTCTCTCTGAACCAGGATTCCTGATAGCCTCTTATGAAGGGAAAGCTCCTCAGAAGTGGTGAGCTCACTCTCCCAAGCCAAGATGTTCTATGTTGTGAGAGTTACTGCAGCACAGGGTATCCATAGAATTAAAGAAAACATTCTTTCTTAGGTCCTGTGGCATTTTGAGCTTCCAGTTTCTGAGAAGCATCGAAAAGAAAAGTAAAATTTTGAAAACAGTAACAAAAACTGTGCTCAACATTTCATAAGCAGAGAACAGTGATCAAATCATAAAAAAGGAAAACAGCCAGGATCTCTAAGAAATTAGGACAAATGGTTAGCAAACAGAGAAAAGAGAAACGGGCAGTTCCAGGGAGTCTGGTGAGCCTTGGCACGCATCCCAGTACCACTTACCCACCCACCATGGGACCTTAATCAGTACTTCAGTAACTTGGTCAGAGGCTACTAAGAATATTCAGCTATAGGATTATCATAAAGACTAAACAAGACGATGCATGTAAGGTGCAATAGGTTAAACAACAAATAATAAATTAATCAGTGCTCCATAAATAGCTCTGTTGATGGTAAGGACAGTTTCGGTGCTGTTTGACTTGGCTGTGTGTTGTGTAGGGGACTGGGGTCCTCAGGACTTCAGCATGCCCCTGCACCCCTGCACTCTGAAATGCACCAGAACTGAGAAAAGCCGATGGGGGAGGTGGCATTAGCAACAAGAGATGCTTGGAGAAGAGTGGCCCCTGGGGAGAGAGCAGAGCATGTTCCCTCATAATCCCTTCTTCCTATTCTGAACAACTTCCTGGGGTGAAACAGAAAGCATTCTCCCTCTGCATTTGAATCTCTCCCGTGATTAATGAATCACTCTGGAATCCAAACTCCCCAGTTCAATTACCTCTCTCAAGGACACAGGGGTCAATTGCTTCTCCTTCTCCATAAATATCCAAGTCAAGCAAAGACATTTCTTGGAATTTAACTCAAAATATCTTCAGCAAGATGAAGATTTTCACATACAGGCTATGACTAATGACAACAATTCATTCTGGATTCATTACACAAACCTGCATATAGAAAATTTACCCTTTCTATAAGGAACAATGAAGTGTCTTAGGAGAGGGGTCCCTCAGGAGCTTGGAGATTTACAGGGAAGTAAAGGAAGAAATGGAAAAGGCTTTTGCTCTTTCGCTGCATTTGTTGATAGTTGTTCATAATATAAGCACTCCTTTAGCAAAGGTTAATTGTGAGGCCTAGTCTCCAGCAAGTGGGTGATGGATGGATTTGGATTGTTATAGGAAACAATGGTCCAGCGACAGCTGGAATGCTTCCTTGCTCGACAATGGGTTTCTCATCCACATGCCTGGCAAGGCTGGAACTGAAGATATGGTGTTCAGCTGGCTCCACTGTAATGGGGATCATTTGTAACACAGCAAACTTGTTTCACAAACAGTTTTCTCTTCTTTCTTTAAAGACTGAATAAAGTATTCTTAGTTTGGGGTTTTGGAAAATAGTAACATGAGTTACTCAAATCTGTTAAAAGCACTGGAAGCCACCTGTGCTTTCTTGCAATCACTCTGAGACTTATACTTGGCAATTCTTTGTGGGTTAGTAATGGAACATAGCAAAGCAAGGAGGAGAAATTATTCAAGGACATGCAGATAAACATTTTGTTTGTTTGTTTTTACCTAGTGATTTATTGCTTTTTGTGAAATATTTTCCCTTTCTCAATCCACGGAGTGTATTACCCTTGGAGAACCTTGGGTTTTTTTTTTTCTTTCTTTTAACATTATGCAGCATATTTCCACTGGTGACTTCAGTTTGCATTTAATGTTTATAAATCGTTACCCCAAAAGAAGCTGTGCTTTATGCATTGCTTTACTATGCCTATAATTTCACTGATCAGAACATTCTACACAAATCCATAAAACAAATTTTATTAGTTAATATTTGGATTATAGAGATGTCTCTAAAGGAAATTTATAACCAGGAAAGCACTCTGCAAAAATTTATTTTTTTATAAGTTCATTTTCTTAGAAGAAACAGAAGAGGAATTCGTATAGAAAGTATGTGATGTTCTCACATTCAACATCGTGGTTTCACCTAATTGCCAAGGACTCTAAGGGACAAGTGTGTGGTGGTCATTGCCCGAGAGCCCAGCACCTACACTGCAGCTCAGCTGTCCTGCCTCTATCTACCTCTCAGTAAACTACTTCTACCTGATTATAGTGTAACTATACTGTAAACCCCATAACAGTCCCTCATTTGTCTTTAATGATGTCATCTTCTTGGCTATTCTATTATTATTATTATTTTTTTTTTTGCGACACGCGGGCCTCTCACTGTTGTGACCTTTCCCATTGCGGAGCACAGGCTCTGGACGCGCAGGCTCAGCGGCCATAGCTTATGGGTCTAGCCACTCCACGGCATGTGGGATCTTCCCGGACCGGGGCACGAACCCATGTCCCCTGCATCAGCAGGCGGACTCTCAACCACTGCGCCACCAGGGAAGCCCGGCTCTTCTACTTTTTAATGTTTTTTCTGTCATGGACCTTTACAATTGTCTGTAAAAATTGCAACTAGGGTTTCGTGTCTCTTCAATTTTTAGAAATTAGGATATTTATGGAGAAAATACCAAGAAAAAGCAGAGTTAATTTTGAAAACAAACAAAATGTCTTGCTTATCTCAGTTAAAACCATGTATCTAATAACAAATTCAAAATGAATGGTGACAGCTGTGCCCTTGACAAACCCAGTTTAATTCTTGGTGACCTCCAGAGAACATTCCAGGGCTCCTTCAGCACTCTCATGGCGGTGATGCAAATTTATACGTGGTGGGACCTGGCAGCTATTCTTACTGGCTCCCATTTTCCCGGGGGTGAATTCACAGGGCCCACCCATTTAAAACTCTAGGGCCAGTAAAGGACTCTCAGGTTCATCCTTAGTCCTGGCAAGAGTGATAAGAACACACAGGACTCCTCTGGCCCTTCACTCTCACCCTCATTTTTCTCCCCTGAGGGAGAACCCGGGCCGCCAGTGGGACTGGACTGGACCAGGCCCCAAATTCCACCACATGGGCTGCTCACGGATCCCCGTTGTTCCCCGGCACTGGGGCAGCCGCAGTGCGGCGGAAGCAATGCACATGCCCTGCGCGTGGCACCTGCCCGGGCTCTGCAGATGCTGCCAAGGTCAGAGGATGGAGGTGAACTCGGCTTTAGAGGAATGACACTCTGACCACTGTCGCTTCTCCTCCATGGAGGGGAGGGTGGAGGAGGTATGGAGGAGGGGGAACTTCTCTTTAGCATCTCCCGGAGAAGGCAGACACATCCCTAGACCATTGCAGGAACTGTGCCTTGTCTCCTTTGCAGGGCACCCTGGGCTTACCAACACTGTGGCTGCCTCCCCTGGGCATGAGCCTGGCAGCAGCCTTGGCGGCCTGTCCCCTTACACAAGACCGTTTCTCACAGACCCAAAGGTCTCCATCGTGCAGCATCCGGGGGCCAGCTGGGGTCCTCCGGGGACGAAAATCAAATTATCAGCATCCTAAGAAGACCACGAACTTGAGCCCGACAAACCGACTCCCAATCTTCTGGAGTCCAAACGTAAAGCCTTTCTTTCTTGCAAATGGGCCAGAATTATTGCTTTGCTGTTTTGTCTTTTGAAGCTGAAGGACCTCGTTGCCGTCCTGTGAGCGGCAGACGCGGGCCAGCATGTTTCCTGCAAGCCTCAAGCCTCGGGTGGGAGATGCTCCCTTAGCATCGCCATCCACGACTTCAGCATCTGGAACCACAGGAGTGTCCAGTGTCTTACAAGTCCTCATGGTCTCTCAGGACCTCTGTTTCTGTTGCAGACCACCGATGGGAGCAGAGACTCAAAAGTCACTGTGGGAAGAGGCTTGGGAGAAAACATACAATAAAAGAGAACGTATTTCGTTGTTGCTGATGCTTATCATGATTTCAATCTCTCCGGGCCATTTACAGGGCCCTGGAACCATCTGTGGATCTAAGCCCAAATAGGAGAAAACCACAGTAAGGAGTGTTGCCCCATGTAGTATAATGTTCATGATTGTTTTTGCTTGAAGGACTGACCTTAAAACTGACTGTGGGGGATGGATGTGTGAGAAACAAGTGAAGGTGATCAAAAGATACAAACTCCCAGTTATGAAGTAAATAAGTTTGGGAGATGTAATGTAAAGCATGGTGACTACAGTTAACAATACTGTATTGCATGTTTGAAAGTTTCTAAGAGAGTAGCTCTTAAAAGTTCTCATAGCAAGTAAAAAATGTAACTATGTAAAACAAGCAAAAACCTGCCTCCTGTAAAGAATGCTTCTCTGACAAAATTGCAGACTGTGGGAGAGTGGCAATCCCAGGCTCTGGGCTTCACAGACTCCTTTTGAGGGCTTTGTTTCTATCTCAATGTTGGATTCACTCTTGGATCTGACAGGGGCCCAGCTCTGGTTTTCACTAGAACAGGACATCTTTATTGTGTCAAGCTCTATAGGCTGTCTATGATAACAAACAAAAGGAGAAATCAGAGTTTTAATTTAAAAAAAGAAAAATAAAGAAAAAAAGTGAGAACATTTCTACTCCCTTCAGCCCTCTGCAGGTCCAGGAGCTCTCTTGAGCTTGACTCAAAGATTCTGACTAATTCCACCTCCTGTTCTACGCTCTCAACATTGGGGCTCCAAGGTAACCACGGTACAGGGTAAAATTATAGGGAGAACTCACATTCATTCTTCTGTGCTTCCATTTGGGTGTAACATTCGGTACTTTTTCTTAAAGCTTATTAAACATCACCAATTATTCACTCAGCTAACTGAATAGGGGTTTCGAAATTAGGGAGAACAAATGTATATAGGGTGATCACTAGGTGTCCTTACCTTTCAGGTTTCCCTCTTAATCCCTTCTTCCTAAACAGAGCACAGGCAACCTCTGTTAATTTCCCATTGGTGTGTAACACACTGCCCCCAAACCTAGCAGCTTAAAGCAACATACATTTGTTATCTCACCCAGCATCTGAGGGCCCCGAGGAGTTTTTCTAGTTGTTCCGGCTCAGGGGTCTCTGATGGAAATGCAGTGAAGTTGGTAGCTGGGACTACAGTCTCCTGAATACATGAACCACATAGTTGATGGCTGGAGTCTCCGATCCTCACTGAATGTATTTCTCATAGGGCTGGTGAGTGTCCTTATGGCATAGGAGTTGTCTTCTCCCAGAGGAAGTCACATGGGGGAGAGCAAGTGGGAAGACACAACACTTCTTAGGACTTAGTCTTGTATGTGGTAGAGCATCACTTTCTTAAAATTTAATTCAGTATAGCTGAAGCAATAAGGCCAACCTACACTCAAGAGGTGAATTAAGCTCTACCTTTTGAAGGGAGGAGTCTCAAAGAATTTGTGTAATTTGCATACACTTATTTAAACCGTCAGAATTCTACTCCCCAGAGGAAGACAATAGAGAATCTAATGTAATCTTTATATGCAGCTCAAAGTTCAGGAACTTTGGGTGGTGATACGAAGCCAACTCTATCAAGTTAAACATGGCCCAAAGAATTAGATGACAAAATGACAAGTTTTATGAAACTTCTTACTCTACCCACTAACCCACAATAACAACAGGAGGGAAATGGGAGATTGCAGGAATCCTGAAAAACGTTTGAGGTTACCACCTTGAGGCTAAAGCTGTTGGTTGATCATGCAATGTTTCTCTTCTTTGGGAAATCTTTCTTATCTTTTATTCTCTATGGCCTCTTGTTCCACTTTTTGAGGGTTCTTTCTTTTCCATTTTCCTCCTTATTCACATTTGAAAGGGGGCATAAATGCATTTACCCTCCTTGGGGGTTTTAAACTTTCATAGATTGTAGAACCAAGAGTCTTTGTTAGACTCAAAATGTCACAGAATTTTTATATCAGCCTCATGATGTTTTCTTTGGAAGTTAAGTTTGCTGAAAAACAAAACCAAACAATGAGCAAATCTCAGTGGGCTTTTTTTCTCTTTGCCTTTTTGTGAATTCCATATGCTGGTAAATGTAACCTTGCTTTAGTTTAATTCACGGCTCTTAAAGCCACTTTACTGATGTGCTTCCACTCATACTTCAAACCCACAGTGCTTTCTCTTAACTGAGTGGCATTGTCTTGAGTTTCATGCGACAAAGTGAGTAAAAGACAATGCCTGAATCTGTACTGCATGTCACTACAGACCTCCAGTCTCATCTTTACTGGAACCACTTGGGGTCTGTGTTTCTCAGAAATGTCTCATGTTATGTGTGCTCCTGAAATGAGTGGCCTTTTCCTTTTTTAAAGACCCTGGAATTCTTACAATTTTTCTAGTATCTTTTATTATCTCTGATTGCAAGCTGAGCACTCTGCAGAGCTTGTGTTTATGTGTGTGTGCGCATGTATGTGATACCTTGCAAAAAGCAGTCAAAACCAACCAATATTACACTATTACACATTATATTACACTTTTGACAGTACTGTTTTCTTACTTTTCCCCCAGAGAAGCCAGTTAAGATATAATTCATGTCCCAAGATATTACAAGTCACAGTTTTAACTTATTAAAGCATTTTAGTGTTAAGGTATGGACATTTGAGATCATGTTTATCACAATATAACCTAGTCTAGAGTAATATGGAATTGGTACCATAGGTCTTGTGCTGCTTTTAAAAATCCTAACCTATGTCTCCAAAGAAGATATTCAAATAGCCAATAAGCACATGTAAAGATACTCTACATCATTAGTCATCAGGGAAATGCAAGTCAAAACCACATTGAGATACCACTTCACATTTACGAGGAACATTACAAGTGCTGATAAGGACATGGAGAAATTGGAAACCTCATGCCTCTTACTTGCTAGGGAATGTAAAATGGTTCATCGCTGTGGAAATTATTTGGTAGTCCTTCAAAAACTTAAACATGGAATTATATGATCCAGCAATTCCACTCCTAAGTTTATACTTAAAATAATTGAAAATGGGAAATCAAAAAAATACATGTACATACATATTCAATATCCACAATAGCAGGGATTTCATAATAGCCAAAAGATGGAAAAACTTAAATGTTTAACAACAGATGAATGAATAAAGTAATTGTGGTATATAAAAACAATGGCATATTATTCAGCCATAAAATGCAATAAAGTTCTGATAAATGCTATGAACGTTGAAAATATGCTGAATGAAAGAAGCCAGTGACAAAAAACACATTATATGATTCCATTCATGTTAAATGTCCCTAACATCGAAATCTATGTATACAGAAAGTAGATTAGTGGTTGCCAGGGGCTGGGGGGAGGAAGAGGATGGAGAGTGACCACTTAATGAATAGAGGAATTCCTTTTTGGGTGATGAAAATGTTTTTGAAATAGAGGTAATGGTTGCAAAACATTGTAAATATAATTAATGACACTCAATTGTCCACTCAGTTGGTTAACTTTATGTTATGTGGCTTTTACCCTATTAAATAAATTTTCTTAATCCTAAAATATATGGTCTATGCTTAATAGTCAGGTGAGTGGCATCAAGAAAACTCAAAATTGGAGGAAAGGAACAAAATAATTAATTTGAAAAAATACATGCACCCCAATGTTCATAGCAGCATTATTTACAAAACCCAAGATATGGAAGCAACCTAAGTGTCCATCAATAGATGAATGGATAAAGAGAATGTGGTATCGATATCTGTATCTATATATAATGGAATACTACTCAGCCATACAAGAGAATGAAATTTTGCCATTTGCAAGACTGTGGATGGACCTGGAGGGTATTATGCTTAATTAAATAAGTCAGAGAAAGACAAATACTCTATACTATCACTTATATGTGGAATCTAAAAAATTAAACAAACAAATTAATATAACAAAAAACTGAGACAGACTCACAGATATAGAGAATAAACTAGTGGTTACCAGTGGGGAAGGGGTGAGGGGCAGTTTAGGAGTAGGTAAGAAGTACAAACTACTATGTATAAAATAAATAAGCTACAAGGATATATTGTACAGCATAGGGAATATAGCCAATATTTTATAATAACTTTAAATGAAGTGTTACCTCTAAAAATTATGAATCACTATGTTGTATATCTGAAATGAATATAAAATTGTAAATCAACTGTATATCAATTAATATATATTTTGTTATAAAAAAACAAAAAAAGAAAAATTTGGAGGTAGAGAATCTATTTTTAGATGTTATATCTGAAAACACAGATCCAGGAACAGTAGGAGTTCATAATGACAATTATGAAAAAAGAATAACTTCCTAAAAAGAATGACTTCTTTCTTTCTTTCTTGTTTGATTCCACAGTTTACATGAAGAAACTGGTTGACTAGTCTTGGGTCAGGTGCCCATCTTGGATCATCCATTGGTTGGACAGGAATAAGGAGGCTCAAAGAAGATCTTGGACCTGAGCACTGTGGCAGGGACAGAAATGGAAGTCATGCAAACTGCTGATTTTGTGAGTACCATGTGGACGGGGAAGGATCACTTACTGGAAATGGGAAGGAGAGGAAGAAATTATCCAGAAAAATTTATTCTGGAAATGTGGTGCTTGCAA
Source organism: Orcinus orca (assembly GCF_937001465.1). NCBI lineage: Eukaryota > Metazoa > Chordata > Mammalia > Artiodactyla > Delphinidae > Orcinus > Orcinus orca. The sequence continues at coordinate 101,360,861 of NC_064567.1, forward strand.
ATTTTTCATAGTATAATTATAAAAGGAGTGTGACCTTGGCGGGGGGGAAAAAAACAGAAAATATATAAGTATTAGAGAAAGTATGAGTAGAAATATATTAGTATCACTATTACAGTGATTACTCAAAAATAAGTAGAATCCCATCTCTTAAAATAAACTAGAAAAAGTATTTTCATATACTCTTCTAGGTTATACTATTTCACTAGTTTATGAAATTAAACAAATTTAAAATAAAATATTAATAATACATAATGCTAACTTAAAAATGGTTTTGAGGAATATCTAGTGATGAACATAAATTACTTCTCGTTTTATACTTATAAGAAAATATACAACACTTATGATTAAATGTTTACTTTCTTTAATATATCTCCTAATATTTTAAATATAAGAAACTTTTCAAATTTTATGGATTGTTTATGGATTTCTGAAATTTTGATGGATCCTAAGTATGATGTATATAATCAGGGTAATGTAGAGTTTTGCTTGAAAAAACTGTATTAAAATAGATATTAGATCTTACACAAATGGAAAGGATGCTGGATGGAACTGACATAAATAAGATCAAATCCCACATTGCACACTTTCATTTTGATTTTTTTTCTCAGATTGCCAAGGTAATTTAGAGTATTGTGAGGAACCTTAAACAGTAAAAGAGGAAGCTGCAATTTTCCACTGCAGTTTTCTTCTAGATGATAATTACCATTTTCCAGAATGATAATGTAAACATGCCTATCAACACTCCTTGTCTTTAAAGCGGTTCTGAATGAGATTGAAGGCCAGTAGAATTAAACACCGAATATATTCAGTAAACCTTCGTAAATAAATTTTGGTCTGTATATCATTCATCATTTGAAAAATATGCAAAGTAAAGTAGATTTTTTTAGTCATTGTTGAAACAGGCATGATGTAAAAGCCTGGTTTCTGATGTATTTCTCTACAGGAATTTCATTATTTATTGGAAGTTTCCATCTTAGAGGCAGTGAACTTGATGAATTTTAGCAATCTGAACTTATTAATAAAATTTTCCAGTCAGATAGTTAGAAACATTATATTAGAGTTCAAAAGTGAGCTACTTCTATTAACTTTAGCTAAAACAACTGTCAAATAGAAAATAGACTAATTGGAAGCAACATAAAATTTAAAGCCCAATGATGTCTTTGTGTAAATGGATTTATGCTTATACCCATAAGTGAATGTGAGAGAAAACTTGCAGTTTATAAAAAAAAAAATAGTGGAAGTAAATATTCATTGTGATGTCACTTGGATAAATTAACCCAAACCAAATTAGGGTATGATATTGGATTGTGAGCTGTGATGAAGGTGAATATATGTGAGGCATCTTGTTGAAAATAGATTCACTATGAAATTGTATGCTAACCCCAGGTTGTTTTTCTATTATCTACTGTAAGGTAATTTACCAGCCTATGCAAGCAGCTATGAGTGTATTCACTCAATAATACTAAAATCATTATAGTGTATTTATATCAGTGCTCCTTCCTTAATCCTGAAAATGTGTCTTAAAATAGAGGGACTCCAAAAGGTCATCTTCTTCAAATTTCTATTCACAAGAAAGAAAACATAAATCAAGGGAAAGCACATTTTAATACCATCCTTTTCATAAAGATATATTTCATACTATACAAAAATTATTTTACAGCTTAGAAAATATATCTCTACAGGAAGCAGATAAAAGATAAGCATGAAAATCTTATAATCTGGAGTAGAGAAACATTATATGTTTTGGACAAATGTTGAATGGCAAAATGTTAAAATCAGCATTTGTTTGAAGATGAGGCTGACAACAAATAACACAATCAAAAATAAAATTCTAGCAACTGAGAACAAATCAGAAATTGTCTCTAAAATTTATGATGATGATGATGATGATGACGCTAGTAGTATTAAATTGTTATAAGGCAGATTTTTTTCAATTCCTTTTTACAATAGGGATGATAATTCTCAGTGTTGCCAGCAGTTCAGTTGCTTCAATATATAGACTTTCACTTTCCCTGATGTTCTTGGAGAAGAAAGATATATTTTGGCTAGCTCAGCCAGTATGGATTATTACTGCTGGTGAGGTTGCCACCAAGATATTAAGCTTTCAGTCCACTCTTTCTGTAGTTCCACAAAGTAAAGATTTATTTCTTCCTCTACTCCTTCTAGATTTGAAAGTTTGGTAGATGACATTGATGGATTTCTTCAAATCAGTCACACAGGCTGAGCTGTGCGCACAGAAGATTCTTGCTGAATATTTTCAAAAGCAAATTTAAGATTGCTGACGACAAATATTTTTACTTCTAGCATTATTGAGACCATTTGCTGCTTACAGTCCTTTGAGAACAATTTGTTTTGACTTAAGATTTAGACATAAATGCACAGAGCTACCTAACAGACTTTCAAGGCAACACATTTATGCCTTACTGTACATCTAAGCTCAGCTATCTCCACACACACTGATTTCAGTAGACCTCTCGAGTAGTTGTCATGTAAGGATACTGAACTCTCAAGGCATACTTATTTGGTGACTTTTTGTTTTGTCAGTTTTTATTGAGATATCTATTTCCCAAACAATTTATTTTCCCTTTTACAGTGTACAATATACAGTGTTGGAGTATATTTTCAAAATTGTGGAACCATCACTAATATCTAGTAGGAAAATATTTTTGTAATCAGAAAGAAATCTTGTACCCATTAGCAGTCACTCTTCCCCCTTTCCACCATCTGTTGTAACCACTTGTCTACTTTCTCTCTGTGGATTTGCCTACTGGTATTTCATATACATGGAAGCATAAAATATGCAGTACTTTGTGACTGGCTCTTTCACCTAACAAGTTTTCAATGATCATCCATGTTGTAGAATGTATCAGTCCATCATTCCTTTTAATTGTGGAAAAATATTCCTTTGTATGAATATACAAAATTTTGTTTGGTTCATCTCTTAGTTGATGGATATTTGAGTTGTTTCCACATTTTGGCTACTATGAATAATGCTGTTGTGGTGCTATATAACATTCATGTACATGTATTTATATGGACATATGTTTCCAATTCTTTTGGACATATTTCTATGTAGGAGAAATATGTAGAAGTGTACGTGATATGTAGAAATATGTAGGAGAAGTGCTACATCATATGTTCACTCAACTTTGAAATTTTCTTGGAATTGTCACACTTTTCTTACACATTTTGTATTCTCAGCAGCAATGGTTCCAATTTCTCCATATCTTCAAAAATGTTTGTTATTGTTCCTTTTTTAAAATAGCTATCTTAGTGGGTGTGAAGTGATATCTCATTGTGATTCTGACTTTGATTTTTCTAATGACTAATGATTTTGAGCATCTTTTCATGTGCTTATTAGTCCTTTGTATCTTTTTTCGAGAAATGTCTATTGAGATTTTTGCCCATTTCTAATTGAGTCATTTGTCATTTTATTATTAATTTTATAGAGTTTTTTCATATACTCTAGACACAAATTATTTACTAGATATATGAATTTCATATATTTTCTGCTGTATTGTGGATTATCTTTTCAATTCCTTGCTGGTGTCAGTTGAAGCACAATTAAAAAAAAAATTATGAAGTCTAAATCATCTATTGTTTTCAATTACACTTTCAGTATTATATATAAGAAACCATAACCTAATCTAAGGTCACAAAGACTATGCCTATGTTGTCTTCCAAAAGTTTTATAGTATTAGCTCTTAGCTCTTACATTTTGGTCTGCTATCTAAATTAGAGTTAGTTTTGTTTTTGTTGTTTGTTTGTTTGTTTTTTAATGTGGTGGGTTGTAGGGATCCAATTTCTTTACTCTGCATATAGATATACAGCTGTTCCAGCACCATTTGTTGAAAAACCTACTTTTTCCCCATTGAATTTTTTTGGCACCCTTGTCTAAAATCAATTCACCTTAAATGTAAGGATTTTTTTTTTATGCACTCCCAATTCTGTTTCATTCATCTGTTTCACTCTTTATAGTACCTTACTGTCTTGATTACAGAAGCTTTGTAATAAGTTTAGAAATAGGAAGGTCTGCATCCTCCAGATTTGTCTTTCTCCTTCAAGATTGTTTTGGCTTTTCTCAGTCTCTTGTATTTCCATACGAATCATATAAAGATTAGCTTCTCATTTTCTTCAGAAAGGGCACTACATTTTGATAGGGATTGCACTGAATCTGTAGATGAGTTTGGGGAGTATCACCCCTTTTTTATCTTAGTTACCTGACCAGGGATCAAACCCATGACCCCTGCAGTGGAAGCACAGAGTCTCAACCACTGGACCGCCAGGGAAGTCCCGAGTATTGTTATCTTAACCTTCCAAACTATGACCCAAGGATGTCTTTCAATTTAGTTGTGTCTTCACTTATTTTTTTCAATGATGTTTTGTAGTTTTCACTGCACAAGTATTGTGATTCTTTTATCAAATATATTCCTAAATGTTTTATTATTTTGATGCTACTTTAAATTAATTTTTCTTTAATTTAATTTTCAGAATTTGTATTGCTGATTTAAAGGAGACAACTCTATATTTGTATATTGATCTCGAACTCTGCATCCTTGCTGAACTACCTTAGTATTTTACTGAATTCCTTAGAACTGTTTTTAGTATATAAAATCATCATCTACAGACAGATTTTTATGTGCCCATTTCCAATCTTGATGCTTTTATCTTTTTATTTTTATTTATTTATTTATTGATGCCTGAATGCTATGTTTATGACCTCCAGCACAACATGGAATAGAAGTGGTGGGAATGAACATCCTTGTGTTGTTCCTGATCTTGGGGGAAGCCTTCAGTCTTTCACCATTAAGTTTGACATTATCTGTGAGTTTTTCAGTGATGGTCCTCATAAAGTTGAGGGACTGATCTTCTATTCCTGGCTTATTGAGTAGTTTTATCAAGAAAAGGCATTGAATTTTTTTTGCAGCTATTTAGGCAATCATATTTTTTGTGTCCCTTATTCTAATATTAATATGAGCTATTAACCTGATTGATGTTCATTTGTTAAAAAAGTCTTTCATTTTGGGTGTAAATTTTACTTGATCATGGTGTCTGATCTCCTTTATGTTTCTGGATTCACTTTGCTAGCATTTGGTTGAGGATTTCTGTGTTTGTACTTATTAGGAATTTTGGTCTATAGTTTCCTTTTTTGTGATGGCTTTTCTTGCCTAGTATCACGGTAAGAATGGTACCATTGTTTGACCTGGGAAGTGTTCCCTCTATTTATTGGAAGAGTTTGTAAGTGATTAGTGTTTATTCTTCTTTAAATGTTTGGTAGAATTCATCAGCAAACACATCTGGACATGCACTTTTCTTTGCAGGAGTTATTTTGATTAATAACTTCACTTTCTACTTGTTATAAGACTATCCAGGCCTTGTATTTCTTTTTGGATCAGTTTTAGTAGTCTGTGTCTTACTAATAATTGTCCACTTCATCATAATTTCTTATTGTTGTTAGAAAAGTGTTCTCTCCTAATTAAGTATTTTCATATAATCTTTATATTTCTATAATTTATTAATAATGTCACCTTCTTTCATTCCTTATTTTCATCATTTGAGATGTCTCTAAAGGTTAACCTAAAGGTTTGCAAATGTCATTACTCTTTTGACAGAACTAACTTTCATTTTATTGATTTTCTCTTCTATATTTTACTGTTTTCTGAATTTTATTTATTTATTTTTTATACAGCAGGTTCTTATTAGTTATCTATTTTATACATATTAGTGTATACATGTCAATCCCAATCCATCCCCCCACCTCCACCTCCCACTTTCCCCCCTTGGTGTCCATGTTTGTTCTCTACATCTGTGTCTCTACTTCTGCCTTGCAAACTGGTTCATCTATACCATTTATCTAGAGTCCACACGTATGTGTTAATTTGTTTTTCTCTTTCTGACTTACTTCACTCTGAACATCCTTGTGTTGTTCCTGATCTTGGTGGAAGCCTTCAGTCTGGTCCATGCATAACACAGATACACAATGCACAGTGGGGAGACAGAGGAGGCCAAGGGCAGAAAATAATATTTATGTTTATATTTGTCTTGTCTTGCCATAAAATGTGAATTTTATTTTACAGAAGCTAAAGGAAATGCCTGATTTCGACCAAGGGTATGGAACTTGAGAGATTTTTCAAGACAGTGGCTATAAAGAGGAATTATGCAATCTAATCTGACAAAATCATTGGCAGAAAAGAAGGAACACAGTGCTGCTGTGAACACTACCCAGGAGAATTTGGGAGGGGACAAAAGAGGTAGGAGACACCAGTCCATAACATGTCCTGCCAGCCTCCCAGAATCTTTTACACTGGAATCCATCTTGGCCGAGAGATGCATGCACCAGCAGGAAGGACTCAGAGTCAGACCAAATATGGAACAAGCAAGATGATTGGCCAGAGACAACCTGGAAACTAACCCCATTACTCTGAGACTGTGAGCCACGTGGCAGAGCAGTCCTCCTGGTTTCCCTTACCCTTCAGCTCTCTGCCCGCACACCCCTTCCCAAAAAAGTATTTTGTTTTGCCAGTACTTGTGTCTCCTCAGACAATTCATTTCTGTTAGACAAGAGTGTTAGACATGAGTCTACTCTTGGGCCCTGGAAGTATTCCCCCTTCCTGCAGTGAGCTCTCTGGAGTATCTGTTGTAAGGACGTTAAGCTCATTCATGGGGGTGTATGACCTAAGCACCTTCCAAAAGCCCCACCTCCTATTTCCATTTGTTTCTTGCCAGTCTCAGCCTATTAATAAACTGTGTTGTGGTTGGACCAGCCCTTGTGGTTCATATTATGATTGCAATACACCCTTCAGCAATAACCATTAGGAAGCTTTGATAAAGGTTTATTACTTACAAGACCTAGAAGTTACACAGTACCTCTAGGACCACACATGGAGAGATCATGGGAGGGGAAGAGTAGGAGGGAAGAGGGGGGGCTGGAATTCCACTTTTACTGGGGTCCAGGATAGGGACTAGAGTTTTGTGGGCTCACTCTTTATTGGTGAATTTAAAGCATAAGAGCAGAAATTTAAAGCACAGGGAGAGATAAAACAAGTAGTCCAAATGGTCATTTATTGAAATTCTTCAAGATCTCTAAAAGAAAGATACCTCAGTGGAGGGAGGTGTGGCCTGGTGATTTATCTAATCCTGTGGCTGGCAGTGTGTTTATTGGAGATTGCCAAGGTCTTAAGGCTGGATGCCTCTTTGAAATGGATGCTCTGGCAATCAAAGGTTAAGTCAGGCACTTACATTACAATAAAAAAAAAAAAGAAAGAAAGAAAGAAAGAGAAAAGAACACTGTCAGGGCTTACCCTACACCATTACCTTTGCATTAGGATTTTAACATCTGAATTTGGGAGGGACACATTCAGACCACAACGATAAATAATTTGGCAGATAAGTAGAACGAGGGAGACAATGCTTGTGACTCTTCATGGCATCAAAAATGTCTTTGTCTGTGTGCCCAAGCAAGGTGTACTGCAAAGGGTTGTAATTGGAGATAATGACTTCAGTGTAGATGCGGTTTCTGGGGTAATGGAAAGATTGATATCGTGACTAGGTAGTGGAGTAAAATGAAAAAAATATTGAAAAAGAAGAGGTCAAGGAAATGAGAAGTACCCAAATATATTTTGAAGTAGTCTGAGAAATGGCAGTAATTAAAGTGGAGGGAAAAAAGTGAAAAACTCAGAGGGTAGAACAGTGAACAGGACCTGGTCCTGCCCTAAAGACCTCTCAGGAGAGGACAGGCAGACTCATAAACTAGCAAAAATACACATGGTCCCCAGTGACATGATGTATTTTGCACACTGTATATACTTATGTTTCTCAATGTGAACTTTGAATATGTCTTGCAAATGGCCACTTGGCTCAACCAAGTTCAGTGGTTTGTGATGCCTTAAGTTTACTTAACTTTATAAAGGATAGAAGGTGGGCAGAAGCACTGCACACTCAGCTCTTGCATAGCAGAAATCTTGTGACCTCAAGCCCTGCTTGTGACATCCTCATCATTTGTGCTGTGGACAAAGTGTGCTCAGGAGTTATTGTCACCAAGGTTGTTGCCCTACAATATACCCCTGTCCCTTCCTGGAACAGAAACCAATTACTCTTACCTAAGTTTCAGGAGGAAGCTGCAAAGACAAGAAAAACAAGAACCAGTTAGAACCAACTAGTCCCTGGTGGAAAAATTGATGTCCAGTGGACCTTGAGCCTCATTACATGCTCATTGTAATGCATTAGCTAATTGACACACCCACCAGTGCCATGACAGTTGACAGTCACCATGACAACAACCAGAAAAGTCCATACAAGGACTGAAAAGGAGAGTTGCATCAGTTCCAGGTCCAAACCACAACTCCTGTTCTCAGATAACTCATGAATATTCCTCCCATTCTTTCCAATTCCCTCCCTTTTATGCTGACCCTCCTACATATTTGGTGTCTCAGCCCAAATTGGATTGTGAAGTTGATTTACCGACCAGGCTCCTGCTTCCCCATTCTTTGGCCATTGAATAAAACATGTGCTGTTCCAGTCTCAGCATTGGTTTTGTTATTGGTTGCACTAATCTGACTGGGAAAAGAATCTCCCTGGCCGAGACAGGCGGTCTTGGCCTGGGTTAAGACCATGGCGTGGGTCTGGTCAACCAATTCGGGAACATGATGATGCAGAAGTGAGTGCGGACCAGCTGGGGAAGCCATCATCTTTGGCAAGGCTCTGGCTTTTATGCCTGTTCATCACACAGCCCTCGGAGTGCTGGGTTCTTTTCCATGCAGCTATGTCAAGCTGTACATGTTACTCATTCCCAGATAAACAGCCTCAATAGTGAGGGCAGGCACTTGGGCTCTGCCAGGTCCTTGGTTGGATTTCCACTTGTTTTGGATCTGGAATAAGAATAATTCTCACAATTATTTGAGTTACTATTGTGAGGAGGGTTCCACCAAGGGACAAATCCTGAGGGATCCCTGAGGCTACAGGGAAGACCATAGAACCACTGCTAGTCCCTTTCATCCAGACACCAAAATACAGAGTCCTGGTACAACAGCTCCAAAGATACACAATGATGGAAATTCAGAAGGTTTTGATTCTACAGTGTTTGTAAAACAAAAGCAACAAGAACAAAGTGAACTGACTTTACACATTGGAATTGATGGCTGTGGGAATTAATCCAAGGTTCGAAATTCCTTTTGGAAGCAACATAATGTAGTGGGAAGAGTGAGGACTTTGGGGTCAGAGAGACCTGCCAGTGGACTGTCGTGTGGTGCCGAAAAATTACATAGCATCATTGAACTTCCAGTACGTTACAGCTATACAATGCATTTAACAACACATATTTAATGAAACTGAAATGAAGACTGGAATGCAATTTGTGCAGCATTCATCTGGTGCTCAGTAACTGGTGAATCTTTCCTACTGTCCGTTTTTCCAGTGAAACGTGACATGTACTTAATGTAGCTTTGCTTTTCTGGGTTTCTCTTCTGAGTTCAACGGCCAGCATTATAAAAGTCAAAAACATGACATCCTTTAACAAATAATAATTTTCTGGCTAACTCTCTCTCTATTTCTCTAATTAAATATAATATGGTGAAAACTTTCTAACTTATATGGAAATGATATGTATGTATATTGTTTTACATAATATATATTAGTTAATATAATAAAACACAATATGATAGAATAGAATAGAATAGAATAGAAAAGAAAGGAAAAGAAAAGAAAAGGAAAGAAAAGAAAAACTTGGCTAAGAGTGGCATTGTTCTCTAATAATGATTTACTATTAAGTCCTTGTTGGATAAGTATTCTACTTCACATTTCTTATCTATATAATAAAGGCAATGGTATTGATGAACATTCAGTTTCTATTAATGCTCAGATTTTTTAAATGTTTAATTTTGCTATTACTTAGGATTAAGATATTATAATATGGTTATCTCAGACTGAAAAGAAAAGTTAGTCTTCAGTAATTCAAATTTAGCTCTATACTGCTCAGCATGTTTTACCAGGATATTACTTTTAGCTGCTGAAGAAAAACAGAGACTTTGCTCAGTCTCACACTCATGGATCAGCAATGCTGTACAATCCTCCACCTGGCAGGTGAACTGCATAATATGGGAAGGGGTACAGAAGTGAATTGGGGGAGAAAATACTTACCCACAGAGCTCAAACTCCAGAGCACCAGTAAAAGTAGGTTTCAGCATTTGTATGAATAATTTCATATTTTTATTTAAAATTTATAGTTTAGTTTACATTTAACATTTGTGATAAACATGTATAAAATTGATGTGAAGAGCATAAGGAAGTGTTTGCTATCTAGCCTTCAGTGAGTCAAAGTCTAGATATTCCAATAAGCCTGGAAGGCTCCCTTTTAATCTCTGCTTGGCAGTGGCATGTGGAATGCTCCACTTCTTTTGAATATGATTATTTTTTCAAGCTCCTGCATATGGTGATGAGTGTCTGCAGATTCGAGATAAAGCCAATCTCTTAAAATATACAGATGAACATCCTCCAGGCACATGGGGAAAATGAGAGGTTCCAGACAGACCCTGGCACCCACATACTAGTACTCTTCAGTGGGAAAGTGCCAAGAGGCATTAGCTATATCTAAATCCAATTTTCCTTTACATCCATAAATATTTAAAGGTTCAAAGGACCTTCAGGACCACCTTACTTGACAGGGGGAAGTGGGCACATTAAGAGGTACAGTAGTTTGGGGAAAAAAAATGATTTGATCCTCATGGAGGTGTATAGTTTTCTGAAAGCAGAACAAGATGGGGTGCGGGGCCGTGAATGAACTGCCTTGGGCACTCAGTGCCATGTCAGCCACTGCTCATTTGCTGTCTCCAATCTGTTCTGAGCCTCAATGAAGATGGGGGAAAAGTATTGATTCTGACAGAAGTTCTGACTTGTCTGGCTTTGCAGCACCATAGACGCCAAGCACAGACACCATGTGGAATACATTCCAGTCTCCTCCAGACTCTCCCCTCACAACTGTCCTCACAGCAAACACTCACACAAACCCCAGTCCCGCTACTCTTTTCCCATGTCTGAAAGTGTTTCTTCTATTTTTAGATGAAGACATGACTTGGATTTTGACTTTCCCTCTCTGCAGCACTGACTGACTTCTCTTTCCTCGCTAGTCCTCCCCTGATAGGCTGAGTCCCAAGGTGCAAGTTTAGTAAAGTGAATGCTTGGTAATGACTGTATTTTTTAAAAAAATTCTTATTGGAGTATAGCTTATTTACAATATGTGTTAGTTTCAGGTGTACAGCAAAGTGAATCAGTTATACATATACATATATTCACTATTTTTCAAACTATTTTCCATTATAGGTTATTACAAGATATTGAATATAGTTCTCTGTGCTATACAGTAGGTCCTTGTTTGTCTATTTTATATATAGTAGTGTGTTTATGTCAATCCCAATCTCCCAAGTTATCCCTACCCTCCTTACCCCCTGGTAATCATAAGTTTGTTTTCTACATCTGTGACTCTGCTTTGTAAATAAGTTCATTTGTACCCTTTTTTAGATTCAACATATAAGCAATATATGATACTTGTTTTTCTCTGGCTGACTTCACTCAGCATGACAATCTCTAGGTCCATCCATGTTGCTGCCAATAGCATTATTTTGCTGACTGTTGATCAATGAACTGATCCTCACAAACTCTGAGCTCACTCAAAAGCTCCATGAGTAAAACAGCAAATATAAAATGCTGCAAGGCAAACAGAAAAGGAATATTTTTCTTTTGATTAGGTAAATGATTCTTATATAACTGGGCACTTATGAGAGGTATTTTTAATGATTTTTCTGGAATGTCACACATATTTCTAAGTAAGTTGTATGACAAAAACAAATACAATTACTAAAGTTTTACATATTTAAAGGTCAAAACAACGTTAAATTAGAGATTACTTTTACTAGTTACATGTTCTGACTTCCGGTGTTCACAGCAACTTTTCATTCAATGATGAGTCTAGTATTTATTGATTTGTTGATTCTCTAATACTGTCAAACTACTAATTGAGTAAGATACATAGGAAGAAAATGACAAACTCTCAAAACTTAAAAAGTAATAATGACTCTTTAGGTCTGCACCAGTTTTAATAATGTACCAAAAACAAACAAACAAACTATAATGTACATGATCTAAATGAGTTAAATATTTGTATTCCTGTTTTAACCAAGTTCTGCCTCCAAACCCATTTTGTGTCTTACTACATGGTATGCTGTGTATGCAAAGGAAGAAAGTAGGAGAGAAATCTTGCATTTGATTGAGAAAATCATTATACAAAACATGGCAATGTCATGGTTCTGGAAGTGTTTGAATATGACCTGTTAAACTGTTGAGTAGAATAAAATGACTTAAATTTTTCAGTTCCCCACTGGATCTTCATTACCTATTTAGGACTTGGTGTATATTACATAATCAAGAATGTTTATTAGTGATGATGCAGTGAACACAATTGAAGAGTGATCCCAAATGTGGACTATAGCAGACACTGCTTGATGCTACTCCACAGCCTCTTCTTCCTTGTTAATTATTTCTTTAACTTGCTAAATGTTGTGATAATGTACCCAGGTACAGAGAATGAACCATGATTGACCTAAACTATGAGTTTACAGTAGGGTGACACCAACCCAAAAGGGACAACACTTGATTCTTGAGAAGAAAAACTTACCATTTTTACTTATAAAGCACAGATATGCATAAAGTACACAAACAGTTATATTGTGGACACTGATGTTAAAATTTCATAGTGGGGCTGACTAAGAAAAATGTCTAGAATGGCTCCTTGGAGGCAGTGACAAAACATAGGTTGGGAAACACTGCTACAACTGCTCATGTGATCTTGGTCCCTTTTGCTAATGAGCCGCTGGGCCAGACTGAGTTCTGTCCAAAAAGATAAACTAGAGTCTTCTGGAAGAATTATGGACAAGATTTTTTCTTCCTAAAATAATAGTGTTCTACAAGGAGAAGGCCATCACCCACACTTTCTTGTTTCTGTTACAATAATGTTTGGTGGCAAAATAAAACCTAAGCAGTCATTTTGTTATCAAGAAGAGAAATGAATAAAAAACACTGGCTGAGAGTGGAGCATGGTCTATGACTTTGGTGATACTGTTACACCTCTGAACCAGCATTGGGTCTGCCTATATGTGGTTTCCTTGTTAAGTAGATATCATTAAATAGATACCTAACCACATTTAGTTAGGATTGTTGTTTTTTGTAACATGTAATAAGAGTTGAGTCAGGCTCAAGAACAAGATCAATGGCTCAGAGGAGAGGAGAGGTTATGATAAACTCAGTTACAGTGTATACCTTGATTTTTAACCACCCCCTCCATTTCCTTAAGACAGCATTCCTGACAGTGAGATTTTCCCTGGGAAAAGAATGCTGTGATGGAGAAGCAAACAGATAAACAATGACAATTTAAAATAAACATAAGAGCTGTATCCCTTTTGGGAGACAAAATATCATAAAAAAACTAATCTTCGTTTTCTTTACCCCTTACAAGTTTTAGCACCAAATTTCCCTTCTCTCCCAGAAGCCACTTGGTCCTGGGAAAATTAGAAAGACGTTTACTATTATACCACTAAAAAATGGGTCAATAAAGAAACCAAATAGCAAATAGAAAAAAACTACCTTGAGATGAATGAAAATAGAAACAGAGCTTTCCAAAATCTATGGCGGAGAGTAAAAGCAGTTCTAAGAGGGAAGTTATAGCAATACAAGTCTACCTCAAGGAACAAGAAAAATCTCAAATAAATGAACTTTACACCTTAATGAATTAGGGGAAAAAAGGAATAAACAAAGGCCAAAGTTAGTAGAAGGAAGGAAATATAAATAACAGAGTGGAAAAAATGAAATAGAGACTGAAAAAAAAAAACAGAAAATATCAGTGAATCTAAGAGCTGGTTCTTTGGAAAGATAAACAAAACAGAGAAATCTTTTGCCAGACTCATCAAGAAAAAAGAAAAAAAAAATAGAGAGGGCCCAAATAAAATAAAAAATGAAAGAGAAGTTACAACTGATACCACAAAAATACAAAGTATCATGAATACTACTATGAATAATTTTATGCCAACAAATTGGACAACCTGGAAGAAATGAATAAATTCCTGAAAATATGGAATCTTCCAAGGCTGAATCAGGAAGAAAATCTGAATAGACCAATTACTAATAATGAAATTGAAACAGTAATCAAAAATCTCCCAACAAACAAAAGCTCAGGACCAGATAGCTTCACAGGTGAATTCTACCAAACATTTAAAGAAGACTTAATAATTATTCTTCTTAAAATATTCCAAAAAATTGAAAAGGAAGAAATGCTTCCAAAGTCATTTGATGGGGCCAGCATTACACTGATACTAATCCATACAAAAATGCTATAAAAAAGAAAATCACAGGCCAATAAATACATCTGATGAACATAGATTCAAAAATCCTCAACAAAACCAAATTCAAAACTTCATCAGAAAGATCATATACCATTATCAAGTGAGAAATAAGCAGAGTAAAAGCAGTGAAAGCTTTTGACAAAATTCAACATCCATTTATGATAAAAACTCTCAACAAAGGGGAACATACCTCAAATTAATAAAAGCCATATATGACAAGCCCACAGCTAACATCATACTCAATAGTGAAAAACTGAAAGCATTTCTTCTAAGATCAGGAAAAAGACAAGGATGCCCACTTTATTTAACATAGTTTTGGAAGTCCTATCTACAGCAACAAGACAAGAAAAATAAATAAGAGGCACCCAAATTGGAAAGGAAGAAGTAAACCTGTCAATATTTTCAGAGGACATAACATTACATATAGAAAACCCTAAAGACTCCCTCCCAAAACCATTAGAACTAATACATGAATCCAGTAAAGTTGTAGGATACAACATTAACATGAAGAAATCTGTTGTGTTTCTATACACTAAAAACAAACTATCAGAAAGAGAAACTAAGAAAATAATCCAGTTTCATTAAAACAATACAATGCCTAGGAATAAATGTAACAAAGGACGTAAAAGATCTGTACTCTGAAAACTGTAAGATATGAATGAAAGAAATTGAAAACAACACAAATAAATGGAAAGATATACCATGTCATGGATTGGAAGAATTAATATTTTTAAAACGTCCATGCTATTTAGTGCAATCTCTAACAAAATTCCCATGACATTTTTCATAGAACTAATAACCTTAAAATTTGTATGGAACCACAAAATACCCAGGAATAACCAATGCAACATTAAGAAGAATAAAGCTGGAGGTATAATGCTCCCTGATTTCAAACTACTTTACAAAGCTACAATCATCAAAACGTGTAATGCTGACATGAAAACAGACACATAGATCAATGGAACAGAAGAGATCCCAGAAATAAACCACCATTCATATGATCAATTAACCTATGACAAAGGAGGAAAGAATATACAATAGGAGAGTCTTCAATAATTGGTGTTGGGAAAACTGGACAGCTACATGCAAAAAAAAAAAAAAAAAAGAAACAAGAAACCAGCCCACTTTCTTACACCATATACAAAAATAAAATCATACTGGATTAAAGACTTAAATGTAAGACCTGAAAACATAAAATTCCTGGAACAAAACATCGGCAGTATGCTTGATGACATTGTTCATATATATATATATATATATATATATATATATATATATATACACACACACATACACACACACACACATATATATATATATTTGCATTGTCTCCTCAGGCAACAACAAAAAAAGCAAAATTAAACAAATGGCACTACATCAAATTAAATGATTTCATACAATGAATTAAACCATCCACAAAATGAAAAGACAACCTAGTAAATGGGAGAAGATATTACACATTATATATCTCATAAGGAATTAATACACAAAATTAAAAGAACTTATATAACTCAATATTTAGAAAAACAACAATTCAATTTAAAATGGCAGAAGATCTGAATATATATATATATATATTTTTTTTTTTTTCCAAAGAAGACATACAGATGGCCAACAGACATGTGAAAAGATGCTCAACATCACTAATCACTGAGGAAATGTAAATCAAAACCCCAATGAAATACCACCTCACACCTGTCAGAATGGCTATTATCAAAATCAAAAAATAACAAGTGGTGGTGATGATGTGGAGAAAAATAAAACCTCAGGCACTGGTAGTGGAAATGTAAATTGGTACAGCCACTATGGAAAGCAGTATGATGCTCCTTAAAAAATTAAAAATAGAACTACCATACAATCCATCAATTTCACTTTTGGATTTCTTTGCAAAATACAAAAATGCTAATTTGAAAAGATATATGCATAACAATATTCACTTCAGCATTATTTACCATAGCCAAGATGTGGAAGAAATCTAAGTATTCATTGATAGATGAATGGATAGAGAAAATGTGGTTTATATATCATTGACCTTTGGATAACACAAGGGTTAGGGACATTGACCATTCATGCAGCAGTCAAATAACTTAACAGTTGGCTGTTTGTATCTGTGGTTTCACATCTTTGGATTCAACCAACTGAAGATCGTGTAGAATGTAACTGAATATTTAATGAAAATAATTGCATATAAATGGACCTACTCAATTCAAATCTGTTTTTCAAGTGTCCACTGTACCTACAATGGAATATTACTCAGCCATAAAAAGGAATGAAATCTTGCCATTTTTGACAACATGGATGATCCTAGAGGGTATTACGCTAAGTGAAATAAGTCAGACAGAGGAAGAAAAATATTGCCTTATTTCACTTATATATGGAATCTAAGAAACAAAACAAAAGAACAAGCATAACAAACTAGAAAGATTTGTAGATACAGAAAAGTAACAGGTAGCTACCAGAGGGTATGGGGATGTGGGTGTGAGCAAAATAGGTGAAGTGTATTTAAAAGTACAAACTCCCAGTTATAAAATAAGTCTCAGAGATGTGATGTGTAGCACAGGGTATATAGTCAGTAATATTGTAATAACTTCGTATGGTGACAGATGGTAAGTAGACTTATTGTGGGGTTCATTTTGTAATGTACAAAAATATTGAATCAGTATGTTGTATGCCTGAAACAAATATAATATTGTAAGTTAATCATACTTCAATAAAAAAAAAAATCAACCCTACTCCTGCCCTCCTCTAAAATGAATTTAAAATTTAAATCCCCAAAAGTAGCAACAACAAACTTTCTGGAAGATCAAAGCCTAGTCTAATCACTTATAAATCCCTCTGACTCCATATATTTTCATGAATCTTGATTTGGTGGAATGAAATTTTTGTACATAAGGATGATGAGTCTTTGATACCTAGCTGGCTGATAAATATCTGATATGCACATGATTAAATAAATAGATTTTGATTAATTGACTGATTTCATAGTAGATGTACATGTCATGTTTGACCACCTATATCTGCACAATTCAATATGGTAGCCACTAGCCACTTAAGTTATTGAGTACTTGAAGTGTAGATACTTCTGAGATGTGTTGTGACTATAAATTACACACTAGGTTTCAAAGAATTAGTATAAAATGTAAAATATCTCATTAAGATTTTATATTTGTATATATTGAAATACTATTTGATTTATTAGATTAAATAAAATATATTATTAAAATGAATCTCATCTGTTCCTTTTTGCTTTTTTATGTAGTTACTAGACAATTTTAAATTACTTATGTAGCATATATTTGTATTGACAGAATTGATCTAGATATCAAAAATAATTCAGAGGCAAGAGACTTCATATTATACCATATATACATAAATATGCTAATATGCAGATTGTCTGGACTTTTCCATAAGACCTTACATTTTTCTGTAGAGGAATGGAGTTTTCATGATTGTCAGCTCCTGTTTGGAAAGGAGAGCAGCAACAACTGGGTTGGTTGAGTTCATCTCTTTCTGTAGTGTATACACCAATTATGAGGGGCTTATCAAACCTACCTATTAACATTTACTTCTGATGCACCTATTTTTTATTAGCACCCCAAGAAGATCCCAAATCATCTTTGGTAACTATAATTGGGAAGCCTGAAATAGTTCCTGGTATTTTTTAATCACTTCATGTTACTGTTAGTTGGTCCTCAAACTCTGCATTTCTCTCCTCCCCTTTAGAGTTGCAGTCACTTGAACTCAACTGACACCTTCTCCAGGTAACTATGCTGACCTTTCTCTAAGGCAGAGTTTTTAACTCTACACACACAGTCTGGAGCTGGGCAAATAACAGGGCTGCCAAATCCAATGAGTGATTTGTTTCTTCAAAAGCATTAGTCCTCTCTGTCTTCCTCCTCCAATTCAAATGCTACAATAGTATTAAAGATATCCCATGTGGTTTGGCCATATTTCTAAATTTCTTCTTACATAATGAGTTTCATTGTGTGTGTGTGTGTGTCACATCTGATAATGTACTACCTTCAAGGAATAAATGTAATCCATTCAACATTCAGAGAGATTGGGGTGTGATTTGTATTTGACCCCTTGACCCCAGTTAGATGTCTAGAGACTTCTTATTAGTGCATAAGTTGTTTGCAAAAATAATATTTTGTCTTCTTGTAAGTCTTTACACTAGAAATATAAATGAATAATAAATAAATAAACAGCATGTGAGTGAGCATAGGAGAATAGGAGGGTCAATGTCATAGGGTGTGTCATTTGGCTCAATTGAGCAAACATGGTATTGTAGCCAATGAGTATATGAAATCTTAGATTACAAGAGGAAGACAACTAATTGAATGCAGGGATCCTCTTCTGTAGTGTTTGAAAAATGTGTGAATATAATGGAATATATTTAAAAAATCATTTAAAGGAAATAAAACTATTTTCCTGAATGTGAAGACAGCAACAGAGTTTTCTGTTAAGGGCTGGATGGCAGCCATGCACCTTCTAACACCTCCTTCTGCTCAACTCTCACTTTTCAACAATCCATTTCTGACATTACAGACAGAGTAATCTTTTGAAAAACATGAACACAGCTATGTATAATTTCTCTGCCTAAAGCTTCAATGGCTTCTTATCACTCTTGGAATAAAATCCAGACCCCTTGACAAGGGAGATGATATCATGACCTCTATCTAGTCTTACTCTACATTTTATACCACTTTTAACTCTGTAATTATAACACAGTTATACTGTTTTTGGTTTTGTTCCTTATAGATCAAAGCCTTTTCTCACCTCTAAATTTCACTAGCTGTTCTCTGTCTCTGTTTAGACTGCTCTTTGCTGAATTTACTTATTTTCATTCCTTAGGTCCAGATTCATATAGTCCCATCACAGACACCTTTGACAGTCACTCTACTTAAGTTGGTGTGTTGAAGTAACTCGCTATCTCATTATCCTTTTTCATTTATGCCATAACACTGATTATAACTCCTAATTGTTTTACTATTTCTTTATTTGTATTAATATTTTCTATTGAGATGTAATCTCAGAAAGGTGCCTATCCTTTCTGTATCCCTGATATGTTTCATAATATCTGGTTCATAGTATGCTCTCAACAATTATTCACTTAAATAACATAGAGATTGTGGAAGAAGATTTTAAATTTATATAAACTCAGACAACACAATGAAAGTAGAGGAGGTGGATTATTGCTTAATGTATGGACAAACTTTTTAAAAGTCAGAATTTCTTCATTCTGAAGGGCCTTCTCAACCAGTTGTGAGATTTCATTATTCTTCCTTCATGTACTTGAGTTAAAAACACTGAATAAAACTGAATAAAATTAATTACCTCTAAAATATAGACTAATTTTATTAGATTGATTTGTTGATTGAAAGTCTCATAGAATGGAAGAATATTATATGAAAGTAAAAGTATAGGTAAAACACAGCTTATTCGGATGAAACTTCCTAATGAGGAAAAACTGTAAAAATGTTGCACAAAATTTTAAAAATATCTTTGGAGACATTAAGGAGCTAACAAAATAATAAATGATCTGATCAGAATGTGAACAGTTGTCAAATCCTGAAGGAAAGCTGAGAAGTGAGAGGCCAGGTTTTTTTTTAGCTTAGCAAGGGGTCAGGGAGATTGTAATTGGTATCCAGGAACTACCATCAAGAAGGAAGTGACTGGCCAGAAGTATAGTAATAATAAATTAGCTATATTGTAAGAGTTAGGGTGACCCATCATTATTAGATAAAGACTTCAATATAAGTATGCTTCTTATGTACAAAGAAATGCAGGGAAAATTTAGAAGTTTGTAGATAACTGAAAACTACAAAAAAAAAATGAAATTAAGAACTTAATGATAGGTTTACAGAGGATTAAACAAAGCTGATGGAAGAATCAGTGAACTGGAAGACAGATCAGAAAAAAAATATCCAGAATAAAGTGTAGAGATAGAAACTAACTGAAAAAATTGAGAAAAATGAGTAAAAGACATAGAAGTGGATTAAGAAATATGTAATTTGGATGACAGAGAGATGTAGAAGTTCAAGCAGTATAAAATTATAAATATCCACACTTTAATCCATCAAAGTATATCTTTTGACAATGGAAGATATTTAGGGAAATCCCAAAAGCAAGAATAGGATGAAAAAAGGTGAATTGTCTTCAAAGTAGTAGCAATTAGAATGATAACCTCCTTCTCATCCAAAATATTACAAGTATGAAGATAGAGGAATTTAAAATGTTGAAAAAAAAAAGCCATCAATTTAGTAATTTATAGTCATCAAAAATTTTCCTTTATAAAATAGATATATTTTCAGAAAATGAAGAGAGTCAAAACTTGCAGAGCCACACCAACATCAATAAAAAATAAAAGCATATCACTATTAATCTCCTCTTTAAATAATAAATAGGACAAATATGTAAATAAATGTAAACATTGAGTTGAAATGGAAAAAAGTCCTAAAGCAATAAAACTTTGCCAAAATGACACAAGAGATATTTGAAAACCTAATGAAGGTAACTGAATATTTTATTATTTTTTTCATATAAATAAATGTTTATAATTCATATATAAACTTCATTGATGGCTTCATAGCTAAATTCTATCAAAAATTTAAGAGGAATATAACACTAGTATTACAGAAGCTCTCAATAAAATGGAAAAGTTGAAGTTATTATGAGGTCAGCATATGTATGGTAGCAAGACATGACAGTGATGTTATTAGAAGGCATATGTACTCTTTCATGAGCACAGGACAAAATTCCCCCCTCACCCCGGCAAAGATGTCTATGACATAATTTCTAAAATCTGTGAATATGTTTCTTTTTATGACAACATGAACTTTCTAGGTGTAATTAAAATTATGGATCTTAAGATAGGTTATCTAGATGGGCGCAATCTAATCACATGGGTCCTTAATAGGAGAGAATTTTCTCCAGCTGCATTGAAGTATGGAAGAGACTTGACCTCTTTCAGCAGCAGGGCTATATGGAAAGCATGAGATAAAATGCAGGCAGGCTCTAGAAGCAAAGAACAAACCCCATCATACTGCCAGCAAGGATAAAATCACCTTCCTCCTACAAGTATAAGGAACTGATTTTGGCCAACAACTTGAATAAGTGTGGTAGTGGATTCATAGCCAGAGGCTCCAGACAGGATGCTCCTGCCAACACCTGAATTTCTGTGGTGTGAGGCTCAATGTAGATAATGCAACTAAGCCACTCTATACCTGAATTTCTGACCTACTGAACTGTGAGATAATAAATGAATGTCATTTTAAGTGTTTAAATGTGTGGTCATTTGTACAGCAACAATAGAAAACTAATACAGAGACCAGTGCATATATATGGATGCTAGATTTATGATCAGTGGCCCAGGAAGGTATTTCAAATAAATGTTGCTGATATAACTTGGTGTCTATATAGAAAAAAAAAAGAAATGAAAATATGTCCCCAATCTTTAGTTGTATGTACAATTTCAGGCATTTTAGATGTAAACATGAAAACAAAACCCTTAGATGATAGTGAAAATATATTCAACATTTTGCCAAAGTGAAAGATGTTTTTAAAAGGACTGAAAATCCCTAAGCACAAAGAAAAAGATTGATAAATTGAACTAAGTTAAAGTTAAGAATTTCTGCTCATTAAGAGGAAACAAAATGGAAAGACACAGATTGGAAGAAAATCATGGTTACTCATGTAAGAAACAAAGGGCTAATAAAGGAGTCCTACAAATCAGCAAGGAAAGAAAAAATACTCAATAGAAAAAGAAAAAGCATAAAACTTAAACAGAAAATTTAACTTAAACAGAAAATGTGCTCAGTTTGAACTTTAATCAGGTAAATACTAAATCAAACCACACTGAATTGTCAATATGTACCCTCCAGAATGTTAAATATATAGAGAGTGACATTCTGTGTTTAGGAAAGGAACTTGATTGTCCTATGCTGCTGAAGGGTATGTACATTTATGCAAGGCATTATTACTATTGATGGCAGAGAGGGTTTATCTGTGTAGATGAATTAGGATGGGTATAGTGGGTTTTTGTGCTACTGTCAATTCTACTTTTTGACTTAGTTCTGGTTACAGTGGTGATTGTTTTTTGATAACTCTTCAAGCTCTTCATTTTTGTTCTATATGGTTTTCTGCCAACATGTGTTATTTCATAATAAAACAGAAAAAGAGAAAAGCTGTCTCATATGGACTGCAAATAAGTGACTCAGAATGCAAAGTACAATTTTGTAGATTTGTGCCCATATTCTTTGAAAATAAAATGAAATGGTATAATATCAAAGGGAAACTAGCATACATATTTCATCTCAAATATTTTTGTTTGAGGACTTTTAGTTATAACTGAAGTTTGGAGCCACATTTATGTGAGGGGACAGGGATCACTGTTAGAGAACAGTCTCCTTAAAAGAAGATCGCAAGTTTAACCCACAAGTTCATGAAAACTATTTGAAAAGATTAAATTGGATAATTTCCCTCTGGCCTTGAGTCCAGTTATGAGAAATTAAGGGCATTTACCCCTCAAGAAAATTACCCACTATTTTCAAAAGTAGTTGCAACAACCTATTTTCCAAGCAGTAGTATCTAGGAGTACCTGTCTCTGCAAATCTTCATTATCACTCCAATGTTTAAACATTTGTCATTTTGAAAAGTGTATAGTGGTATCTGTGGTTTTAATTTGCAAAGATCTGATTAATGTGACATTTACATGCTTATTAGCCATTTGGATTTCTTTTTTGTGAAATGAGTGTTCAAGTCCTAAACTATTTTTATAGGGTAATTTTTTTTATTGAATGTTAAAGTCTTTTTTATATACTGTATATGAGTTATCGTTGTATGATTCTGGTGACAAATTCCAATATGTGGGTTTCTTTTTTTCCCCACAACACCAAGCAATTCTCTGACACCATCTGTGTGTCCTACAATACAACTCAGTTCTGACACGACCTGGAGATAGCATCAGATTCCACAGGTTAAGGGCTCAGTCCCACAAGAATGCCCCCACTTCAGATGCCAATAGGAAGTCTAGGGATGTTATCTGTGCTTCTGACCAACTGGCAATAAATCCGAGGTTCCCACAATCCCCTCCTTGGGTTCAATTAATTTGCTAGAGCAGTTCACAGAACTCAGTAAACTCATTTACTCGCTAGGTCACTAGATTTTCCAAGGAATATTAAGGATACTAATAAACAGCCAAATGAAGAAATACAGAGGGTGAGGTCCTGAACAAAGGAACCTCTGTCCTCATGGAGTTTGGGGCCCTGCACTGTGGCACATAGATATGTTCTTGTTCACCAACCTGGAAACTCTCCTAACCTCTGCCTTTGGGATTTTAATGGAGGCTTCATTACATAGGCATGATTCATTAAATCATTGACCATTGGTGATTGATTCAACCTCCAGCCCTTCTACCTACTCCTGAAATCAGGAGGTAAGACTGAAAGTTCCAACCGTTTATTTATGGTTGGTTTCCCTGGTAACAAGTCCCCACCCTTGGGTGTTTTCCAAAGTCACCTCGTTAACATAAATGCAATTGTGATGGAAAGGGACTTGTTATGAATAATTTGACACCAATTTTGCCTTCACCACCCTGATTCACTCTTATCACTTAGGAAATTCCAAGGATTTTAGGAGCCCAGGAACCATGAATGAAAACCAAGTACATATATTTCTTACAAATCACAATATCACACATTGGTTACATCTATTGCAAATTTATATCTGACTGTGTAGGTTATTTTTTCACTTTATTACTTTATTTTTATGACCCAAGATTCTTGTTTTCAATTGTATTAATAGTTTTTAGTATTTTAAAAGTTTCTTTGAAAAACATTTTTAGTCACTGATCAAGAATATATTCTCATATATTTCCTTCAAAAGGTTTGTGATTTCACTTTCAGAAGGATGGTACAAACACACTTTTCCCTATTCCTACCATTAAACACAACAGAAAATCTTGATCTTATGTAAAACAAAGAAAAGAAGACTTGGAAAGTTGGAGAGAAGGAAACAGACATGGTAGGGACTCCAGGACCCTAAGAATGACATGGTGGTGAATTCTCCAAATTTTCTGTTTACCCCATATGTCCCATATTTGGACCTGAAGTGGCCATCAACCCAGTAATACTAATGGGTGAAGACCAAAAAAAAAAAAAAAAAAAAAAAAAAACCCGAAAAAGGTTGGTCTCTATACTCAAAGGAGAAATAAAGGGGAAGCCTACCCACACAGAAAACTTTAGACAATTATTGTTCTACTGCAACCAAACACCACAAGAATAACTGTGGCTACACCCCCACATGCCAGCATAAGACCAATGAGAAAGCTAGATTTCTACATTGCCTAGCTGCACAAAGCACCTAAATCCCCCTGCCAGGATAGTGTCAGAGAAGGTCAAGTAGGGAGATCTGGGACCTTTATCCCCTCTAAACTCTAATGATGCCACCCTCCCTCCATGGAGGAGATGACACCAAAGATACTACTGACTTCCACCGTGGTAGGGTTATGTCACAGAAGGCCAAGTGGAGAGCCAGGATTTTCACCACTGCAAAGTTGACAAAAAGGAAATTCAAGGTCAGATAGTTTCACTGAAGAATTCTACCAAAAATACCCAAAGAATCCTGAGCACCAATTGTACAAAAAACAAAAAAGGAAGGAATGCTCTCAGATTATTTTGTGCAGCTAATATTCTCCTGATACCCAAAACCAGACAGACTGGACAGCAAAGACACTACAAACTAATATTACTCATGGATATGATGTAAAATCCTTAACAATATGTTAGCAAATTGAACTCAGCAATCTATAAATAGAATTATACATCATGACCAAGGAAGATTTATTCCAGGTATGCAAGTTTCATTCAATACTGCAAACAAATCTATGTAATTTATATTTACAGGTTAATGAAGAAAAATCTCACAATCTTATCAAATGATAAAAAAACACATTTGACACACTTTGACACCCATGCATGATAAAAATTTCAGAAAAAAAGAAATAAAGGGGAACTTCCTTAACTTGATACCTTGATATAGGGCAGCTACAAAAATCCTACAGATAACCTACAGGATGTTAGATACTTAATGGTAAAAGGCTTAATATTTTTCCCTTAAGATCTAGAACAAAGCAAGTATGTAGGCTACCACCCTTCTTATGAAACACAATTCTGGAAGTTCTAGCCAATGCAACAAGGCAAGAAAAATGAATATATATATATATATACACACACACACACACACACACACACACACACACACACACACATATCAATCAATCTCTCTCTCTCTATATATATATGTATATATATATATATATACACATGTGTATATGTATGCATATATATGAAATAAAGATTTCAAATTATCTCATTTCAGATAAAATTATTTTGTATGTAGAAAATCACAAAGAGCCTACAAAACCACTCCCAGACCTAATAAGTGAGTTCAGCAAAGTTAAAGAATAAACTTGCAAAAGTCAACTGTATTTTTAAATACTTAGCAATAAACACATGGATGCTAAAATTAAAATTGCAATTCTATTTACATTGCTCAAAAAATTAAATACTTTGTTGTAAATCTAGAAAAATATATACAAGTCTTATATGCTGGAAACTTCAAAATACTGATGAAAGAAACCAATATTTAAATAAATGGAGAGACATACTTTGTGGTTTGGATTTCTCAACATAGTAAAAAATGTCAATTCTTTCAAAATTGATATTCAGGTTTAATAAAATTCTTATCAATATCCTAGGAAAAGATATTGTTGATATAAATAAACTTATTCTAGAAAATATATATATGGATAGGC
This sequence comes from Orcinus orca, assembly GCF_937001465.1. Classification (NCBI taxonomy): domain Eukaryota; kingdom Metazoa; phylum Chordata; class Mammalia; order Artiodactyla; family Delphinidae; genus Orcinus; species Orcinus orca. The sequence goes on from NC_064567.1 coordinate 101,387,060, forward strand.
AAAAAAAAAAAAAAAAAAAAACTTGGTTAGCTAAAACAATTTCAAAACAGAACAGTAAAGTGGGAAAAATCTGTACACCTGATTTCAAGAGTCATATAGTTACAGTAATCTATACAGTGTGTTATTGGCACAGACATAGACAATAAGATCAGTGCCACAGAGAACCAGCAATAGACACATACAAATAAGCCCAACTGACTTTTGACAAAGTTGCAAAAGTAATTCAATAAAGGAAAGATTCCCTTTTTAATAAATGATGCTGGAGCAATTGGCCATCCATAGGAATATTTATTTTTTGACTTAATGTATTCTTATCAATTATCTTGAGATAATATCTTAACAATATTGAATCTTCCAATGAATATACATGGAATGACTCTCCTTTCATTTAGATCTTCATTAATTTATCTGATCAATAATTTATAGTTTTCAATGTACAAGTGTTGCATTGTTTCATTAAATTTATTCCTAAGCATTTTAAATATTTTTTTAAATTGGACACCTGACAGTGAATTAAATTCTTTTGGGAGCTGAATGTTTTGTCTTCCTATAAACATTCTTGAGCATTGTTATGGAAGGCATTTATGTCTCTTGGAAGCAATTGATCCTTCTTTTGTTCCTGCTTTTAAGATATGTTAGGCAGGACAATCCCAGTGCTCAGTGTTGGGCTAACATTCCCCCCTGCCACCCAGAAAAGCAAGACACTTCATGTATTGTACCCAATGCACTGTGCATATTAAAGCTTTTCAGCTTGGTTAATTGGAATAGATGTGGTTCCCTGTCCTGTGTGAATATCAGGCATATATTTAATATTCTTAATATATGATATTTAATCTTGATATTTAATCTTTCAAGTGGATATCTTCCCAGGCTTGGGTAGTTTCTTCATTTGAATATCCTCATCTTAGCTCACCTGTATCTGGAGCTCTTTCTCTACAGCACTCTCCTCCCTGATTCTCTGCTTGGTAAACTCTGATCACCTTAGTCTCCAACAATTTCAATTCTGTCTTCTCAATTCAGCAAATTTACTTGTTTTTTTTTTTGGAGTTCCCATGTCCTAAACTGTGGCCCGAAAACTCAAGCTGTTCTGCCTAGATAAATCTGAGACTTGTCTTTTTTGCCCCTATCTCTCAGGGATCACTGTTTTTGTTGCCTGGTGTCCAGCGCCTTGATAAATGTTGTTTCATATATTTTGTTCATTTCACTGAACATTTCAATGAACAGTGTTCATTTCACTGTTCATTTTGTTCACTGAAACTTTGGCTGTTTCAGTTCTTTCCTGGCTTTCCAATCCCTTTAACTACACCAAGGCTACAGTGAGAGTCCTCAAGAAACATTTTTTTGAAACAGTGAGTGGAATTCATCTTATAATTATAGAAGTCAGTCTATTTTAATTTAATGTACTTACTAATAGCTTTGTATTTATTTCTAACAGCATATTTTGAACTACTTTCTTATCTCACTTTCACTGTTGTTTACTTTCTCTGAACATTTCTTAATTGGTACAGTGTTTGGAAGTTACACATGTTAGTTTTATTATTTTGTTTGTTGCCCTACTAAGATCAACTTGCATGATTAACAAGTAAAAGTTTAAAGTTAATCAATTCCTATACTCTCCACCCAAATATTTTAATATTTTATGCTCCCTCTTGACTTACACCTAAATATTTAGCCTATTGTGTAAACCTCCCTAGATGTTGTTACTGTTGTTTTTAATAAATATTTGCAAAATTTACCCATATATTTGCCAATCTCTTTCCCATTTATTCTCTTGCATCTCAGAACAGTGCTGGGATGGCTTTCTTGATACCTGAAGTACAACATTATTTTATTAGAGCTAACAAACACTTTCAATTTCTATTACCTGGAAATGGTTTTATCTCATCTTACCTCAGTTTTCACAATGATTAGCATTGATGCCAAGGTGGGTTTTTTGTTTGTTTGTTTGTTTTCATTTTTGCTTTGGAATTTGCTGGATCTCTTGAAACTATGGTTGATGTTTTTCATCAATTCTTGAAAACTCTCAGCCAATTTTACTTCAAATATTCATTTTGTCCTATTTTCTTTCTTCTCTCTCTAAGATTCAAATTAAGTGTATGTTGACTGTCTTACTACTTCCTCTCTGTTCTTACAATTTCTTTTGTAGTTTTCATCTCTGTGCCTCTTCAAGCTGTGTTCTGCACAATATCTTTTGACATATATCCTAATATATTCATTCTATCTTCAGATGTCTTTAAATTTCCCATTAAAGTTCTCTATCCAATATTATAATTTATTAAGAATGCAACCAATATGATTGGGTTTCCTTAAATTCTAATCTTTTTCTTTCATTTACCCATTTATCAACTTTCCTATTTCATTTTTAATTATATTCATTTCTGTGCTGAGATCAACAAGTGTGTAAGTTGTTTGAACGTCGTAAAATGTCTGATAAAACCAATACTTAAAATTTTTATGAATCTGTTTCCACCATTGGTTTTTAGGTATCTGGTTCTTGTTCATCTGTTCACAGGTCTCATTTTGCTGTGTCCCTAGATATCTTTCCCTGTTGATGGGTCATTTTTCTTGATAAATGACATATTTGGAAGGATTCACCCACATTGCGGGAGAGCCATTTCCTTCTTCACATCTGTATGCCTGGAGACACCCCCAGTCAGGATTTGCTGACTATGTGTTCCATGACTTGGAGTCCCTCCCCATCCCAGCCACGTGGAAGTGGAAGCAAAATGTTCAAGTTTAGGAAAGAAGATGCAAGAATCTCTTTTGTTTCCACTTTCACTTCATTTGTTCTGCTTACTGCAAAGGTAGCTCTTTCTGTATATAGAACCCTGTATTGGGGGGTTACAGCTGGTTTAGAAATATTCTCTTTGATCCTGAATTTGTAGTCTCTTCAGGTGATGACTCTAAGATTCTTCATCATGGGCAAGCTCTGACCTTGACTGCTTCCATCTTTACCTCATGTTGCATGTGTAGAGAGGGCAAATGCCCTCACAGCAAACACAACTCCCATCCAGAGCCCATCCTAGAGTTTCCCCTGTTTTCAGGTCCTCAGTGTGTGTGTGTGTGTGTGTGTGTGTGTGATTTGATCTGGAAGTCAGAATCTACTCTATCCTTTACCATGAATTTGTTTATCTAATTAGTTTTAAAAAATCTTTATGGAATTCTCACTGATGATCAAATAAGACATCTTCCCAAAGAGAGTATAAGATGTTTTGACTATCTCATGTTCCTCCTCACACTTACCCTGTGTTTGCCAGTTATAACACTTTGATTCCCTGAATATAACAAACAAAACATTCTCCCATTTGGGCCCTGATAAAAGTTTTTTCTTGATTTGCCACATTTTGTCACTTTAATTTCCCTGAAAATGAAACAGACATTCATACCTTTGTGCCTTTGTTTCTATTATCTGCCTAGTTACCTGTCCATTGTATAGCACAACATCAATATGGTTCATTTTACTTTACTTGTTAATTATTCTGTGAAAAACTATATATTTAACTTCTCCTGTGTACAGAACTGTATGCTTGAAAATTTAAGGCATATATATATATATATATATATATTTGTATAATTAGAAAGATCATTATTTGTTTGGTTGTTACCTTTTCAAGAGGACAGAGTTATATCGATGGACTAAATTTTATTCACAAAATGTTTCAAAATCATATACAAAGTTCCTTGCTCTGTAAGAGGAACATGGTAAACCCTCAAACAAGTTTTTTTCTTCACTTATTAATAAATGTTAATTTCACAAAAACATATTGAGTACCCATTATGTGCAGGTACCATTTGAGCAGCTTGGAAACATTCATGAACTAAACAATAATCTTTCTTTCCCCATGAAGCGGTTCTTCTAATAGGAGGTGATGTTCAAAAATACTCAATAAACATAAAAATGCATCAGTTCTATAGAATGAGAAAAGATGATGAGTGCTATGACCAAGAGAAACAAGAAAAGTGAGAAAGGTTGGGGAAAGTGGTTGTGTCTTGTTGTAAGGGAGGTTCTTGAGCACAGCTGAAAAGACAGCAAGGGGGTCAGCACTGCAGATGCTCAGATGAGGATGGATCAGGGGTGGAGATAGACAAAGACCCCAATGGGAAGATGATGGAATATTCCAGAAGGCACTAAGCCTTGTGTGATGGAAATGTGTAATAGTGGGTGATTTGGTTGAGAGAGGCCTGGGGCCAGATCCTGCTGGACATGTAGGTCATCACGAGTGCTTCATCTTTTATTCAAAGGTCATAGAGAGCCTCAGTGGGTTTTGATAGGAGTGACATCTGATTTACTCTGTCAAAGGAATACTCCAGCGACTATGAGAGAACAAGAGAACAGCGACTGTTTAAGGAGCATGCACAGTTATCCAGGACAGACAGCATTTTGCAAAAATGAACAATTAAAAATGTTTTTTAAAAAAAAGAATGATTTCTGTGGGCAGATAAGCTGAGAAGAATATTTTAAAAATGTAAGTTTTGCCTCTTCGTTCTCTCACTTCATTTCATTCCAAGCAGGAGCACAGATCAAAAGAGAGAAGACAAGAGAGGCAAAGGCAGAAAATAATGAGAAAAGTTGCATTCCATGCTTGACTACACTTACCCTGTGGAAACCTAGTAGAAAATTCACTCAAGACAGACTTTGAAAGAGTGAGAGATTACAAGTGCAGGCCTTGAAGATGAAAATGGTTATAATCATATGTCCTGGTGGTTTCCAGGATTTCTGATCACCTGTGGTTTCACTGTGTTTTTTTAAACAGGTGGGGATCAGCTCCGTAAAATGCAGTGCTGCTGACAGCACATCTGTGATCAGTCAAGGAGACTGAAATTCAGTGAGGTGTTTTGACCATCACTTCCTAGAAATTCACAGCATAATGACAATTGCAGCTCTTTGCAGGGGTGGGTACTGTGGCCCTGGGTCTATGCAGTTAGTCACAGGGTGTTTCTTCTTAGACCAAGCCACGCAGATCAGATTTTGTTGTTGTTGTTTTTGTTGGCCACTCTGTGTGGCATGCAAGATCTTAGTTCCCCTACCAATGATCAAACCTGTGCTCCTTGAAGTGGAAGCCTGGATTCCTAACCACTGGACCACCAGAGAATTCCCACGCAGCTCATATTTAAATGAGACTGATTGCACTCCCTGGAGTGTATACTTCTCTAACTATGAACAGATTGCCCACTCGATATATTGATTTCACTTCATAAAGCAATCAGGAGCAAATAGATCAATGCTCATTTCAGTATTTATAACTGCTATAGAGAATGTGAGATTCCCCTCTCCCTGACAATAGAATTTCAGAACCTAGATATGCCTTCTTGTCCTACTTTTGTTGGTCTGTAAATGCAGAGTCTCAGAATTGGTAGGAGCCATTGCAGGGGCCACTAGCTTATGCAGTTTTTTTTTAATAACAACTTTATTGGGATATAATTGATATACAGGAAACCTCACATATTAATGTGTACTATTTGATGAATTTGGATATATGCAACACCCTTGATACCATCACCACCATCAAAAAATAGACCTATCCAACACTTCCCAAAGTGTCCTTGTGTCCCTTTTCTTTGTGGTAAGAACACTTAACCTGAAATAAACTCTCAACACATTTTGAAGTGAGCAGTACTGTGTTGTTAAGACCGGGAACTCTTGTACAGCAGACCTCCAGAACTGACTCGTCCTCACTGCAGTTCTTCCTGGATCTCTGCTTCCTCTGTCCCCAGCCTTCAGCCTCTGCTCCAGCTTGTAACATGACAGGGGTTGAGTTCCCCTCATGGGCAGTGCTCCATCTTCAGATGGTTCTAGCACTTGGACAAAATTCTGTATCCATCCTAATTTTAGCTCCAGGGCCATGTGGAATAATTTAAATCCTTCTCCCCTCAGAAAGCTCATTTGTTTGAAGACAATAGCTCTGTTGTCCTCCACATAGAGGCCTGTCATTCAGATGGAGGTTCTGTTGGAGCAGACCCTCACACCTGGTCTTTCCCTTACTGAGAGAAGTTAGGTTGGGAGACTGCAGACTAATTAGAGTGAAAGAAACTTTGTATATTTAGTTCTTGTCTGAGAGGAGAGGGTCCCTCTTTTGACAGCTCCTGCAGCTCTCAAAGTGTATAGTGTTGCTGAGATTTTAAAATAATTCTTTCCTCATTTTAATGAAGCCAATGACTATATATTTACACTTGTTTTCCTTTTCAGAAATTTCTCTTCTCCTCCTCCACAGCAAGTGTGAAATTGTCTATCTCTGAAAGCTAAACATGCCATTTTCCTAGGTATGCAAACTTGTTGTTATTTCACATTTCTGAATTTCAGTGTCTCCATGATACAGTACTTATCTCACATATTTTTTTGAGACATGATTGAGACAGGGTGGTAAAGCACTTAGCAAAGTTCTCTGCACTCAGAGAACTCACAAAACATATTTAGCTGTAATTTTATTATTATTAGTGTGCCAAAGTAAGATCCAGCTGCTCAGCACTGGAAAATCAGTACCCAAAGAGAGGCCAGTGTTGGTAGAAAGGAAAGTTGCTTTTAATCAGAATGCTTGTCATCTGGGGAGATGGTGGACTCTGTGTCCCCCAAAAACCATCTCTCAAAATTCTGCTTGGCCATGAAAGTCTTTAAAGAGAAGAAGGGAAGTAATCTCAGCTAGTCATTGAGATAGAGGTCCAGTCATAGCCATCCCTCACTGTGTGCAGTCTTGTGTGCAGGGCTGTCAACTCCTCATGATCTGTCTTTAGATGCTCTCTTGTTCACACAGTTTGTTCCTGAGATTACTGAAGGGGAAAGTAGGGAAGAGAGAGACCTGGTTGTCTGTTAATTACTTAATCTTTGTTTCTACTTCTTTTATCTACAGAAAGAACCAACAGATTATGCAAGGTATTGTGTGATCAAAAGATCTGAAAAGTGTGCTAGGGCTGGGGATGAATACAGCATGGGAGAGCCTGTTTTAAGGTTAGTAACAAGGCAAAAGGGGCCTCCTGCAGAGAGCTTCTCCTGCCAAAAGCTGCATATAGTAGTATATTTCTGTCCCAGGTAGCTATGTTTTCAGTTTACATGGGAAGAATCATTTTTGTTCACATAATTGGTGGCCCAATGAAAGTAACCAAGAGTTGTTGGAAACAGAGAGATATGTCCAGACTCAGGCCACTTCTATCCTTCAATTCTGCCCCTCTCAGTGCATTGGGCTTGCCAGGGACTTGCTTCTTCTTGGTATCAAGGAAGCTTCTGTAGTCCCAGAAACCAGTTTCTAAAATGAACGTTTCCAAAGTAGGAAGTAAGAATGAGAGTGAAATGGGCTTAATCATCGCATGTCTTCTCCTCATCTGTGAGGAAAACCTTTCCCAGGAATCCCCCACAATCCATCCTGTATCTCTCATTGGCTAGAAATGGACGGTAGGGGCATCCCTACTTGCAAAAGATTTTAGAAAACCATTTACCAGGACTTTTCTGACTCTTTAGTCTCTATATTGGTGGGGTGAGAAAGAAAAAATAAGTTGAGGTTATGTAAACACCCAAAAATATTTACATTTTTAAGTTAACACATTTCATCTTTTCCTCTGAAATCATCCATTCTGTGACCTTATTTTACCCTTTCTGTTGCCCTGATTTCAGTTACATAATTGGTAGTATCTTCTAAAATATTTTTTATTCTGATTGTTGCAAATTGAGGTGAATTAGATGATGTAATTACCAGATGTTATTATGATGCAGAATAAGTTTATACTTTGCACAAGGTCAGATGCCAGTTGATATTTCCCAGTTGATATTTCCCAGTTGATTTCAAGGTCAAAGGTGAGTCCCTTTAATGCAGGAAGTTTTCAGAGAGAGAACAAGTTGTCTCTGACAAAGAATGGGGCCGTGTTGCCACAAGCTGAAAGGACCTAGAAACAATTAAATTCATCACCTGCCCTTATTTACATTAAGTAGAGAACCAGTAATCCAGTCCAACAAAAATTATCAACTAAATTATGTACAAGTAAATTATTTTTTAGCAATGCTCAAAAGTGCTGCTTATTTAGTAAACAAATCTCCCACATGACTATTTTGTTTAAGACATTTAACACATGATACAGGCTCAACAAAACTTACTGAATCAAATAATGATAAATTTTGACATTGAAATATTTTTTCTTCCATGGTTATGGAGCAAAACTGATCAATAGGTTTAAATAGTTGCTCTTTAAAAGATTAACTTTTGTAAATGTCTCTGTTTTGGCTTGCAAAGTGTGTGTGTGTGTAAAATGTTAAAGTTTATTTTTCTACAGCAAAATGTTCCAAGAGATCTTAAATCAAAAATTAAAGTCTGTCTTTCTGGTAGACTTTTCTTTCTTAGGACATCTATTTCATGAATTGAGCTGAAATTGAGAAAAATGAGGGACAAGAGGGACAGAATTCTAGGAACAACACAGCAATGAAGAGCATGATCATGCTGGTTCCTAGTCTGCTTCTAGGCACTACTTCTAATTCAACGAGAGCTGGAGTGGTAGTGAATGAAACCCAGGACCAAGCAGTGTAGCTTCAGTGGCTTCAGGTGGCAAAAAAGAATGCTGGGCATGGGGGTGGGGTCTCCCATTTCTCTGAAAACATTGTGTTACTTAAACCATTCAATGAGGATCAAGGGACATGTTGTACCCATTTCATATTTTGGAGTGTGCAGGTTTGGAATATTTTCAGTACAAGATAAGATTTTCTCTGCTATTGCAAAATACCTCCACCAAGTGGATTCAACAATTTAGATACCAGAAAAGATGTCATAGTGGAAGAAATCGGCAGGAATGGTTATTAACATAGAAAGACAATCTGAGCACTTCTAGGAAGAAATGTTGTTACCTTGATGTTCTGTGTCCTGACTCTACAGGTGTAAATCACACTTAGTCAACTTTGTATCACTCTTTACTTGCATGCTCAATTTTTCAAAGACTTAGAACAATACATTAATATCTCAATATAATATTACCCATAATTCTTCATATTTTTCTGACATATGTTGATTTACATATTTCTATGCTATATTGTTTGGCTTCCAAAGTTCATATCTATTTAACTTCATTACATGCCCATTATGAAATTCAACAATTGTTTAAAACTCTGGAGTCAAACTGCTCCACCCCTAAGGACCAGAGGAAAGTTATCTCATCTCTCTTTATCTCAGGTCTCATGTATGTAAAATGGGCATACTATAAACTTCTTCACAAATGAAGAAGGAAGCAAACACCTAGCAGAATTCTTGTAGTGTTTAAACATAAATAAAGTTAGCAATTATTAGTATTGCCATTATTATCACTAATATTATTAGACAGCAAATATTAGCTCAGGATAAGTCTTGATATTCTTGTTTCAGAGAAAATTTTCCCATGAGACAAGTGAGAAACATGTTGACACTTACACATAAAGTCAAAATACTGGTGTGAGACCTACTTTGCCTCCTGTTGACTGCCTTAAGTTACGGACACAGCTGATTGCAGTGTACACGTACAATGCTCAAGACATTTATGTGAAAAGACTCAGTGAGTTGTACGTGGCTCACAGGGTACGTGAAGTCCTAATTTTATGACGATGAAATGCTTGGCACTATTCCTTCTATTATGCATATAGACATTTGCATTCCCCAGAAGAGTAATATTCATTGACATTCTCTACCCTCTTCTTGTTTTCTGGAGGGTGACCAACTATTGATCAAGGAGCCAATCAAATAAGAGATTTCAAATTCAACCTTTCATATAAGGTGTGTTGAAATGGTTAAAATTACTTTTTTAAATCAGAGCCTTAAAAACTGTGATGAGATTTATTCTGATGAACATAAACAATTCAACAGTACATGTTTCAAATAAATAAAACAGTAAGCTCTTGGTCAACATTGAAGAAGAGCTTCACGTTATTGTCCTTCTCATATGGCACTTTGTTGAGGGATGGAGAAAGAGCCCATGACAGAGTATAATGGGAAAATAGAAAGAGAGAGAGAGAGAAAAGAAGGAAGGAAGGAAGGAAGGAAGGGAGGAAGGAAGGAAGGAAGATAGGAAGGAAGGAAAGGAGGAAGGAAGGAAGATAGGAAAGGAGGGAGGGAGAAAGGAAGGAAGGAGGGAAGGAGAGAAGGAAGAAAAGGAGAAATGGGGAAAGGGAAGAACGAAGAAAGAAAGAAAACAAAAAGGGAATAAAGCCTCTGTGGGCTGATAGGATGAAACATTCATTACTTTGTGGGAAAGCAGCCAAAGTGATTTAAACGTCAATACTCCATACTGAAATCAAAGAGAATGGGACAGAAATGCCAATGCAACTGCATGGAGAGCTCTGTGAAAGAGAGTACTGCAAAAGAATATTTTGATTGAGACACTTAATGGCAATTCAAACAGACTAATTATGAATTAAGGTACTAAAAATGCATGTGATTTCACTTCTGAGGCAACAGCTGAATTTTTATTTCTAGATGCAATATTTGGCTACTCATCATAGTATGATTGGGACAATATAACTTTATTGTGTAAGTGATTTTTTGCCAACAATGTGAAAACTGAATTTCAGAGCCTGCTTATATGCAAAATGGAACTCATGCAAGATATGGGTCTCCCTTGTCTCTTTTGCATTTATAAACAAATCACATGAAAACTAATGTTTTTCTAAAAATATTGTTGTTAGAGAGCATTATTCTCACAAAAGTAAGTAAATCAATCTTGACGACATTCATTTAATGGATTATGTTCAAATTCAGTTTTCTTTTCCAGGAAAGCTCGAGGAACAGTTGTGACTATAAACAAGGTCTAGAGCAACAACAAAAATTGAAGTTATTGAAATTTATATTTTAAAATCCCTTGATAGCATTTACTTATGTTTAACCTCTCTTTAATATAAAGATGTGTAAATTTACATATTATATATATATATATATGTATATATAGTCACATAGTTTAGATCAGTGAGGAAGAAAATTTACGTGTTTGAGGTGCTATGATTCTGGCTGTTGCATGGGCTAGTTTTTAAAATAGAGTGAATGAGGACAACTAACTCATTCTAAAAACACTTATTGGGCTTTGTTTATAAATAATTCTTGATCTTATTCTAGTTTTTTCTCTTTGTTATTATGTCCTCATCTACCCATTGTAGAGTCCCATTTCTCTTGTATTATATAGAAATGCCCAAATCAAAGTGATACCATATCAAATTTCATCTCATTACACTCTCAAGAAAAGTGAATCATAGGTTATGCAATTCTTCAAATAAAATAAATACAACAAAATCACTCTGAAATTGGTTTAGAATACTAACTTGAATATATTTTTTCCATTGATTTGAAAATAGCTAATCTTAATTGTGTAATGAGGTCATATTAAAATAAAATTCTATAATCCATAAAATCTTATTTTAATAAAAGGAAAATAGAATCAGTGCTCTAATAAGGGTAACGTTTAACAAAAATGTTCCCATTAATGGGCCCTTTTGTATAAAATATTGAAAATTTTATATAATTTAATTATCTAGGCATTTTTAAACTTCAGTCTGTTATGTATCAAAGACTGAAAATAAATATCAAATTTTATAGAGATTTAAATTCATCTTTTATGATAAATTAGGAACATTTTATTGTGTATATTACATTACATAGTTAACTCCAAACACATATTCAGGTGGCACAATTTCATAGTAATAAATCTAGTTACAATGTAATATTTCCCATGGAAATAATAAATTAATTTAATTTATGTATTTATAGTTTTTTGGAACTTTCTGATTTGACCAGTTTTTAAGGAATTTGGTAAAAGCTAAACACACAGAAAGTCACGAGTGTCTTATCTCAAAAGTTATAATACTATTATAGTAAGTATATTTAACAGAATTCTTCTTACTGCTACCTGTGTAGATGACCATGGAGATTAAACAAATACCCTGGCCCTAAATAGCATAAAACATTTAGATGTAAATAAAAGAAAAATATTCCAATCAAACATGAATTAATAACATTTTAGAGTATCTTTTCATTGCAAATGGCCTTACTAAAAACTACTGACCATAAGAAAGCCAGGTCTGATGGGAGAATTTTTCATCCATTAATAGGATGGTGAAGGAAAGAGTCCAAAGGGATGGTCAGTTGGTCCTGATTAGTGGATACATCATGGTGCTTCTAAAGTTTTGCTCTATTACTTTCTAAGTGCACACCTGAAGCCTGTCCCTTGTTAATTAAAATTTTTGAAGTTTTAACATTCTGAACTCCATTTTGAATTCTAACCTTGAAATCTCCCTAAGATACTGGATAATAAAGTATAGTCATAAAAATGGAAATCTTTGGAATCAAAAGACTCCATTTTAGCATCTAAGACTCATTCTTTACATGACCTCACAGGGTTAAAGAGAAAAAAAAAACTTTCTATCTTGTCTATCTGATGGAATCCTATTATTCCTATTGTTCCAATACTTTGCTTAAATAACACTTACATTAAGACTCTTTCCCTGACTGCCTTCTCTCTGCCAATACATCAGAAATATTTTATCACACTCTCTGCTGAGCTACAATGAACCTTATCCATGATAACTCTGTTGCATTTTATGCCATTATAGTCATTTGTATCCATATCTGCTCCCCTGATTAGCGTGCACTTTGAAAAGAGCAAGAATTATGTCCCCTTTCATGTCCTATCTTGTCTCTTTGGTATAATACCTGGTACAAATAAATGCTTCAGTAAATATCTGTGAGTTAATTTGATTTCTAGATAAACTCTTTCCATGGATTTTTGTCCACAGCCTCACTTCATTGAAGGAAAAAACCAAAACAAAACAGAAAACATTTTTTATGGCCTGAACCGGGTCCTCTAAAATGCTTATATTTAAGTCCTAGTCACCAGTACCTCAGAATGTGACTGTATTTGGAGATAGGATATTACAGAGGTAATTAAGGTAAAAGGAGGTCATTTTAATCCAAAATGTGACTGGTGTCTTTATGAGCAGGAGTCCCCAACCCCCGGGCCGTGGACTACTACCAGTCCATGGCCTGTCAAGAACTGGGCTGCACAGCAGGAGGTGAGTGGCAGGAGAGGTAGCGAAGCTTTATCAGCGCTCCCCATCACTCCCCGTTCGCTCCCCATCACACCCCCATCGCTCTCCATCACTCCCCATCACTTCCCCATCACTCCCCATCACTCCCCAATCACTCCCCATTGCTCCCCATCTCTCCTCATCGCTCCCAATCTCTCCCCATCTCCCCCATCACACCCCCATCTCTCCCCATCACTCCCCATCACTCCCGATCACTTCCCATCACTCCCCGTCACTCCCCATCGCTCCCCATCACTCCGCATCACTCCCCATCACTCACAAGCACTCCCCATCACTCCCCCATCACTCCCCCATCACTCCCCGTCACTCCCCATCACTTCCCATCTCTTCCCATCAATCCCCATCACTCCCCATCACTCTGCCATTGCTCCCCATCACTCCCCATCACTCCCAATCACTCCCCATCACTCCCCACCACTCTCCCATTGCTCCCCATTACTCCCCATCACTTGCCATCACTCCCCGTAGCTCCCCGTCACTCCCCCATCACTCCTCATCACTCCCCATCACTCCCCCATTGCTCCCCATCACTCCCCATCACTCTCCCATCACTCCCCATCACTCTCCCATCACTCCTCATTGCTCCCCATCACTCCCTCATCACTCCCCATCACTTCCCATCACTCCCCATCACTCCCTATCACTCCCCATTGCTCCCCCATCACTCCTCATTGCTCCCCATCACTCGCATTACTGCCTGAACCATCCCCCAACCCCCCCATCCCCCCATCCGTGGAAAAATTGTTTTCCAGGAAGCCGGTCCCTGGTGCCAAAAGGTTGGGGCCTGCTGTTTATGAGGACACAGACCCACACATGGGGAAGATCCTGTAAAGACACAGAGAAGACAGCTATCTACAAGCCAAGGATAGATGCATCAGAAGGAAATGACCCTGCTGACACCTTAACCTTTAACTTCTAGCTTCCAGAATTGTGAGAAAATAAATTTCTATTGTATAAGCCACCCAGTCTGTGGTATTTTATTATAGCTGCCCTAGCAAACTAATACAGATTTTGGTACAGGGAATTGGGGTGCTGCTGTAACAAATACACAAAATAAAAGTGGATGTGGCTTCAGAACTGGTTAATGGTTAAAGATTGAAAGAACTTTGAGGTACAAGTTAGAAAATACCTTGATTGTCTTGAAGAGAATGTTGGGTGTTGAATATGGGTGTTAAAGGAGATTCTTGTGAAAGCTCTAAAAGAAAAGAGGAGAGCAGTAGAGAAATTTTCTATCACCTTAGTGATACACATACATCATCATGAACAGAATATAGGTAGAAATATGAGCATTAAAGTTGCTTCTTGTGATGTCTCAGATTAAAGGAAAACTGTGTTATTACAACCAGAAGAAAAGGTGATTCCTGTTATAAAGTGGTAAAGAGCTTGTTTTCTACTGTTTTGTGGAAAGTGGAACTTGTAGATGGTGAAGTTTGATAGGAGATGTCTAAGCAAAATATTGCAAAGGTGCAGCCTGGTTTCTTCTTGCTGTCAATAGTAAAATATAAAAGGAGTGAGATAATTTGAAGAAGAAATTGTTAAGCAAAAAAGAACTAGAACTTGATTATTTGGGAAATTCTCATCCTTTGGATTGTACAAAATTAGAATGTTCTAGAGAGAACATCAAGATGTAACTAGAAAACAATTTCCTGAAGAGATTATAGTGTGTAACTTATGGATACAAGCATCCACCTCAGAAGCCAGGAGTAGAGATCAAAGGTATATAGAAAAGATATAAGGAGGATCCTCTTGTCTGAATGGCTTGATCCCCTGTGAATTACATGGAAGACCAACAAGTTTTTCGAGAAATTTTTAGCAACAGAAAAGCTGCTGCTTTAACTAAAGGAGACAGAAATAGGACAGAATGAAGGAAGGCTGTGAGACTTCCGGAGGTCTACAGGATGGGCCAATAGGGCTACAAACATAATCTCTCAAGGAAAGAGAAGTATGACCCTACAGGTGGTCCAGAGGTTGGCAATGCTGCCACTCCCACCATAGGTCAGAGAGCAGATGTTCATATTCTCAAGATTTAAAACCTAATGGAGGGCTTCCCTGGTGGTGCAGTGGTTGAGAGTCTGCCGCCGATGCAGGGGACACGGGTTCGTACCCTGGTCTGGGAAGATCCCAGATGCCGCGGAGTGGCTGGGCCCGTGAGCCATGGCCGCTGAGCCTGTGCGTCCGGAGACTGTGCTCCGCACCAGGAGAGGCTACAACAGTGAGAGGCCCATGTACCGCAAAAAAAAAAAAAAAGAAAAACCTAATGGAATTTGTCATACCAGGTTCCAGACTTGCTTGGGACCCATGACACCTTTCTTCTCTCCAATTCTCCATTTTGGTATGAGGCTGTCTATCCTGAGACTGTCTGAATACTGTAGTTTGGGAAGCAGATAACTTGTCTGGTTTCACAGGTTCATGGCTGGAGAGGAATTTTCCCTCAGGATGAATCACAACTCGAGTCTCATTCATACTTGATTTAGATGATATTTAGATGAGCTTTTGAAATTAGAGTTGATTCTGGGATGGAATAAGACTTTGGTGGCTGTAATAATGGAGTGAATATATTTTGTATGTGAGAGAGACATGAATTTGGAGGGTAAGAGGGAGGAGTGTTATGGGCAGAATCTTACCCCGTCCCAATTTATATGTTGATATCCTAACTCCCAGAATATGACTGAATTTGGACATAGAAACTTTACAGAGGTAATTACGGTAAAATGTGCTCCCTGGTGTGGGCTTTAATCTTATATTACTGGTATATTATAAATTAATACACCCAGGTTGCCTACCTCAGTACTTTTTTTTATGTTAAAGAGAAATACAGTATATTCTACTGAAGGCATTAGTGTTTGGGGCTTTTTCAGTGACAGGTAATTAAATCACATCTTATATACTCCTGCAAGTTGGAGAATGAGATAAATCACAAAAATGTCATCAGACTTCTCAATGGAAACTTAAAGCCAGAAGTAGGATCTATTCAAACTTACAGGAGAAAATACTTTCAAACTAGAAATCTGTATCAATCAAATTAAGAATCAAACAAAACAGAAGTACAAAGAAATGGATGTTCTCAGGTATGCCAATGTACCCTTCCTCAAAGACTACCAGAAGAAATGGTCCTCCAAAACTAGGGAGTAAAACAAGAAGCAAGCCATGAGGTCAAGTAGCACAAACTTCTATCATGATGCTGAAGAGAGGCTCCAGGGCAAAAATCTGGCAGCTGGTTTTTAGAGCGACAGTCAGATTGTAGCTGGGGAATGAAAAGACATTTAGGGTGGGATTCAGACTATTCAACGAGTCATGCGCCAACAGCATTGAGCAATTAGAAGCAAAGACAGCCCAATCACTAAGGATACAAGCTGTAAACATGATGAATAGCTAGACTGTGTCTTACTGACTAGATAGATATTAGCCCAACTCAGGGCTGGCTTCATGGGCACACAGTTTGTGCAGTGTACACTTGCTCTTTTGGAAGCTCTCGGTTCCCTGTTCACTGTTTAATGTTCTGTTTTTCAGTCATTACGTTTTTAATAATTTATCTCTGGACCTGTGTTTTGGTGGGAAGTCTGATAAACCCATGGGGCACATATGATGTGATGATCATCACCTGCGTGATCCACCAGGTGGTATCATGTGACATGCAGGCTGAGGCCCTGGGCATGGCCGGTGGTAGGCAAGGCAGTGTACACACCCTGCAGCTGGACTGGAGGTCCTGTGTGCCGAGTCAGGGCAGTCTGGGTGCTGACCCTGAGCTCAGATGAGTCCCAGCAGCAGCAGCAGAGATAGCAGCCTTGCCTTGGAGAGAGCAGGCACTCCACATGGGGGTAGTTTTCTCTAGTTTTAAAAACCAGTGCAACATTGTAAAACAAATACAATCTGAGAGATAGAAATTAAGTTTAAAGATTGTCACTTTTGATAAAAAATGACCCTATTTTCATGTTGAAGTGTTCTTACAGTAAAAGACATATCAATAAATGCATAAACATGAATTTTGAATTATATAAAACTCATGAAACCATTTTTACTTCTAGTACAACCACAAGTTACAGGAGATAAAAGAGTAAACATTAAAATGTCATTCATTGCATAAATTTACACTTAAAATTAAATTCAGACTTATATGAAACTGATTTGTATGAAGTTAATTTTTTAGAAAAATTGTCTCATAAGAGCTATCAGCTCTCTCTATATCAAAATTTACTTTCTGAAATGACTTATCAGAATGTATTCCAATGTTGTCATTGCCTATAAAAGACTCAGTTCCTGTAGCAGTTGTATCAGTAGAAAGCTCTTTTTCAAAACTAAAAATTATCAAAAATTACCATGACCAAAATCATTTTCAATTATATTGATCAAAAATGAAGTGGTTAAAAAAATAAATTTTTTGAAGTAGTAAATGAACTCACAGAAAATAGATCCAGTAAAATCTTATAATCAGTAGCATACTACATTAATAAAGTAATATTATTTATTTATACTATTTAAAATTATGATACCAGAAATATTATTTTTGTAATTTGTAAGTTTAGGTCATAATTCATATAGCACTATTACCCGTACTATGTTTTATAAGTAATAAAGTGTCTTTTAAGGAATGGACTTTTTAAATGTGTACTTTTAATATCTTTTAAGAAATGGACATTCAGAATGAGTTGCCAACTTACACCCATTCTGATGGCCACTATCAAAAACAAACAAAAAAATCCCCCAGTAAATAGCAAATGTTGGTGATAATGTGGAGAAATCAGGTCCCTTAGGCACTGCACTCACTATTGAAAAAAGTATAGAGTTTCCTCAAAAAGTTAAAAATAGAATTATCATATGATCAAGTTCTCCTACATCTGGTTCTATCTCCAAAAAATTGAAAGCATATCTTGAAGAGATATTTGCACAGCAATATTCTTTGAAGCATTATTCACAATAGCTAAGAACTGGAAGCAGTCCAAATGCCCATTAATAGGTGAATAAATAAAGAAAACTATGGTTTATACATACAATGGAATATTATTCAGCCTTCAAAAGGAAGGAAATACTGACATGATATAACGTGGATGAACTTTGAGGACATTATGCTGAGTGAAATAAGCCAGTCACAAAAGGACAAATGCTATATGGTATCCTCCTTTTCTTCATTAAACAGCTTGGATCAGATTCCAGGCACTGCTGAGCTGAAGGTAGATCAATACTGCTGAAAATAGGGAGATTAAGTGACCCTCTAGAGAGTGAATGGTGGAACACGAAGCCCCTTCCCTTACTTGGCTACAGAAGCACTGATACTGAGGCCTCTGTGTCCTGATATTTCCCACCTGCCCCTTGCTTTCTCACCAAAGAGAATGGGAGTTTTGTCTTTTGAAAAATAAATAAGCCCTAGAGTGGAGGGTAAAAATAAAAACTAAAGATATTCCTTCCTGGTGCCCTCCCTCTTTTAATATTCACTGTTTATGCTCTAGGGTTGTTACACACATGTGGTGATCAGATTACCTATTACCATCTTCGAATGTATAGGAACACCACTTACCAGGATTCCTTATCCTCATTGTTTTCTCTTAGGTGGAGCAGAACTCCTAGGAACTTCCTGAGAAAAGATACATGAGCTGTGTTACTTATAAATTTTCATTAGTGAAAAAGTCTTCTTTTTTTAGCCCTATGTTTCATATAGTTTATTTTGCTATAAAATTCTAGGGATAAATGTCTTTCAGAATGTTGAAAGCATTGGTCCAGTTTCTTCCATCTTTCAATGAGAGTATGTAGATTACTGATTCCATTATGACATATAATCTTTCATACTCTTTTGTATCTTTATCCCCATATCCTTAGAGTTCATTTTCTTATTGTTTTTATGTCCCTATTAAAATAGCACTTTAAAAAAAGGCCTGTTACAACCCCCATTTTCTCCCTTATGCACTTCATTGTATTTCTGTTTATTATCTCCAGAGAAGACTCCTCTAATCTCCTGCAGGGAGTATTGGGTATATGGATGAGGCTTTGGGTTTTCTCAGAGCAAAGTGGGAAAATGATTTAGAAGATTAATCATTCAGTGTGTAAAATTTCACTCAATTCTTCTGTTTTGGATTGTTCTTCCCACAACTCTCAGGGGTCATTTTGTGTTCAGCTCCTGACAAAGGACCATGTCTTCCTCCCTGGCAAGTCAGCCACAAGTCCAAGGTGGGAAAAGGGACAGGGTATCTAACTACTTCTTACAAGATATAGCCAATTATTTTGTTTTAAGCTCATCTGCAATTTATTTTGAGAATCCCTGAGCTAATAGTGGTGATGGTGGTGGTGCTGTGTTTGTGTGTGTGTTTCAGTGTGTCTTAGACGAGAGAAGGAAGAGAAAGGAGTGACCAATTGGCTGCATAAAAGTTGTCAAAATAAATCAAGTTAAGAATATAGAAGATAGACAACCTACAGACCTGGAGAAAACATTTGCAAATGATGCAACTGACAAGGGCTTAATTTCCAAAATACACAAACAGCTCATACAACGCAACAACAAAAAATCAAACGACCCAATCAAAAGACGGGCAGAAGGCCTAAATAGACATTTCTCCAAAGAAAATATACAGATGGCCAATAAGCACATGAAAAGATGCTCAATGTCACTAATTTTAGAGAAATGCAGATCAAAACTACAGTGAGGTAGCACCTCATACTGTTCATAATGGCCATCACTAAAAAGTCTACAAGTAACAAATGCTGGAGAGGGTATGGAGAAAAGGGAGCCCTGTTGGTGGAAATGTAAATTGATACAGCCACTATGGAGAATGGAATGGAGGTTCCTCAAAAACCTAAAAATAGAGTTGCCATATGATCCAACAATCCCATTTCTGGACATATACCCAGACAAAGCTATAATTCAAAGAGATACATGCACCCCTGTGTTCATAGCAGCACTATTTACAGTAGCCAAGACATGGAAACAACCTAAACGTCCATCGACAGATGAATGGGTAAAGAAGATGTGGTACATATATACAGTGGAACATTATTCAGCTGTAAAAAAATGAAATAATGCCATTTACAGCAACATGGATGGACCTAGAGATTATCATACTAAGTGAAATAAGTCAGACAGATAAAGACAAGTACCATATGGTATCGCTTACATGTGGAATCTAAAATACAGCACAAATGAACCTATCTACAAAACAAAAACAGACTCACAGACATAGAGAACAGACTTGTGCTTGCCAAGGGGGAGGTGGGTAAGGGTGGGAAGGATTGGGAGTTTGGGGTTAGGACAGGTAAAGTACTATACATAACATGGATAAACAGCAAGGTCCTACTCTATAGAACAGGGAATTATATTCAGTATCCTGTGACAAATCATAATGGAAAAAAAATGTGAAAAAGAATATATTATACATATATATATGAATATGTATACATATATATAACTGAGTCACTTTGCCATACAGCGGACATTAACACAACATTGTAAATCAACTATACTTCAATAAATTTTTTTTAAAAATTAAGAAAAGAATATACAAGATAAACAATATGCTAGAGGGCATGACTCTCAAAGTGTTCCTACAAATGCATAGCTTCAGAGTTCAGAGGCAATTAGGTGGCCAATATTCATATTTTCTTTAAAAACCCATTTTTGCTTTAAAGAAAACCAAAATTTACATTCTCTTCTATATTATATCAATTTAGCACTAAAATATTGTAATGACTTTACATTAATGGATGTTCTAGGAAGTGCTCCACATTCATCACATGGCAGTAAATATATCAGGGAATCCTGCTGCCCATCCATTTTTAGAGGTAAGTGTTACTTTAGACTTGAGAAATTGGGCTAAGCTCAAATCTAGATATATAAGCTATGCCATGTATAAACCTAGGAATCTTCAACTTAAGGTACCAATCACTAAAAAATGACAGAGTAGTTAAACTTTCAGTAACTACCATTGTCAATTTCCGCATCACTGATAAATTGCTTCTGTAACATTATTGCACATTGACTTACTCCTTGAAGCATGCGCCCTTCAAAAATTTTAAAAAAAAAATTTCTAAATGATACTTGCTTTGGCACAATATATTTAATGTGCATTTTTATAAAGCCACACAGTTATATCTATTATTAATCATATTAAATATTATGTAGAAGTGGAGTTCACACAGATTAATTAATTTTTTATGATCTCAGGTATTGTATATATCAAATACCTCTCAACCATAGTGAAATACAAGAAAATAACTCAGAGCAGGAGTATGTGTCACTGGGATTTGAATGATCCTTTCTATATCAGCTAAGGGTATTTTCTAAATCATAAGGAAAATATTTCTAACATAAAACCCTTATATGGAAAGATATGAGCTGGATCAGAGAGTGGGGAAAATCACCATTATATACATATAGGAAACATTTCTTCCTCTGAGGTTCAAGATAAGTGAATTCACACATGGAAAATGTAAAGACATTAAACTTTGAAATCACATACCTTGCTAAGCTCTGAGCTGTTCTATCCCATGGCAGCTCTGGATGTCCCTCAAGGTTTGGTGGGATTTTCTCCTCTTGTGGACTTATAGCACCTTCTGAATGTGTCGGAAACAGCTGTGCTCTGTGACACAACCATCTCTTCCTTCTCCAAACTGTGTGCAACTTTTAATGCCAAACTTGTTTTTTTCTTATCCCTCCCCCTCTCATTTTCTACTCCTTATTTTGGCCTTCTCTTTTCTCTTAATTCGCATGTTTCATCGACAAGTACGAAAGGTTTTTGCCTCACACTGTCAGCATCTGGCACTTCCTACTTCCAGGTAATCCAGGCTCCTTGCCTCCTGATTCCAGCTCTATGTTTCTTTATTTTAATAAACACTCTTGGGCTTCCCTGGTGGCGCAGTGGTTGAGAGTCCGCCTGCTGATGCAGGGGACACGGGTTCGTGCCCCAGTCCGGGAAGATCCCACATGCCATGGAGCGGTTGGGCCCGTGAGACATGGCCACTGAGCCTGTGCGTCTGGAGCCTGTGCTCCACAACGGGAGAGGCCACAACAGTCAGAGGGCCGCGTACTGCAAAGAAAACAAAAAAAACCACTCTTCTTGATTACCAGCGGAACAAAACATGAGTATCCCAAGCATGCCCCCTTCAAATTGATGACCTTTAATATTTGTTCAGCATGTAGAGGGGAGGAGACGCCAGGATGGAAAGCAGAAGAGGACCCAGCAGTCCCAGAGGTGGGTAACATCCACCCGTGATGTCCAACATTCCAGCTCTGGATGCAGACTTGCACACACTAGGAAGAGAAATCAGTGTTCTTCTAAATTCCTTTCATTACATAAAACATGTCTAAGATTTTTTTCAACAAGTCAATGACTTCTAGTTTAGGGAAATAGAGTGTCTTTTGTAGAGTGCTTCTTATTTCATTGGGTTCTGGTGAAACTTGTACTGACTTTTTTGTTTGCTTTTTACCATAGTGATGAGAAGCAGCTGCAGAGAGATGCTAGAAGAGTGAAAGGAAGCCTTTAGCACGGCAATAATAACAGTCCTCTTAGTGTTATTATGTGCTTACTACATGCCCGCTCTTTTAGGCACTTTTTTCCATATAAACTTTAATTCTTCTAACAATTGTATATGTGTCTATTATTCTTCCCATTTCACCGAAAAGGAGAAATTAAGTGTAAAATATTAATTCAACTTGCCCAGCATCACAAAGATAGTAAATAAGGACCAGATTCAAATCCACGATGTGACCCATGGGTCCATAGTAAAAATAAGTTACTGTGCTTTAATTTTTAGAAAAAAAATTTTTACTCTTTACAGTTAGATGATCCTCACCAAAGAAACACAGGAGCACATGCTAATAGCTAAAACATCATTCTTTGATTCTTTTGTATCCCTGTATATGTCTCAGTGTCTTGGCTTAGCTATTGTTTTTAGCAAATATGTCATAGAATCAAGGTTTTGTGTCTCCTGCCACTTTATTTCCTTCAGGCAAACATAGCTGTAGTTTACCTTAGTGATTTATCAAAATTTCTTATCAATTCATCAAACTCCTCCAAAGCTGCTCTCTTTAAAACTGGGGGAGATTCACTTTGTCAAAATAATTACAGAAGCTGAAGTTAGAAAGGGTTGCTACATCTCTCTTTAGGTGCTGGGATCATTTTTAAAATGCCAATTTCGGGCTTCCCTGGTGGCGCAATGGTTGAGAGTCCGCCTGCCGATGCAGGGGACACGGGTTCGTGCCCCGGTCCAGGAGGATCCCACATGCCGCGGAGCGGCTAGGCCCGTGAGCCATGGCCACTGAGCCTGTGTGTCCAGAGCCTGTACTCCACAACGGGAGAGGCCACAACAGTGAGAGGCCCGCGTACCGCAAATAAATAAATAAATAAATAAATAAAGTGCCAATTTCATTTGTACCTATAAAGTTTAAAAGATACTTAGTTCACCTAAACTTTCTAGCTGACACAAAGTGGAATTCATAGGCCTTGAATTGCATTCATGGAAGGTAACAGGCTCACTTCTGTGTGCCTTGTACCATGACTGATTTTCAGATGCTCTTTGGCAAACCATTTGCCACCTAATTGAAAAAAAGAATTCTCCATCTCTTCAGACTGGGTAAGGTGCTAACTTAGAGCAAAGTAGATTTTCTCCTAATTAGAAAGAATCCAAATGCATTAGAGAATAGATGTGAGCAGCAAACAATGGCTGAATACAAGCAGTTTAGCCCCTCTGGTGTAGTTGACATCATATTTTTCTGTAGCACGGTGGTTTCCAGAGTTAGGAATTTACAACCAATAAAGCTTCAATAAAACATCTGATGACTAATATAGGGTTTTATTTTATTTTTTTATTTTATTAATATTTTATTTCCTAGCAAGAACACTTAAACACATACCTACACACATGCACACAAGGACCACCACCACCATACCACATAAACACAAATATTACCATTTACAGTCCAGCCTTATGAAAATTTCATTACAATGTTCCAATTTTTCTCATTTTCTCATGAATATAAGAAAATGCAGAATAGGAGTTGTCAGAAGAATCATTAGTTTGTAGATCATAAAGGCACAAATGAAGTTCTAAATTCTGCTGAGAAGAGAAATTCAATACCTGGATATTATATTTTGAACATATCAGACATCCAGGTATTTGGACATTTATTCATTCAATAACTATTTGTAACATTTTTATTAAGTATCAAGTCTAAGTCAAGGAATGACAGCTACATAAGTAAGTGAGAAGAAGCAAGATGTTCAGACATATACATTCATGACGATGATATATATTCTGTGTCTGCAAAGTTTATTGTGCAACCGAAACATCAATCGAATGTAAGATAAAAACACTTCAATGAATTTGACAGAGTTAACATTTCATATTTAATTAGAATCTTGTGGCTGGAATGAGATACGGGAGAAAATAGCAAGAAAGAGAAGTTGGGAGATAGGATACTGCATAGCTTAGTAATACATAAATAAGAAATGTGCTAGGGTCCTGATGTTAGGGAATCCTAGTACAAACAATCCTTAGTGTTTATTAGGAATCAAAAAGTGTCTCAATTAAGTCATCTAAATTGACAAGAAGGTACAAGAAACAGCTTTCTAAAACAATGCCTCAGAATCTTAGTTGGTTTAGGAAGTATAATATACGGCCAAGGAGAGAGAGAGAGATTATAAGAATTGCCTTTAGTATATGTGGATGTGTCTGTGGGTAAAGTATTGGATTGTGTCCACAGATAGGAATTCTGGTTCCAAACGTTTTGTGTGTACATCAACCTGCCTCAATTTTCCTTTCTGTAAAGTGAAACTTAATCTGTCTCTTAAGGACACCATGTTAATAAAAAGGTCTAATAAAAATGTATGGCCAGATACACACATGTGTATAAATTTGTGCTCAGAACAGGTGTGGCAAATGTATTTCAAGTGTGTGAACATCAATATTCTGAGTAGTGATTGTTCTTGGGAGCAGCGAATTGAGACAGGAGCTAAACAAGCTATCAAATACGCCAAAATCCATTCCCAGTATTATAAAAACAGCGTATCATTATAGAACGCACTGGCAGAGGTCAATGGTAGCACATTCATATGCAAAAGCCATACACAATTCTTTCCAAATACTCTCTGCTTCACCTTTCCACTGACTGTAATAGCTGTAGTCCCTAGGTAACTTTTTGTTTTGTTTTGTTTTTAATGATGTGATGAAACCTGATTATTTTCTTTTCAGACTTATTTTTCACAGTTTCCTTTGAACCATCTACATGAGATCTAACAGAGGGAGAACTAACTTTGTTGCTAGGGGCAACCTAAAGAAACAACCTCTAATGTGTGTGAAACAGGCTTTCCCCTCAAAAGGACTGCCAGTAATGACGTCCAGGGTAGATGTCTCTAACAGGTAGTGGCTCATCAGTGGATTTATCTCAACCTCAGAGATAAATCCTATGTTCTCAACCTCAGAGCATCTTCAACCCACTGAATAGCTAATTGTACCCCAGAAATACCCTGTTTCTCTGCCCTCCCAACCTCTTACTGATGATTAGATTAATAATTAGAAAAACTTAGTTTGCACCAGGCATCTGTCAAGCACTTGACAATGTTAACTCACTTATTCCACTAGACAACTTTGTGAAGTAGGGACTATTATTATCTCCGTATTATAGAAGATAAAAGTAAGAAATAGAGTATGTAATTTGCCTAAATTTGAGTACAACTCAAGCTGGGATCTGAATCCAGGTCATCCACATGTAATGTGGGCAACCCCACTGCTAGACTGATGTCCCAAGACTTGAGGTGGGGATTTGTGTAGGGTGAGCAATAAATTCATCTGATTATGTTTTAAACTTATTCTCTAAATTCACTGATGAGGTATGGTTCTATTGTTTTGCTTGTTTACTTAAAAGTAACTATTTTGTTTAAGCTTATTATTCTTCATATAACTACTTGATGTCAAATCCAGTTGGGACTGAGTTTATGGCAGGTGGTCAAGGGATACCTTACCTGGACACACACCTCTCCATTTCTAGGTCAGCTTTTAGATTATTCAATAACACCCCCTATTGCTAGATCTGTGTACTGGTGCAGGTCTTTAAATATCTCCTTGTGGCTCAAGGCAAATGTCAGGGGACTTACCTTTGTCTTCTGACTTGGAGGAGGCCCACATCTGCAATCCTCTAATTGCAGTTGAGTCAATGCAATTATAATGTAGTTATAGTTGAGTCAACTATTATAGTTCTGAAGGCCTACATGTGTGAGCCCCCTAAGATCTCCCACTGCCATGTCCTCTGCTTCCCTGGCTGGGCTTATCTGCTGATATTAGAGGCACAAAGTAAGCTTGTCACGTGTTTACTTCAAGCCAGCTATGATCAAAAGCCCCAAACATAAGCTAAAAAGATACCTTAGTGGAATCAACATCTGGTAGATAATACTTAAATTACCTGCAATCCTGCTTTTACATCCTAGTAGGCTAAAATCAATCTTCCCTTTACTGGGAAAAATACAATAAACTGTGACTTTCGCAGTGTGAGTTGTTGGTTTCAAACTTTTAAAACTAAATCATATTTGTTTTTCACAAAAACAACTGATAACTTTTGAAGTGATTTGTCACATCTTTGGACAAACTGGGCATATGATGAAAATTTGTCAATGTATTTTTATGACTGCTGGATCAAACATAAATTTTAAGTTGAGAAAGTATTAAGATACTGTTTATTAAGATAAAAATTTAAAGGATGTCTATTTTTATTATAAAATGATGAAACTAGCCCCAAAAAAATGAAAAGTAAAACAGAATTTGTTCCCTAATGTAGGTATAAAGAAAGTTGTGTCTAAATTTGAAATTGATAATAAAATGAGAAAATAAAATTAAATTTTGTATGTATTTTTCTGTAATTAAGTGACTTTGAAAAATTTACTTTTTTCAACTACATAGACCTTTCCCATTCTGAAGTAAATCTGGGCAACTGAAAATTATTACTATACTGAATTACTATTACAAATGCAATTGTGCTAATTAAGGTATCTTGAAGTAAGAAAATATTTGGGACTATTGACTTAAATAATATCATATGCCTTTTCTCTAGGCTACTTATGTAACTCCATCCAGAATGCATAAAGGTATTAATGATTAGAAAAGTAGCACATTGGAAAGAAAATAGAGCCTTAATTAAATAAATGTGTTATGTTGCTTTTACATAAATATAATCTTGTACTCAGAATTTTACAAAGGCATATATGACTGTAGCAATATATAACTTGGAGTGCAACTTCCAAAAAGAGACCAAAGTAAACACCTTTAAGATGCAAGTATTGAAATTAATATAGCATAAAAGGTAAATAATAGATCAAACCTATTTAAAACAAATTTTATTTATAACCTCATAAAGGTCACAACATTTATAACCTCAGTTATAAAATAAAGTTGGCTGAACACCAATTTTCCAGATCTACAAGGCTGTAAAGGTCCCATTATCCAGAAATGAGAAAAATATTTCATTCTTTTCTCACAAACCTTCTTTTAGGCTGTTAATTGATCAGACAACTCTGCCATAGTAGTTATCAAAGTTCAGAATATCCTGGATAACCTTGATTGTTATAGGAAAGAGGGGACAGAAATACTGCAGAACATTTTTTGGCCCTTGTTCATATACTTGTGGGGAGAAACATTTGAAATTAGAGAACTGTGTTTAAACTTCTTCAAATTCAATCCAAAGTGATTTTCAGGAGGAAGCTCAAGTTTGTATATAATTGACTGTTTCACAGTAGAGTTTAGGAACGTATCAAAGCTGAACACACACATGTACACAAGCACACATTCATACACACACATACCCATGCACATGCTTTTCAGTCTATGCATAGTGTGAACAATATTTGTTAAGTGTGAGAACATGACCAGTGAACTGTGGCAACTCAAGGACACGGGCTCATAATGAAATACTTGTTTCATTAACCTGACAAACTACCAAAAAGTTATTGATTTATTAAGGAGTATGGGATTTGAGACAGTTGGGCCTCAAGAGGAGCCTCCCTGAGGTGTACCTCATGACCACAGGACCTCATTGTTATACCAATTTACAAGGGATGTGCTTGTTTTAGGTATGCTTGTATTTATGTTTGTGTGTGTGAGTGTCTGTGTGTGCATGTGTGTGTATGTATAATATCATTACTTCTTTATCCATTCATCTTTCAATGGACACTTAAGTTGTTAATATATGTTGACGATCTTGACTAATGCTGCAATGAACATGGGGATGCAGATACATCTCTTTTGGATACTGATTTCATTTCCTTTGGATATGCAGTTGCCTCTTGGACAACACAGTTTTGAATGGTGTGGGTGCACTGATCTGAGGATTTTTAAAAATAGACACACAGTTGACCCCTCCGTATCTGTAAGCTGTGCAACCAAGGATTCAACCTTGATGGTGATCATGTACTATGTTTATGAGCTGCAGTTGGTTGAATCTGCACATGGGGAATGCATGGATACAGAGGACAAATGAAGGGACTAGAGCATCAGCACATTTTGGTATCCATGGTGGGTCCTGGAACCAGTCTCTCATGGATAATGAAAGATGACTGAATACCTAGAAGTGAGGATAGTGGATCATATGGTAGTTCTATTTTTAATTTTTTGATGAACTTTCATGCTATTTTCCATAGTGGCTGAACCATTTTGCACTCCCACCAACAGAGTCCAAGGGTTTTACTTTTTATCCCCACCTCTACCAACACCTTTACCTCTCTCTGATAATAGCCATGTTAATAAGATGAAATGACACTCCATTGTGGTTTTGATTTGCAGTTCCCTGATGAATAGTGATGTTCAGGATCTTTTTATGTTCCTGTTGGCCATCTGTATGTTTTCTTTTGGAAAAAAAAATGTTTACTCAGTTCCTTTGTCCACTTTTAAAATGGATTATTTGTGTTTTTTCCTACAGAGATGTCTGAGTTTTTTATATATTTTGGATATTAAACCCTGATTTACAAATATTTTCTACTGTTCCATACATTGCCTTTTCATTTTGTTGATTGTTTCTTCTGATGTGAAGAAGATTTTTACTTTGATGTAGTCTCACTTCTTTATTTTTTCTTCTGTTGCTTGTGTTTTGGATGTCATATCCAAAAAACATCATTGCCAAGATTAATGTTAAGAATCATTTTCCTTATATTTTCTTCTAGAAGTTTTACAGTTTCAGGTTTTATATTTAAGTCTTTAATCCATTTTGAGTTAACTTTGAGGAGCTGTGTAAGATAGGAATCCAATTTCATTCTTTTACATATAATTTCCCAGTTTGCCAACACTTTTTATTAAAGAGACTGTGCATTCCCCATTGAGCACTCTCAGCTCTCTTGCCAGATATTAGTTGACTTGTATATGTATGGGTTTGTTTCTAGGCTCTCAATTCTGTTCCGTTGGTCTATGTGTCTGTTTTTATGCCAGTACCAATGTATTTTTCACACTACCTCTTTGTAATGTAGTTTGAAATCATGAAGTGTGATACCTTCAATTTTGTTCTATCTCAAGATTGGTTTGGCTGTTTGGGATCTTTTGTGGTTCCATAAAAATTTTAGGATTGTTTTTTTCTATTTCTGTGAAAAATGTCATTGGAATTTTGATAAACGATTGCATTGGATCTATAGATGGCTCTGGTTAGCATAGATCTTTTAACAATATTAATTCTTCTGATCCATGAACACAGGATAACTTTCCAATTATTTGTGTCTTTAATTTATTTCATTACTGTCTTACCTGTCTCATTGTTTTTCTAATTTTGTTTAGTTTCCTGCCTGTGTTTTCTCTCTAGTTCATTGAATTTCCTTAAGAAGATTATTCTCAGTTCTTTGTCAGACACTTCATAGATCTCCATGTTTTAAGGTCAATTATTGAAGTTTTATTAGTATTTTTTTGTGGGAGGGTGTCATGTTTAACTGATCCTCTGTGACTTTTGTATCTTTCAGATGATATCTGCACACTTGAGTAAATGGCCTTCTCGTACAGACTTTACACATTTGCTTCAGCAGGGAAAGAACTTCGCCAGTCAGCACAGCTTTGGATTCTTGATGAGTCAGCTCATAGCATCCACAGGCCAGTGGAACTTGTTGTTAGGTCTCTAGTTGTTTGGGTCCACTGTGTGTGCTCTGAGGTCAGACAAGGAGCGGATTGAGCTCCCTCGATGGACTGCACTGCTGGCTGGACTTTATAGTCAAGTGGGACCACTACCTTGGCTGCTCAATCATCTCTGTTTTTGTGGGATCATAGGCTGTGCTTCCTGACAGGGCAGCATCTGGTTCAAGTCTGTGATTAGGCCAGGCTGTAACTGGGCTCTGACAATGCTTTCTGGTTGAATGGCACCACAGCCATTCAACTAGAATGGCTAGATGGTATCTCTAGCTAGATTCCACATTCAGGCTGGGCTCCAGGCTGGCCTTTATAATTGGATGGGTCCTCAGCCTTTGCTCTATGGTAAAGTGAGTGCAGGCTGTGCCCCAAAGTTAGGCAAGGCTGTTAGCTGTGCTCTGCTGGTGGGTGGAGTTGCTGGCCCGGATCCCTGTTCAGGCAAGGTATTGACTCAACCCTGAATTTGGATAAGGCTTGAGGCTCTGCTCGGTGGTCATGTAGGTCAGTGTCCAGGCTTCCTTGTCAAATGGGTCTTCAGGCAATGCTCCACCTTTGGGTGGGTACACTGGCTGAGCTCCCAGCCTGGGCAAGGCCACAGGCTTTGCTCAGCAATTGGACAAGACCATAGAATGGACTCCACTGCTGGGTGAGGCAGTAGGATGGGGTCCACAGCTAGGAAGTGATGTAATCTGTGCTCCAGGCTTCCAAGTTTCCCTGGACAGGCAGGACCGGAGGCTACACTCAAAATTTGGGGAGGGATTTTGACTTGGTTCCCTTTGAAACAGGGGTTGACGATTGTCTCTGTGACTGCTTAATATGTCTTTAATGTCATTACTGATAGACTTTATAAACCTCTATTCCTCACTAAGTAATGAGTAATACTAGACAAATATTCAATCTGTATTTGTATAAAGGTCAAGAATTTTTAACTATTTGAGAATTATACATAATCAAGGAAGAATAGGTTGAATTGCCTTTAAAATAAGTGGAAGAGAAAGGACATCAAATATTTTTAATAGCTGATTATATTTGGGTTCTCCAGTGACCCAGAACCTAAAGAGATAGATAGATAGATAGATAGAGAATTATTATAGGAATTGTCTCATTTGATCATTTGATTACGGAGGCCTAGAAGTTCCAAGATCTGCCATCTGCAAGCTAAAGAATCAGAGGACCAAATGGTGTACAAGATTTAGTTTGAGCTGCTCACCAGCTACCTGGCCTGGGAGAGTCCCAGCACCCTCACACCCACTCCCAGAGCAGCCACCCTCCCTCTCCTCTCCCCAACCCCCTCCATAGGTGCCCACCCTCACCTGGCACCACCGGTCCATTCAGCCCTCTGAGGCCCCTCTCCAGCTGCCCCCCAACCTCCCCCAGGAGCCAGGCTGATTTTGGAAATGCCCTTTAAGCAGCAGCCGTGTGGCTTACAGGGTCTTGGTGCTCCAGCTACGTGTCAGGCCTGTGCCTCTGAGGGAGAGCTGAGTTCAGAACATTTGTCCACCAGAGACCTCCCGGCCCCATGTAATACCAATTGGTGAGAGCTCACCCAGAGATCTCCATCTCAATGCTAAGACCCAGCTCCACTCAACGACCAGCAAGATACAGTGCTGGAAAGCCTATGCCAAACAACTAGGAAGACGAGAACACAACCCAACCCGTTAACAGAGAGGCTGCCTAAAATCATAACAAGGTCACAGGAACCTCAAAACACACCACCTGATGCAGTCCTGCTCACCTGAAAGACAAGATCAAGCCTCATTCACCAGAACACAAGCAATAGTCCCCTCCACCAGGAAGCCTACACAACTCACTGAATCAACATTAACCACTGGGGGCAGACAGCAAAAACAATGGGAACTATGAACCTGCAGCCTGTGAAAAGGAGACACCAAACACAGTACGTTAAGCAAAATGAGAAGACAGAGAAACACACAGCAGATGAAGGAGCAAGGTAAAAACTCACTAGATGAAAAAAATGAAGAGGAAATATGCAGTATACCTGAAAAAGAATTCAGAGTAATGTTAGAAAAGAGGATCTAAACTCTTGGAAATAGAATGGAGAAAATGCAAGAAACATTTAACAAGGACCTAGAAGAAAAAAAGAGCAAACAAACAATGATGAACAACACAATAAATGAAATTAAAAATTCTCTAGAAGGAATCAATATCAGAATAACTGAGGCAGAAGAACAGATAAGTGACCTGGAAGATAAAATAGTATAAATAATTATTGCAGAGAAGAATAAAGAAAAAAGAATGAAAAGAATTGAGAACAGTCTCAGAGACTTCTGGTACAACATTAAACACACCAACATTTGAATGATAGGGGTCCCAGAAGAAGAAGAGAAAAAGAAAGGGACTGAGAAAAATATTTGAAGAGATTATGGTTGAAACCTTCCCTAATATGGGAAAGGAAACAGTCAATCAAGTCATCCAAACACAGATCATCCAAAGAAAAAAACAATAAGGAAACACAATCTTTAAATGATACATTAAACAAGATAAATTTAATTAATATTTACAGGACATTCCATCCAAAACCAACAGAATACACTTTCTTCTCAAGTGCTCTTGGAACATTCTCCAGGATAGATCACATCTTGGGTCACAAATCAAGCCTTGGTAAATTTAAGAAAATTGAAATCATATCAAGTATCTTTTCTGACCACAACGCTATGAGACTAGATATCAATTACAAAAAAAATATGTAAAAAATACAAATACATGGAGGCTAAACAATACACTCCTTAATAACCAAGAGATCACTGAAGAAATCAAAGAGGAAATCAAAAACTGCCTAGAAAAAATAATGACAATGAACATGGTGACCCAAAGCCTATGGGATGCAGCAAAAGCAGTTCTAAGAGGGAACTTTATAGCAATACAATCCTATCTCAAGAAACAAGAAACATCTCAAATAAACAACTTAACTTTACATCTAAAACAATTAGAGAAAGAAGAACAAAAAAACTCCAGATTAGCAAAAGGAAATAAATCATAAAGATCAGATCAGAAATAAATGAAAAAGAAATGAAGGAAACAATAGCCAAATCAATAAAACTAAAACCTGGTTCTTTGAGAAGATAAATAAAATTGATAAACTTTTAGCCAGATTGATCAAGAAAAAATGGGAGAAGACTCAAATCAAAAGTATTAGAAATGAAAAAGGAGAAGTAACAACTGACACTGCAGAAATACAAAGGATCATGAGCAATTACTACAAGCAACTATATGTCAATAATATGGACAACCTGGAAAAAATGGACAAATTCTTAGAAAAGAACAGGCTGCTGAGGCTCAACCAGGAAGAAATAGAAAATATAAACAGACCAATCACAAGCACTGAAATTGAGATTGTGATTTAAAATCTTCCAACAAACAAAAGCCCAGGACTAGATGGCTTCACAGGTGAATTCTACCAAACAACTAGAGAAGAGCTAACTTCTATCCTTCTCAAACTCTCCCAAAATATATCAGAGGGAGGATCACTCCCAAACTCATTCTATGAGGCCACCATCACACTGATACCAAAACCAGACAAATATGTCGCAAAGAAAGGATACTACAGGCCAATATCACTGATGAACATAGATGCAAAATTCCTCAACAAAATACTAGCAAACAGAATCCAACAGCACATTCAAAGGATCATGTACCATCATCAAGTGGGTTGTACCCCAGGAATGCAAGCATTCTTCAATATATGCAAATCAATCAATGTGATACACCATATTAACAAATTGAAGGAGAAAAAACATATGATCATCTCAATAGATGCAGAAAAAGCTTTCAACAAAAGTCAACACCCATTTATGATAAAAACCCTCCAAAAGTAGGCATAGAGGGAACTTACCTCAACATAATAAAGGCTACATATGACAAACCCATAGCCAACATTGTTCTCAATGGTGAAAAACTAAAATCATTTCCTCTAAGATCAGGAACAAGACAAGGTTGTCCACTCTCACCACTATTATTCAACATAGTTTTGGAAGTTTTAGCCACAGCAATCAGAGAAGAAAAAGAAATAAAAAGAATCTAAATTGAAAAAGAAGAAGTAAAGCTGTCACTGTTTGCAGATGACATAATACTACACAAAGAGAATCCTAAATATGCTACCAGAAAACTACTAGAGCTAATCAATGAATTTGGCAAAGCAGCAGTATACAAAATTAAGGCACAGAAATCTCTTTCATACCTATGTACTAATGATAAAAAATCTGAAAGAGAAATGAAGGAAACACCCTCATTTACTATTTCAACAAAAAGAATAAAATA
Organism: Orcinus orca; assembly: GCF_937001465.1. NCBI lineage: Eukaryota > Metazoa > Chordata > Mammalia > Artiodactyla > Delphinidae > Orcinus > Orcinus orca. The sequence goes on from NC_064567.1 coordinate 101,421,435, forward strand.
CCTAGGAATAAACCTACCTAAGGAGACAAAAGACCTTTATGCAGAAAACTATAAGACACTTCTGAAAGAAATGAAAGATGTTACAAACAAATGGAGAGATATACCATGTACTTGGACTGGAAGAATCAACATTGTGAAAATAACTATACTACCCAAAGCAATCTACAGATTCAACAAAATCCCTATCAAACTACGAATGGCATTTTTCACAGAAGTAGCACAAGAAGTTTCACAATTTGTATGGAAACACAAAATACCCCAAATAGCCAAAGCAATCTTGAGGGGAAAAAATGGAGCTGGAGAAATCAGACTCCCTGACTTCAGGCTATACTACAAAGCTACAGTAATCAAGAAAGTATGGTACTGGCACAAAAACAGAAATATAGATCAATGGAAAAGGATAGAAAGCCCAGAGATAAACCCACACACGTATGGTCTCATTATCTTTGATAAAGTGGGCAAAATTATACAATGGAGAAAAGACAGCATCTTCAGTAAGTGGTTCTGGGAAAACTGGACTGCTACATATAAAGGAATGAAATTAGAACACTTCCAAACACAAAAATAAGCTCAAAATGGATTAAAAATGCTAAATGTAAGGCCAGACACTATAAAACTCTTAGAGGAATACATAGGCAGAACACTTTGACATAAATCACAGCAAGATCATTTTTGACCCACTACCTAGAGAAATGGAAATAAAACCAAAAATAAACAAATGGGACCTAATGAAACTTAAAATCTTTTGCAAAGTGAAGGAAAACATAAACAAGATGAAAAGACAACCCTCAGAATGGGAGAAAATATTTGCAGATGAAGCAACTGACAAAGGATTAATCTCCAAAATTTACAAGCAGCTCATGTAGCTTAATATCAAAAAAATGAACAACCCAACACAAAAATGGGCAGAAGACCTAAATAGACATTTCTCTAAAGAAGATATACAGATAGCTAGCAAACACATGAAAGGATGCTCAACATCACTAATCATTAGAGAAATGCAAATCAAAATCACAATGAGGAATCACCTCACACAGGTCAGAATGGCCATCATCAAAAAATCTACCAAGAATAAATCCTAGAGATGGTGTGGAGAAAAGGGATCTTTCTTGCACTGTTGGTGGGAATGTAAATTGATACAGCCACTATGGAGAACAGTATGGCAGTTCCTTAAAAAACTAAAAATAGCACTACCATAGGACCCAGCACTCCTACTACTAAGCATATACCCTGAGAAAACCATAATTCAAAAAGAGTCATGTACCACAATGTTCACTGCAGATCTATTTACAATAACCAGGACATGGAATCAACCTAAGTGTCCATCTACAGATGAATGCATAAAGAAGATGTGGCACATATACACAATGGAATATTACTCAACCATAAAAAGAAACAAAATTGAGTTATTTGTAGTGAGGTGGATGGATCTGGAGTCTGTCATACAGAGTGAAGTGGGTCAGAAAGAGAAAAACAAATACCGTATGCTAACTCATATATATAGAATCTAACCAAAAACAAACAAACAAAAAGGTTCTGAAGAACATAGGGGCAGGACAGGAATAAAGACGCAGATGTAGAGAATGGACTTGTGGACACAGGGAGGAGGGAAGGGTAAGCTGGGACGAAGTGAGAGAGTGGCATGGACATTTATACACTACCAAATATAAAATAGGTAGCTAGTGACAAGAAGCTGCATAGCACAGGGAGATCAAATTCGTTCTTTGTGACCACCTAGAGGGATGGGATAGGAAGGGTGGGAGGGAGATGCAAGAGAGAGGAGATACGGGGATATATGTATATGTATATGCATAGCTGATTCACTTTGTTATAAATCAGAAACTAACACACCATTGCAAAGCAATTATACTCCAATAAAGATGATAAAAAAAGATACCCATAAAAAAATAAAATTATTATAGAATTGACCCCCCCCCCAAAAAAAAGATGTTACTCCACTATGTTCTAACTATCTTGTTACAAATGAGAAACCTGCCGTCATTTTTCTCTGTTTATAACATGCCTTTTTTTTACCCCTTTGGCTGCTTTTAAGATTTTCTCTCTTTGTCACTGATTTTGAGCAATTCGATGGCAATGTGCCTTGGTATATTTTTCTTTATTAAAAAAAAAAAAAAAGGTTTAGTTTGAGTCCAAAGGCTGAGATGCAGGATCACTGTTGTTTCAGCTCAAGCAGATAGACTTGAGAAACTTACACTTCTCCAACTTTTTCTATTCAAGGCCTTAGCAGTTTGTAGGATTCCCATCACGTTGGTGAGGGTAATCTTCTTTACTCATTCTACCAATTCAAGTGTTAATCTCTTCTAGAGACACCGTAACAGACACACCCAGAAATAATCTTTTACTAGCTATCTAGGCATCCCTTAGCTCAGGCAAGTTACTATGCAAAATCAACCATGAAGTTTATATAATTGCATATCTAGAAAAGCCAAGGCAAGCAACTAAAATTCTATTAGCACTTATTGGAAAGTTTATAAAGCATATGCAAGATTATACCAAAAATCAATAGCTTTCTATCAATAGCCATAATCAATTTTCTCTGATACCAATGTTTAAACACAAGTCTAAACCCCACCACATTTTCCCTGAGTTATTAAAATAACCTTGCAATAGGAGTCCTTGTGTTCACACCTTGGCCCAACAGTTGATTCTCTACCCAGCTGGCAAAGGCATATTTCAGGTATAACTAGACTCTGGATTTAAAACCACTTAGTAGCCTTTCATTATGTTTATATCCCTCCTTTAATCTCTCCATAATATCCTGTTATTTTTATTAATAACACCCATTTTAACTTTAAAATATACAACTTTTGTATTGTTCTTTAATGCCTGCCTCTAGAATGTATGTTCTATGGTGACATGAAAAATGATTATTTTATTATTAATATATATATACTAAGTTTGTAGTAGGACTGAGTAAATTCTGGGTTCACCAAAAATTCGTATGATTTTAAATAAAAATAAAGAACACATTTTTCATTTTCACCAAGAACTTCATTGAACAACGTATTCATTACCCTAACAAACTTTTTGGCCAATCCAATATTTTTCTGGATAGATTGATGAAATCTACTTTTTAAAAGATTTTTTATTATTTACAACAGCTTTAGATTTACAGAAAAACTGAGAGAATAGAACAGGGAGTTCCATGTGTCCCATATCCAGTTTTCCCTATTATTAACATTTTATATTAGTATGTTTGTTGTTTGTTAGTATGTTAGTATGTTTGTTGTTTATTAGTATGTTAGTATGTTTGTTGCAATTAATGGGTCAAAATTAATACAGCTTCATTAACTTTATTAACTTTATTTCATTAACCATACTTTATTCATATATCCTTAGTTTTACCTAATATTCTTTTTATGGCCCAAGATTCCATCCAGTGTACCACATTATATTTATTTTTCATGTCTCCTTAAGCTCCTCTTGAGAGTGACTATTTCTCAAACTTTCCTTGTTTTTGATGACTTTGACGAGTACTAGTCAGGTAGTTTGTAGAATGCACATCTAATGGAATTTGTCTAGTGTTTTTCTCATGGTTAGACTGGGCTATAGGTTTTTAGGAGGAAGAACAGAGAGGAAAAGTACCATTTTCACCACATCATGTACAGGTTACATACCATCAACATTTTATAATAGTTGATGTTGATCCTGATCACCTGACTGCAGTAGTACTTACCAGGTTTCTCCATTGTGAGGGAACTCTTTTTTCCCCTTTCCATAGTGGACTCTTTAGAAGGAAGTCACTATGCACTTTCCACATTTAAGGAGCATATGTATACTCTACATAAATTATTTGATATTCATTTGCATGAGAGTTTTTTTCTCTTTCTATGAGGGTCATAATTTTAACTTTAAGAATTATACACTAACTAGGGGCTTCCCTGGTGTCTCAGTGGTTGAGAGTCCACCTGCCGATGCAGGGGACACGGGTTTGTCCCCTGGTCTGGGAAGATCCCACATGCCGCGGAGCAGCTGGGTCCATGAGTTATGGCCACTGAGCCTGCGTGTCCAGAGCCTGTGCTCCGCAACGGGAGAGGCCACAACAGTGAGAGGCCCGTGTACTGGGAAAAAAAAAAAAAAAAAGAATTATACACTAACAAAGCAGAATAAGTATGAATTTCTTTCTTAAAAATTAATAGTAGAAAAGGAAAGGAATTAAATAATTTTAGTAGTTGACATAATTGTCAACCTAGAAAATCCAAGACAAGTAATTAATTAATTTTCCATGTAAATATATCAGTATGGATTAATGGATATTTGTTTTATTCCTTTAAATTTGTTAAGGTGTGTTTTAGGCTCCAGAGCCTGATCTATCTTGGGGTATATTCCATGTGAGCTTCAGCAGAATATTTATTCTGTTGTTGCTGGTTAAAGCAGTCTATAGATGACAATTAAATTCAGTTGGTTGATGGTGCTGTCAAGTTCAATGGTATCCTTACTGGTTTTCTGTCTGGTGCTGAAGTCCATTTCTTATAGAGGGATGTTGAAGTCTCCCATATATTTCTCTTAGCCGTTCTATCACTTTTTGCCTCATGTATTTTGACACTCTACTCTTAGATGCTTATACATTAAGGATTTGTATATCTTCTTGGAGAATTGACCCTTTTATCATTATGCAATATTTCCCTTTATCCCAAGTAATTTTCCTTGCCCTGAAGTTTGTTCTATGAAATTAATATAGCTGTCTCAGATTTCTTCTGATTTGTATGAGCTCATGAAAATTCTAACAATTCCAATTGTTAGACCCAAACAATTATTGGACACTAGCAGAGCATCCTACAATTCAACTCAGTAAAGACACTATCTATCCAGAGATAGCTTCAGATCCCAGAGGTCAAGGATACAGTCCTATAAGACTGGCCCACCTCCCCAACTTCAGATGCCACTTGTAAACTCAGGTTGTCACCTGTGCTCTATTGGACAAGCTATAGATCAGAAGTTCCAACAACACCCTCCTTGGGTTTGATTAATTTGCTAGAGCTGCTCACAGAACTCAGAGAAACACTTTAGTTACTAGCTCACTGGATTATTATAAAAGGATGTAACTCAGGAACAGCCAGATGGAAGGGATGCATGGGGTAAAGTATGTGTAAAGGGTACAGAGGTTCCATGCTCTCTTGGAGTATGCCACTCTCCTCAAATCTCCGTAAGTTCAGCAACCTAGTATCTCTCTAAACAGTCTTTTTGGGTGTTTATGGATACTTCATTACTCAGGCATGGGTGATTGATTCAACCTGCAACCCCATTCCTCTCCCCAGAAATCAGAGAGGTGGAACCGAAAGTTCCAAACTTCTCTTCATATTTGGTTCCCTAGCACCCAGCATCCATCCTTAGGTGTTTACCAATGAGGTGTTTACCTCATTAACATAAAACCAGTTGTAATAGGAAGGGACTTGTTATGAATAACAAGGTATACTCATTCTTCACCTCTTTACTTTAAATATACATGTGTCTTCATATTTAAAGTGTGTTTCTTGTAGACAACAAATAGATTTTTTTGAGGGGTCTGCTCTGAAAATCTCAGTCTCTGAATTTTTGTATTTAAATTATTGATATTTAAAGTGATTACTAATATAGCTGGATTAATATCTGTAATATTGGTCACTATTTTTATATTCATTGTCCTTATTCTTTGTTTTTATTTTTGTCTCACATTCTTTTTCTACCATTTTTAGTTTTAACTGAACATTTTATATGATTCTATTTTCACTTCTTTCTTAGCATGTCAACTATACTTTTTTTTTTACCTTTTTTAGTAGTTGCCCTATAGTTTACAATATGCACTTATGACTAATTCAAGTCCACTTTCAAATAACACTATAGCATTTCACAAGATGTGCAAGTATCTTATAATATTAAAGGATCCCAATTTCTTCCTCCTATTCATTGCATAATTCACTTTGCTTAAATAAAAGGTACCAAAACATTGTTGCTATTATTACTTTGAACAATCCTGTTATCTGTAAGATTAATTAAGAATAAGACAACTACATTTAAAAAAATTACCTTCATTATTCCTTCTCTAATACTCTTTATTTGTTTTTGTAGATCTGAGTTTCTCAAGTATATAATTTGCCTTCTCTCTGAAGACCTTCTTTTAACATTTTTCCCCCTGTGGAATCAAGTTCTTTTTGTTTTACTAGTCATCTATTTTATACATATTAGTGTATATATGTCAATCCCAATCTCCCAATTCATCCCACCACCACCCACCACTGTTTTCCCCACTTGGTGTCCATACATTTGCTCTCTACATCTGTGTCTCTATTTCTGCCTTGCAAACTGGTTCATCTGTACCATTTTTCTAGATTCCACATATATGAGCTGTTTTTTTTTTCTCTTTTTGACTTCACTCTGTATGACAGTCTCTAGATCCATCCATATCTCTAAAAATGACCCAGTTTTGTTCCTTTTTGTGGCTGAGTAATATTCTGTTGTATATATGTACCACATCTTCTTTATCTCTTCGTCTGTTGATAGGCATTTAGGTTTCTTCCATGATCTGTCTATTGTAAATAGTGCTGCAGTGAACATTGGAGTGTATGTGTCTTTTTGAATTATGGTTTTCTCTGGGTATATACCCAGTAGTGGGATTCCTGGGTTATATGGTAATTCTATCTTTAGATTTTTAAGGAAGCTCCATACTGTTCTCCATAGTGGCTGTATCAATTTACATTCCCACCAACAGTGCAAGAGGGTTCCCTTTTCTCCACACCCTCTCGAGCATTTGTTGTTTGTAGATTTTCTGATGATGCTCATTCGAACAGGTGTGAGGTGATACCTCATTGTAGTTTTGATTTGCATTTCTCTAATAATGAGTGATGTTGAGCAGCTTTTCATGTGCAACATTTCTTTTTTTCTTAAATTTTAATGGGAGTATAGATATTTTACAATGTTGTGTTAGTTTCTTGCTGTACAGCAAAGTGAATCAGTCATATATATATATATATATATATATATATATATATATCTCCACTCATTTTCAGATTTCCTTCCCATTTAGGTCACCACAGAGCATTGAGTAGAGTCCCCTGTGATATACAGTAAATTCTCATTAGTTATTTATTTTATACATATTAGTGTATATATGTCAACATTTCTTATGAGTCAGGTCCATTGCACACAGATTTCCAAATTTTTGTTAGTCTGAGAAAGTCTTTATTTCTCTTTCACTTTTGAAGGAGAAATTTACAGAATACAGAATTCTAGTTTGGTGTTTTTGTTGCTGTTGTTTTGGTTTTTTACTTACTGTTTTAATTGTTCACTCTACACTCTTCTTTCATTCATGGTTTCTGAGGAGAAGTTGGATGCAATTCTTATTTTTGTTTCTCTCAAAGGTAAGGTGTTTTTTTCCTCTCACTTCTTTCAAGATTTTTTTTTCTTTATCTTTGATTTTCAGCCCTATTTCTTCAGATATTACTTCTTTTCTTTTCTTTCTTCCTTCATCTCTCCCTCCTACCCTGCCACTCTCTCTCCTTTTCTATTTTCTTTCTTTCTTCTTTTGTTTTCTTTCCTTCTTTCTTTCTTTCTTTCCTTCTTTCTCTCTTTTCTTTCTTTCTTTCTTTCTTTACTTCCTTCCTTCTTTATTTCTTCCTTCTCTCTCCCCTCTCCTTGTGGTATTCCCATTATACATATATTACACCTTCTGTAATTGTCCAGAGTACTTAGATATCTGTTCCTCCCCCATTTTTTTAGTTTTTATTTTTCCCCTTTGACTTTTAGTTTTGGAAGTTTCTATTGAGAGATTCCCAAGCTTAGAGATTCTTTCCTGAACCATGTCCAGATTACTATTGAGCCCATCAAAAGTGTTCCTCATTTCTGTTACAATGGCTTTTATCTCTTGCATTTATTTTTTAGTTTGTCTTAGAACTTCCATCTCTCTGCCTATATTATCCATTTGATCTTGCATGTTATCTACATTTACCATTGTAGTCCTTAGCATATCACTCATAGTTGTTTTAAATTCACTGTCCTGTAATTCCAACATCGCTCTCTTATGCAAGTCTGGTTCTGCTGCTTGATCTATGTCTTTAAACTGTATTTTTGCCCTTTAGTATGCGTTATACATTTTGTTAAAATCTGTACATGGTGTAGTGGTGGAAGGAACTGTACTACATAAGCCTTTAGTGAGGTGGTAGTAAGGTGTGTGGGGGAGGGGAAGCATTACATAGTCCCATGAGTAGGTCGCAGTCTTTCAGTGAGCTTATGACACTGCACTGCGACCTTCACAAGTACCTCTTAGTTTCACCTCCCACTTCAGGTGAGACAGGATGGCTTGAGGCAGCTAGAGTGACAGAAGTTGGGAATTTACTTTCTCCCAAGTACGTAGGCTCTGATAAAACCCCAAAGGTTAGGCTCTAGAAAACAATTTATCTTGAGAGGAGTACTTCTTTGGAAGAACAAATGCTTTGGCATATTTCAAAATAGTTACTTTTCCACTTCCCTTGCCTAAAGCCCAAGGGCATTTTTTTTCAAACAATCACTGTAAGAACCTGGTAAAACTCCAGGAAAAAAAAATCACAAAAGTGTGAGGCCCCCTTGGAGATTTAAAGTCTCAGATTTGTCCACACTGAGCCTCCAGCACTTTGTGAAATATAGTTCAGGTTTTTCTACACTGGCACTGGTTCCTCCAGAGTCTTCTGTTCCTGAGTTGGGTTTTTGCTGTGGCATGTTGTGATTCTTTATGTCAGCCTGTATGCCCCTCTAATTTTAGGGACAACAGTTTGCCCTGTGACCTCATTTCTCTGATGAATCTAGAAAGAGTTATTAATGTTTGAGTATGCTGAGTTTTTTAATTGTTGTTAGAATAAAGAGAATCCCAAGTTCCTTACATGTGAATTAGAAACTGGAAACACTAGACATCTTTTTATTTTAGAAATAAAACACAATTATAATATAAAATTTTATGAAAAATTATACTTCAACCATTTTTTACAAGAAAGCTAATATTAAAAATAAGGCAGGAAATAGGTAAAGTTTTTAAATAAACAAAATTAATTTTGTTCTATTTAGAATTTACTAATAACAAATAGTAACAATATAGATAATAAACTTGTATAGTATTTAGTTTAAACTGAGAAATATAATAAATTAGACTTCTAGAATGATGGAGGGGGGATATTTTTGAATCCTCTGCCTGACAAAACAATAAACAATAACATTGGAAAAACTATCAAGACCAATTAGCTCTGAACTTTGGAATTTAACCAAAAGCACAGACAAAACTAGAAAGCCTTCATTCAAGGAAAGTTATACTGGACCATAGTAAGAATAGCAGGGCCTGTGGTATTTTAACTTGGGCTGCACCCATTTCCACTTTCAGCACCATGGTTTGATAACTGTGAAAATGGGGAGATCTGTTTTGGAGATCCCTGTAAAGCCCCAAACCCAAAGCAATGTCAATATTTTGACAATGTTTCCAAGATATCCCTGAAGAAAATCTATTCTCAGGATTTTGTCACCATTTGACATGACTCAAACCTCACCTCCAAGTAAAAGGATATTTCCTTGCAGTGTTAGTAAACTATCACAATCATTTGGGATTTTTTTTTTGTGTGTGTGTGTGGTACACGGGCCTCTCACTGTTGTGGCCTCTCCCGTGGCGGAGCACAGGCTCCAGACGCGCAGGCTCAGCGGCCATGGCTCACGGACCCAGCCGCTCCATGGCATGTGGGATCTTCCTGGACTGGGGTACGAACCCGTGTCCCCTGCATTGGCGGGTGGGCTCTCAACCACTGCGCCACCAGGGAAGCCCTGGGATTTTTAACATCATTTTTGTCTAAGGCATTGAATTCTTTATGGGGTAAATAAGAGCCCAGCAAAAATTTAAATAGAAAACCTTGAGAATAAAAACTCTATTACCACATGTGACTTCGAAATGCTTCAATATATTTTTGAAGATCTAAAAATTTGATCCTATATACTGAAATGTGTTTCCTCCAAGTTCATCTGTTGAAGCCATATCCCCAATGCAACTGTATTTGGAGGTACAGCTCATAAAGAGGTAATTAATATTAAAAGATTAAATAAGGGTAGGAGCCTAATCCTATAAGGCTAGTGTCCTTATATGACAAGGAAGAGTCCCCAGAGATCTCTCTATACACACACACACAAACACACACCACATACACACACACACAGGAATGACCATATGAAGAAACAGGAAGAAGGTGGCAGTCTAAAATCCAGCAAGAAAGCTCTCATTAGAAGTTGAATTTACCAGAACCTTGATAAATTGTATTTCTATATACAAGCAGCAATCAATATGAAATAAAATTAAGAATACTATTTCTTTCATGATAACATCACATAGAATAAAATACTCATGAATAAATTTAACAAAGAAGTGTAAAACTTGGACACTGGGAAATTAAAAAACAAAAAAAGAATTGCTGAGGGAAATTAAATAGAATATAAATAAACAGAGAAGCACTCCATGTTCTTGCATTGGAAAACCCAATATAGTTAAGATGTCATTTCTCCCCAAATTAATCTATAGATTCAACAAATGAGATCCAAACATATAGATTAAGTCTATAGAATCTATAGATTTCTATAAGTATTCCAGGTGTTTACTTTGCAGAAACTGTCATACAGACACTAAAATTTATACAGAAATGCAAAAGATCTATAGATGCTAAAACTTTTGTTTGAATTGTAATAGTCATTATTTTTAGATCAGTTTTACATTCGTAGTAAAATTGAGCAGAAAGTACAGAGTACCCATATACTCTCTGCCCCCCACCACACACACATAGCCTCCCATATTATAAATCCTGCATCGAGTGGTTGTTTGTTACAGTTGATAAATCTGCATTGACATATCATGTCTTTATTACCTCTAGTCCATCGTTTACATTAGGCTTCACTCTTGGAGTACATTCTATAGCTTATGACAAATATATAATAGTTTCACTGTCCTAATAATCTTCCTTCTTCCCCAACCTTTTCAAACCACTGATCTTTTTATTCTCTCCATAGTTTTGCTTTTTCTAGAATGTTGTAGTTGGAATCATATAGTATGTAGCTTTTTCAGAGTGGCTTCTATGTAGTAATATGCATTTAGGTTTCCTCCATTATTCTTTTTTAGCATTAAATTATACTTTATTTTCTGAATGCACCACAGTTTACTTACCCATTCACCTACTAAATTTCATCTTGGTTGCTTCCCATATTTGGCAATCATTAATGCAGCTGCTATAAATGTCCATGTGCAGGTTTTTGTGTGGACATAAGTTTTCAACTCCTTTGCATAAATACAAAGGAGCACAATTGCTGGATTATACGGTAAGAATGTGTTTTGTTTTGTAACTACCACATTTTCTTTCAGAGTGTCTGTACAATTTTGCATTCCCACCAGGAATGGATGAGAGTTTCTGTGTACCACATCCTTGCCAGCATTTGGTTTTGTCAGTTTGTGGGACTTTCACCTATTCAATAGGTGTGCAGTGATATCTCATTGCTTTTTACATTTGCAGTTTCCTAATGACATGTGATTTGAGCATCTTTTCAATCAATACATGTTTTAAAAGAGCAAAGTTTGAGGACTTTTACCTGCCAGTTACAAAACTTACTATGTAGCCACACAAAACTTGCACACAAATGTTCTTAGAAGAATTATTTATAATACCCAACAGTGGAAACATCTCAAATATTAATATTAACCAGCTGATGAATGGATACACAAAATGTGGTATATCAATACAATGGAATGCTATACAGCAATAAAAAAAAAACAAATTTCTGATACATGCTACCACTTGAATGGATCTCAAAAGTGTTATGCTAATTGAACAAAGCAAGACACAAGAGTCCACATATTATATGATTCCATATATATGAAGTGTCAAGAGAAGGCAAATTTTTAGAGACAGAAAGTATACAGTTGATTATATAAGGCAGAGCATGAAAATTGGGATTAATTGTAAATGGAATTAAGGCATCTTGTTTGAAGAAAATGCTTTAATATTGGTTAACTGTGATGCTTCACAGCATGCTAAATCTTCTAAACATCATAGAGTTGAACACTTGAAATGTGTAAATTATGTGATATGTAAAATGTGCCTCATTATAGCATTTTTTATATTATCTAAGATATGGAAACAACCTAAATGTCAGTTGATGAATAACTGGATAAAGAAAATGGAAAAATATATTCATATATAAATATGTGTATAATATGTATATATAAATATATAGTATATACAAATATATATTATACATACATATATATTATATATTAAATGTATATTATATATATAAAATGAAGTATTATTCACTCTTATAAAAGAGGAAGTTCTAACATCTGTGAAAATATATAATAATAATGAGGACACTATGCTAAGTGAAATAAGCCAAATACAGGAAAAACAAATACTGCATAATTTCACTTTTAAGTGGAATCAAAAAAGTTGAACTTATAAAATCAGAAAGTAAAATGGTGGGTACCAGGGTGTGGGGTGTGCAGGAAATGAGGAGATATTGGTCAAAGATACAAGGTTTTAATTATGCAGAATGAATAAGTCTGGAGATCTAATGTACAGCATGGTGAATATAGTTAATAGTTCTGTATTATATACTTGAAACTTTCTAAAAGAATAGCAACAACACACAGTCACACAAAAGATAACTATATGAGGTAATGGATGTGTTAATTAGCTTGATTGTGGTAATCATTTCACAATGTATTCATGTATCAAAATATCAGAGTGTACACCTTAAATACATACAATTTTTATTTTTCAATTATGCTTCAACAATGCTAGGAAAAATTATGAAATATAAAAACAAGTAATCAAAAACATTAAATATTTTCCACATGCACACCAGATAGTTGAGGAATAACACATACTTTCTAATTAATAGTCACAAGAAAAGACAGATCTGTGGAAGGTCAGGGGGATGGGGAAAGAACTGTGTTATGCAGTCTCTAGTGCTCTCTGTGGTGAAGTTCAAACATCAAAGTATTATTGGAGTTTGGGAGTTTTAGCAGACAGCTGCAAGAATCATGCTCAAACATGATTTCCAATACTGTCAATTTTGAGAAACTGAAAAACAAGTTTTAAAATTTTCAGCAGTATTAAACATTTACAACCATCCTTATCTCACAGAGCACCAGGAGCTCACTTCTAGGAGTTCAGATGCAGACTATCCTGTTTTCAAATGATGAAGATTACCATACCTCATGTCATGATCCAATAGCTCCCATGAAATTCAAAAGAATTTTAAGTGTATCTTGTCCAATCTCTGTCATCGCCACATACTCTAACATCTTGATGAGACTCCAAGTAAAAAGAAGGTGAGAAATGTTCCTCTTATATTCAGTGGATGAGTTCTGTGAATTTGTTATTGACCTGGGGTTTTTGCAGAGCCTAGATCAAAGTATCCTGTGGAGATGCTTTTCTAAAAGAGATATTTATTCTCACATAGGGCCATGGCCAGCCATAGCCATCTTTATCATTCCTCAGTGGAATACAGAGTCTCCTGCTGGAGAAGATGGAGAAGCAAAATGTTATCAGCAATTAATAGAGTCTTCAAGAAGTATGTGAGTCTGTTATCTAATTTTTTCCAGAAAAAAAAATGGCCAAAGCAACTGGTTGATACACATTCTTTAATATTCAAATGGATAACCTCATATCACAGCTCAGCTTGTTCTTATTCCAGGGGTACTCAAATCCTGGCAGGTACACCAGGAAATAGTATCACTTAAAGCTGACATTGTTTTGGCTTGAGTCAACCAACCATTAGATAAATGATATTTGTAATTTTTTCATGCAAAGTAATGTTTTTAATCCCTGTCAAGCATTATTAGAGTTTTAGGTACTGTAGATTTACCTAAAGTTGTCTTTGAGGAAAATCTTTGGTCTTCCGTAAAGATATATTAAGTATTACACAAGTCTCCAAAATAATATTTTCACTGACTATCAAAAAACTGATATTCAATAACTGTAAATCTCAATTTGATTAGCAATGTAGATTCTCAAGTTCAAGCTCAAATACATTTGCTTTTAAAAGAAAAATTATTTATTTTTTCTCAAGATCCTGACCAAGAAAACACATACTTGAGTAATAAAATACTTAAAAATGTTTCTGAGACTAGAAGTAGTTTGCTGCTTAAAATGTAGCCTACTGGCAGTGTAGGTCCTCAAACTTTTTCTTTCCCATCTGTTACAGAATAAGTACAGCAAAATTTAAAAACTTTTCTAGCATCTTGAGGGAATAACCGTTTTTTTTCTGTTGAATGTAATCACTTAAAAATAGGACTTCTAGTCGCATGTATTTTTTATCTTATTTTTATAAAATATAGATCTTAGAAGTACTGGAAAATGTGTCATTTTACCATAAAAATGGGTTGAGGAGAGTGTTCTGGAAAGGATCTGAGGTTTTGGTAACAATAAGAATTTCCTGTTTGCAGATGACCTCAATGATATGCAAATGAAATGGGAACTTTGTTTTTTTGTTGATAATTCTTTAAAGTAGAACATCTCTTTGTTTAATTGTAATAGTTGCTAAAATGAAACCACAGGTTCTGCAACTGTGAAAATGTAAACCTCTTGGCAAGAGATCTCAAGCATCTGAATTGGATTGGGTAAGTACAGGTTATCATAGGTGACTGTAAGGGGGAGGGTGGGCTGGACAAAGGTTTAGGGTTCTAAGCACCCAAGTTTAAGAAATTAAGAGATATCAGGGGTTCTAAAGATAGCTAAGATCATCTTGTTAATCTTTCTGAGGCACAGAGATGGTAAGTAATTGTCCCAGGTTAAACAGCAAGTCTATGAGTGGCAGAAGCAGAGTTAAGTCTGGACATTCAGCACACACCTATGTGCACCCCTCTTCTGAAGATTTCTCAGCCCCTGGGGACTTCAGAGATTTGAGGCATCTTATTCCTGACCCTCTCCCTGGATCAACTTTTGAGAGTGCCTATAGATTCTCTGTACATTGTGCTCATGTATATACGTGTTCACACATGTGGGCACACAGGTACACACATGCCCCAGTCTTAGCTCTCATGCCCTACACCCCCTCCCTGGCTGCTGCTGGCATCTATTTCTCCATACGTGGCACTCAGGGCAGCATCTTGGACCCTGCTTCTTACTTTTCCCAACCCCAGCCTGAACCCTCTAAGCAGACCAGGTACCTTGGCCAGGACAAAGTCTGGTCTCACTGGTCATGCCCTCCCTGCTCCCAATTAAACTGGGTTTGTGGAGGTGGAGACAAGATGGCAGAGTAGAAGGACGTGAGCTCACCCCCTCTCATGAAAACACCAAAATCACAACTAACTGTTGAAAAACCATCAGAAGAAAATGCTAGAACCTATGAAAAAATAGATCCTACATCTAAAGACAAAGCTGAAGCCAAAATGAAATGGTAGGAAGGGTGCAATCATTATAAAATCAAATCCCATACCCACTAGGTGGGTGACCCATAAACAGGAAAACATTTATACAACAGAAATTATCCCACAGGAGTTACAGTTCTGAGCACTATGTTAGGCTCCACAGCCTGGGGGTCTGGCACTGGAAGGAGGAGCCCCCAGAGCACCTGGCTTTAAAGGCCAGCTGGGTTTGAATGTAGGAATTCCATAGGACAGAGGGAAACAGAAACTCCACTTTTGGAGGATGCACACAAGGTTTTGTGTGTACCAGAACCCAAGGGAAAAAGCCGTGACCTCATAAGAGACTGGGTCAGACCTACCTGCTGGTATTGGAAGGTCTCCTGCAGAGGTGGTGGGCAGCTCCGGCTCACTGTGGGGACAGAGACACTGGTGGTGGTAGTTCTGGGAGTACTCATTGGGGTGAGTCCTCCTGGAGTCTGCCATTTTCTCACGAAGACCTGACCCCACCCAACAGCCTATAGGCTCCAGTCCTAGGATGCTTTAGGCCAAACAACCAACAGGGCAGGAAAACAGTCCCACCCATCATCAGACAGGTTGCTTAAAGTCTTCTGGAGCCCACAGCCCTGCTAAACCCACCCCTTGCCATGGCCCTGCCCATCAGAAGAAAATGACCCAGCTCCACCCACCAGGGGGCAGGAACCAGTCCCTCCCACTAGGAAGCCTGCACAAGCCCTTTAGGCCAGCCTCATCCACCAGAGAGCAGACAGTAGAAGCAAGAAGAACTACAACCCTGCAGCATGCAAAACAGAAACTGCAATCATAGAAAGTTAGACACAATGAGATGGCAGAGGAAATGTCCCAGATAAAGGAACAAGAAAAACTCCAGAACAACTAAGTGAAGTGGAGATTGGCAATCTACCCAAAAAAGAATTCAGAGTAATGATAGTAAACATGATCCAAGATCTAGAAAAATAATGGAGACATAGATCAAGAAGACACAAGAAATGTTTAACAAAGAGCTAGAAGATCTAAAGAACAAACAAACAGAGAAGAACAATACAATAACTGAAATGAAAAATACACTAGAAGGAATCAATAGAAGAATAACTGAGGCAGAAGAATGGACAAGTGAGCTGGAAGACAGAATGGTAGAAATCACTGCCACAGAACAGAATAAAGAAAGAAGAATGAAAAGAAATGAGGATAGTCTAAGAGACCTCTGGGGCAATATTAAAGTCACCAACATCCACATTATTGGGGTCCCAGAAGAAGAGAGTAAGAAAGGACCTGAGAAAATATTTGAAGAGATAATAGCTGAAAACTTCCCTAATATGTGAAAAGAAACAGTCACCCAAGTCCAGGAAGCACAGAGTCCCAGGTAGGATAAACCCAAGGAGGAACACGCTGAGACACATAGTAATCAAACTGACAAAAATTAAAGACAAAGAGAAAATATTAAAAGCAACAAGGGAAAAGCAACAAATAACATACAAGAGAATTCTCATTAGATTATCAGCTGATTTTTCAGCTGAAATGCTACAGATCAGAAGGGAGTGGCAAAATATATTTAAAGTAATGAAAAGGAAGAACCTAAAACCAAGAGTACTCTACCCAGCAAGGCTCTCATTCAGCTTTGACAAAGAAATAAAGTGGGTCTGTTTCTAAAAAAACCCCAAAACACAACAAAACAAAACCTAGTAATTAATTCTCCAAATCACTAATTTGCCTAAAATATAATTCTGAGTGTTTTGGCATTTACTTTTATGTTCCATTCAATTTATACATAGTTTTGAATTTTTAAAAATAATTTTAGCCATTGCATTTGTTAAATGTATTACTTTAAAGCATTTAAAATGCTTATATTTAGCAAAGATAGATTTATTTTGTATAACTGGGACTCCCTTATCAACTGAAAAAAAAAAAAAGCACAACCTAAAAGCTGAGAATTATGTTTTATTTGGCAGGCTTGCTGAGGACTTCAGCCCGGGATACAGCCTCTCAGATTGCTCTGAGGGACTGCTCCAGAGGTAAGCGGGGAGCCAGGATATACATATGGGAAGATGCAAAATCTGAGCTCATTGAACTCATTCCTTTGATATGTACCTTAGCTATCTAGGGCTGGTATCCTGTTCTTTCCCATCCTGAGTCCCCTCAGGGTGCAAGTTGGGGGAGGCGGCTGCAATGGCTGATGTCTTAATGGCCATCCACACTCTTTTTGGACACTGTATCTTCTTAGAGCACTTAGAGGAATTTCAGTGAGTTTACATAAAGGCTATATTAAACATTTAATTCTGTTTCTAATTTTATTTATATTTAAGATCAATAAATATATTCAAATTTCATCAAAGGTAATTTCTTTTGCACCAAAAATGTCATTCAATGATTTTTCATTGTGAACTGGCTGTAGGTGCAGTGGTCACAAAGGGAGTTTCTAGTGGGAACTCAGCCCTGCTGAATAAGTTTAATTTCCTCTTTAACTTTTTTGTTGATTTTGCAGTAACTCCCTGACTTACTTGTGTAACCATATTAGAGATTGTGCTTAGCAATTTTCAGAGTTACTGACTAATTTTGCCTAAATCCTCAGCAGGACAGGAAACACTTCATCAGGGTAGTTGTAGTAGTCAAGGGAGCATTTTATGTTATTGTCCCCTTTGCCAGTTACAAACATTAAATTACAAAGCAGTAAACAGTACTCATTCCCCCCTTTCCAACACATACACACAAAGGAAAAGCAAACAGTCTCAGTGATTGATGGCATCTATCACTTAAAGTTGAAAATCAGTGATGCCTGTGTTGTATCCACCCCTTCTAAAATATTTCAAACATGTCCTTGACTGAGGTTAGGTGTTAAATCTCATTTGATTAGCTTCTTGTAAATATCACTCTAATGAGTAATAGTATGAGGGATGCTTAGCTCTTTTTGAAGATAGATATGTTACTACCATATGAAGAATGTCTCCTTTGTAAAACCACATTTATGTTTGCCCAATTCCTTGTTCGATGAGCATATGGTAATTTTGTTTAGGTAATTAATTTCACTGATCAGTTTCAGAAAAAAGTAATGTTATTCTCTTTTATTAGGCGTTGAAAACAGATACAACTTTCTGTTTATGTTTTGACAGCTCAGACGTGTAAGCCAGATTTACTATAATAATAATAACCATAGATTATACGTCTGATATATTTATTATCGATCCCCTGAGGTCTAATGTTCTTGCATTCCAGTCATCAGAGGGCAATGCTCCTCTTCTGTACATTTCTTCAACTTTGTCCATCAATCATACAATATCAATGAATGTACTATTATTACACACTCCCTACTGTTTTCCTTTCTGAGTAATTTACTATGATCCCACAGTGTAACTTTTTCACTTAATTCTCTCTAAACAAAAGATATTAATTCCTTAAAACAGTTAAGGAACAAAAAAAAGTCTAAATTTTTGAATTTGTAAAAAGTATGTTTTAGTTTAAATAGGTAGATTTCATATCCAGGAGAGAGAGAGAGAGAGAGAGAGAGAGAGAGAGAGTATGCAGCTCTCCATATACGAACCAAAAAACATCAAACATACATTTTGAATAGAGTTAGCAACAAAAGGATGATGTACCCAGCTGTGATATTATCTGTCCTACAATCCAAATATTTGTTAAGGATTGTTCAGAGCTACTGCAATTGTCACAGGGCATCTTTTGAAGGCTCTATGAATAGTTGTAGCACTTCTTTACATTTGAGTTATAAAAATACAAAAATGATACACAAGATCACCAAACCCATATTATATATTAAAATTTTACATAAACTGAGCATATTGAACATGGTACTACCACATAGAACTGGTTAAATACTGAAGAATGTGAGCTAAAACTGTTTCCTTCTTCCTGTTTCTGTGTCTCAAATGTGAATCTTACCCTATCCTATGAACGTGTATTAGTACTTTCAAAAATTATGGAAGAAGATTTTCAGTCTTTTCATTCTTGGGTTTTATTACTATTTCTCTACCTATTTCTGATCTTAACTCATAGATATTAACCCATTGTGTTACTCATTCTTGCACGTGATGTTTCTTTTTCTACCAGGCACCACATCTCTATCTCTTATAACTCCATGATTTCCACCCTAAGTAGTAGGGTTTTAATTCTGATTCTGATAGCAAGAACCTTCATATTTGTTCTTGTTTGGATGGTTCTTCCAATGGACGGAGTGAAGGATTCTGTAAAACTTCTCTTCATTATTCCTAAACATCTTCCATCTTTTAATTTAAATTTTTGACAACCTCAAAACATGAGTTGATTGTGGAGAAAGATTTCTCTTTTTTCAGCCTTACTGTATTTAACCTTAACTTTTTTTTTTTTTTTTGCGGTACGCGGGCCTCTCCCGTTGCGGAGCACAGGCTCCTCCGGACGCGCAGGCTCAGCGGCCATGGCTCACGGGTCCAGCCGCTCCGCGGCATGTGGGATCCTCCCGGACCGGGGCGCGAACCCGCGTCCCCTGTATCGGCAGGCGGACTCCCAACCACTGCGCCACCAGGGAAGCCCTAACCTTAACTTTTAACATTGACTTCTATATTATTTAGCAGAGTAAGGCTTCCTCTCTAACTGCCACTGAATCAGGTTTAACATTACTTCTAACCTTACAAGAGCTCAAACAGATAGGGTCCCTATTGTGAGACACATAAAAATATTTTCAAGGGGAAAAAAGAAACATAACTGTCTCCTCAGCATCTGGGAGCCCTGTGACTGGAAAGGATACAAGTTTTAACAGAATGTGTCTGGTTACTCAGTCAATGCTCAAGTTAGACTGAATACTGACAAGGAATTTATGATGTGTTGGCTGCCATTCAAATAAACCTGGGAATCTCAGTGGCTGAACAAAATAGAAAAAAACCTTCTTACTAGTGTAAAATCAAAAATGGTCTTAGTTGGTGAGTGGCTTTGCTCTCACCAGCTTTCAAGGACCAAAGTCTTCTCCAATCTTTGTACTGTTTTCTCTAGGACTTGGGATTCCTTGATATTCACTCAGTGAGTGAGAGTAAAAAACAGTGGAGAAGGTATATCTACTTTTATAATACTTAGCTAAAAGTGAGACACAAAGATCCACTCATTTTCTATTTGGAAAATGAATCACATGACTCCAATAGATGCAAAGACTGCTGGGAAATGTAGTCCAACCTGGACAACCGCATCTCCAGAACTCTGCATACTGAAAAGGGAGCACAATTCGGTAGTTAGATGCCTTCTCACCTATGCACAGTAAATAACTTTTTCCAACTCCTTAATTTTATAGGTGAGAAAATGGAGGCCCAGGAATGTAAATTATAAGTCCAAAGTCGCCAAGATTAGTGCTTGCAAATATAATTGGGAGTCATTTATTCTGTCCCCTGTGTTGCATTCTGAAAATCTTCATGGTGCATAATCGTGGGTAGGGCTTGTGCTCAGTCCTTCAGTGATAACACAGCTGTCTGGGAATTGTGATCTCATGAAGAATGAGAACTGAGCTGAAAGAAAGAATACAAGTTATAACTAGGATGAACATACAATTTATATTTCAAACTGGGACACTTCTAAGATTGTCATGGGCAAACAATAAAAAAAAAAAAAGTTTCTTTTCCTGGAAAAATTCACCTGGGAAGATTTTGTAGCAAATACTTCAAGGAGAGAGTTGATAACGTATAGGATTTTTTTCACTTTCTAGTCCCAACTGAACAATTATGATATATTTGTATGTCTTCTTGAGAAGAAGTTCTTTCCTGTTGACATACCAATTGACTGAAGGGACTCAGAAATATAATTCTAAAAAAAAAAAAAATGAAAATAATTTGAAAGAACAACTGCTATAGTAAAAATAACTCATGTTGAACATAATTCTGAACAAGTTGTTTCTCCATTGTATCTACAAATTTCAAAATGATCTTTAAGAGATGATGGTGAAGATGAGAGAGACAAGGGTAGAAATGGAGAATCCACATTTTATCTTCAGTGTCTAAATCACCCGAAATATATAAAGTCTTTTGAATATGGGACAATAGTACAGAAAAGGTATTTGATAAAAATGTACCTTTCTGTCATCTTTTCTGGGCAAGCTTCCCCACATGCCATGCCCTGCAGCACAAATAACTTCCCCCTCATAACTTTGTAAACATTTGCAATTCCCTGTGGAATGCCAACTGTAGCTAACATATGGTGCTACCCACAAAGTAGTCGAAAATGACTGCCCACACAGATAAATTCACTTTTAGCTGTCTTGTTATTCTAGTTTAATGATGTAGGGCTGGTTAACTCCTGTGATATCTTCCAGCAGGAGAGACAACGGCTTGGTTGCAAAATCTTGTTTCAAGCACATTTTTAAAACACATTACACCATCATCTGTATCAATTTCTTTCTGCCATCCCCAGTTCTGATCGGATCTCTGACATAATTCCTGTTTGCAGATGTTGACTCTATACAGCTGAATGTGCTGTGCAAACATCATCTATAGACAGCCTGGGAGTCACCATCCACTCAAAAGAGATGAAGGAGTTTGAGCCTTCACTTGGCACTGGAAGAAGCAGTGACTTTCCTTAGGTATCAGATTGTTTTCCTCATTTCACATCATTTTTAACTGTGTTTATGGAGTTTTAAAATTAATAATTTAGTTTTATCAAGACATAATAATTCCTTTTCCTAGCATAAAGGCAATGGATGTCTAGAAATGTTGGATTCCACATTCTATTAATAGAGACAAGTGTTGTGAGCATTATTACCTGGCACAGTGTAATAACAACGATGTTAGTAGCAACAAGGACTGTGTATCACAGGCTTAGTCTGTACCATACCTGATCTTAGTGATTCGACTTAGTGATTCAACAAGGACTGTGTATCACAGGCTTAGTCTGTACCATACCTGATCTTAGTGATTCGACTTAGTGATTCGACTATTAGTTCTTTTAATCTCCCCAACAAAAATCCTGTGGGTTAGGTGTGATTACCAGCTCCATCCTAGTGTTGAGGAAAGTGAAGTTAATTAAATTTTCTAAGGTTGTTCATCTAGTAATAGATTAAAATAGACACATATATGTACATACACACATTTTTATATGATAAATTATACATATCAGAATATATACATGCATATACACATATATATATTTCTAGTGCGTGTGTGTGTATATATACATTTATATAAATATGTACATAGTCTGATATTTATCTGTTCCGCTTCTATGAAAACTTTCCCTGTAATTCTAACCACAATTTCCTTTAACTTTTGCTTACAAGCTATTTCTTAATTTCTTTGTTCATTAAACTAAAGCTTGTTGTGTGGCCCCTTCAATTTTATAGTGGGGAGCGTAGCATCTCTAGAATGTGCATTTCACTGGTGCCAGGATCCTTGTCCTGTTCATTACTGACAACATCTATGGTAGCCCCTCCCCCATGCAATAGGAATTCAATATTCAATTAACATGATTTGAACAAATTCATAGTCACTCTTGTTTCCAACCCCATCCTCTCACCACCACATCCTGGAATTGTATGCTGCAGGTGAAAAGAAGTACTGCTTTGAAAAATCAGTGGATAAAGTTTGAGAAAAATAATCCTAGCTAACTCCCTGAAATCTTTATTCTTCAGGTTTCTTATCTGTACTATAAGGGTGCAACCAACTTCAGAGGACTATAAGAACCACTATATAATTGTATAACAATGTGAAAATGTTCTGTAAACTGAATCATATCAATAAATTTGCATTATTTTATGATTGCACCGACTGTGGCTAGTTTTAGGTATTTCCTCTCAAAGAATAGTATTAACATTATTACTATCCAACACCTACTTGTAAAATATTTAATTCTAATTAAGAAAAAATGTTATAAGCATAGTGTATGGAAATATGGGCAATATAAGAGTTACATGATGAAAAGTGATACCCAGATGAGGACTGTCATAAGAGTGGACCCGCCAAAGAGCAGGATCCACCTCAAGCTCCTGAAAGGTTGTCGTCAAGGCAACGCTAGGTACTGCTCATCACGCAAAGGGGCTGGGCTGGGAACACAGATCCCAAGGCCCTAGGTCACAGACCATTTAGCAATTTGCTTTAGGGACTCCACTCTCAGCTTTAGTCTTCTCGACTAAGAGTGAAGAAGTAGAGAGGAAATGTCAGAACAATTTCTGCTATGGCTAACTTCTGTAATGTCCAAACTTGCTTATTTCCATCATAATTTCAACATGAATAAATTCCCTCCCTTGGCATTATAAGACATGACAACCCCAAATCACAATCGTTTATGATCTTATGACTTTAACAAGTCAGATACAAAGTCAGTTTTCCCTTTCGAAGCCAGGAGAACAGGTAAGCTCATGCCCAGAGGGGAAGCAAAGCCACCAGCCCCCATGGGTGCCTGTACCCGTGATGTGGGCTGTTCCTCACAGACACCTTAAGCCCCTTGGCCCCATCCTGTCTGTGGAGATGGGGAGAGTGAGAGCAGTGATGACAAAATGCTCCTAGTACACGTTTCCTAAGATTTTCATTTATTTTTATAAAGCTCACAAATGCTGTATCAGGAAATATTACTTACTGAGCATCTATTTCTCAGACAACGTATTTAACACATTATATGTATTTCTCTAATTTTAATGGCATTTCTTAGATGAATAACTCTGTTTAAGGATGCTAAACTGAGGTTCATGGAAGTTAATATATGTATAAAAATTCACACAGCAAGGAAGGGCGAGGGCTGTGGTGCCCATGCCAGTCTTGAATGGCAGAGGGAACGGTTCCAGGCAGTGGCTGGAAAAGGAGAGTTTGCTCTGAAGGTGATGAAGTTTAAGCTGCATCTCCCCTCACCTTCATACCTCTACTCCAGTGCCCCAGGATGGACCTTAGCAATCAATGCATTTCCATGGTCATGTGTCTTGGTAAAATAAATGTATATAAGGTTATCCTTCTTAGTGTGCCCACCTGCTTCCAAACTTTATAAGCTTTAGAGTTCACAAATCATCAATGTCTCTGCCACCCCCCCC
The DNA here is from genome assembly GCF_937001465.1 of Orcinus orca. NCBI lineage: Eukaryota > Metazoa > Chordata > Mammalia > Artiodactyla > Delphinidae > Orcinus > Orcinus orca. The sequence goes on from NC_064567.1 coordinate 101,445,782, forward strand.
ACTGCTCCAGATCAGTCACAGGCTCACAGGCACATGCACAGGCGTGCATGTGTGCATACGTACACAGTAAGACTAGCCAAAGACTCTGAGCGCTTAGTTCATGCATAGTACAGTTCTACTCTCCTGTTGTTACACTCAGAGAACTTCTTATTTACTGAGTGAGGTCCAACCAGTAGATATACACGGAAAGAGGGTATGCAACCATACTTAGAGCAGTCAGGTAAAGTTTCCGGATATTCAGATTATTTATGGAATGCATTCTTCTGTGGATTATTACTATTTATAAATGCAGGATTTTACATCCTTATATAATTAAGCAAGAATGGGTAAGGAATATAACTGAATACTATATTTTTTGGTGGCTTAAGCAGCACAAGTTTATTATAATTCTGTAGGTCAGAAGTCCAATGTGGTTCTCAAAGCGCTAAAATCAAGGTGTTGGCAGGACCGCCTTCTTTTCTGGGGGCACTAGGGGAGTATCTGTTTTTGTCCTGTTTCAGCTTCTAGAGGCTGCCCACATTTCCTGTCTTGTGATCAAGTCCTTCTCACACTTCCAGTCTTTCCTTCTTCCATTTACTCATGTGATCAGACTGGGCCTGGCCAGGTAATTCACAATAACCTCCGCACCTCAAGTTCCACATCTACAAAGTTCCTTTTGCCATGTAAAGTAACACATTTACATATAACAGGGATTAGAATGTAGACATATGTGGGGGGTGGATTTGATTACTATCTTTTTTTTTTTTTAAGCAAACAGATTGCCTTCACATGACACAACATTTCAAAATTAATTATTTAAATATAATTTAAAAGAATATTCATTAAAACTAATGTTCTTTTAAACTACTATGGTGGCTCTGTTCTAGGCACAGAACTTTTAGTTTTAAACTTTTGGTAAGATAATCTATTGTGTTGTCTTAGTGAGTTTATTCCCTCTAGATAACATTTTACTGTGATCACCACTTATTACAATTATTTCACAACCTACATGTGTGATGCTGAAAAGAGAAATCTGGTCTATATAATGAAACAGGAAAATGTGGGACAGAGGGGCTTTTTGGATTAATAATTAAGAAACCCTCATTTTGTCTGGAAGAACCAAATTACCTCAGTCTGAGACATCCTGAATATTCCCTCCACCGTGGAATAGGTGACTATAGTTGACCTTTATCTCTGCTTAATACATGGTCTCCACGTGGAAGAAAGGGGGCCATGGAGGTAATTCCTAATACCCTGAAAATAAATCTCCAAGTCTTTCTTAAGAATTTTTCAGTTGCAGTGTTAAGATCCCACAATAGACCACACATCTGGCTCTCGTTCTGTGAATCCCCACTGCTACGCAAAGAGACTATTACAGGGGAGATATTAAACCATCCTGGCTGACCCCTCACAGTGTAGGATGACAAATGAAAAGGAGAGCAACATTTGTAATGGGATTAACATTATTCCTTCCAGTCTGAATCAGGAGCGTCCCTGCTTCATCTGCAAAGGTAGTCCATTTGTTTTCCCTGTGACAGATGTACGATTAGATTTAAGGCCATCTTGGGGAATCAGATGTGCATGCCCAGGATAAAAGAGCAGCTTTAAGAATTATCGGCAGAATGTTACAAAAGTAATATTTTTGCTGAAGTCATTTGGTCAAGAGAGAAAAAGCAACTGATATAAAGTTGGATGTCCCTTGTAACAGAATCATGGTAACGTGACCTGTTGCTTGTGTATCCCTAAGGAATGAGAGCTTGATCCTTAAATTCAGATGGGTTATGGTAAAACGTGAATATGTTTCCTCCCCAACAGAAAGTTGAATGATGATTTGTACCCTAGCAACAACATTCTCTGCTCCTCAGAACCCTGTCTCAATTAAGCCAGAATTCCAACTCCCTTCGTATTGTTAAGATACAGTGATGTAAAACAATACAAAGCAATATATACAGCTGTTAAAAAAATTCAACTGAGTACATTTTAAAGATCTAATTGGCTTTATTCAATGCCTCATGAATAGGGCAGTATCCCATCTAGCAGATGGAAAGGAGCTGTACAAAATGAAAGACTTTCATAGTCAGAAGGGATTGGGAACAAGGAAGTTATACCAGCAAAAAGCGGATTGGATGTGGCAAAGTCACTTTCCTTTAGGGGATGGCAGGTGTCTAGTAGCTCTGACTAGCTGATTCCTGATTGACTGGTCTAGGATTCCATTTCTGGGAGAGTCGGAACTGTAATTGTCTCCATTTGGTGATGTGGGGCTTAGCATAAGCAACTCCTTTTTGGGCCCACTGTCCTGTTTTTTAACAATCCTCCTAACCGCTTTGGTTCAGACTCTCAGCCTAACTGAGAGAGGTAATCAAAATTTAAGGCATTAATGCTACTCCCAGCTACCGCTCTGAAGTTCTAGCATCTTTTGCTGAATCTCTCTGTGGTAGTCACAGGTCACAATGTTTTTTTCTAAATCTCTTTGTGGTATTTACAGGTCACAATGTCAGGTTCACATTCTAAGTTGGTCATTCTCTCTGTTCCTTTTCTGACAGTTTAGTCCGAGGGAGATTATTTGCTTGGTGGTTAACAGCTGCAAACACTCATTTAAAGTTTTTGAGAGGATACAGTGCACCAGAGAGACTATTATGATTATTAAAAACAGGGTAATTTCCAATATCTGGAGTGCACTTTGGAGCCATGGTCTCCAGGACCCAAATCAATCAAAATCAAACAAGTCAAAGAAAGACTCCTTTGAAGCAGTCACTTTTTTAAATCAAGTGGCTTGTTCAATGATCTTATGCAGCTGAGTCTCAATGTCCCCAGAAAGGTTAATCCAAGTGCAGCAGGTAGTGATGGCCACAGCACAAACACTTCCCTACTCAGCTCAAAGATAATCAAGGGCTGTCTTGTGGACAAGAACACTTCAGCCAGAGAGTCTAGGAATTTTTATTGGGCAGCTATTGCTTTAGCAGTAGATCCTGCAGTATCTTCCTGAATTAAGGAGAGGTTTCTGATCACAGCCTCATGTGCACTCACTCCTTGTCAGGGCAGTAGGGTTCAGTCAAAGGGAGCTAATTTTGAATCATGAATGCCTCTCGGTAATTCCTGTTTGAGTCTGTGTTGAGACTCAAGACTGGAAAGTTGACAGGCATGGAGGCCAATAAAACCTGAGGGCCCCTAGACCAGACACACACTTTTATTCTTGTTACCATCGCCTCGTGTCCCTGCCTTTGTACAGAGCCGGACACAATGGTCCTCAGGTTTGGGGCTGTTAACCGGAGACAGAGAAAAGGATCCCCAGGGTTAGGGAGTCTGACATGATAGAAAGGGAGCTGGGTTCATTCCAGAGAAACTGAAGCACTGGACATCAGGGAGAAGGTTGTGAGCAGCAGAACTACAGAATCACCAACATTGTGGCAAGTCTAAGTTGTTCAGAGGCTGGATTACCCCTCTTGGCAATGGTCTGTGATATGTAAACAATGGCATTATATTTCTGGGTCAGAACAAGGAAAAAGCTGGACAAAAGAATCATAAAGACCTTCATGATGTAAGAATTAGGAAAAGGATGCTCAGAAAGGGAAGGAGGGGGAGTTCCCTAGCAGTTCAGTGGGTAGGACTTGGCAGTTTCTCTGCTGTGGCCCCAGGTTCAATCCCTGATCAGGAACTAAGATGATCCCATAAACCACGTGGTACAGCCAAAAAAAAAAGGAAGGAAGGAAGAAATGAAAAGAAACATTCTTGATCCTCTTAAGCTGATGTCTTGGAAGGATGCAGTCTACCTCAATAAGAGCTACTTCTGTAGCTGTATCAATAACACTTTGATTTTGACGTCTTGTGCAGTTCCTAGAGTCTGAAGGAGCTGTTTTTACTTGGGAGATGTAGATCGAAGTTTCAAGTCCCTGAAGTTTGGCTGTCATCTAGGTAGTGAGGAGGACCAGATATAATCCCTTCCAAAGACATTCAAGGGCAGTCTTTGTTCTTAGTGATTCCAAAACAGAAGGGTGGGAGAAAATTGGAAATATTACTTTGGAGAGTCATAGCCCGATATTTGAGGAAACTAGAATAATTCAAGATCCAGTTCAGATTATACATATATAACAAAATCTTACAGACAATTAACAGAATTAGAATCTAATATCTACAAAGGTGTGAACATAATTTTCTCTCTACAATTACCCCCCATTTTTTTACCAAAGACAATTCCAGTAAAACTAATTTTTTGCATTAAAGGTGACCTGATTATTTGCATAAGTGCAGCAAGAACAGTAATTAACTATCTAAGTTCTTTTTAAGACTGCATTGCTGGAACATTTTTTTTAAAGAAATCTCAAATTGATCTCTTAAAAGCTTCTGAGGCCAAGATGTTGAGCCAAGATTTTACCTGTAATAACTATAGTTTGGGTGAATTCCCCTCTTCATGAGGTCCCCAACATACCATGAGGTTCCTGGGCCTGCCAGGAAGTGATTTTTCTTACTGACCTGGTAAGACTCCCAGGAGCCGTAAACAAGGTACCAGCCAAGTTTTCCAAGGAACTTTAAGCTTCATAAAGTCACCTTAATTTCTTATAGCTGTGTGGTCATATTCAAGTCTATGTTCATCTCTCTCTAATATGACATTCCAATCAAGGCCTTGGCAACATAACCACTGCTTCCAGTTGTGTCCTGTTACAAGGAGAGCAGATTCTTGTCCAACTTATGAAAATGCTTAACTACATCATCATGGAAAGGATAATTAAGGGTTTCCAAATTCTGGGGGCGGATCAGGTAGGGAGAAAAAGTAAACATTTACAAAGGTATACTTTATCATATTCAGTCATAGATAGCTTGAGAAAAGTTTTCTGTATATGTGGAAAAGCAAAACATTAATGAACCAGCAATGATTCAAACAAAAAGTCATAAAAATTAACATTAAGCTCCTTTGTTCATTCAGCCCAGTGTGATTAATACTTGTTTTACATGAATCCAGTTTTTCTATGAGTTCTGTACATTTTTACCACAGTTCAGTATTATGGTCTTAAAGTTATCAGAAACCTGTACTGGTCAAAATTCTTTCCATGAATCTCTTTGAAAATAAAGCACTTTTGAAAGAACACTTTTGCAAGAACACTTTTGCAAAAGCATTAGAGTAAAATAATAGCTTTTTGTAAATGACAAAGGTTTAAAAACGGCTATGGATAAGGGTCTGATGAGAGTTTATCATAATGAAATTGACAAGGAAATTTGGTTATTTCTGTGATATACAACATTTTAAGTTAATAACTGGAATTATGGCTGATAACAGTATAATAGGATATAATATTTCTAGAAATTCCATACAATTTCTATGACACATATTAATAATGTGTATTTATACAAATATAACACAATTATTGTTTTTATTTGATAATGCTTGCTATGTAATTTAAATAAGCCTAATTAGTTTAACATCTCTCATTTCATAAGGAGAGAAAACAAATCTTTTGAGACATTTCAGGGCCCCTCTGAAAAATATCAACATTAGTTCAAGGTCAAAAAAAATTTATATAAATATTTTTTAGGGGGACCTTATCAAAAATATCTATTTGGGGCTTCCCTGGTGGCACAGTGTTGAGAGTCCATGTGCCGATGCAAGGGACACAGGTTCGTGCCCCGGTTCGGGAAGATCCCACATGCCGTGGAGCGGCTGGGCCCGTGAGCCATGGCCGCTGAACATGCACGTCCGGAGCCTGTGCTCTGCCTTGGGAGAGTCCACAACAGTGAGAGGCCCGTGTACTGCAAAAAAAAAAAAAAAAAAAAAAAAAATCTATTTGGTAATATCGTGCATATTTTCATACGCCTGTTGCTCATCTTTATGATTTCTCTGGAAAAATGTCTCCTCAGATTATCCACCCATTTTTAATTGGATTGTTTGGATTTTTTCTTTTTGTTATTGAGCTGTATGAGTTCTTTATATAGTTTGAATTTTAACCTTTTATTGGATATATGATTTTCAAATATCTTCTCCCATTCAATAAGTTGTCTTCTTATTTTGTTGATGGTTTTCTTTGCTGTACAGGAGATTTTCAGTTTGATGTAGTACATTTGTTTAGTTTTGCTTTTGTTATCATTTTGTTTGGATTCAGATCCAAATAAATATCACCAAGAGAGAAGTCAACATCACTGATCATCAGGAAAATGCAAATAAAAAACACAATGAGATATTACCTCACACCTGTCAGAATAATGTCAGCTATCAAAAGGAAGAGAAATAACAAATGTTGGTGAGGATGTGGAGAAAAGGTAACCCTCCTGTGCTGTTGGTGGGAATGCAAATTTGTGTAGCAACTATAGAAAACAAAAAGGAGATTCCTCAAAAATTAAGAATAGAACTACCATATGACCTAGAAATTTCACTTGTGAGTATTTATATGAAGAAAACAAAAACACTAATTCAAAAAAGATATATGCACCTTTATGTTCATTGCATTATTTATGACAGATGGATACAGAAGCAACCTAAATGTCTAGCAATGGATGAATAGACAAAGATATTCATCAACCTTATAAAAGAATGAACTCTTGCCACATGCAACAACATGAATGGACCTAGAGTGTAAATTGAAATAAGTCAAATAGAAAAAACAAATAATGTAAGATTTCACTCATATGTGAAATCTAAAGAAACAAAACAAACAAACAAACCAAACCAAAACCAAACAAAACTAAAAAATACAGAGAACAGATAGGTAGTTGCCAGAGGGGAAGAGGGTTAGGGGGTGGACAAAGTGGGTGAAGGTGATCAAAAGGTACAAACGTTCAGATATAAAATAAAGAAGTCATGAGGATGTATTGTATGACATGGTGACTGTAATCAATACTTTACTGCATATTTAAAAGTTGCTAAGATAGTAAATCTTAGAAGTTCTCATCATAAGAAAAAAGTGTTTTAACTTGGTATAATGACAGATGGTAACTAGACTTATTGAGGTGATCATTTTGCAATGTATACAAATGTCAAATCATTATGTTGTACAGCTGAAACCATATGTCAACTACATTTCAATAAAAAATAAATACATTTAACAAAAGTGAAAATAGAAGATGTTAAAGGCGAATACAGAAGGTTACATGTCTGTGAGCAAAATTTAGCTCTTTTGATGTTGACAAGACTGGGTTTTCTAAGTAATCAAAGACCTGATAAAGTTAATGTGAAGCACTGTAAATTATTTTGGCAAGACACAACATCTTTACTGCTTAGGTAGATAACTGAAATGTTTAAAACAAACAAACAGAACAAAAACAAAAACAAAACAAAACAAAAAAATTTTCACCATCTGTTATCAGAAGCAGAACAAAAGTCCAAAACTTCTTTCTTCTTTTAATGGAGAGAAAACCAAAATCTAATTTTGTGCCAGTGTCCTTTTGATATAAAAACTTAAATAAATTCATCCCAATCTTATCCATCTTGACCATGCATAAAATTCCTTTCCTAAGATCCCTTTCCACAAAACTTCTACAACTTTGTCCTATGTTTCTTTTCTTTTTTCCTTTTTTAATTCTGCAACAATCATTCAACTTCTGTTAACTACTTTTCATAAATAGTTGCTTCCTTTCACCTTTATTATTTCTAAGTAGTTTTAATTACATGGAGAGATTAGAATTCCTAACCTTTAGTATTCTTTTTTTTTTTTTTTTTTTTTGCGGTAGACAGGCCTCTCACTGTTGTGGCCTCTCCCGTTGCGGAGCACAGGCTCCGGACGTGCAGGCTTAGCGACCATGGCTCACGGGCCCAGATGCTCTGCGACACGTGGGATCTTCCCGGACCGGGGCAACAACCCGTGTCCCCTGCATCGGCAGGTGGACTCTCAACAACTGCGCCACCAGGGAAGCCCCTAGACTTCTTAATTCCTAGTGAAAACTAAGAACTAAGAAGTGAGTAATTGTGGATTGTCTCTTACATTAGCGTTCTGTGGATTTGCAGACTTACAAATATATTTCATAATTTCTAGAAGTATATTCTTTGTCATAGTAAATTTTTCAAGGTGACACAAAACATATAATACATTCAAATATCTTAAGTTTCTCAGTAATAAGAAGCCAAAAGTAGATAAGCCAATATTCAGTACTTGTTTCAGTATTTTATTTTATTTGGAAATAATCTCCATATTCAATGATCATCCATTATTTAATTTAACTTAGCAAAATTCTAAGGTTTCAAGCTCCCAAAATATTTGGGGAAACTCTTTAAGTTTAATACCCTAAAACATAATTATTGATGAAAATTTCACCTAAAAATTATTATCCTACTTTCATCTATTTAACTCACTTTTTCCAAACAGTTAAGTTGAGAATACCCACAAAAACTTCATGAGACATTAGACAAAGTCAGCCATCAGTCCAAGATATTTTTCTTGCTGACAAATTTCATAACAGAAGTAGCATGAACTTATTTGACTAATAAATCCAGGCAGGATAAAAATTGTATGTCTGCATTATATTCAATGTTGATAACTATAAAGCCATGTCTATTTTAATTAAACTAAACTTAAACTGGCTTTTATTTAACAAAGATTATCCATGTTCATATGAACTTGGATATGAACTTGGATATCCAAGTTCATATGAACTTGAAAAAAACATTTGGTTTAGTTTCAATATTTCTGAGTCTAGAAATATTTAATTCGATAGTGATTATTTTTCTTTAAGCCAATTAAGTAGAGCTCTTTTACAAATTAACTTCTGCACTACCATCTGGAGGTAGAAAAATATCACACATTTACAACACACATGTATAACGACACATAAATATACAGATAGTTGCAAACAGAGACTAATAGCTTTCCTTCTAAAATTTTAGCCATGTGACAGGTAAGGTAATGCAAACTCTTTAGTTTATAAAATAACAGTTAAATACAAGTTATGTTCCTGGCAGATGGAATAAATTAAGTTTACCTGCTCCGTTGGCCAAAGTTTTTTTATTAATATTTGTGGAGAAGACAATTATGACTTTTCATTTGTCTAAGTTTCAGATAGACTCCCCCGCCCCTTTTTTCTGATAAGCCTTACTGCTCTGAAGTTTGCATTTCAAATATATGACCTATATAAGAGTTCTTGGAGAAGACTAGGTAGAACATTTACATCTCAAAAGAACAGAGAAAAACGCAAGCTCTTCCAAGAAAGAGTTTGTTTCATAAGGCCATAATTTTGTAATAACTACAAGCCTTTTGAGATAAATAGGGGAGGTTTGAGGATTGGTAAAAAGTGTAGGTGGGCTTTTGAATTGTTTCTGAGCCACACATCTCTGGACCTATAAAGACTTGATGTGTAAGACATGGACAGCTGTTTTTAATTCCTCAAAGAGTTGGTTTCAACCTAAATGACTTCAAAAGGACTGACCCATTCATCCAACTGCATTATCTTAAATTTACTTCTTCATATATGGGAGAAGATCTTCAACTAGAATGGAAATCAAAAGATCCTTATGTTCTAGATTTAGAGCTTTGTCTTTGAAACGCCCCCCACGCCCCACCCCAGCACATTTACCTTAGGTGAAGGAGCCTAACAAAGTTCCTGTCAGACTCTGAAGATCAGCTTCCAATTTTGCCAACTTCTGTCCATAGAGCTACTTAAAAAAAATGTTTTCAAATATTTTGTCAGGTTTCAGCTAAAGTAGTAAATATTCCTGGCAGTATTGAACAACCCCCTTGGATGCAAGAGGGGTCCCAAAAGAGGGTTCAAACGATACAACCCTCCCAAGATGTAGAGCAACTCCTGAAGAGAGCCAAAGAAAAAAAAAAAAGAAAGACTTTGGCAAACCTACTGAGGGCTGGCAGTGGATTGGTAGGACCCTAGCCATAAATGCAGTGCAACTCACATTTCTGTCTGGCCATATTTTTTACTGTAACTTCAATATCTCCTAGAATTTTCTAAGGTTTTCCATTAATTTTCATTTTAGTTTCCCCTTGGCTATCTAAGGGAATTACTGGTAGCAGTATACCCGAGAACTGCTCAGAGCCCCATCACCTGGGAGGAGCCTTTATGGGGACCTTCCTTTGAAGGTAAATATGAGGGCATTCAAGCTGGTGTCAAAGGATTTGCACAAAACCTTTGAGGATAATATTTTTTTTTCCAGTTTCTCAGTTGATTGCAAAAGAGACATTGGTTTCTGGGCCAGTGTTTTAATGAGGGAAACCTCGGAGGATGCAATGGGGGAGGTCCAGGTGTTGCTTTAGGTACTGTCATCTCTTTAATTTTCATTAGCCTTTTAATTTTTTTTTTTTTCTCGGTACGAGGGCCTCTCACTGTTGTGGCCTCTCCAGTTGCAGAGCACAGGTTCCGGATGTGCAGGCTCAGTGGCCGTGGCTCACGGGCCCAGCTGCTCCACGGCATGTGGGATCTTCCCGGACCAAGGCACCAACCCGTGTCCCCTGCATCGGCAGGCAGACTCTCAACCACTGTGCCACCAGGGAAGTCCTAGTCTTTTAATTTTTAATGAAGCTATTTTGGAAGCTTGAAGACTTCTGGAGACCTTCTGCATATCATTTAAACTGGGTATCCCATTCTGTGTTTGCTTGGGAAACATTTTCTTTTTAGTACATTTCTTCACAGAAAGATCTTGTGTATTTGGGACATTCCCCATAATGGGCATTGTATCAATAATTTTAGGTTGTCTCTAGTAAGATTTTGTCATTTTTGTAGATATCTACAGCTTATGAGGCCACAGCTCTTAGACATAAATTAAGCAAGTGTGCCAGAAGGTGGAGCACTAAGATTTTTGGAAATTGAAGATTCCATTTCTTTACCTAAGTCTTAGGTTTCTTGGTGCCAAAATTAACACCTAAGAGGGATATGCCTCTGGGTTGGGAATTATAAGGTCTTTTACAGTGTACTTCATTGCATGGACATTTCCTTGAGGTTGGTGGGTAACCTAGTGACAATCTAACCTGTTTCATGACCAATTTATCCTACCACAGGAGCCTTAGAGTTTGGTGTCAAGTGTTCTAAAAGCTTTTAAGTCCTTGTCTTGCACCCACCAATTTGCAACTTTTGGCTTTCTAGATTCCCATGAGCAAAAACTCTTACCTCATGTGCACATTAACACAACAGCAGTAACCAAAGAGATGTTTTTGCAGATTGGCCAAGAAAAGGCCCCAGGTGCACACCATCAGCAGCTCCCAGTATGGAAGTGGGTACTGAATCAACAAATCCCAACAAGGGACTGAGCCAGCAGACTCTAACAAATGGAACTTTAGACTGAAGCAAGAGCTAGGGGTTTGGGTTCCAAGTGCAACTGTCTTCCAGCTCAAGCTGACCTGCCCTGGACTGGAAAGCCAATTAAGTCAGGATCTTAATGCAAAGAATGTGCACCTCAGAACTGATAGAAACTTACCCGCAGCTTTCAGAAATTGTGATGAAGACAAAGAACTCTAAGGGTTCAGGGGTACCATTCCTGTTTCTCATTGTCCTGAAGCCATCAGAAGTTTCCTTTAGTCCCACCACTGCCACCAAAGCTGTTAAAAAATAGAATTCAACTGAGTGAATTTTAAAGATCTTATTGGCTTTATTCAATGATTCATAAATCAGGCAGCATCCCATCTAACAGATGGAAAGAAGCTCCAAGGAGCTGTACAAAAGGAAAGACTTTGATAGGCAGAAGGGGGAGAGACAAGGAATTTACAAGCAAATGGTGGATTGTTGGTAGCAAGGTCACCTTCCTTTAGGGGATGGCCAGGATCTCTCAGGCAGATGACCTCACCTGTGCTGACCAGGTGATTCCAAATGGACCGGAATTAATCTTGGTTTGGTGACATGTGGCTTAGTGTAAGTGTCTCCATTTGGGGCCTGTTGTCTTGGTGTTTACACTGCCCTTGATAAGAATGTACAAAATGAGGTTAACTCCTATATTTGTAGTATGCCTTGGTTACCAGTTCATTATTTTAAAATAGGAATGAGTAATGTATTAAAATCTGAGACATCTATTGCTTAAGTCTTAGCAGACATTTTCTTTGTGGAGACAGGATAATTAATAATATTGATCAGCGTAATTTAAATACCAGAGGGTAAATATTTTAGGTCACATATTTTGGTGCACTACTTTTACAAATGTTGCTGGAGATAAATGAATGTATGTTACATACACAAAGTCTGGATAGATTTTCTAAGCACTGAAATATGATTAGTTTAAAATCCTATATGACCATAATGTGAACATTTAAAAATTTCATTAGCATTCTCTTGGTTTTCAGATACTTTGAGGAAAATTATTTTACAAGTTTCTTTTAAACAGGATTTGACAGAAAATAAATCATATTGCCTTAAAAATGTAACATAGAAAATCTGAGGTATATCAGTACATATATACATATATATGCTTTCGTTTATTAAAACATAAATATTTTAAATATAGTTGAAGTATAGTAATTATCATACAATCTATAGTTGGAGCCCTACTAATTTTGTTATAAACACATTGAAAAAAGTAGTCTCTACTTTCATCCTCCGAGCTCTACTTCAAATGCTTCAAATATGGTCTTTATTTACGCGGGCCTCTCACTGTTGTGGCCTCTCCCGTTGTGGAGCACAGGCTCCGGACGCGCAGGCTCAGCGGCCTTGGCTCACGGGCCCAGCCGCTCCGCGGCACATGGGATCCTCCCAGACCAGGGCACGAACCTGCGTACCCTGCATCGGCAGGCGGACTCTCAACCACTGCGACACCAGGGAAGCCCCGAAATCTGGTGTTTGATTCTCCTTTTCCTAGAATTTCCTGAATCACCTAATCTAATTTGGAGACTTATTTCCTGAGCCATGATAGTAGAGTGGGCTTACTTGTCATGAATTTAATGACCCCATAGTTGGTTCTTTCCATTTGGATTTTACTTTCTCTTCTGTGTCCCTCTCCCAATGCAAGCAGACAGGGATCATGTCATCATAGAACCTGAATTAGACACTTGCTAAATGTGTGATAACTAAATAAATGGGCAAATGAATGAATGAACATACATATAAATAAATATATGCTCTAGGAGGGGTATAACTCAGTCACTCTCCTGTTTCCATGCATTTGCAACCTTGTACATGTCTAAATTAAACAAAATAATGATGAAATGCAAATCAGAGTAGGGCTAAATGTTATGAAATATTCAAATATCGATAAACTCTGAACATTTCATAATTCTTCTCTTTCTAAAGGAAAGAATGTATGGGCATCTTGGCCTGTCACTGGAGGACTTCTATGGACCCTTCCTACCATAACTTAAAATCCACAGATTTTACCACATTTTCATCTTTTCTCAACACACTAATGTCCTCTCTTCACTGTTTACACATACATGATCAAACTGTTTGCCCCATTTTAAACCTCATAATACTTAATTGGCTAAACTTCAACCCTTGTTAAATGCAAACACCCATCAACCATGTACACATACCTACAGAGCTCATGATGATTTCCTATCTTATTTACTCAAGAGAAGCAAAATATACTGTAACAAAATATGTCTCTTTGGAATATTAATCATATTGAACTAGTTATTTTTAAGAATCAGCAGACACAGATGAAGTTCTGAAAACTGAGTAGATGTTACTCTTTTGTAAGAAACATTTACATTTATAAAGGAAATCTTCATTTATAATGGTGTATCCTTCTCTGTACCAGGAAGGGAAGGATGACTTTAAATTACAAGAAACTGCATGACAACCTTACCCTTGTTTACTGCGTTTTTCTTGATAACCTACCATTATGGTCCTCCTCCACCACCACCCCCTCCCCTGCTCAATACCTTTAGTCTTTAGTTAAAGATGATATTTGAGGTGGTGGTTGGGGCCATTTTGAGGATTTACTCCATTTTCCTGGGTCTATCCCATGTATATAAGAAGTGTACATGGTATCAATATCAAACTTCCATTTGTTTTATTCCTGTTAATTTGTCTTTTATTACTGGGTGATCTCAGCCAAGAACCTAGAAGGGTGGAGATAAAATTATTTTTCCTCCCCCACACTATGAAAATTAAGCAATCTGAAAAGAACATCCACAAATTTTTCCCATTACACTTACACTTACCATCATATGACACCTTACACTTTGCCAATTCTTCTGTTGTTTTTTATATATATATAATATTTATAAATATTATAAATTTATATAATATTTATGTATATATATATATATATTTTTAATGTCCACATTTGTAGGAAAAGCCAATACCTCTACTTGTGCATTAAGCCCATTCTCTCATCCTTGTCTCGCATTGTGGCAAATCCCCATTCTCTGTCCCTCATCATTGACTCCTCTTTCTCAATTGGATTATTCCCATTAGCACAACAAGTTGCTGTTATATTCCTTGTATTAGTTTGCTATTGCTGCTATGACAAATTACCACAAGCTGAGTGGCTTAAAACATCAATTTGCAATTTTACAGTTTTGGAAATCAAAAGTCGATATGGCTTGTTATTTTTCAAGGTTTAGAGGAGGATCCATTTATGTTCCTGTTCAGCTCCTAAAAGGTGTCTGCATTTTTCAACTCATGGTCCCTTCCTTACATTCCTCCAGCCTCTGCTGTGTCATTACATTTTCTTCTTATGACTTTTTGTTTCTCCTGTCTCCCTCTTCTAAGTATCCTTGTGATTACATTGAGTTCATCCAGATAATCCAGGATAATCTCTCCATCTAAAGGTCTTTAACTTAATCACACCTGCAAATTGTGTGTTTGGTAAAAAAAAATATGTTAGGTAGCAGATTGACAGGTTCTGGGACTTAGGACTTGGACGTCTTTGGAGGGCCATTATTCAGCCTATCACATCTATCATCCCAAAAGAAAAACACATCATCTCTTGATCCCACCTCTCTTGTCATAGCCCAATCTCCAAGTCATTCTTGACGTCAAAATTCCTCAACAATGTTGTCATTACTTTCATTGTCTAATTTGTCTCTTACTTTTTCTGGAACCCATTTTAAACAGTATTTTTATTCCTACCATTTCACCAAACTCTTGCTAAGTTTGTCACAAACGTCAGCATTTCCAAATCCCACCGTCAACCTATCTTCTGACTTGACCTACCAGTAGCATTTAACATAGGCTATATATCTCTTCCTTTGTAACTTGTTTTAGGAATCTGCATTCTCCTGTTAGCTCTCTTATTTTCTTAGTTTTCTGTAATGTTTTTTCTCCTTAGTCCCTTAACTTTACATTATCTCAGAGCTAAATATTTAAATCATTCATCTTCTCAATTTATATTCCTAAAATGATCTCATCCAGACTTAGAAATGTAAACACCACTCATGCTGAGAACCTAATACTGAGCTTGAAGGTCCCCAAGAACTCTGGAATCTTCTTTGACTAACAGATTTCCAGATAGAATATCCAAAATATAACTGCCTCATCTTCTCCTCCAAAAAATTCTGTAATCTGTGCAAACTCCATTCTTCCAGTTTCTTATAGAAAAACATACTCATTTTTGAATTATTTTCTTCCACTTTCCCAATACAATCATTTAGAACATCTTCTGGTCTCCACCTTCAAATGAGATCCAATATCTGGACACTTCACTACTCCCTCCAAGCCTCCATGTTTCCACCATTTCCCCTTTAAGACATTGTCAATATTGCTTATGGAACATTCTTTTTAAATATAAAGTCAGATCATGACATACATCTACTAAAGTTTCTCTAAGTTGTCTCCATATCATGCAAAAAAGTACTAGTGAAATTTTTTCTTAAGGTATACAGGGCTTGAAAAAATAAGTAAAAATTTGCATGATCTTTCTTCAGGTCGATGAAGACTATACCTATTTCTCTGTGTCTTCTGCTTGGTCTTCCCCAACCACATAAACAAGACACACTTCCTCCTTTCATAGAAAGCTCTTCCTCCAGGTATCTCTAGGGCACACTTGTTTCAAATCTTTTCCTTGATATCACCTTCTCAATGAGATCTGTCTCAACCACTGAAGGGTAGCACAATATGCCATCCCAGAATATGCCTCTTTGGCCTGAAGATTAATTTGAGATAATTATTTTTGAGTAACAGCAGACACACTCTGAAAACAGAGTAGAAGTTTGGCCTTTTGTAAAGGAAATTTACATGTATAAAGAAAATCTTCATTTGTAATTGCCTCCCACTTTGTACCAAGAGAAGGATGACTCTAAATCACAAGAAACTCTTATCAATGGAGAAGGTAGGACTTAAATGTGTATAACAAACCTTACCCTGTTTACTGTAACTGCTCCCCTCCACAAATATCTTTTTTTTTTTTTTTTTTTTTGGTCTCTTTTGTCTTTAGATGAAGATGGTATTTAAGGTGGTAGTTGGGCCATCTTGGTCAGTTACTCAGTTTTTCTGGGTAAGTCCCACGTATGCCTGAGGGATACATGGGAATAAACTTCTATTTGTTTTTCTCTTTTTAATCTGTCCTTTATTACAGAGGGCCTCAGTCAATAACTCAGAAGTGTAGCGGGAAAATTATTTTTCCTTTCCTATACTACTAATTATTTTTCCTTTCCTATACTACTATACCTAAAATTTCAACCTTCTCCCACCCTCAATCTCTTTCATAATGTTTATCACCTTATACTATGCAGCATTTAATTTACTTACTTTGTTTACTGTCTGTATACATGAGGGCAAGGATTTTTATTTGTTTTGATAACTGCTGTATTCCTAATGCCCATACTAATTCTGCCATATTTAGTGGATGCTCAAAAAAATCTCTTGAATCGATAAAAGCCTAGTTACAAAAATAGACCCATAAACAGATATTAAACAATATAGTAATTAAAATAAAATATATTTTCCTAAATCATTGGATGCCTTAAGAAAGGCATTGACTGTGACTTTGATCATGGGATATTAAGTTGACTAAGACAACTTTGTCACCTTCACTGTCTACTCTGGACATGAAACAAGTACATACCATTTTATCAGTCATGATAGAATATCAATTAAAAAAAGTAAAAGGAATATCAATAAAAAAAGTAAAAGCATGCTAAGTATATTGATATGCAGAATAGATGACACAGAAATAAGTGAAGCGCAATTGGAAGGTTTATGCAGAAGATACACCTGAAAAGGGTCATTTATCAGAGCACTTTTGGCATAGGATTTAGTAACAGTAATAATGCAGATAAGAAATTGTGAGTAGGCTATTTCTATTATACCATAAGTATAAACGAATAAGAAGAGTGAAAAACAAAAGTAAGTTTGAAAACAAAGCTTAGGACCAGAATATAGAATATAAAATTAAATCAGTAAGTCATAGAGATATAATTAAAATATACTAATGATTTTAATAACTCACTATAGTTCGCAGCAAGTTAAAAATGGATTTTTTTTTTTTTTTCCGGTACGCGGGCCTCTCACTGTTGTGGCCTCTCCCTTTGCGGAGCACAGGCTCCAGACGCGCAGGCTCAGCGGCCATGGCTCACAGGCCCAGTCGCTCTGCGGCATGTGGGATCTTCCCGGACCGGGGCACAAACCCGTGTCCCCTGCGGACTCTCAACCACTGTGCCACCAGGGAAGCCCTAAAAATGGAATTTTGTTAATCTTCACAAAGACCCATAAGAGTAGTAGAGTCCCTTGCCCAAAGTCAATAGCCAGCAAAAGGCTTATTTTTCCTTTGCTGAAGACTGGGCACTCCCCGGGAATACTGACTCTCTTTAGCAAAGAGAACTACTGTAACATGTTTTGTAGGTTGGTGTCCTGCCTACAGTGTTACATTAACCTAACAGGAGAGGCCAGGAGAACTAATAAGATGTGGGGACACAAGTCAAAATGCAATATTGTTCAGCCAAGTTCTTACAAACAACTTGAAAAAATTTGATGACAGATAGGGTGGATTAAGAAAGAAAGAATCCATTCAATTGAAAAGACCCTTTCAAAAGTAAAGACATTTTTTGTTACCATGTATTTCAGAGAGGATGTTCCTTGGAAGGATTCTTTGTCTTTATAACTTTAATTTAGATCCAGTAATACAAACCAAAATATTATCTTCATTCCAGAATACAGTGAAATTTACTCATATATGTCAAGGCCACAGCTACTTTTTGTCCCCAAGCTTACAAAGTTGGTATTTTTGATACATTTCTTTCAACTTCTTATAAATCTTGTCACCCAGTTTCATCCATTAGTTCTTAACAATATTTAATTCACATGTACTTCCTTAATCCAAATTATGTCTTGAAAAAAATCTCATTTGCTTACTATTTTAGTCCCAATTTAAGATTTCAAAACTGAAATGCTAGAAGGATAATTTTTTTACACAGGAAAACTCTGCTTGATATTGTAAATCTGAAAATGCAGATTTTCTAATTTCAAATTTGAACTTCCTTGGACCAAATCACTGTGCGTCAAACAATATATAAACTTGGTAGGGTATCTCCTCTGACTTCTTCCAAAATTCAGCCTTACTACAGTTTCAGCTTCACCACATGAAATGTATGTGCTGAAATGTCTACGCCATGATATGTTATTGATCCATCAACATAAAACATTTCTCCTGAGTTGTTCATTTGATCCTTATTAGGAGTAGGTGAAATAACAGTGGTGCTCTCTGTAACAAAGATGACAAAAATTAGATATTTAAATTTACATCTCTAGGGGAGAAAAAATACATTTCCCTTTATCATTTTAGGTTCTTGGCTGAGATCCTCCTTGCCCCCCATAATAAAAAGGGTAAGAGAAGAAAAACAAATTTGATAACATACATCTGAGCAAGAGCCCCACAAAGATATAAGGCTCAAAGAAATGATCAGAGAAGGAAGCTTTTATATCTTTTAGACAAAGAAACAATAAATTTGTGAAGAATTGATAAAACAAAGAGGTTTGGGCTAAAGGTAGTAAAATGGTGAAGAAGAGACAAGGTCTGTTTGCACAGCTTTCTCAGCCCTGAATTCCCTGTCTCTGGTGGTAAGTTTGTCTCCACATTCCTGGTACAGAGAGGGTACCTTTCACATGGGAGATTTATCCCCTGATGCCAGGAGGACAAAGGAGGGTCAGAGTGTCCTTCTTGCACTGGCTGTTTCTCAAGTACCTTTAATTCAAAATAATCACTACGCCAAATGGCGTGTTTTGAGGTGACATATTCTGAACCCTTACACTTCACATACTTAAATACTACCATGTACCAGAGGAAATAATTTTATCATTGCTGCTTAAAAGCAATCCCTAGAAGGGTAGATAGGGCCAGTTCTCAGCTCATTATAAGATGATTTTTAAAATCATCTTTCTGTGAAGACAGGCTGACCTCAATGAGGAAAGAGTTCCCCATTAAAGTAAACCTAAAGCAACAACAGTTGTGATGGTAACAGCCATTACTTTCTTCCCCTTCCTTACCACACACACTGAGCAACATTCATTATGGTGCTGACGGTGGGCTGAATATTTTGGCCAGTAAGTCAAACTAGCTGCCTAATACAGGATATCTGCGGATCTGATTTTTCGGGAACTGGATTCTGTGTCTTTATATTATCAGCTGTTTGGGGAGATGAAAGCCATCTGACAGATCACTTAGATCAGCAGATCTGATGAAGTTGATGTGGTCCACTTAGGCAGTTGACCCATTGCTTCTACAATCCGCATCTCAAGCAAGAAGTCACCTGGGAACGTGAATACTTATATAATTGCCTTATTAATCAGAAGTGGTTGTCAAAACCTGTAAACTAATACATAACTAAGAACTATCTACCAAAATGGGGTGTTTTAACATGTTGTGCTTCTGGTTGTGCCTCTTTTCTCAGCTATGATTATAATGTGAATGTATTTATTTTAAGTGATGGATAGTGTAATCATTTTTCACATTTGTTCAAAAAGTGAATTTTGCACCTCTAGCAGTATTTTATTTTAATAGAATCATGTCATTGCAGGGAAAGTACATAAAGATTGCTCTCTTCTATGACTTAAAGGGAAGTTGTTTTCTAAAATTCAGACATTGTAGTGCATCTGCTGTAATTACAGTTCCACAATTATAGTTTAATAAGCTGTGAAACACCTACGGGTACTCCACATGGCAATTTCTGTGACAGCACAGACAGTGGGTAGAGCCTGTCAGGTGTACTTAAAGGATTTAAAACTGCAGCAACTGTTTCTATGGTTCACATTAATAATGGTTGAGTGCACACATACCTCATACATTTAAAAATATTTAAAACACGATTAACACCTGGCTAACTGAATTTGCATCTTTCAGACAAATAAGAGACAGAGTATTCCTCCTTTTTTAGTCCCCTGAAGCCCCCTCTTTTCATGGTGTTTAAATTCCACAGCAGAAATCTCTCTCTTTTCTTTATTTTTTTTTCCTTTTTCAAAATAAGAAAATCTCTTTGCAGTCTGACAGATGTGAAATGTATTCTGACTTGACCATTTGAATAAACATATTTAGGCAAGAAACTTGAACTCCTAAAAGCCTCAGTTTCCTTTCCTGTAAAATGATGATTATACTATGAATATTATGGGATATTTGTGTGTGTGTGTGTGTGTGTGTGTGTGTGTGTGTGTGTGTGGTATGCGTATGCGGGCCTCTCACTGTTGTAGCCTCTCCCGTTGCAGAGCACAGGCTCAGGACGTGCAGGCTCAGCGACCATGGCTCACGGGCCCAGCCACTCCATGGCATGTGGGATCTTCCCGGACCGGGGCACGAACCCGTATCCCCTGCATCGGCAGGCGGACTCTCAACCACTGCACCACCAGGGAAGCCCTGGGATATTTTTAAAGAATAAATTAGTTTAGGTATATAGAGCAGTTAGCAGGGCAGAACAAAGTCCTAAATGCTGGCCATTATTTGTCCTCTGAATGATATCACATCACACCCACTTACAGTTTCAGCCCATCCCTTCTCCTAAGCTTTTGGTTATCATGTCACCTTACTTATGTTCAATGATACCATGCATGTGAATCTCTGTGGTTTTAAAAAAAGGTAGTAATACCAGCTATTACCTAGGAATACTTTCAGCTACTCTATACATACCACTTAGAAGATACCTCTCAGTCAGCTACCATATAGACGTAATAATAACCCCTGTGTATCTGACACAGTCCACTTCACTGGCCTGTGAATACCCACTGTTGGCTACATGGAACGCCAAAGCAAGGGCTCAGAAAACTCAGGATGTCATATGTTTTTGAATCCCTGTCAATCTAGGTAAAGTATCTGAAAGAAAACTTGGGACTCACAGATTGAATATTTGTGAATGTGGTTATTCTCATGTTCTCTCCACCTCTTATGGAGACAGGATGGTTGCCCATGTACTATTCATAGCTGATTATTTCCAGTGTTGATATCCACTGAGACAAGGACTCAAGGAAAGTAAATATTACTGATTTTGTCTATTCAGTAAAATTAAAGTTCACGGATGCAAACATCTGCTTGAATCAATCAGAAGCTCTGACACTCTGAACTTCAAAGAGAGTCAAAATATCCCATACAAATTATTTGAGAAAAAGATAACTCAGCAATAAATCTAGAAAATGCTCCTTTCATGGTGGGCATGACTCTGTATCCTTGCACAGTTTTTACAAATGTCTCATAGGTGAGGGACGAGATGACATGGGTTCTTTAGAACATCTCTAGGATTTATTTCATGGGACTGTGGTGGGGGTAGGTGGATGGATCTCTCTCTTAACTCCCCAAGTTCACTTAGATCACTTACAATGTTCTCTAACCATCAGGACATTATCAATATGCCTTCATTTGTTATATATTTTTTTGACCCTTAAAGCTATTTTCTCTTTGGAAATTTTGAATGTGTTTGTTTACTTTTGTTTGTTTGTTTGTTTTCATTTAGTGATTGAAATTGAAATATAGTATTCAGGAGATACACTTCAGGGAGCTAAGATCATCCTACTATGTTATAGACATTCTAACTCATTATAAGCAATGTGAATCTGCACCCATTCTCCTTCAGCTAAAATGGAAATTCCTAAGACAGAAATGTTACCTGAATTTTTCTCCATTTTTCTATTTCAATTCCTCTAGGCAAAAAAAAAAAAAATCTCATATGCTCAAAAAGCTACCAAAATGTTATTTCCCTAACTTTGCATAGCCTGTGAGACTGATGTGAAATGAAATCACTAAGATAAGTTAGTCATAAATAATATCTATAGATATGCTGGGTTTCTGTGAGTGAGCATTAAAAATATACCATGTACTTTCAAGACAATATATCCAGGTAATCCATGTTCTTATCCATTGGATTAGACCCAAGGAAACAATATTTTAAACATATTTTGCATTTTAATTGTAATCAAATCCTTGTCATAAATACTAAACTTGGTTATAGCTGATAAAAATATGTTCAAATTCTGATCCAAAATTTAAATTTTCAGAAGGGCTACTATATTAGTCTGTTAGGATAGTCATATTAAAGTACTACAGCAGACACTCATTCCTCACAGCTCTGGAGACCAGAAGCACAAGATCGAGGTGTTTTTAGGGTTGGTTTCCTCTGAGGCCTCTTTTCTTGGCTTGTAGATGGCCACCTTCTGTCCTGTCCTCATATGGACTTTCTACTGTGTGTGTCTGTGTCCTCATCTCTTCTCATAATGACACCAGTCATACCAGAGTACAGCCTATTCTCATGACCTCTGAGGTAACTGAGGTTAGAACTTTAACAATAGAAAACTTTAACATATAAAAAGCTACAAATACACAACATTAAGAGTAGCTGAACAAGCGTTATACACCTAGCCCTCTCTTGTGATTCAGAGGATTCTTTGTATAAAGTCTTCCAGTCCTTCAGTCTCTTTAGCCCTCTCCTGGCCGTGGCTGTGCTCTGTCCCTGCCTCAGTGAGAGTCTGAGTCCCTGGGGCCTTGTTCCCCCACCACTTCCCATTCTGAATCTTTGGGGCTGTGTTCATCATCACCTCTGTCCCTTCTTCATATGTCTGAACAGACATTTATACTGAATTACTTGATTGCTACCCATCTTGATTCCAACCTCCACTCATTTGTCTGTAATATTCTAGAAAAGACTGGGATGAGAAATTAAGGAAAGGTAGTATAAGATCCCCAGCAGGGTTGGTCTCTGAGGCCAGCCCCTTTGTATGTTCTCACATTTTGTGCCTTGATAGTAGTTGCTAAATCTGTAAGTCATGATTTTAAAAAATGTGTGGACTCCTAAAACTCTTGGAATTTCCAAAATGATAAGAGTAAAGGGAGCATCTTTTGTTGTAATATTTGGTCTTTTGTCCTCAGTTCCTGACATCACTCCAGAATCATAAATGTGAAATTAGTGTCCTGTTACTCCTGTAACAAGTCTTTTTTTTTTTTTTTTTTTGTGGTACGCGGGCCTCTCACTGCTCTGGCCTCTCCCATTGCGGAGCGCAGACTCAGCGGCCATGGCTCACGAGCCCAGCTGCTCCGCGGCATGTGGGATCTTCCCGGACCAGGGCACAAACCCGTGTCCTCTGCGTTGACAGGCAGACTCCCAACAACTGCACCACCAGGGAAGCCCAACAAGTCTCTTTTAATCATACCTGGGTTTATGTCTTGGGGGTCCAGGGCAGGCTGCTCCAAAATATGCCTCAATGGCATGTTGATTATTTTGAATTAAAGTTACTTAAGAAAGAGCTGATATAGGAGAACACCCTTTGTGCTATCTCCCTGAAAGTAGGAAATTAACCTCTCATCCAGAAGGTGCACTCCCTGCATCCGAAGGTAGAAAGATGCCCTTGTCACAAGGGATAGAGAATTCTAGGCCAATAAGCTTGTATAAACAACTCTGTTACTTCTTTAATTGACTAACCCAAGCCCAAATTCTGTTTAGATTCTTTGTTAACTAAGCACTCAAAGGCTAAATTTCTTTGTCCAAACAATTTCTCACAAAGGTATTTTTTCTTAGTCTAAAAATGTATAAAATCTGCCTGCTTTGACCACTTCTTAGATCCCATTTCTATGAGACCTAAGAATAAAAATGTATTTCCTTTTTTCCTGTTAATCTGTCTTGTGTCAATTTTATTATTAGTCTAGCCACAAGAACTCAAGGGGTAGAGGAGAAAATTCCCCCTCCCCCACAATGTTGATGAAGTGACTTTTGGAAAGAACCTAAGGATGGAGGTTGTTTGCCTGGGGGAACCAACCTTGTGATTAGAGTCTTGGAATTTTCAGCCCCACCTCCAGGGAGGAGAGGAGGGCTGGTGATTGAGTTCAATCACCAGGGACCAAGATCAATGATTGAATCAGTCATGCCTAAGTAATGAAACCTCCATTAAAATGTCAAAGGACGGGTTTGGAGAAGACACAGGAGAGTGGTGTGCCCAGAGGGCAAGGAAGCTCTTTCTGTATACCATGCCTTTTGTATCTCTTCCATTTGGCTGTTCCTGAGTTGCATCCTTTATATTGAACTGGTAATCTAGTTGACAAATGTTTCTATGAGTTCTAGCAAATTAATTGAACCTGAGAAGAGGGTTATGGGAACCTTTGATCTATAGTTTTTCAGTTAGAAGCACAGGTGAAAAATTGGATTTACAACTGGTATGTGAAGTGCTGGGGCTGCAGTCTTGTGGCAACTGAGTCCATACCCTGTGAGAGTTTATGTTATCTCCACATGGACAATGTCTGAATTGCATTAATTTATTTTGGTGTTGGAGAAGACACACATGGAAGCAATCATCCTAATTATTCTGATGCAAGATGATCAAGCATTTGGGACTTGATCCAGTTGCTTCTTCCAGATACTTAGAAATTGTGCAAATAGATTTTTCAACTCTATTTCTCAGGCACACTGTAAATATTTAAATTTTAAATATTTTACTCATAAGAAGAACTGTTACCTCTCAGTCTAAGTGGAATGAATTTTTGATCACATAGAACTGTGCTTTATTTTTAAAATATAAGTGAAGACATCATTTAAGAAATGTCAGTACAACTGTAGTTGCCATTTCTAGTGGATTATTTCTGTTAATGTAAATGATACATATACATATGCCAAAATGTGATTTGTCTTTTTTGTTTCATTTTATCAAAGTGCTAAATAAGGGAGAGCAGTAATTTCCTGGGAATACTCAGGCCTCATTATCTGAATATCACAGCTCTTTCTCTGCTTGGAAGAAATTCCCTAAAGATTTCTTCCATACATGCTCTAGAACCACAGATAATCTCTGTACAAACTACATTTTCTTTTGAATGAATTGATCAAGGTCCAGCTCAAAGTCTTCCCTTTTGGGAAGGCTTGAACATGACATGATATTCCTCCCATCACGTGATTTCTGTTACATGTACTAATAGCACTTTTCAGTTTAATATTCTTACGCTATTGTTATTCTCTGAGTGATTCATGTGTTAGAGTCATATTTTCCCCAAAGGAAACCAGGCACTTAGTCATATTTATAGAATCCAGACTTCACTTGAAGTCCATAAAAGCTGTCCCATCAATACCTGTTCATTGCCTGATTAGATCATATGATTTTATTACAGTTACCTTGCCTTGTAATCATGCTTTATTTATTCTATTATGAAAATGACTTCTAACTTCCTCTCTGAGAAGTGGAGAGATATCCCTTAGAAATGGTTCAGGAACAAATGGAACACAAGATGGTACAGAGAGGGCAGAAGAGCTTCCTTTGAGCAGCACACAGTCAAAAAATCTGCCCAGAGTTGTCCAAAAGTTGATGGAGTTTTTCAAGTTGTTTTCCCTAGAAAGGTGAGTTTTATTTTTTAAAGACCTCACAGTTCTCTTCTAGTCCCTAAGAAGGGACTTATGTGTTTAATCACTTGTCAAGCTGATGAACACTATGAAATCTGTAATTGAAGTGTGAGGACTTACCACATCATGTTTATGCATTCATGCTGAGATTTTTTTAATCTGCAATACAATACCAATTCCAAAAATTAGCCACTTAGCCTATAAGTAGAAGTCATTAATTAATCTGGGGATTTCATATATTTAAATATTTTGTAAATTTGACCCTTATTTGGAAATCTATGGGATAAATGAATTCAGTCATCCTTAGAAGTGTTAGGAAAACATAAACAGGACTGAACAACAGAGTGGCCCCATAATATAGATAGAAATCATGGTCTTTTTTCTAAGTAGGCTTTTAGTGATATTTGACACCTCAAAAACTAAAGCTAACCTAAGCAAACCTTATTCTAGATTGTCTTTCTACTGAAAGTTTTGGAAGTATATCAAACCATGTTGAATTCAAGGAAGTAAGCATTCAAATGAATGTAAAATGATTACTTTAATATGATTAACAATATAAATACAATTTATATCATTCATGGACCATTGCATGTCAAATAGGATATCATGAAAACACATAAAGATATGTATTTCATAAGAAATGCAATGAAAATTTGACCAAAGCACAGCAGCAGAGATAAAACCAATCATCTTCTTTGCTTTTGTCTCATTGAGCCAACAGACAATAAATAGCAATAAAGAAAAGCCAAATAAATAATACGGCTGACTTCTATCTAATATATAGAATCATATAAGTGCTGGAAGAAAATATTCGTATAGCAAATATCTGTGTAGTTTGGGGAAGAGACAGACCTTATTGTGTTGAACATTAAAAGAAGATAACTTGTAGGGAAAAAAAAGAGAGATCTGAGTCCATGAGATTTTAAAAACTTCTTCATTATGAAAAATAAGAACAATAGATTAAAAGATACACGTAGAAAGATATGGATAATAGGTATGAGAGAGAAAGAGTGAATGGACTTGTTATCTATGGAGCTGCTAACAATCATAGGAAAAATATCCTAACAGAGTTTGAGGAGAGATTATGTATAGGTAACTGACAAAATAAGTTTAAAGAGTTAATAGACACAAGAAAGCAGTTTCAAAATTCCTACTATTCAAAACCTGGGTTAAATCAGAGAGTGTCCCCCCCAAAACATGTGGGGAAATGTCCTCTGGCAACACCATCTTATACCTTTAGTGGCCTCAGGGTTATCACCAGAGATCATTGCAAGAGCCAATCACAAGATCCATCTTGATACTAAATATGACACAATTTATCTGATCAAAAATACATTGGCATAGGAAGTTCCAGAAAAACACTTTTTAATGGTTTCTAAAAATAAGTTTCCTTATTTCTTTTGTATGAAATAACTCCCCATTCTTGGTAATTCAAGAAGCACATCAGTATACTAATGTTAGTATAATACACTTTCAAAGTCAAGAAACCGATTTAACTCGGTCTAAGCATCTCCCCGACTTGTTTGAGCAGAGGAACCCTGACTGGCTTTGCCAGTAGAGACATGAAATGAAAGCAAGTGGACGACTGTAGAAGGAAGTCCAGACAAAGCTGTCTGGGTCACTGCAAATAACCAGGGTGCTTATTGTCTTTTGTTGCCCATTGTTCACTTAATAGGGGTTGTCTGGTAAGAGTGGAAAACTTCATCACACATCATAGCCTCCAACAGGCAAGAGTTTCTAACACCCCTACATAACTGCACAAACTACATAACTGATCCTACATAAAAGTCTCTACATAAATCCTATGTAATGAAAAAAGCACCTAGATCAATGCTGGTCGTGTTTAATAATGTTTATAGTCATGTTCCTGAGGAAATGGAAGCTTATCTCAGCTACTCACATATCAGGCAAATAACTGATTCCGCATTCAACAAGCAATTGGTTCCTACGAAGATATGCAAACCATCTTATAAGTTGAGGAGTTAAAAAGCATGATTTCTACTTCTCTTATTGTTTATTAATTATTAGAAATTTATGTAAAAAATTAAATACTTTTTACTTTGTGTGATGTTTTCTAAATATTTTAATATAAATGTTATTTCTATAAAGACAAGTGGCAATGAGTGTGTGTGTGTATGTACGCACATGTATTCTGAATTGTACAAAGTTAAAAGATTCTTTGTTTCACCAAACTTTAATCAGCCTCTGAATCTTCCCCAGGATGATCCAATTTTAGCAAGAACCATGCTAAGTCAGTTTAGCAGGAACTGCCCACTCTTGATCAATCTCAATATCTCTGATCTATCTCAATATCTGATCAGGTTCCTCATCCTCCATCATCTCTTTGGAAACATTCTAGTTGACCTCTCTTTTTTTTTATTTTTTCTTTTTGCCTGATTTTTTAAGTAAGCAATTGTATGATTATTTTTTTACCTAAGTGTTTTGGTTAATTAACAAAACTATCCCCTGTCATGTGATTCACAAGACTAACATTGTCTTATGGTTAAATCTCACTCTCATCCGCAAACCAGGGGGAGGAGGTCAGGCTCTCCACTCTCTACTTTCCCAATATCTTCTCTGTAGTTGCTTCCCCCTCCCACTCCAGGGTCAAAGCTTGCAGATGGAGGAAAAGTTGGGGTATCATGGCTCCCATCAGATTAAATGTCAGATGGTTCTAGCTTCAGAAAAGTTAGATTCTCTCTCACACAAGTAAAAATACCTGGGTATATCACAGCAAACAAGCATAGAAAAACTCTGAAGAGTGGAAAGAAGGAAGGCTTTCCAGGGATCTCAGGAAATAAGAAATCACATGATGTTGAGTCCTTTGGGTTTTTTATTGCTTCATATATCCTGCACAAGACACCGTAGAAGCTGTCAACTTGGAACTACCAAAGGGCTCAGACAAAAATAGCTCCAAGAAAAGTGTGTTGCTTCTAGTCATAGCATGAGGAAAAGGGGAGACTAACAGAACAGAAAACCCTTCAGCAGTACCCACCCTACTCCAAATACCAATGGGAAAATGGGAGTTCCCACCAATCCCCCCAAATCTCTGTGGTTTCAGTGAGGTTGAGTGCAGAACTGATCTTCCATTTCACCACCTCAGCCCAAAGAAGCAGGTGGCAGTGCTCCAATTCCCTGCACAGTGGTGTCAATAGCCCAAGTAGGAAGCTGATCTCCTCCTACACACAGCAGGATCAGGTGGCAGCACTCTGGTTCCCCTCCTTCAACAGTGTCAACAGGGCAAGTTGGGGAGCTGATCTTCCATCTCATGCTTAGTGGAAGTAGTCAGTCTTCCAATTACACTGTCTGTGTAGTTTGGACAGAGTCCAGCATGAGCTGAGCTTCCACCCCAACCTGGCATCAACAAGTATAAACATGGCCATTCAGCATTTGACTTTCCTCTCACCCATGGTGTTAGGATGACACAATAAGGAGGTGAATGTCCACTCTAACCTTGTAAAATTTAGACTGATCATGACGGTGCAAAGTGAGGCCAGTCAGTGCTCTGTCTCCTCCACCCTGTTCCTATGTAGCTTAGCCTCAGTGGAGCACTGAGCCTCTATTTCCACACATGACATCAATAAGGTAGAATAAGATGGTGGTTGTCAAAGTTAGCTGGCACTCTGTTCCCTTCTTTTCCTCCCATGTTGTTATCAGGAGCCAGCAAGAAACTGAGCTCTCATCCCCACCCTGCAGCAATAAAGCAATATGAGTCAGCCTTCACGGGCTCTCTCACTGGTATAAGACAGGAAAGAGGAAAACTGAGCTTACATTTCAACTCAGAGTCAAAGATGCAGTGTGAGTAAGTGACTTACTTTGAAGGTGTGTTAGGAGAGCTAAACTTTTACTCTATTCACTTGCCATGAAATAGTGTCAGTATGAATTAGCGCCCCACTGTAACAAGAGTAGCGTTGGCAGACCCTAGCGAGGATGAATCTTAAGTGGTATACCGCAACAGAGGACTATTTTAAAAAGTTATGTAATAGGGACTTCCCTGGTGGTCCAGTGGTTAAGAATCTGTCTTCCAATGCAGGGGATGCAGGTTTGATCCCTGGTTGGGGAACTAATACCCCGCATACCATGGGGTAACTACGCCCATGCACTTCAAATAGAGAGTTTATGTGCTACAAACTACAGAGCCCATGCCCTCTGGAGCCCTCGTGCCCAAACTGGAGAGAAGCCTGAACACAGCAACAAAGAGCTCTTGTGCAATAATGAAGAGCCTGTTCACTGCAACAAAAAGACCCTGAATGCCACAAAGAAGATCCTGCCTGCTGCAATTAAGACCTGACACAACCAAAAAAAATTAATTAATTAATTAAAAGAATAAATTATGTAATAGAATCCTGAGACTCATAATATTATACCTAAAATGACTTAAATACAATGGGAAAATCAGTCATAAATAATTAAGCCAGGAGATTCACAACTTGAATGAAATACAACAATCGACAGACACCAACATCAAGATGAAACAGATGTTGGAACTACTGGACTAGGATTTTAAAACAGGCAACCTAAAAATGTTCCAGTGAGAAATTACAAGTGCTCTTGAAACAAACAAACAAAAAACCCAACAGAGGAAAACAAATTAGAAGAAGGAACTAAATAGAAATTATGATTTGGAAAAAAAAAAAGTCACTGCAATAAAAACGGACTGGATGTTTGCAAAAGTGCAGCGAAAAAGACAGAACATAAAATCGGTGAACATGAAGATTTCATTTCATTTTAAAGATTTCATTTCATTTTAAAAATGAATAGAGAGCTTCCCTGGTGGTACAGTGGTTGAAAGTCCACCTGCTGATGCAGGGGACATGGGTTTGAGCCCCGGTCTGGGAAGATCCCACATGCCGCGGGGTGGCTAGGCCCGTGAGCCATGGCCGCTGAGCCTGCGCATCTGGAGCCTGTGCTCCACAACAGTGAGAGGCCCACGTACCGAAAAATAATAATAATAATAATAAATAAATAAATAAATAAATAAATAAATAAATAAATAAAAATGAATAGAACTTCAGGAACTTTAGGATGATACCCAAGGAATTAACATTTGCATAATGAAAGTCCAAGGGAATGAAGAGAGAGTAGGATTGAAAAATGCTCTTAGAAATAAGGGCTGAGGAATTCCCAAATGAAAGAAGAAAGCATAAACCTATGGATTCAAGAAGCTGAGTGAATCTCTAATAGGATAAACCCCTCAAATTTATGTCAAGACACATGTAATTGAACTTCTGAGGACAAAAAACAAACAAAAAAAATCTTCAAAGTAGCCGGAGAGAAACACTAATTTGATTGATGAAAGGTTTTGTATCTGAAACAATTGAGTGCAGAGAAAAGTGTCAATTTTTTAGACATAACCAAAAGAGAACTGCAGTGGCTATAGTAATATCAGGCAAAATGGACTTTAAAGCAAAAATATTACTAAAGATAAAGAGGGATATTTATGTCAAAAGTGTCAGTCCATTTAAAAACAATTACAAACATAGATCTGTCTAACAACAGAGCCCCAAATACATGAAGAGAAACTGACAGAACTGAAAGAAATAAACAATTAAAAAAAAATAGTTGGAGACTTCAAATCCCACTTTCATAATAGGCAAGAAGATCAACAAGATCAACAAGAAAATTGAAGACTTGAATAACAGTATAAACAGATTGCATAGTCATTTACAGAATACTCTTCAACATCAAAATATCCGTTCTTCTCATATGCTCATTAAATGTCCTCCGAGATAGGCCATAAAGCAAGTCTCAATGGCTTTAAAAGGATTTATGTCATACATTGTATATTCTCTGAACAAAATTAAATGAAATTACAAATAACAGAAAATTTGGATAATTCACAAA
Source organism: Orcinus orca (assembly GCF_937001465.1). Classification (NCBI taxonomy): domain Eukaryota; kingdom Metazoa; phylum Chordata; class Mammalia; order Artiodactyla; family Delphinidae; genus Orcinus; species Orcinus orca. Next base: position 101,477,182 of record NC_064567.1, read on the forward strand.
TATGTGAAAATTAAATAAACTAACCTAAGTAACAAATGGTTCAAAGAAGTCACAACAGAAATTAGAAAATACTTTAAGATACATGCCTGAAGGTACAACATACCAAAACTTATGAGACACACATAAAGTAATGTTTAGAGGAAAATTTATAGCTGTAAACACAACATTAATAAAGAAGGAAGATCTTAGTTAATTCACCTAAACTTCCTCCTTGAGACAATGGAAAAATAAGATCAAAATAAACACAAAATATGCAAAAGAAGGAAATAAGAAAAGTGTATTTCAAAAATTTAAATAACAAAGAAAACAGAAAAATTCCAAGAATGACAGTAATGAAAATGATTCATGAAAAATATAGAAAATTTAAGACAATATATTAAATTAGTAATTAAAAATTTTCCAACGAAGAACAGACAATAGTTTTACCTGTGATTTCTGCCAAATAAAGAAGATGTAACTTCAATTCTTTACAAACTTTTCCAAAGCAGAGAAAGATATCACATTAAAAACTGCAAACCAATATCTCTTCTGTATATAGTATATACATACTCAACACAATACTAGTAAATTGAATCAAATGACATAGAGAACGGATTATACACTATGATCAAGTAGAATTTATTCAAGGAATGCAAGCCTTTTTTTTTTTAACATCCAAAGTCTATTAATATAAAATAACACATCAATGGAATGGAATAAAGGATAAAAAATAGATACTCATCTCAATATGTAGAAAAGCATTTTACCAAATCCAACACATATTCATGAAAAAAGAAAAAAGAAAACACTCAACAAACTATAAATTAAAGGAAATCTCCTCAACCTGATAAAAAAATCTACAGAAGTCTGCAATTAACATCATACTTAATGATGAAAGAATAAATTATTTCACCCTAATGTTAGAAAAAATATGAAGACACTCATTCTTATTAATTCATTTCAACATCATCCTGCAGGACAAGTAGATAAGAAAATGAAATAAAAGACATCCATATGGAAAAGGAAGAAATAAAACTGTATGTATTCACAGGTGACTTGATCTTATATAGAGAAAATACTAAGATATCTGCTAAAAAGATCTATCTTAACTAAGAAACAAGTTCAAAACGTCAGCAGCATACAAGATATATATTTAAAAATCACTTGTACTTCTATACTAACAATGAAAAATCTGAAAAAAATGAATTAAGAGAACAATTCCATTTGCAACAGCATTAAAAACAATAAAAATAAAGGAACCATAAATAAGTAAAAAGATACTAACTTAAAACATATTTTAAGATGGCAGTACTTATCTAAAGGATCTAAAGATTCAGTATAATACCTATCAAATTTCTAGCTGTTCTTATTTTTTTTTCCAGAAATTGTCAAGCTCCTCCTAAAATTCATATGGAAATGAAAGGGACCCAGAATAGTAAAAACAGTTTTGAAAAAGAAAAACAAATTTGCATGACACACATTTCCTGATTTAAAAACTTACTACAAAACTACATAATTAAGACATTGGGATACTGACATATATGGATATACAGATCAGTGGAATAGAATTGAAAGCCCAGAAATAAACCCATACATAAGGTCAACTAATCTTCAACAAGTGTGCCAAGACAATTTAATGGAGAAAAAAATCTTTTTGACAAATAGTGCTGAGAAACTGGATAGTCATGTGTCAAAGAATAAAGCTGGTCCCCATCTTACATTGTACACAAAAGTTAACTAAAAATAGATTAAAGCTCTGTATGTAAGAACTTCAAATATAAACTCTTAGAAGAAAACATAGGCATAAATCTTCATGATCTTGGATTAAGCAATGGTTTCTTAGGTATGACTCTAAAAACACAACAACATAAAACAAAATTAAAAAAAATAAACTGGACTTTATCAATATTAACTTTTTTTTTTTGCTCCAAAGAGCACTATCAGAAAAACAAATTCACACATGAAAGAAATATTTGCAGATCCTATATTTGATAAGGGTCTAGTATCTAGACTGAATAAAGAACTATTATCACTCAACATTAAAGATAGTTAATCCAATTTTTTTAATGAAAAAATGGTTTTAAGATATATTTCTCAAGAGAAAATATTAAAATGGCCATTATGCACATGAAATGATGCATATTTCAATATCCTTAACCGTCAGAGAAAGGCAAATCAAAACCTCAGTGAGGTACCACCTCACACCTACTAATTTGAATATCATTGAAAAGATGGACAATAACAAAGGTTGGCAAGGGGCTGGATAAATAAGAACTCTCTATACACAACACAGCCGATGGGAATGCAAATAGACAAATTTCTTTGAAAGAGTTTGGCAGTTCCTCAAAAGGTTAGCCATAGAATTACCATATGACCCACCATTCACTTTTCTGGGTATATGCCCAAGATAAACCAAAATATATGTCCACACAAAAATACATTAATATTTATAGCAACATATTCATAATAGCCAAAAAGTGGAAATTATCCAAATGCAATTAACTGAAGAATGAATAAGCAAAATGTGGTATATCTATAACTGGAATATTTTGGGGCTATAAAAGGGAATAAAGTACTTATATAAAAGACCTCATGGATGGACCTTGAAAGCATTTTACTAAGGGAAATAAGTCACTCACACAAGGTCATTTCCATTAATATGAAATGTTCAGAATAGGCAAATCCTGAGAGACACAATGTAAATTTCAGCTTAGGAGGGCAGGCTGGTGAGAGGAGAAATTAGAAGTGATTATAAATGGGTATGGCATTCTTTTGGGGGTATTAAAATTTCTGGAATAGTAGTGATGGATTCACAACACTGAAGATTCTAAAAATTATGGAACTGTACATGCTAAAAAGGTAAATTTATGGTAAGTGAATTATATCTCAATAAAGGTATTACAGAAAATATAAATATAAAACTAAACACAACACAGTTGCATACAAGTAAAACTGGGTAAATCAGAATGAGATTCATGATTTGTATCAATATCAATCTTGGTTATGATAATGTACTGAAGTTTTGCAATATGTTACCACCATGGGGAAACTAGAAAAAGTTTATTATTTTTACAACTAGATGTGAATGTGTAATTATCTCAAAATAAAAATTTTAAACAACAACAAGAAGAGAGTAAAAATAGGAGGGGGATTGTGGGGATTAACTGTTTTCTTTCCTAGGTCTCTGCACACAATGGAAGCTTAGGGCAGAGAAGGAGTCATTCTGCTTATTTTGGGGAGAATGAGGAACTCCCAGAAGAGCTTTAACCAAAAATATTATGCTCACAAAAATCTCTCCTTTCTTGAGGTGACAAAAGACTTCAGGCACACTCCCATTGATACTCAGTGCTCAAAGACAATGTAGGAAAACTTCCATGCCAATAACCATTAAAGCATATAAAAGAATATTTGCCCTGCACACTTGTGAAAAACAGCAAAACAGGTTTTATGTGAACTACTGCAGTAGGGTAGAGAGACTTCAGCATAAAGGTGAACTCTACTTCGAAGGTAGCAAAAGCATCTGGGGCCTTACAGACAATGATCAAAGTGAGGGGTCAGTGGATGGAAATTACTAAAAGGAGCATCAAGGGGAGAGGGATTCTTGTAAACTGGCCTGACAGGATACTTGCTAAAGGTAGGCCAAGACAGACACCAAAGGTGGGGACTTGATAGAGTATCAATGCAGGGGACTGGCTAAACAGATTTAGAAGGATTCTTTGCTAAAATCTGAGCTCAACAAGGATGGACAAGAAGGCTAAAGTCAAGGCCTCATTGAAAAGAAGGCTCAGAGGATCCTGACTAAAGTTTGGGCAAGGAAGAAGTTCCTGTTAAGTATATTCATTAATAATATTAAATCATTTAAATTATTTAGATAAACCAACTGTAATATGTCTATAATAAGTAGACTCAGACTGTGAAGCATCTTTTACAACTTTTGATTGAAATCGTACACCAAATTCTGTTTTTGCTTTGTAGTATTGTGGGAGTTTTATTTTCCTTTGTTTTATGTATGCAATCAAACAAAAGGTAAAAGCATTTACAGGTGCATGAGGATTTATTTCACCGAGAAAAATTTGTAAAATCTCCCTATCCTAACATAGCTGGATGGTTTCTCAATTGTACTCCATTTTGCATGTATACACTTGGCCTTTGAGGGTTATTTCAGATTCAATTGCATTATTTATATTCCATAAGTGCACAAGGGATCTTTCTGTATCTTTTCTTACAACTGGGTGTGAATCTACAATTATCTCAAAATAAAAGTTTTAACAACAACAACAACAAAAATGTGCATTGTACATAATACATTGAAGGGGAATTAATGTGATGGCAGGTTTATGGTGCCAGTGACAATTTTAACCAAATTGGGTGGAATAAGGATGTTGAATTAATTTTATATTTGTTCTCTGTAGCAGGGAACATACACTGTTGTCTCAAGTTTATGTGAAAACCTCTCCTGAGGTTATTTCTTCTTATTTGGTATTTTTATTTCACTTATATTAAGAAGAATTTTAAGTAAAATAAAATAAAAAGCAATTATAGAATGAAAACAAAAAAATGTAGAAACAGAACAGATCAGTAGTTGGCAGGGGTTAGGGTTGGGGAGTTTGAGCATGAAGGGTTTTCATGAGGAATTATTTGGGGTGCTACAACTGTTCTGCATATAGTCTGCAGTGTCGACTATGCAAATCTTTGCATTTGTAACAACTCATAGAACTGTATGTAAAAAATGTGACTTTTTCTATATGTAAACACAAACATTTTTAAGAACATTTTAAAAAATGACATAATGCAAACGAAAGACTGGAAAAGCAATGACAAAAATGATAAGCATATCGTAAATCTTGGATAATTATGTTGAGTTCTGTCTTAAAGAATTGTGTACAGGGTGTACACCTTGGAATTGAAGCATGCATTATTTTATACTTTGGAACTCTGTGATAGAAGTAAAGGTCAAACATGCTGTCATCTATCATGAAAAGTTTTCTAACTTTTTCCATACCATAATTTATCAAATAATCTAATTAAATTGCTTAGCATATAATTACATGAAGCATATCTAAAGTCATGCAATTATGGGTACATGAGAAATATTTTTGGTATATCACTGGAGGACTGGAAAATATAAATGACAAATCACATGTTCTGGAATAACAACTTCCCTCTATGACTACCATAAATATTATTCAGTTAAATTAAATTAAAACTTCGAGGAAATAAATTTTATACTCTTGAAATGAAGCTGAATGACTATAAATCACTTAACAAAGATGTTTTTCTGTAACTGCAGTATTCCTCTAAGCTAATTTGAGAGAGTGTAGATCACCTTTCTCATATGCTTTTCCAGGCAGGAATGAGAGAAGCTTCATGTAGGCAAAAGACCATCCATATTCTCTACACCTGGAAAAACTAAGTATAATCAGGACCAAACTGTAACATTCCTACTGGGTACCTGCCTGGCTGCTAGGTATCGCCATAGAAACTATTTAAACATTTCTCTTAGAAAAGTGTAGCTCTCCTCACAGTAGAAATATTCACATAGAACTCTCATAGTAATTATTCAAAACTCTGCTCAAGAAAAAGTCCACTTGATAAACTATTCATCTTCTCACATAATTTGGGAATGAATTTCTTTCCAAAAGAAAAAGTACTGCTTTATGGCATGAATTTTGCATGTGTTTTAAATTGAGATAAAACCCTCACCTATGTTTAAACGGTTTTTTGTTTGATACACAAAAGTTAAAGGAAATACATCTGGTGTAATACTTTCAGAATATGCAGGGAAGGAAAAAAAAAAACTTGCACACTCTTAATCTTTTGGACATAGAGATAACATCTTTCAATATTTCCTTGTACTGAGTGTCATAAAACTTTGGAACTTGCTATTTTCATTAAAAAATCGATTGAAATTTCCGTTAGTAATATATTCTTATGAAATGTAGTTAAAAATGTCTACAAAGGTTTAGCCTCATGACTAAAATTGTAGATGTTGGAGTTTACAGCTAATGCCTAAATCCAGCTACTTCTATTTATTAGCTTTAATCATTGGCTAAATTACTTTACCTCTCTAGGCCTTATTTTTCTGTAAATGGGAATAATAAATTAACTCATTAAACTCTCCAAAGCGAGTTTGAACTAGCACAAATCTGGGTTTCTTGGTATTATACATAATGATAACTGCCAAATTGTGGTAGATTTGGTTTATCCAATACTCTAATCTCACTATTAGTTTAAACTAAAAGCAAATCTCAGTCTAAGTGCTTCCACACAGTTTATATAGGTATATTTTATTGCCAAATAAACAACATTAAACAATTCATATAACTGATATATGCACATGGCAAAGTTTCAACACTGTGTCCTTTCATGTGCAACAATCACAGTATTGCATGAAAGGTAATGCAGATACCATGCCACAATATTCTAGGTTCTATTTCCCTTAACTTCAGCATCAGTAAAGCAGAAACCCTCTGATCTGATGTCTAGATAAGTGCCCATGATGGTTAATTTTCTATGTCAATGTGGCTAGGTCGCGGTTCCCAAATATTTGATCAAACATTATTCTGAATGTTTTTAAAAAGTGATGTATTTTGGATGAGAGTAACATTGAAATATGTGGACTTTGAGTAAAGTAGATTATCCTCCATAAGGTGGCGGGCCTCATGCCATAAGTTGAGGGCCTGACTAGAACAAAGACTGACCTCCCCTGAGTAAGAAAAAATTCTGCCAGTAGACTTCCTTCGGATTCAAGCTATAACTCTTTCCTGAATCTCCAGTCTGATAATTTACCCCATCAGATTTTGGGCTTGCTAAGCCTCCACAATTACAAGAGCCAATTTCTTAAAGTCTCCCTCTCTCTCTCTCTCTCTATCCATCTATCTATGCATGTCCTGTATCCTATTATCCTATTAGTTATGTTCTCTGAAGAACTCTGATTAATACAGTGCCCAAACTAAAGGAACAGTTGTTAAGGCTCATAAAATTTTTATACTGTATTCAGGTAGGAAAGGGGAATATTTTAGCAAATCTTCATACCTTGTGTCGTAATTTTAGTACTGAGACCACCATTTCAAACATTCATCATATTGATGACCACAGAAATCCTACTTCTGACAGTATATTAACTGGTAATGCCTCTGGTGTTGATCAAGGTAAGGAAAGCTGAGCTACTTGTGATGGCCACACCCTGAGTATGATCATTTCCGTCAAATGCCAGCCTTATAAGTGTGGCTTAAAGTAATGACTTCTTTATATCCTGGTGTCTATTTAGAATATTTAAAGGTAGTTTACAGTAAGTTAGCTAATAATAGCACAACCTTTATAAAGTTATTAATGTTGCAGCAAAACTAGAAATGAAGTTTTCCCTCTCCTGAGAACAAGGAAAATAAAGAGAGCAGTGAACAGGCTAGAGAAGAAACATAACCTGGCCTGAAAGAGTTAATCAATCCTAGTGTCTGTAGTTAGACTTGCCCCTCACAAAGCTAATCTGTCACCCCTAGCCCTGTGTAATTTACATTCTGCACCTGGCATTTGTTCCCCATGTAATCTCTTGTAACAAATCACCCCTTGTAGCTGTTTGCATTTCAGAAAAGAGGTTGCAGACCGATAACCCAGAGACTAACAGACCCAATTACTGGACTGCCAGACCCAATTACCTGGTTGCCTGACTCCAGTGGTGACGGTTTCAAAATAATGCAAGAAGCAAAAAAATACAAGATCTTCACCATTTTGATCCTTATTACTCACTTTGGACCGTGAAACCCCCTGTAAGAATCACTGTAATTCCACGGGAATGGGGGGCTCAGTTCTTGAGGTGTTAGCCTACTGTGTCTTCCGTTTGCCTGGCAAAGAAAATAAAAAGCCTCTCTATTTCTTACCTTCTAAATATCTGTCTCCATATTTTTATGTGGCATAGATGCACAGGGAGCAAATATTTTGGCAACATCAAGAGTTTACAGGTGAAACACTTAGACCAGGATCAGGCAGGTAGGAAGCACACAGTCAACATCAGCACTGATTGGATCCCTCTACTACAAAGATATGTCATCGGTTATTTAACAAACCAACTCTTTATAGAAGAAAATATTCATGACAAAATAAGAAAGATGACAAACCTATGGAAGCTACCTACCCTATAAGTGCTTTGTAGTTTAGTTCTTTTAAAAGACTAAGGGATTTATATGACCATGAGGGGAATATGTCTTTTTATAAGGAGAAAATAGAGTCATTTGGTAGAACGGCACTTCAGCCACAAAGTGTAGGATCAGGAAGCAGTGACTTCTTTTTTATATTAATCTTTAGTGTTACTATTTTTATAAGATCTCTCTTTTTTTTGCGCTACGCGGGCCTCTCACTGCTGTGGCCTCTCCCGTTGCGGAGCACAGGCTCCAGACGCACAGGATCAGCAGCCATGGCTCACGGGCCCAGCCGCTCCGCGGCATGTGGAACCTTCCCGGACCGGGGCACGAACCCGTGTCCCCTGCATCGGCAGGCGGACTCTCAACCACTGTGCCACCAGGGAAGCCCTCTCTCTTCTTTTGTTTTTTCCTTAGAGAGACCTAAATAATGATATTCCAGTTTCTGGAACACATAGAAACTGAGAATATATCTTCATGTGTCCCATGCAGGAATACTATGAGGACTAAGAACTCAATTTTGACAATTTGGGGGAATTTCAGAAGGAATACGTTTAAACATTTTTAATCAATATGATTTGTTAATTAAGTTAGCTCAATTACCAAAGTCATAGAATTACTTCTCTTAAAAAACACCAAAATATTAATTTTTTAATTTACAGTTGGGCTTTAGGACTTAAGTTTTTTCTTGCTGATTTTAATACATAGAACATTTCCTGTAGTATAACTTTCCCTGACATTGTAGTACAACTTTCCATTCCATAAATGGAATATTTCCTGCCATATCAGTAAACAAAGGATGTCATAGTCATCAGCAATTGCAACCCTCCAACATGAGCTGGTGAGCCCTAAGGAAACTCAGGATGTGAAAATACAGGACACTGGCCCCAGAGAGCCGAGGTGCATATCAAAGGAATGATTTCAGGGAGCCCAGCCTCTTGCATCGTCCCATACATAGAAAAGTGCAAAATTCCTTAACTCGGGATATCTGGTTTTCTTTAATAAACAATGATCTTTTGAAGTTCAAACTACCTGCCCTTTGTTATAAAACTTCTATATCACCTGCTCATCCCCCCAAATCCCTCCTACCCCCTACCTCCTCAGAGTAGTTTTCTCAGAATTACTTGAGATGCTGCCTACTGGCAAGTCCTAAAAATTCCCACCGAATAAAACATAACTCTCAAATTTTAGGTTGTGAATATTTTTTTTTACTTGACACCATAACAGGAGATATTAAGAGTTCAAAGATAGAAATATCAGAGATTTTTGCTTCATGATCTGGAAGTATCTATACAAATTTACTTTCTAAGACACCTTTAGGATGTTTGATAGAGCCCTGGCAGAGAATCAGAAATGTCATCTAGAGCTGTCTGCCGTTCTTTCCCTCCAGCTCTTCAGCTCATAATGACAGACTACAGAATGGATCATAGAATCTCTTCATTCTCTTGTTCTTCACAGATCTTACTCTTGCCTCTACCTGATAATGGAATAGATGAAGGGGTATATACGTTTGAGGAGAGAAGACTGGGGGCAGGGTATCCTTTAACACGCAAGATTTTAGCCACAAAGGTAAATGCTAACCTCGTGACAGAAAAATTTGCAAAAACAGAATGAGTGTCAATGAGATTGACCCAAAGGGGATTAACCCAGTTGTAGCATAGAATTCCTCCAAAGGAAAGGAGAGCAGTGCATGAGGGATAGCAGAGAAAGCTGAACTGGTTTGTAAACGTGTTGACCTCCCACAAGAATTGGGGAGCTTGCTGGAGACAATGGACAATACTACTGTGTTGCTGTGAATATCTATCCAGGTTGCAAGAGATATGGAAACAGACTCCTGTCCAAAGGGGGAGGGTTTGGCAAGTCTTTCTGGGGTTTGTCAGATTTTAGCTCAACCCAACTTTGTCCCTGTAGTGAGTGGCAGGACCGTGAGCAGAATTTGGGTAAATGGACCAGGACGGCACACTGAGGAATGATGTCTTAGACTCTCTAGTTGAACATAGTTATACCATGAATAAGCTGATGACTTCCTGAACCTGCACTCAGCATAATAGGAGCTTTTTCAGATCCTGTAGCAGAGGGACAGAGAAGACAGGAACCACAATAGGAAGGAGAAGCTGTCTTCCAATATCTATATACGAGTGCGTGCGCACACACACACACACACACACACACACACACACACAGTGTATGGAATTTTCAATATATTTTTGCTGTTCTTGGTACTCAGTTGCTCAAGAAATGTGGTATATTTCCACCTGCCAGTGAACCAAGGATAGAGACACTGCCAGCATCAGCGTGTGTTTACAAGTACTTCAGGCTGTGCCTTTTTGTCACTGTCCTAAGGCCCTCTGAGACTCTTTCTGCTTCTATGGTCATTGTTCCAATGACTGGACTTCTTCATGGCCATTACCCTGCCCCCTCCCTACACCTCTATCTGCATTTTCACAAGGATCAGACAAAATGTGTCATTTCTAATATTCATTTGATCTCTGCCTTTCTTTTCTTCTCAGCTCCATGAATATTGGGTGATAAATCAAAGGGTCTCTGGCAGTAATGTTATTATTTCTGCTTAGAGGATTTGCCCTTGTCCAATCACTAACATGGGTAATGGTTACGAGAACTACTCACTTCCTACCTTATCAAGCCAAAACTATGGAGGACCCATCTCTTATTTTGATTTGAAACCTACTCAAAAGAGGCCACCTACTTGGCCGCAAGGAACACAAAACATTGGCAGTTTCCAAGATCTGCTGGGTGAGGCAGCAAGTTGGAGATTCAGGACTAGTTCCTTCCAAAGGCTTCCTGGCTCAAGACCCAGGAAGAGCAGTGTTTCAGTTTAAGTTCAAAGACAGGAAAAAAGTAGATATCCCAGTTGGAAGGCGGTCAGACAGCAAAGAATTCTCTTTTACTCAAGGGAGTGTCAGCCTTTCTTGTTCCAGTCATGCCTTCAACTGATTGGATAAGCCCACCTACATCAAGGAACATGGTTTAATTGCTGAGTCTACCTATTTAAATGTTAATCTCATCCAAAAACCCCTGGCAGCAGCACCCAGAATAATGTTTAACCAAACTGCCAAGTAAAATTAACCATCACAGACACTCTCCAACATAAATTTTGGATCTTATGTTTATTCATATGTTCTATACATTTGTATTGAAGGCCTGCTAGGTGAACCACATGGTCTGTGCACAGGATGCATGCAGCAATATTGTTAGTGATCTGTCCAATCTCTTTGGTGTCCTTTTGACTGTTCTATAAGCTCCTCCTCCTGCTTTTGGGGCGTTTTGCTTCTCTTGGTCTGTCCATGCAACTCTCAGTGAAGGAAGATCTGAGGGCTCCTGAAGAGACTTTGCAGTTCACATAAGCGGAGATCCAGAAGGCCTGGGAGCTTACCTCCTCCCCTCCTTACCTCATTGCCACAGCCTTTAATCAATGACATTCCTGAGTGAGGATACAAAAGCCCAGCTTTCTTTTCAAGTTGTGAGGACTTTTAGTTGGAATGTATACTCCAGAATTCTCTGGTGGAAACAGGCTGAAGCTCTGACAGAATCTTCATGTTTGCTGGGCTTCTTTCCCATCTCCAGGCACTCTCATGGGCTTGTCCTGTGAGTATTTCCTTAGGAAACACTTGGAGATATTGCTTCCTGAATAAAGAATGTGTGGGTGGTTAACTTGATGGCATTTCTAAACAAGGGACAAAGGCATCTTCTTCTCTGCTCCTAACCTAAGGTGAGTTTAGAAAGGTTATTTCAAGCTATTAGTAAAAATACTTCAATTACCTTGAGAAATCCTAATTTTAAAAAATTGAGGTATAGTTAATTTACAATGTTTTTAGTAAGTGTACAGTAAAGTGGTTCAGTTATATATATATATACATTATTTTTCAGATTCTTTTCCATTATAAATTATTATAAGATAATTAATATAGCTCCCTGTATTATAAGTAGGTCCTTGTTGTTTACTTATTTTATATATAATAGTATGCATATGTTAATCCCAAGGGAAATTCTAACTTTTTTTGTGTGTGTGTGTGTGTTCATCTGAAGGTTTTTTTTTTAACATCTTTATTGGGGTATAATTGCTTTACAATGGTGTGTTAGTTTCTGCTTTATAACAAAGTGAATCAGTCATACATAAACATATGTTCCCATATGTCTTCCCTGTTGCGTCTCCCTCCCTCCCACCCTCCCCATCCCACCCCTCCAGGCTGTCACAAAGCACCGAGCCAATATCCCTGTGCCATGCGGCTGCTTCCCACTAGCTATCTACCTTACTGCGTTTGTTAGTGTGTATATGCCCATGACTCTCTCTCGCCCTGTCACAGCTCACCCTTCCCCCTCCCCATAACCTCAAGTCCGTTCTCTAAGAGGTCTGCGTCTTTATTACTGCTTTACCCCTAGGTTCTTCATGACATTTTTTTCTTAAATTCCATATATATGTGTTAGCATACGGTATTTGTCTTTTTCTTTCTGACTTACTTCACTCTGTATGACAGACTCTAGGTCTATCCACCTCATTACAAATAGCTCAATTTCATTTCTTTTTATGGCTGAGTAATATTCCATTGTATATATGTGCCACATCTTCTTTATCCATTCATCCGATGACGGGCACTTAGGTTGTTTCCATCTCCGGGCTATTGTAAATAGAGCTGCAATGAATATTTTGGTACATGACTCTTTTTGAATTTTGGTTTTCTCAGGGTATATGCCCAGTAGTGGGATTGCTGGGTCATATGGTAGTTCTATTTGTAGTTTTTTAAGGAACCTCCATACTGTTCTCCATAGTGGCTGAACCAATTCACATTCCCACCAGCAGTGCAAGAGTGTTCCCTTTTCTCCACATCCTCTCCAGCATTTATTGTTTCTAGATTTTTTGATGATGGTCATTCTGACTGGTGTGAGATGATATCTCATTGTAGTTTTGATTTGCATTTCTCTAATGATTAATGATGTTGAGCATTCTTTCATGTGTTTGTTGGCAGTCTGTATATCTTTGGAGAAATGTCTATTTAGGTCTTCTGCCCATTTTTGGATTGGGTTCTTTGTTTTCTTGTTATTGAGCTGCATGAGCTGCTTGTAAATTTTGGAGATTAATCCTTTGTCGGTTGCTTCATTTGCAAATATTTTCTCCCATTCTGAGGGTTGTCTTTTGGTCTTGTTTATGGTTTCCTTTGCTGTGCAAAAGCTTTGAAGATTCATTAGGTCCCATTTGTTTATTTTTGTTTTTATTTCCATTACTCTAGGAGGTGGGTCAGAAAGGATCTTGCTTTGATTTATGTCATAGAGTGTTCTGCCTATGTTTTCCTCTAAGAGTTTGATAGTTTCTGGCCTTACATTTAGGTCTTTAATCCATTTTGAGCTTATTTTTGTGTATGGTGTTAGGGAGTGATCTAATCTCATACTTTTACATGTACCTGTCCAGTTTTCCCAGCACCACTTATTGAAGAGGCTGTCCTTTCTCCATTGTACATTACTGCCACCTTTATCAAAGATAAGGTGTCCATATGTGCATGGGTTTATCTCTGGGCTTTCTATCCTGTTCCATTGATCTATCTTTCTGTTTTTGTGCCAGTACCATACCGTCTTGATGACTGTAGCTTTGTAGTATAGTCTGAAGTCAGGGAGCCTGATTCCTCCAGTTCCTTCTTTCGTTCTCAAGATTGCTTTGGCTATTCGGGGTCTTTTGTGTTTCCATACAAATTGTGAAATTTTTTGTTCTAGTTCTGTGAAAAATGCCAGTGGTAGTTTGATAGGGATTGCATTGAATCTATAGATTGCTTTGGGTAGTAGAGTCATTTTCACAATGTTGATTCTTCCAATCCAAGAACATGGTATATCTCTCCATTTATTTATATCATCTTTAATTTCTTTCATCAGTGTCTTATAATTTTCTGCATACAGGTCTTTTGTCTCCTTAGGTAGGTTTATTCCTAGATATTTTATTCTTTTTGTTGCAATGGTAAATGGGAGTGTTTTCTTGATTTCACTTTCAGATTTTTCATCATTAGTATATAGGAATGCCAGAGATTTCTGTGCATTAATTTTGTATCCTGCCACTTTACCAAATTCATTGATTAGCTCTAGTAGTTTTCTGGTAGCATCTTTAGGGTTCTCTATGTATAGGATCATGTCATCTGCAAACAGTGACAGCTTTACTTCTTCTTTTCCAATTTGGATTCCTTTTATTTCCTTTTCTTCTCTGATTGCTGTGGCTAAAACTTCCAAAACAATGTTGAATAATAGTGGTGAGAGTGGGCAACCTTGTCTTGTTCCTGATCTTAGTGGAAATGCTTTCAGTTTTTCACCATTGAGGATGATGTTTGCTGTGGGCTTGTCATATATGGCCTTTATTATGTTGAGGAAAGTTCCCTCTATGCCTACTTTCTGCAGGGTTTTTATCATAAATGGGTGTTGAATTTTGTCAAAAGCTTTCTCTGCATCTATTGAGATGATCATATGGTTTTTCTCCTTCAGTTTGTTAATATGGTTTATCACATTGATAGATTTGCATATATTGAAGAATCCTTGCATTCCTGGAATAAACCCCACTTGATCATGGTGTATGATCCTTTTAATGTGCTGTTGGATTCTGTTTGCTAGTATTTTGTTGAGGATTTTTGCATCTATGTTCATCAGTGATATTGGCCTGTAGTTTTCTTTCTTTGTGACATCCTTGTCTGGTTTTGGTATCGGAAATTCTAACTTTTAACAGTTAAATCTTTCCTATGAATTCATGAGCACACTGGATTCCTGCACTAAGCTTTGCTTCCTTTCTTATTTATCTGAGGTCAATTGAAGGCACAGAGAAGATATATTTAATTTGCAAGTTTTGTTTTCTCCTATAGAACTTAATGTGGTGGCACTTGCTCAGCCTCTGGAACTGTGAGCATACACTGTGGTTCACAAACCCATTAGAACCCAGAAACCCTGCTCTCCGACAGGCTGAAGAGAATCCTGATGTTCTTCAAATAGACCAAAGCACCACCAGGTAGAGATCACCTCTACTTTCCTCTTTATTGCTTCTTGGCACATTGGATGTACAGAGTGAATGCCTAAGCATAATCATATTTAAAATTGGTGACATTAGCAACTACAGTTTTCTAAATGTCACAGAGTTCTTTTCTCTTCACTCCACCCCAATCCCCACACTTCAGACACCTACTCTCAGAATGTTCTTGTCCTCATTACAATGCGGAAAATAGCTGAGGACATAGAATGTTGAGAGGTAAAAGGGACATTAAAATTTATTCAATTTTACACCTCATTTCACAGTTTGTTGCAGGCATTGGAGAATAATTCACTCATGGAATTAGGTCTAACTTTAGTTTTTGGCAAATTATGGAAAATGCAGTTTTGTTTAATAAAATGAGTTGCCACAAGGCTCACATACACAGGAAAAATGAAGATTTGGTTGTAACTCTGTCTTCACTTATAAATTTTTGTTCTCACCCAAGAGTTTAAGGATCTGCTTATTCCTCCAAAGCTAATATACAGAGTTGGGGCTTAAAGTGAGGTGTGATTTAGTGTGGTATGGGTGGGGGGTAGTCAAGAAGTTTATCACTGAAAAAATGTGAATTGTGAGTGAAGTAATAGGATTTGCAAGGCAGATTGGGGCTAGAATATGAATCATGTATGATACACAAAAAGAGCTTAGATTATCACGTGGGAAGTGAAGATCATTGACAGCTGTGAAGAAACACTTTTTCTTCCTTTAAAATACATTTTAATTTTTTTTTTAATTTCTAAATGAATAGGCTTTGTTTCTTAGAGCAATTTTCAGTTTACAGAAAAATTGAGCAGAAAGTACAGAGTTCCCATATATCCTTTCTCCTTCCCCCTTGTAGTTCCCCTATTATTAACACCTTATATCAGCATGGTACCTTTGTTACAATGGATGAACTAATATTGTGGACACAGCGAGGGAAGGGGAGAGTGGGGCAAATTGGGAGATCAGGACTGACATATATAGACTACCATGTGTAAAATAGGTAGCTAGTGGGAACCTGCTATAAAGCACAGGAAGCTCAGCTCGGTGCTCTGTGATGACCTAGATGGGTGGGATGGGGAGGGGTGGGAGGGAGGTCCAAAAGGGAGGGGATATATGTGTACATATAGCTGATTCACTTCGTTGTACAGTAGAAACTAACACAACAGTGTGGAGCAATTATACTCCAACAACAAAAAAAGAAAGGAAACACTTTGATCACACTGGTATTTTAGGTTGTTCACTTGTTCTGAGAGCTTACAAAGTCTAACAAATCTGAGATACACACAAAATCCTACAAAATTTCAGAGGCAGAAGATGTTATTTCCAGTTGGGCAAAACCAAGAAAGATTGTGGAGTAGAAGACACCTGGCCTTAAAGATGAAGGACACTGATGGAAGGAGCAGTGTGACTGGAGACAACATCCACTCTGGCTGGACTGTGGGTGTTTCAAGAGAAGTGAAAGAGATGAAGACTCATGAGGTGAGTTGATGGTACATGGTATCTCTCAGGTAACAAACAAAAACTTGGAACTTATTTCCTGAGTAATTTCTATGGACAGTAGTTATGACATTAAAATTATAATAGGCAATGTTGGGTATATTTTACCAGAAGTTTTCATTAAATTTCACACTTCCTTCACTTCACTCTCTAAAATAAGCAAATAAGCACCAAGCTTGATTTGCAAATGGTGTATCACATACTACAGCATGAATTATTCAATTTTCTTGGTAAAAATTTTGGACACTTCTCCAATGGTCTGAAAAGTTAGACCATTCTCCAACGTCTTGGCCTTCTGTGAGTACAATTTTGGAAAATGACACTCTGCTTTCATCTCAACTATCATGTCAATCTAAAGACTTTAATACCACTTGACTTCCCTTTGGTGACTGAAGGATAACATCTCTCCTGGAGAAGAAAGCAGAACGGACTCTTGATTACCGACTGAAATTCCTTAAGGGTATGGGTAGTGCCATGCTTATCTCTTCTTCCCAGCTCCTAGCATATTTCTGTAATAAGTAAATAAAACTTAACCCTTAATAAATATACTTGTTAAAAAATGTGAGGTAGAGATATTAAATTTTAACTAAGCTGGAAAAGGGGAAGGTCACTGTAAAATGTGGTTGGCTTTGTCTATCCACAACTATCAAGGTATAAACCATAAGGGGCTCAAAGATGCATTTAATGTTGTATTCTAAGGATGTGAAAATTTCCCCAAATCATTATTTGCACTGTGTATCTCAACAAATGAGAAAAGTTGTTTCTAGAGAAGCAAACCCATTAGTTCCCCCCACTCAAAAAATAATATTAAAAACTAAGGATTAAAGTTATACCAGTAGAAACAAGCAAATATACTTTCTTAATTTGAGGCCATAATCACATTCTGAGTATTGTGAGAGTCAAGCAAACATACACACACGCACACACATGCACACAAACACAAACAATTTCATGCATTTCATGGGTCTCATCTAGTCAAAGAAGGCAACTCAGTGCATCAGGAAAGGCAATTTTTTTTTTTTTACTAGCATTAAGCTAAAAGCATATAATTTAACTCAAATATTCTTAAAATAGGGCCTGCTTGGGTAATTTTGCTTTGTAAAATACCATGGTCTTTGTGATCTTCAATTTAGTTTCCAATTATGAAAGAATGATTATTCACTGCATATTTCATCTATTTTTCTCTGTTCCAATTCTCTGGATAGAATACCCACCATACCATATGTAGGTTTTCCTTAAGAAGTACATGCTAGAATTTTAGCATAAACTCTAAATAACTTTGTTTTCTGTTCTAATTGTCAATTGGGATGTCAAAATCACTTAGTGTTTTTAATTGAATTTGTTTTTAGTTTGGCCTCTGATCTGTGGACCTTGTAAATTACAATGAAATTCTTTATTTTAAGAGTAACAGAGTGAGATTTCTTTCTTGAATAAAGTGAAATAAATATTGCTAGCTTGAGGTTAACTAAAAATAATTCGAGACCAAGAACTTACTCTAAAAACAACAGAGAAATATCATATTTTTTACTTTTGTTTTGTTTAGCAAGTCTATAATATTCCATTGCACGGTCAATCATAACACAAGCAAATAGGGTAATAAATTATATTTTTAATTCATTCCACTATCAATGGTCTGAGTTACTTTCCCTTTCTACGTGTGAGATTTAACAAAAGACTGTACTTACTAACTTTATTAATAGTCAATGATATTTCCAAAGACAACTTAACACAAGGATTTTAGGAGAAACAGAGATAAGCAGAAGTGAATTTTAATATTCATGTGAACTTCAATTATTTAAATTCCAATTAAAAATGTATTCTGTTAACTAATTAAATACGTGTTTCATTGAATAACTTCTGAAAGAGATCTTAATGTGTTATTTGGGATCACTGAAAGTTCTAATAAACAGAAAATTTAGGATATAACATGTAAGGTAAATTAGACAATAACTTTTCAGTTTTCTCTTCTACTTTGAGTGTATACTTTTCTAAGAAGAATTTCTCATCTGATATGTCACATTAGACTAAACTATAAAATTATTTGGTAACTGTTTTCATTTGATGGATAGTAAGCAGCATAAATTAGTGACTTATCAGCTGTATGGATGTGGGTGGTTTACTTTAGCTCCCTGTACATTCCAAATTCCAAACTATGGAATTCTGTTGACAGTACATGGACAGACATGTATAGTCTTAAATTTTACTTACATTAAAAAAAATGAAAAAAATTGTATGGATATATATTAAAAAGCCATTAGTAATAAATATGCTAACTCAGTCACTTACTAATTCAAAAAATATTTATAGAGCACCTCCCATAATACCAAGCATATAATGAACAAAATAGAATAGCAGCCCTTGTGGGAGCTACATAACATAGATACTTAAATAATAAAGGTATATCACATGTATGTTAAAGGATATGAAATACAACTGGCAAACCAAAAAATAGCATCAACACAAAACCAACAACAGAGTAAGGTGAGGGGATCAAGAGTGTCATGGAGTGAGGAGGGAATTTTAAATAGGAAACAACTAACTGAATAGTAATATTTGAAAAAAATATGTGAACAAAATGAGGGAAAGAGGAACGAAGTGTCTAGTGCCATGTTGGGAAGAGCTGGGAAGACAATTTCCCTTGCACAGAGGAGCAAGGAGGAGAGACTCCTAGGTGATGCAGAAAAGAAGTGGCAGGATCAGGCATGTCCAGTCCTCCCAGAGCATTAGGAATTGGGCATTTATCCAGAACGCAATAGGGAACCATGGAGAGTCTGGAGTTGGCAAATGACACAACCTGACATCCCGGTGAAAGAAACAAGCTGATTGCTGTAACTGGAGAAAAGTCAAGAAAATATTGTCATAATCTAGGGGAGAGGCCGTGGTGACTGGCAATCAGATAATAACACAGAGTTAATGAGAAATTTTGCAATTAGAGCCAACAGAATTTCCTCATACATTAGAGATATGGCTGTAAAAAAAGAAAGCAGTCAAGAGTTAAGATTAATTAGCAAATTTAGCAAGAAAGTTTAGCAAATTTGAACTTAAAATCAATATACCTCAGGCAATTAAACTTTTATGAGTGAAAATAAGCTTGAAACATAAATTTCGAAAATAAATTTTAAATGAAGACCAAAAAGTACTTAAATATAAATCTAAAGAAACACAAGCAAGACCTTTTATGGAGAAAATAATATAAAGCTACTGTAACTCATTAAAGGAGACTTAAGCTAAAAACATAGAGGTTTCAATATTTTAAGATGGAACTTTTTCAAAATTAATTAATTAATAGATTTAATACAATTCCAGTCAAAATCATAAGAGATTTTTTTGGAGACTGGAAGTTGATAAGCTGCTTCTAAATATTGGGTTGGCAAAAAAGTTTGTTCGTAAGAGCTTATGGAAAAACCCAAACGAACTTTTTGGCCAACCCAATATTATAGGACTGAAAGCCTTGAAGAGACAACTCAGTCCTGAAGCAGAATAGAAAATTTGGGGAAACGCCCTATCATATAATTATAGTAGTTCCAGGAATAAAAACAGAATGCTACTGGCTGAGACTTACGTAAACAAGCCGTTGGAACAGAAAAATGAGCCCTAAAGAAACTAGTAAAAATACAAAACTTTAGTTATAATGAAGTAACTGTTGTATTTTGGGACAGAGCCAGAACCTTTAATAAATAATGTTGAATCGATTAATTCTCAGCATGAAGAATGAACTAAATCAGAATTTTATCATAATCAATATATATAATCAATTCACAGTGGATTATACACTTACAGGTAAAAAGAAAAGCTAAAGATATAAGAAAACATTGTTTGTCCTTAAGGTGAGAGAAGGTTTATTAAATAAGACCCCCAAAGTATAAACAATAAACAAGATGATTAGTAAATTTAATTCCACAAAATTAAGAACTACTGCTCATTAAAAGACATCACAATGAAAGTGAATAGGGGAGACACAAACTGGGAGATGACAAATATAAAGCAGAAAGAATTAGTATCCAACACGTGTAAATAGCACTTACATTGAATTGAGAAGCAATTAATACAATGGAAATCAAATATAACTTTAGTAACAACAAAATATAACTGGTTTTATTAGTCTTAAGGAAATACAAACCACAATGAAATTCTGGTTTACACCATAAAATTTATAAAAGAACAGAAATACAATATTGTCAAATGGAGTATAAATCTTTTTTACTTCTTAGTCACTGTTGGTGAGAATGCAAAAAAACACTTTGAAAGGGAATTAGGCATTCTGATTAAGGTTCAAAGGCATATATCTGATAACCTAGCTAATCAACCTCTAGGCATATGCCTTAGGACAGAGTTTCTCAACAGTGACACTATTGACATTTTGGGCTGGAGAATTTTTTGTTGGGGACATGGTGGTCCTGTGCATTGCAAGATATTTAGCAGGATCCCTGACATCTACACACTAGATGCCAGTAATACTCTCCAGATGGTATACTCTGGAATGTCCCCAAACAGTGCCAAATGTCCCCTTGAAGATAAACTTACCCCCAGCTGAGAACCACTCTTCTAGATAAACTTCCAAATATTTGCCAATATGTAATAACAAAATTGTTCTTAGGAACAAAATTACTTATTACCCACAAGATAGAAACAAACCAAATGTCTATTGTAGAATGAGTAAACAAGGTATAGTCTATTCGTACAGTACAAAACTATGCAGAAATGTAAGTCAATGAAATTTAGCCACACAACACATAGTTAAATTTCAGGAAAATAAAATTAACTGAAGAAAGCAAGTCACAGAATGATACGTTTAATGTGATTCAATATTTATAAATTATAACAACATACACAACTAGAAAATATGTTTGAAATTGAACAAGTGTGCAAAACAAACAGAATAACTATGGATAAAATTAAAGTAATAAAGATGGGGAATTCAAGAGGCTGGTTTCCTCCAATCTGTGGAGAACAGTAAGAAAGCTAGGAGAGGCCTGGTGGATTAAAAGGGAAGACAGTGGTATATTTCTTGGGCTAGGTGGAGAAGGATCCTGGCGCTAATTTCATCATTATTCTTTATACCAGTGGTCCTAAACTGGGGGTAATTTTGTCCCCCAAGTGGATGTTTGGAAATGTCTGGAATTACTTGGGTTATCACAACTAGGGGAAGGGAAGTGCTCCTGGCTTCTGGTGCTGCTGAGAGCACAGTGCAAAATGTCAATAATGTGGAGGTTGAGAAACGTCCTTTCTTAACATAGATGCTGTATTTTGTTGAAACTAGACATATTTAATAAAAATGCATATTGTTTAAAGACAGTTTACTGGTTTATTTAAAATATTATTAAGGTGAAAAAAAAAATCAAATGAAATTTTCCTGGTCATCTTATTTCAGTAAGACAGCAAAAGGGAATTACTGTTCAGCAGGAGTTTGCATCTTTAATTGCAGAAGGAACCAAATGAGAAAACGTCTTGCCCAGAATTCTGCAGAACTTATGGTAGGTCCCCAAGAGATGCCACAACAGGCCCTTGTGTCCTGGTGTTCTGCACTGGTTTAGAAATTATTTAGATTTTTAAAGAAGTGACTTTAGATTTTTTTAACTGTCATTTTCTCTTTCTTTGTTATAACTTCAACATTCAGAAGCCTGGAAATTCAGAAAACAGGATTTTTTTCAAACAATGAATTTCACAGGTGCACCTTGGATAAATTCGATTCTACTTTGAAGACCTGCTGTTTAAATAAAACTCAGCAAGTTTCAAGGCAGGGCAACAATGACATTGACCTGCAAATGAGTCTATAAAAGGCATGCAATTGTTGACCATCACTGTTGTCAGCTGCTATCAAGATATACTTTGGTAGCTCATTTAGCTCTCCCCACCTTTAAATATTGGAGTTCCTCAGAACTCAGTTCAATCTCTTTTTTACTCTATTGATTCTCAGAAAATTTACTTTCCCTCCAAAGTCTCAGTCATACATCAATTGACTAACAAGTTAAATCACCGACCTACCTTGAGCTCTTGAATCGAGTACCCAGGTCTATTCAACAAGATCACTTGAATTTTTCACAAATATTACAGTCCAATAGGTTTAAAAAGGAACTTCTCAGTGAGCCCTCATCCTTGAACTTGATGCCAGTCTCTTTGACAAAACCATCTAGAAATCTGAGAAACACCTTGAAACTCTACTCTATCTGCACATTGAAACCAGATTCATTCAACTTCAGCTACTAAATTTCCCTCGAAAGTATTTCCTCTTTTCCATCTGTCTTTGTCTGTTCAGGCTGCTATAACTGAATATTATAAACTGAGTGGCTTACAAAACAACAGAAATTTATTTCTTATAGTTTTGGAGGTTGAAAGTCTGAGATCAAGGCACTGGTAGTTTCGGTGCCTAGTGAGAACCCCTTCCTGGGTCATAGAAAGCTGTCTTTTTGCTTTGTCCTCTCATAGTGGAAGGCAAAAGAGCTTTCTTGGGTCTCTTTTATAAGAGCAGAAATCCCATTCATCAGGTTGCTACCCAAAGGTCCCACTTCCAAATAACATCACATGGAGGGGGGGTTGGGATGTCAACATATAGATTTTGGGGAAAACACAAACATTCATTCCATAGCTCTACCTTTTCTGAGTCCAAATCATTTTGCTGCAACTACTGTGGTGGCCTACCCACTCTTTTCTTGAGTGCATTCTGGAATCTGATTCTTTGTTGCTATAAAGAGCATGGATTTTATTTTAAAGTTTTACTTTATTGATAAGTGCTCTGATGTTGCTTAATTACTTTAACATATTTCCATTTCTATCAGCATAGAGCACCACATTTCATCTTGACCATAAAGTCTCTGCATGATCTGACATCTGACTGTTTGTACACTTTACCTGGTCCCAGTTCAACTTCAGCCTCTGTGTTCCAGACACACTGACCTTTGTTTAGCTTCTACAATATGCTAACCTTCTTTCTGATTCCTATTCCATTTTTGTCTTCTTGTAGCCTGCTAGATTATATCAGTTTCCTTTTATATACTCTCACATACTTCTCTGTAGAATTCATCATGAACATAAATTTATAAAATTACTTAGCTGCCTCTCTTTCCTCTGTTTGCATCTAAGATCCGTGAAGGTAGACATCACAATTGTCCTACTCAGAATTATCGTTTTAGCATCTAACATAGTGTGTTAGAGTCATAAGCAATTAACAAATAGTTATGGAATTAATGAATGAATAAAACCAAACTGTGAGCATTTCATTGGAAAATGCAATCCAAAAAATATAGCAACTCAGTCTGGGAGAAACCGGAAAGTCAAGTGAAATTTGCTCATGGAAAGCATCCCTCTAATTCAGGATTTTAGGAAATTTTGAATGGCAGGTGCTTAACATATGAGTATTCAGTCAACAAGCATTTTCTGAGCCCTGCTCTGTGCTAAGTGCTCTCATGAACAATGAAAATAAGTTGTACCACGTGAAATGACCTATATTTGACTAGCTGATGATTGTCTGTGATTGGCATACTTGACTAGAATTATGCTTCCCTACGTGCAGATTAGAATGCATAATGCTACTCTAGAATATATTCTTTTTGCTGTAATTAGTTAGTTGTTTCTCTTATTGTTTATTTTTTTCCAGAGAAGTAAATACTATGTTATCTCTCAAAAATATATAAATGCTTCCTTTATGTCTGAATATAAGCAGACACATACTGAAACTGGGGCAGCTAGAATATCAATATGGCTTCTACAGAGGATTCCATTAGCAAAACATCTATTCGCTGTGGTTCAAAAGAATTTCATTCTGTGCACATAAACCTCAAAAATGTATCTCAAGGGATTTCCATCTCCATTTTCAATACAAACCAGTTAAAAGTCAGGGTAAAAGTAGATCCACAAAGTAGAACAATTTGAAATGTTACAACGGACGAGATTTTCCCTTAGGATTCTTCTTGCAGTAAGTATGGTAAACAAACTGGACAATTGTAGTCAACTGTCCTCCATTCCAATGATCAAAAACTAAGACACTTGGTAGGGGATTCTTTGCTTGAGGGTGAGAGAAATAAAGATCGTCTTCTTGGACAAGATCATAACCTGTGACAAAAATAAATAAATAAATAGCACTCTATGACAATCAGAAGCTTTGTTGAAGATGCCCAAAATGCATCAAAACCATCAAATTAGAATGAAAACCATTCTGTGAAGTTACAGTGGTCTAGGAAAAGATAGTGTTTTATCTTTTTAAGACCCTAGCACGAAAAACTTTTCTGATTATTTGATATTGTCAAATGATTTAGAAAAAGGGAATATGTCATTAACTATTCCATTTGGAGTAAACTATTACGTTAATGATGCATATTTTGGCTAAATAAATCAATTTTTGCAGTTAAAGATGTAAATTTCATACATTGGATCAAATTTTAGGTTTGATCATGATATCTCTTTTTGAAATGAAAGTGATTGCTCTGTTATTTCAGGGCTTTCAGAAACTGTGACTAGGTGGTATTTCAACTTTGGGGATGTTTAAAATGAAAGCACAGAATGCTTTCTTACTTCACCTAGTAAAGGCACCCAGGCACCTTGATGTGTCTCCAATTATCTTGACACTGATTTACTGGTGGTGGAGTTCATTACCAGAAGTTTCTTTACTTTATTGATGAGTGCTCTGATGTTGATAAGATAAACAATCAATGTTCATGTACATGTGTTTCCTCAGAAAAAAAATTGAAATATTTCCTTAACACTAACACAGAACATGTGAGTTCTTGTCTAAATGTTTTTGTTGTTGTTGTTGTTTTGGTTTTTTTAATTTATTTTATTTTTGGCTGCATTGGGTCTTCATTGCTGTGTGCAGGCTTTCTCTACTTGTGGCGAGTAGGGGTTACTCTTTGTTGCAGTGCATGGGCTTCCCATTGTGGTGGCTTCTCTTGTTGCAGAGCATGGGCTCTAGGTGCACGGGCTTCAGTAGTTGTGGCACAAGGGCTCAGTAGTTGTGGCTTGTGGGCTCTAGAGTGCAGGCTCAGTAGTTGTGGCGTACAGGCTTAGTTGCTCCGCAGAATGTGGGATCTTCCCAGACCAGGGCTCGAACCCGTGTCTCCTTTCAGGGGAAGACAAGTCATAGTTGAACTGGCCTTTGAACCAAAGTAAACCAAGTACCTAAATGTTTTGTATGAACCTCATGTGTCTGTTTCTCTCTAAAATGTCCACATTATGATATACAACTCTATTAGATTTCTTTGGGAAAGGAAAGTTACAATTTCACTAAATAAATAGAATAAAAATGGGAATGTATCTTTGAAGAAAAATAGTGAAACAACAGGTGGGGAAGACAGAGTCTTCATTTAAGAAATGTGATTCAGGGCTTCCCTGGTGGCGCAGTGGTTGAGAATCCACCTGTTGATGCAGGGGACACGGGTTCGTGCCCCGGTCTGGGAAGATCCCACATGCCGCGGAGCAGCTGGGCCCGTGAGCCATGGCTGCTGAGCCTGCGCATCCAGAGCCTGTGCTCCGCAACAGGAGAGGCCACAACAGTGAGAGGCCCGCGTACCACAAAAAAAAAAAAGAATGTGATCATTGCAGCCCCCGTGTCTTTGCTGCTCTCACTGCTGAGTCAGGCCTTCTGGTAGTTGGAGCCAGCGGGTCATCTGTGCTGCCAGCTCAGTGTTCCTGTTCAGGGAGCTGCCAGCAGCCCTCTGGGCTTCATCTCAGAGCTATTAGAAAGCATCAGGGAAATGATTAGATTTCAGTGACAGCCAAGTTGGGACTTCAGGTGCTTGTCAAATACCAGTTCCTCTGAAATAGGATTGCTCCCTGCACTGTCTTATCAGGCCACCTCTGTGCTGCTGGCTTAGCGTTTGAAGAGCTAGCCTTCCACCAGGCAGGCTTCTGAAAAGGGTTTAAGTAACAGTTGCCAGATCACAGAATTTAAAATGAAGACATCTTAGAGGGGACTAACAGACTACTCTTTAATGTCCATATTCAAGACTCATGATGTCATTTCCAGTTTATAGGACCTGTCCATTAACCACTATGAAGGAGACAAATCAGCCACTGTACTTCCAACATGGCACCCATATCATCATCATCATCATCATCATAATAGCAGTAATTATAGTGATAACAACTACATCTTACTGAGAGCTTAATATATGGGAGTCATTGTACTCTGGTTATGATACATCAACTCATTTATTCTTCACGAGTCTATAAAGAGCGTTATTTTTCATGATCGACTATGCATGACCTTGGAGAAGTTAAGCAACTTTTGCAAGATTTTACACAGAGCAGAGTTTTAATTGATCTTGGAAGTCAAGCCTGAATGACATCTAAGGCCTTTTCCCTGAGCGTGACATTTTATAGCTCTCCCTCTGCTACCCTCTTCCTTGGGAGACACCTCTCCCCTTTTCCTGCCCCAGATTCTCCTATGCACAGAGCCCCTCACCCGGACCACTTTCCATGGCCCTGCCACAATCATCACCTTTCCCGGCAAGGTGTCAATATCTTTAAGCCTATTTCACATTGGACATTCACTGACTTTATCTTTTTGCTTTCTAGACCATCATGCACAGGCTTCTGTTCCTCACTTCTGAACAAACACAGGAGCTGTCTCCTTAAAATCTTTTATAGCTAAAGAATTCATCTGTCCTCTAAACTTTCTTCAGCACTAGGAAGACTCTAAACACAAGTTATGAAAACTCTGTCATCAAGCCGCTTCTAGTCCCTCTAAATTCTGTGTGATCCTCCCTGCCGTC
Source organism: Orcinus orca (assembly GCF_937001465.1). Taxonomy (NCBI): domain Eukaryota; kingdom Metazoa; phylum Chordata; class Mammalia; order Artiodactyla; family Delphinidae; genus Orcinus; species Orcinus orca. The sequence goes on from NC_064567.1 coordinate 101,504,490, forward strand.
TGTGTAATCATTTTTGACACTTGGTGATAGATCTTTCCGAGATATCCACAACTCTTCCTTCTATTTCAACTATAGAATCAGACCCTATCATTGTAATTTACATTCAACTTTGTTCCTTATCTGAGCTTTTATGATTGGTAGCATTTTCTAGCTCTGTATTTATGATTATAGGAAAGCGGTGATTCAAGATGTGTAGGAATGATAGGTTTTTGGCCCTTTTGATTTCATTTTCTTTGGAGCATAAAAATCACATAAGAACAATATTTATTCATGTCTGGATAAGTTAACTAAATCACATGCAATACATTGGATGGTGCTCAGAAGAAAACAGCTGCTTCAACCCACCCACATACTCACGCCCTTTCATGTTGATGAATGGTTATTCTTCTTCCATTTGTACCAAGATATGAAGTGAACAGGAGGGAAATTAAGTGTTGCTTTATGTGGTTTCTGTTGCTTCAGTCAATATCAAAATTTATTTTCTCATATTCATCTTATCATTAGTAATTTTTAACTGTGTCATGGTAGAAGTACCTTTAAATAATAACAAATATTACTGAATATATATATATATATATATATATATTCTTGACATTGATAAAAGTACTTTATAAACATTATCTGATAACATTTTTGAAACAGCCTCATGAGATATTTACTTTGATTGGTGAACCATGATAAATAAATAACTTGTCCAGGGCCACACTGCTAGCAATTATTAGTGATAGCTCAAATATACCAGGGATCCAAATTTATGCTATTCAGACATTGCAAGAGAGGTATCAAGATAAACTTAAAATTATCTTGATCTGTTGCAAAATAGAGGTTCAACAAGACTGAACTATATTTAAAATTATTAAGCCACTTATTTGTACTTTTTAAACTTTTTATCTCCCTACCAGAATATAAGGATCATGGATGTTGCTCATCTCATCCACTCTTACATCCTTGTACTTAAACATGCCTGACACATAGGAGGTGCTTATTGGGTGTTTGTGGGCTGGATGGATGACAAGGGAATGGGAGATGGGACAGTTCCCATCCCAGCGGGTGTCTGCCTCACTGATCATGGGTCAGGGTCAGTCAGAGTCTATGATTGATTGGACATCTTTCACCGGATAAGAGCGACGATATATAAATGTTTATATTACACTTTTGTATGTAAAAAATCTGATTTCTAAAAAAATGTAAAAGACATACCCTACCCCTCCACAAACACACACCTTCACTCTGTAACTGTTGATTCATTTTCTTCTGACCTTGAGTGGAAGAGAAAGTAATAACAAAACTGCTATGAATTTACCTAAAAATAATTTTTCCAGGAGTCCTTTTTAATCCTTGAAATGTAAAACAGATTATTCTCTTTATTAAGTTGACCTGAAATATTTGTTTTTAGTTTTTCAAAGCCCATTTCTTAATTCAGTTTTACCAAGTTCTCTTAAAATGTATATTTGATTTACAGTGCTGTCATTTTCTTTCCTAACATCTATTATTTCAAAGTTCTTGAATTCTAAATATTGATCTCCCTTTCCCGATTTATTAATATCTATTTAAATTTCCTCTGGAATCATTTTTTTTATTACTGCTTTGCTCATATTTTTCTTTCCTCAACAGTTTCTGGTGAGACGTTTAATTCTGAAAAAAATTTTAAAAATATAATTTCAGTTAAGATAAATAACTGAAACCTAGTTATAGGTTAAACCTAGCTATCCTTTAGTTAGCTAAAGGATAAAAGCATTATAACAGTGGAGAAGTGAAATTAACAATATAAACTAAGATAATATAAAAATAGTAAAAACTACATGAGGGTAGTGATAAAATAATTAAATTATCATAAAGTAAGTTTAGCAAAATGCAATATAAACTATTTTAAAGGATAAAAATAAAAATGAAACATGATTCATTTTTCTAAATATAAACACCACTAACTTTTTGGAGTATATTATTTACTTTCTCTCTCTTTGTCTCTCTACAACCTTATGTGTACAATTTTGAATGTGCAATATAGATAGATTTGGTTCCTGCATTGACATTTGACCTTATGGCATGAGGGATGATCCCATATATTTAAAAATTATTTGAGAACTTAATTTTAGTGGTGTATGTTACTGCATGAATGTATCATTTTTGTTTTTGTAGCCAAGCTTCGGTTGTTATATATTTATATAATTTCTAAATTGTGTTATTGTAAATGATGATACATGTCCTGCACACAATTTTGACACGAATTTTTCCTCAGGATAAATTTTGGTAAGTGGAATTAATGACTCAGTAAGTGTAAATATGTTTTAGGTTCTTGATTCATGTGGTCAAACTTTTCAGTTGAAGTTATGACTATTCACAATTCCACAACCTCATAAAAGACAAGATCACATTATTCCAAATTCTGTTGGGTGTTTATGTCTGTAATGGCCTCCAATATTTAGGTCTTATCAGGAATAAGCTGCCCCTGCTCAGCCAGATTCCTAGTGGAGCAATGTCACCTGTGTTAGTTGGAACCTTTCAAAACACTGAAGCTGCCTGGCTGATCAGCACAGGAGAAAACGTACCTGAATATTGTCATCCCATTCTTCATTCAGCTCTGCCCACTTCCAGCTCTTTCTCAAATAGTTGAGTATTTGTAAGGGATTGAGTGCTTTCGTTGCTTATTTCATTGCAGACGAAAGCCCTGGATACACCCTTTTCGTTTAATCTTTGGTTTAACACCCATGCATCCCTTTGGGGGGACTGAGCTGCAGGGAAGAAGAGAGTCTGAGTGATATTTCTTTGTGGGTCAGTTCACACACTTGCCTTTGTCTCTCAGATTGGAGCATGCATCAGAATCACCTGCCGAACATGTTAAAATACACTGATTGCTGGGCCCACTTCCAGAATTCCTGATTCAGTAAATCTTGGTGGGCTCTTGAATGTGTTTATCACAAGTTCCCGTGTGATGCTGACACTGCTGGTTGTAGACCACACATTGTTCTAATCCTTATCGCTCCCTTTGTCACGTGGAAGTTCTTCCAGATTCTCCTCCACTGACTTCCGAGAGCCACCGTCCTCTAACAGATTACAAGCAAAGAGGGACCCCATTCTAGTGCAGTTGAAAGCCTTACTCCCCTCTCTTCACTTCTCTATGTGTTGGTAATTTTAATGTGGATCTGAAAGTGGGTTATAGACAAATATGTTCAAAACAACTTTTTACCTATAAAGGCATTTCTCTTCTGATTTAACTTTTGCATGTACTCCTTAATCTCTGCTTTCTCATTAGTCCCACTCCAAGAACAGTATATATAAAATTGAATGCACAACCAAAAATATGTTTGGCTGGCAAAGAACTTAATGTTTTAGAAAAAATATCTTACCTTAGAAGAAATATCTTTCTACTCTTATTTACAACAAAGCCAAAGAGACAAATAAATCAGGGAAAAAAAGCAAAATTAATGTTTCACAATCAGTTTTACCATACATCCCCAGTTTTGTGAAGCTTTTCCCACTTTTTTGCTTCAATGATATATTTGGTTTCTCCTCATCATGTAATTTTCATAATTTTTCCCAAGTTCACTATCAGAGAAATGGTGGATATATGTCTTCAATACGGTTTTATACATGGATGGACCTTGAGGGCATTATGCTAAGTGACATAGACAAGAGAAAGACAAATTCTGTATGTTTTCTCTTATATGTGATATCTAAAAAAACTGAACTCATAGAAATAAAGAGTAGATTGGGGCTGGGTGGGTGGGGAAAATGGGTGATGGTGGTCAAATGATACAAACTTCATAAGATGAATAAGTTCTTATTCTGGGGACCTAATATACAACATGGTGACTATAGTTAACTGTCATTAACAACGCTGAAATTTAGGCTTGAAAGTTGCTAAAAGAGTTAATCTTTGACACACCATTGTAAAGCAATTATATTCCAATAAAGATGTAAAAAAATAAAAAAAGAGTAAATCTTAAATGTTTTCACCACACACACACACACACACACACACACACACACAAAGCAAAACTATGTGAGGTGGTGGATAGGTTAACTTTATTGTGGTAATCATTTCACAATATATATGTGTATCAGATTATCACATTGTATACCTTAAACTTACACAATGTTACATGTCAAATATGTCTCAATAAACCTGGGAGAAAGAAAAAAGAAAATTTTTAAAAAAAGAAAGAAAATAATGCAAGCATCCAAGTGTCACCGTTAATAAATTTACTCTAAATTTTAAAAAGAGAAAGAACTTTATTATAGTCCCAGAAAGATTCAGCAGTAGACCCCTTTATCTATGGATTTTGCCATTTTCCTTTCAAAGTCTTCATCTTCCTCCTATTATCATGACTCAAGGAAGAAAATGATTGTTTAATATGCACAAGTAATTATTATTACAAATATATATGTTCTATCCCAAGTTAAAAATCCCCTTAATGTAGTGATATCTCACTGCACAGAAATCTGAGTGAGAAACAGCCCTTGAATCTCAGAGGTGGCATTGGAAATGGGGAGGGAGACAGATTTAAGTGCACGTTATTCTAGACCTGATATTGTTGAACACAGAAGTAAGGACAGGAGAACAAGGAGAAAGAGTGAAAGAAAATTTCAGTGTTGACATGATTAGGGCAGTGAAAAGGAGTTGGCTATTCAAAGCACCCAGTGCTTCATTGGCAGGCATTATGGGTACACGCATAGCAGAGTATATGGTTAAAATTGTTAAGCTGGAGGTAGGGAATGAGGCACCAATCAAAAAAGCTGTAAAAGCTAGAGATGAAGATTTAAGTAGAATCCCATAGTTAATGACAAAAACAGATTCCTTTGTTAGTGAATAAGGAGAGAAGGTATAGAATTGGCAAGCCAAGGCAGTGGCTAAATTTAAGAAGGAAGAGAAGTTGCTGTGCCCATGAAGGTAATGAAGAAAGCAAGGTCTGAGAGGCGAGAGGAGACACAGGATAGTGCTGGGTGGGTTGTGGAAGTGACGAGTGAGATTTTAAAGAGGGAATGGAGAAGGCAACAGATTATTATTGAAGCTGGGAAAAGCAATAAAACTGAAAAAAATAGAATATTATCTAGTTTGACAATTTGCTGGGGATTCATGACAGAAATAAATTAGGTACATGAGAAGTTGGTAAGAAAGCAGGGCTATTAAGCTAAAAGTTAAACTCTGAGCTAGATGATAGATGAGCAATAGATGATGGAAAGAATGAAATGTTAGGATGACTGATGGAGGGAATGTCTTAGGCAAAGGATGAGTGCTGTTTCTTTGTTTTTTTTTTGTTTTTGTCTTTTAGTTTTTTGAATAAAGAAAACTGAGCATGTCTGAAGAAGTCAGTAAATGAGAAGAGGATAGTACAAAATGTAGTCAAAGAGGAGATAATTGACTGAAGAGGATTGTCAAAGAGGCAGGAGTCATTGGATCAAGAAAACAGAAATGTTACCTTGTACCACCTGCCCCCTCCCCCATGACTGAAAGAAGCAGATATAGGCAGAGAGAGTTTTTTTCTTTCTTTTTAATTTTTATTGGAGTCTAGTTGATTAACAATGTTGTGTTAGTTTCAGGTGTACAGCAAACTGAATCAGTTATACATATACATATATCCACTCTGTTTTAGATTCTTTTCCCATACAGGCCATTAGAGAGTATTGAGTAGAGTTCCCTGTGCTATACAGCAGGTTCTTATTAGTTATCTATTATATGTAGAGTAGTGTGTATATGTCAATACCAATCTCCCAACTTATCCCTCTCCCCATACCCCCTGGTAACCATAAGTTTGTTTTCTACATCTGTAACTCTATTTCTGCTTTGTACATAAGTTCATTTGTACCCCTTTTTTTTAATTCCACATATAAGCAATATCATATAATATGGAAAACTTTATGGGATCGCAAGTAGAGGAGCTATAGTTTTCTTGTCATGGGATAAGCATGGTCGATACCAACTGAGTAGGAGAACTAGGAAGGGCAGGACTGGTAACGGAGGGAAAACGATTCCAGGTGCCGGGGAACAAGATCAGCTGAAGGTGGCCACCTGAGGTAGAGGGAAGGCAGGCACTAAAATCAAGTTATATGCTTTCTTAAACGATGATTTGTACATCAATGAAACATTGCTATTATATTGGTGGCCCTTCAAGAGCATTTAGTTTAAAATGTTTTTACAAAACATTTTTCTAAAGAATGAAGAGAACATATATCCATGTATATCGAATCCAAATATTTTAAAAATTCACTTATATTTACTTCTCTGAATATGAAAAATAACAGAATATATACTTGGTATACAATTAATTAAGTTAGTCTCTTAGCTATATATAGATGCATATATATAGATATAGATTAACACCCTGTCACTGATTTTTTTTTAATTCTATAATCTTGCATTTTAATTTTATGATTATAATTTCATAACATTTCTGTTGTTTAATTCAAAGTTTCATTATTCAGCTAATAAATTTAAAAGTTTTGACATAGTTCAACTTTGTCTCCTTTAAAATATAATATATTTTGGATTGAGAAAATAGACGTTCTATAAGTTTATAGCAAATTCAGCTTTTTGGAGGATCCTTTCAATTGTAATGTTTTCTTTTAATTAAAATTTATAAGTATTCCAGCCAAAAATGTCATATTATGTACTTTTTTATCAGTAATTGAATTACATTTTCAAGAAATACTTTTTACAAGATAAACCTCATGAAAAATGTGTTTTAATTATTCTTTTAAATATTTATTCAAATTGATATGCTTCCAGATTGTAGGTTTACTCATTTGAACAATTTAACTAGTTAAATATTGCTGTTCTATCAGAAGAATATGCATGCAATTCAAGATATTCTAAAGCATAATTCTATAATTTAAATATTAAATTTTGTAAGTTTATTGATGTTTTATACTTTCTGATTTCTGTCAGGTAGGTCTCATTGTTTGTAAGTTGTGTTTTTAAAACTGCAATATTCAAAAGCTTTAAAAGCTAAATATTGCACCACTCTACTCATTGAACACTTTGATTAAAGAATAAATTAACACTTTAAGCAAATTTATTGTGATATTATTCACATACCATATAATTAATCCATTTAAAGTGTACAAATCAATTTTTTAGTGTATTCACAGAGTTGTGCAACCATCAGCACAACCGATTTTATTTATTTTATTTATTATTTTTTTTTAGCACAACTGATTTTAGAACATTTTCTTCATCCCCAAAAGAAACCCCATGCCCATCAGCAGTCAACACTCATTTCACTCAACTCTCCCATCTCTAGGCAGTACTGTGTTGTCTCTATTGATTTGGCTATTGTGATATTTCATGAAATCCTACAACACGTGGTCTTTTTTATAATTTAATTTTTATTTTATATTAGAGTATAGCTGATTTACAATACTGCATTAGTTTCAGGTGTACAGCAAAGTGATTCAGTTATACATATACATATATCCATTCTTTTTCAGATTATTTTCCGTATAGGTTATTACAGAATATCAAGCAGAGTTCCCGGTGCTATAAAGTAGGTCTTGTGGACTATCTATTTTATATATAGCAGTGTGTGTATATATTAATCTCAAACTCCTAGTTTATCCCTCTCCCCACCTTTCCTCTTTGGTAACCAGAAGTTTGTCTTTGAAGTCTGTGTGCCTGTTTCTGTTTTGTAAATAAGTTCGTTGTATCATTTTTTTTTTTTTTTAGATTCCATGTAAAAGTGATAGCATAATATTTGTCTTTCTCTGTCTGACTTACTTCACTTAGTTTGATAGTCTCCTTGTCCATTCATGTTGCTGCAACTGGCATTATTTCATTCTTTTTCATGACTAATATTCATTGTATATATATATACCACATCTTCATCCATTCATCCCTCAATGGGCATGTAGGTTGCATCCATGTCCTGGTTATTGTAAATAGTGCTGCAGCGGACATTGAGGTGCATGTATCTTTTTTAATTATGGTTTTCTCTGAGTATATGCCTAGTAGTGGGATTGCTGGGTCATATGGTAGTTCTCTTTTTAGTCTTTTTGACATTTTGTTTATGGTCAGACATTTTGTTGATGGTCACTCTGACCGGTGTGAGGTGATACCTCATTGTGGTTTTGATTTACATTTCTCTAATAATTAGCAGTGATGAGCATTTTTTCATGTGCCTCGTGGCCATCTGTATGTTTTCTTTGGAGAAATGTCTCTTTAGATCTTCTGCCCATTTCATGTTGGATAACATTTTGAAGGTTTGTCCATCATAAAGCATGTATCAATACTTCATTAATTTATTGTCATTAAATATCTCATTCATTGTATGGCTATACCAAATTTTATTTACCCTTTTATCAGATGAGGGACATTTAGGTTGTTGTCACTTTTTGGCTTTTATGAATGACACTACTATGAGCATTTGCGTACAAGTTTTTGTCTGGACATACAGTTTAAATTCTCTTGGGCATATAACTAGGAGTGGAATTTCTGCGTCATATGGTAAGTAAATACCTTTTGAGGAGCTCTTCTATTGCCATCAGCAGTGTCTGAGGGTTCTGATTTCTCCACATCTTTAACAACACTTAGTATTGTCTCAATTTTTGATTACGGCCATTTTAGTGTGTGTGAAGTGATATCTTATTTATGCTTTTGATTTCCATTACCCTGGTGGCTAACGATATTGAGCATCTTTTTATGTGCTTCCTTGACACTTTCTGTATACCTTTTTTGAAAAATGTCTATTCAGTTATTTTTGTCCATTTTTAATCGGGTTATTTGTCTTTTAGCATTGAATTGTAAGGGTTTTTTATATCCTGGTTACAAGACTCTTACCAAGTATAAGATTTGCAAATTCTGTACTTTCTCCCATTCCATGGATGGTCTTTTGACAAGAAAGGAGTAAATCCAAATAGCACAGGACATGGGCTGTCGTGGATTTGGAACCCCATTCACAATTGAGGTACTGCTTTTTACAGTTGGGAGTAATCTTGGCTGCAGACAGCTGACAGCTGACAGTTGACAACTCACAGATAAGTGCCTCCTGAGAAATTGCTCTCAGCCAAAGGTAGATGCCTTTCCCATGGTTATGCTCCCTCACTGGACAGTTTTATTTACCTTTTACTGAACTTAAAAAAAATGTGCAAAATAATCTCAGATATCTCATCTTTGAGAAAATGAAATTTTATTCCATGAATCTGGTGGAAAAAAAATCACATCCCTATTGGAACTTACTTTACTGATTTTCTATTTGAAGCATCTAATGACAGTATGGTTAAAACAGATACTGCTTTTACAGTTTGTGAAGTTCCTTACTTGCTAAAGGCAGCAATGCATTGAAAGAGTCATGTTACTTCATAGTCAAAAAAAAAAAAAAAAAAAAGAAAAGAAAAAAACACATATATAAAATGTGTGAATTTATTTTGGAAGAATATTCACTTGATCTAAATGAAAAGTCACACTTCAGAGAGTGATATGTAAATGAACCGCCTGCAGTTGCTCAAGTTAAATCAATCATCTCTGGTTTAAGTTAACTACAGACATTCCATAGATGCTTAGGCTTCTGTTACAGAACTGTCTTCTCTGCTGGATGGTACATGTCAACAATCTTCATGCAAATAACAGTCGAATCAACAAGTTTCTGTAGAAAATTTAGTACTTAACTTTTAAGTGTTATCTTACTTTTTATTTGATTTATTGTCATTGAAGTGGTTTATTGAAAAACAAAAGAACATTATCAAATTAAGACAATGAAAAGTTACAGATTCATGCAATATTGAAATATAATAAACTGCAAAAACACTGCAGCAAGGGCTTCCAATCTTCTCTCTATATGTGTAATGGCAAGACGCTTCAGTCTCTACCTCCAATACTTATACACATCTGATGTGTAATTTCCACAGACCCCTTGACAGTCTCCTGCATCCTGCCAGCCTTGATAGACCATATAAAATCTGGCTCACATTCCAAATATTCCATACAGCAAGAAGCATCTAATACTTCTTCCACTATCACCCCAAACCGTATGAGTTAACTGTTCACCAGAGGCTAGTGTCAAATGCCTCTTTATCAGCAAGTATCTTGCTTCCCAGTCATTAGCTATGGACTCTTGGTAAAGATTATAAAGAAAAACTGGGCATCACTGATTCCTTCATGATTGATATGACTATTAATTGTGGAACTCTGTTTAATACATTTAAATCACACATGTCACTAGATAACACCATTAAGAAAGCCAGAAGTACAAAATAGAATTCTAAAACCCAGATATTTTTAAGGTAAGTAATAATACTTCCTCAAATTAAAAACAAACAAACAAACAAAAAAAAAAAAACAACTAGAACATAGCCTAACTATGTGAGAAGCTGGGAAAACAGGCATTAACTAGAATTGTCTCAAGAGATGAAAAAACTTGAAAAGCAGCAGGAAAAGTCCAAATTTACCATTAGTTTTTAGAGAAGAAAACAAAGAGTCTATTATAGCTTTCTCTCACAGGTGTGGCTCAAACATATTATATGGAAAACGCAGATAATGAAAGATAGTCAAGCTGACAAGGGCAATATTATAACAGTGGAGAACTCTAGTGTCAAGAAAAAACTGGCAGAGACCATATTGCTTACATGGCTAAACTTGAGGGTGATCACAGAGCAGAAATTGAAATAAAATAGTGAAAACATTTGGACTAGGAGACTTGGGATAACCCTCAAATACATACAGGAATTGTTCTCTGAAATAATTTCAGAGGGTTTAAAATGCTGAATGAGACAAGAATATAAATTATTATTTTTTTGAGCCTACAGTCTGACCCAGTTTTTTACATATTATGCATCAGATTCTTACTGAATATCCCATGTACACATTTCCCATAATCCTCACAAAGTCATACACATGATGAAGTTACAATTATGTCCTTTTTACTGATGGTGTATTTTGTTTCCTTAAAGATTTCTAAGTAGTACCACCCACACTCCATGCTCTTTCAGCTTCCTCACAATGTGAGGGTTGTTAAGAGAGGACATGACTGACTACATTGAGATTCGTAAAGCAGAGGGAAACAATAGAGGTGGCAGACATCACTTTCTTTCTGCTCCATAGGGCATGTATGGGTGCTCGATCTGCAGTGGGTCCTGTGTTCCAGATGTGCACTGAGAGTTTTGCCTGACATACACAGAGAAGCATTGTAATTCTGCAGGTTTTGAATGTCACAAATGTTTATCCCAACCCTACTTGGGCAGAGACATCACAGACCAAATGGTTGTCTATCAGCTTCTTCTATAGGTAGTCTGCGTCAACATGTCTGGTCTAGATGCTCTTCCACAGTGAGCACATCTGTAAAAGCATAAAAATCTCTGTATTTGGCACCCCATTTTCTTTCTCATTGGGAAGAAAAAGAAATAATTTCACCATTTTTCAAGTAGAAATTGAGTGCAGTTAAAAAAAAAAGACAATTCAACATATTTTCTGAATGCTGTAATCCATGTATTATTGAATCTTACCTACATACATTCAAAAAGTATGCATTGAGTCTACATATTTGGGGCAAATAGTTGGGACTGGGCAAGTGGTAACCATGACTTACCTCTCCTTTGTTTATTGTTATGGATCAACAGTCTTTAACTATGGATAACTTGGTTTTGGTTCCCCTTTACATTTTGCTGTCCAGAATCACATATCATTACTTGTTTCAGTTCTTGATCTATTCTTGTTCAAGCATCACACCCGTGTTAGTACATTTGAAATGACTGGCAGGTTTGGTCTGTGTTAGAACTGCTACTCAGGAAAATTTAGGCAGTTCTTTTGGGGAAAGTAATGTCTCTAGCATTCAAAGAAGTGATCTTCTTTACAGATATATATAGAGAGGAGGGGGAGATGGAGAGGGAGAGGGAGAAGGAGGGGAAGAGGGAGGGAGGGGGAGAGAGAGAGAGAGAGAGAGAGAGAGAGAATGGGCGATAAAGAATGAAGAGGAGGAGAAAAGGTTAAATAAGCTAACAGAAATGAAATCCTCATAATACTTGAAGTAATAGAAGGTTGAATGTCAAAAAAGTATGTTGTAGAAACAATGGAACACAAAACAATACTATTCTGGGTTAGATGAAGCACAATTAAAAAAAATAATTAAACATTTGCAAAGGAGTTGAGAGTTGATTTTCTTCTTCATGTGTAAAATATATTCAGGCATTAAATATTGCAAATGTAAGGTGTAGTATCCATGAAATTAACACTCAACAAGTAAAATTCACAAGCAAACATAAACAGTACTTTTTGTTTCTGTGACTGATGGTCACTGTTCACATTTCACTCACCAAATGATGTAATGAGAAATTTATGGATTTTCATTTGCAAGATTGCCCAGGGATATACCCCATTAGTAACCATTGCCTATTAAAATGCTTCCTCGAGGCTATAAATAACATGCTTTACACTAATGGTTCTCAAACATTTTTACTACATGGATCAGTAACTTTATGGGGAAGAATGCTGATAACAAGATAGAGTTGACCATTTCTTATTGTATCAAATAATAGGATTAAAATTAAACATTATCACCATAATTTCAAAAAAGAGCCAAGAGTATATTAAGCATGTATAATGTTGGGATATATAAAAACTTTTTAGGACATATCTCAAACATAGAGAATATATTTAGCCAATGTTAACTCTTTTCTATATGTGTCTCTTGTAACTTTTATAAAGAATGCTATGAAATGTTATAAAATGTTACAGTACTGTTGGTGGCACAGTCTCTTTTGCATCCTCATCAAACTTACTCTTCCACAGTTCTGGTCACATTTGTAATCATTTTACTGAGGTTGGATAATAATATTCTCTTTCATCTCACACATACATGCATGCACAAAAATTATTAGTGACTTTTTGAATAGTAAAAATCTTCACATGTGTGATTGTATTGTACACAATCCCTTCAAAAATGTTTTTTATTTAATATATTATGTTCTTTAGATTTACACTGTTGATACAGGATCACTTTGCGTATTTAATTTTCTGTATAGTTTTGCATTTTATAACTTTTGACATTTTACACATCTACCCCTATTTTCATCAATATTTGGGATGCTTACAATGTGTTTACAATGTATTGTGTTTATGGTGAAATAAACCACCTTACATATGTGTCTTTGTCCTTGCAGGACATTTGGTTCTTTCCAAAATGTCCGTAAGACATTTAGTCCATGCCAAAAGGTCTTCGATGTTTACTTGGTCCTGTCCAAAACTATTTGGCATGGACCAAATATGCTCATGAACATTTTGGATAGGATCAAATTTCAAGGACATTTTGGCTTGGACCAGGTATATTATGGACCAAATAACTTAAGGACATTTTACACAGAACCAAATGTCTGCTAATCTTCCTTCTTAACTAAGTGTGAAAGTTTCCGTACAGGGTGTATCTAGGGAGGAAATGCCTGGATAGTAGACTATATGCATTTTCAATTTCTTCTATAATGCAAAGTTTTCTCCAAAGCAGATGTGTCAATTTACATTCCCAATGTAGTGTACGAGAATTCTCATTTGCCTCGGTACCATAAATTAGTTGTGAGGCTTTCTATCTTTACTGCAAGAGTTTGCACAATCAATATCTACTAATTAAAAGTGTAGAAAAAGAAACTCACTTAAAATATTTGCACCCGGTGCTTTTGGTTTTATAGTTTTTTTGACTGGATTACTAATTAGTCTTAAGCATATTTTTTTCATGTTTTCTTTGAGTAAACTGTGGAAATTTATATATTTAGAAAGTCTTAATACATAAAAATAAACTAATGAAAATAGAGAATCTTCAGTAATTAGCTGTGTTTTGTTTTTGTTTTTTATTTTCCCTCAATGTCTATTTTTTTTTCCTTTTATTTGTGAAAGTGTCTCCCTCTTCTTTCTCTTTACTGAAAAGGATTTTCTCTTTGTTTGTGATGTTCTACAGCTCCTCTCTGAGGATTTATTTTATTTTTTCTTGTTTGGAATTTAATGTATTTCTTCAATCTGAAGATCATGAATTTTATCAAGTTTGGAAAAATTCACCATTTTTATCCCATTGAATATGACCTCTCCCTTTATCTCCATCCTCTCCTTCTGCTCTCAATTCAATATATGTTAGGACTTCTCATCCTCTTCCCCATTCCTCTTGACTTTCTTTCATACTTTTCATATCTTTATCTCTTTGTGCAATATTCTGAGTAATGTTCTCATATTTATTGTTCAACTTACTGATTATCAGCATTATTGACAGAACCATGATTTAAAAGCCTTTTGATTCATTTTATTTCCTTTGATTTATGTCTTTCCTTATTGACTTCAGTGGCAGGAACTGGGGATAAACACAATTCCTTGTCTATCCCACATTCTTATTACTGGAATATGTAAAGTTTGCTCCTATTTATTTGATTTTTTTTTTAAATGTAGCAAGCTCCTGTGAACCTAAAATCTAAGTAAAAACTAGGACCATTAAAATATAAAATTTTCCCATAAAATGGTATACTGCAAACCAGCAGCATAATCTCTTTCTTCCCACTCTTCTAAAGTTACTCTTACTCTGTACCCTGTTTTCCTTATTCCTATGAATTCCTTTGTTTTCACCTTCTTTAGGGTTCTTTTAATGAACAAAAGTTATTTCTTTTAATATTGATATAGTAATATGTATCAGTCTTTATTTTTGTTGCAAATGAATTTTGCATCTTATTTATTAATTGTTTTTAATTTTTTCTGAACATACCTTCTCGTTCTGGAAGTTTAGGAGACACTTAAATTAAAATTCCTTTCCCTCTCTCTTATAGTTAAATAGGTTATCCCCTTTGCAAAATCAGATATACATACATACACACACCTCATTTGAACCTTTACTTTTGTGACACTCATTTTCTCAAATCCTCCCTTCCTTTGCCAATCACCATTTTGAGTTGTGAAGGCTGAACTGCATTTCTCTCCCAGTTAACTTTGACTCTGCCTAGAGGGAGAGGGTGAATATATCCTTTGTGGTCAAAATAAAACAAAACAAACAAACATATCTCAAGTTTCCTCATTTAACTTCAGGGTAAAGTCTGCAGGAGAAGTTGCAGTTTGCACCAGGATTAAATACATGCTGACTTCATGAATTATCTATATTGTTTTACAATCTGGAGTGATTCCTAGATAATCATGCTAGAATATTTTTCTAAACCTTGAGTTTCTAAGGGATGGTTTCATATAACTAATATTGAATATCTTATATCAATAAGAGAAGAAGAAGTATAAGGAATCCTCAGTTAGATGTCTCAGTGTTTATACCAAGTGAGATTTATAACATAACAATCAGTTGTGCGTATAATTTGGGATTTTTTTTTTTTACAATTTCATAAACACTGTAAGTATACTTCTCATCTTGAAGAAAAAGATCTATAAATGAAATAAATGGTGTTCAAAGAACATAAACCACTGCCTCCTGAATAATTTTTCTTATGGCAACATTTGTCCGATTTTTTTACTGTTGAATATAATTAGTTGAATTTCATATTCTGATTTTGGAAAACACTTAGGAAAAGTATTAAGTGATATTAAATGTACTTTAAGGAATGGCTACTGTGTAAATCAACAAGATTAAAAATGTTAGACTTTTCTATTCTTATCTGGAAGTAATGCTTTTAGCTGAGTTAAATTTAAATACACATACACAGGCATAAAATCATGAATGTATCAGTTTTATTTTTAGTCTGCATGGTAGATATGCAGTGAGGTTGTGTTTGGATTAGAATCCCCGAATTTGCATTAAAAGACAACATGTTTTGCACCTGCATGCTTCCCTAGAGTAATTTAATGTTACAATTTCTGACAGGATAATTCCATCTTCACTGTGGCTGACTGTGCTGTAAGCTGATGGGAGAAAATAAATGTGATTCTGCAGTGGGTTAGGAAAAGTATATATAACTAAGATGAACTTAGCACATAAACCAGAAAACCTCAAACTGGAAAAGAATGACAAGATGAGATATGGTATCAGAATCATAGCTTTGTCTTTCCTTCACTTCCAAAGCCTGTGTTGTGTGTGTCTGTATGTGTGCACAAATTGCTTAGCACACTTTGCAAAAAAAATAAATGACTTTGCTGTAGGAATAATATTCTGTAGCAGAAGGCCAACATTTTCGGGCAAAGAGAAAGTCTGCCACAATCTCTTCTGAGAATATTTAGGAATAGTGAATTGAAACGAAGCATTTCTTGCTTCGAACAAACTAAAAAGATAAAAGGTTAAACTTCAGCTGCTGAAGAAGAGGAAGCAGAATTTATAGGCAGGCACACTGACTCTCATTTCTGCTCACGTTCTTTCCACCTTTTGAAAATCCATTTTATTTTTCTCTTAGGTATTTTACATAAATTTCAATGGAGTTCCTAGTCCATCCAGGAAAGCATAAGTCAGAAACTCTTCCCAAAGTTGAACTAACATGTTGTTTTACAACAGATGGACTTGGGTGACCCAAATGAGCAGTAGAATGATGTCTGACTGTGGAATAACTTATTTTCTGCTGTCAGAGAGCAAAGTATGGTTTGTCTTATCTTTCTACTCTCTCTGACTTTGCCTTAAAATATTCATCTCTGTGGCAATGATAATAACATAAGTGAGCAATTTGGGCAAATATTTAAATTTTCTTTAAGTGCCCCAATTATTTTATAGTATACTAGAACTTTCAGTTCTGTAAAAAAGACAAGTTGACTAAATAAAATGAGCTAGCTGAGGAAAATACCATGCTCAAAGGCTCAAATGAGATCCTATCCAGTTTTCTCTA
The DNA here is from genome assembly GCF_937001465.1 of Orcinus orca. Taxonomy (NCBI): domain Eukaryota; kingdom Metazoa; phylum Chordata; class Mammalia; order Artiodactyla; family Delphinidae; genus Orcinus; species Orcinus orca. The sequence continues at coordinate 101,521,191 of NC_064567.1, forward strand.
TCATGAAGGTTTGCCAACTCAGGTAGCATACACTGTGTCACATTCAATTTTATTTGAAGAGTCATGAGGATGACTGTTTGAAATCAACTTAACAACCTATGGTCCACCCTAGAGGAAAAGAATTCTCTAAGACCAGACAGGCTTGAACACTTTCCAGCCTCTCTACAATCCAGAATCATAGGACTCAACTCTCATCCTTTAAAGGACAGACCATCTGCTGAGGAACGGATACTTTACTTTATATATATATATATATATATATATATATATAGAGAGAGAGAGAGAGAGAGAGAGAGAGAGAGAGAGATACAGATTTCAGCATGTAACTCTCAGAATCACAGAATTATACCTGCTTTGATAGGATGTTTTAATTATCTCATTCAACTTAATCAAAGCTTGAATCCTTTTAGCATCTCTCATTCCTGAGGCAATATATCTCACTACAGGGTATTTCTAATTATTAGACTATTTATATTGTGAGACCCAAGTGCCATGGGAAGGGAGGTTCTAGAAAAAAAGTAAGTTTGATAGAGTAGGTGAATTAGACTTTGGAAAACTTGAGTTTATAATAAATTCTAACAATAAAGATAGCAAAAGAACTGAAATATTCCAGCCAGAACAAAGATGTGGTAGACAGAATAATGCCCATGCTCTGTGGTCCTGTTCATATTCCCAGGACCTGTGAATATTTTGTGTTACATGGCAAAGAAGAACTAAGGTGGATTATCAAGCTGACTTTAAGTGGAGATTCTCCTAAATTAGATTACCTGGGACGGGGGTGGGTGGGGGAGCAGTACAAAGTACGGATCTTTAAAGTGGAAGAGGGGACTGAAGAGGACAGAGTGAAGATGTGACTAGGGAAGCAGTGCCAGAGTGATGCCATGTGGGAGGCTAGACCACCCATCGCTGCCTTTGCCAAGGACTGTGGACATCCTATAGCAGCTGGTCAAGGCAAGGAAGCAGAATGTTCCCTAGAACCTCCAGAAAGAAATGTAGCCCTGCAAGCACCTTTATTTTAACCCAGTGAAACCCACTTCAGACTTCTGATCTCCAGAACTATAAGAGAATACATTCATGTTGCTTTAAGCCACTAAGTTTGTGATTTGCTATGTATGTCGACTGAAAAAAAAAGACACAACCTAAATGTTAAGAATTATGTTTTATTCGGTGAATTTTCTGAGGACTTGAGCCCAGAAGACAGCCTCTTCCCAGGGTTTGCTCCAAAGGGGGATCACTCCAAAGAGGTAAGGGAGGAGCCAGGAGATACAGGAGTTTTGCAACAAAACCCAGGTAGTCGAAACTTCAAGAGTACTGTTAAAAAAAGAAAACCAGTCATCTCAAGGTAATGAATTTAGCATTTTTCTATGTATGGGAAGATGCATGAATCTGGGCTCATTGAAATCATTTCTTTGATACACATCTTAACTATCTAAGGCTAGTATCCTGCTTTTCTCCATCCTGAATGCCCTCAGGGTGCATAGTTGGGGGTGGCTGCAGTGACTGAGGGCTTAATGGCTGCAAAATCCTTTGTTTACTGATATGGAGGGTGACATTTTTCATACACAGCTACAGCAGAAATACACTACTAGAAATACAAATACTAATACAAAAGGATTTTGCAGAAATCAACATACAAGGTGTAATGTTTATGATTAATAGAGATAAAGAGAGAAAATTATTTTCTTCTGACCGTCATCCCTTTGGATGGCCCAGATTCATGAACTGGACCAATAGAGATTAAAAAAATAATCCTAGTACTCAGTTGGTCTGAAATGGAGCAATATCAACATGGCCCCTCAAATGTAAATACATTTTATAGTACTTATGATTAGTTTTGCTTACAGAAAATATTATTTCTTTTCCAAACATGGGGCAAAATAAGATTGACATAAATCACAGAGTTTTATTTATCTGAGTATGCCAAACAATTGTTTCCACATCATGGTCAAACAATTAGTGAAGGTTATAGTCAAATCACAAAAGCTAACTAATTTCATCAAAATAGATCACATTCTGAAAAAAAATTGAGGTTCTCTGTAATCAAGAAATAAAAAAAGGACATTATTGTTGATCCATGACATGGTGTGAAGTTCTCCAAAGGAAAGATCCTGTAACTGTCATGTGAAGACTACATATGTTAATGACATTTGACCTTTGCCATGTCCAGTGACACACCCTTTGGCCTATGGTCAGAAACAGAGAATGGCAACTACCCCAGAGTGGATTTTCATCACTTTGTCATCAGGCAGCAATCATTTATTTCCTGGGGTATATAATCTTATAGAACAGGCTAAATATACACATATACCTAAAGAACTGGGAAAAATGATATAACTTTAACTCTCCTTTGAGAGTAATGGGTCCTTAGTAAATTATTGGTGACTGGACAAAATACAGATGTTAATGAAGTTAATGCTCTATTCTACATTCTGGCAATGTAAACAGGTACTTTGACTTTCCTCCTATTAAGATGTACAATTAACATCTCATCCCTTTGCCACTGGGTGATCTTGTGACAGTTTTGAATAATTGAGAATGATGGAAATGATGCTATGTAACTTTAAGGATAGCTCGTAAAATACCATACAGCTTCCTCTTATTTCTCTGGAAGGGTCTATATAGAATGGAAGAAACCAAGCGACATTGACACTGCTGTGCTTTAGGGTCTATAAATAACCACTTCTCTATGCCTACTCCCAGTGGAGAGCCACGCCTGTGGGCAGCATTGTTTAAGTGCCAGATAAATACACCATTTTTATCCAGCCCAGTTGAGCTCAGATGACTGCAGTTCCAGCCTATATCTGACTGAAATTACACAAAAGGTCCCAAGCAAGTACTTCCTACCAGAGCCCTGCTCAATTTCATCACTAACAAAACTATGAACAAAGTGAAATTGTTATTTTAAGCCTGTTTTGTATAATTTGTGACACAGTAATAGGGCCTGAAGCGTGTACCTACTCAGGAATTCATTTATTTATATTTGTTATTATGGTTGAGAGAAAAAGAAGAGCTCCAGGTAAGCATACAACTTACACTTTACTGCTTACTAACAGTATAGCTTTGGAGAAAATCCCTTCATCTAGGTCTTCATTTCAATATCTTCCAAAGGGAGTTCATAATAATAGGCAACTCTCCAGATTGTTATAAGAATCAAATAGAATAAAACAAAATAAAACTCTTGGCAGTGCAAGCATGCAACATGGCAGGCTTACACGGGAAGTCAATCAAGGCTCCTGAGCCTCAGCTGTTCTGTGCAACGTGTAGACCAGATGCACAGCGAAGTCAGTGCTCACCATTCAGATGGGTGTCCTTTACCTCTAACATCCCTTCTCATTCGAGGGCCTGTGATTCTACATTTTATCGGGGGTAAATGTCTTTGCTCTGCCCTTAGAAACCCTGGAATAAGACACAAATGAAAACTTCAAGGTTATCTATTATCTTCTTGCTTTAATTTGTAGAGTTAATGAAGATGGTTTTGCATTGACAACAACTTTCTCCTTTGCCAATCAAGACAATCTCTCAGTTAATGGATATGGTCAATATTCTTTATAAACACTTACTGGAAAATCCTGTGCAATCAACTGCAATTATCCATTCCAGACATGGTTTTCTAACATTTTCATTCAGAAAAAAAAATAGTTATAAAATTAAAAAGAAAAAACCTAAATTACAACAATTTAAATCACATAATAAGAGAGAGAGAATGAAAAATCAAAAGAAAAGATAAATCTAATTTATTTAAAGGAATCTTACCACAATTTTAACCATATTATTCATCAACACTTAAGATAGCATCCATCTTACTTCACTCTAACATAGCTTTTTTTTTTTTTTAAGTTAGTAGAAAACAGGTCAGCTGTCAGTTCTTCTGCAACTGCGTTTATAACAACACACTGGAGCAGATAATCTCTTTGCTTCCCCTATGATAAGATATAAGCTAAACCATGCATATAAAACACAGAAGTTACCCTCTAAATAGCTTATAGCATTAGCAAAACAGATTGTTTTTCCCAAAGGCATGTTTCAACAAGAAAGGTATTTGCAAAATGTTAGTGTAAAGAACAGAAACTCACTTATATGTGAATTTGTGATGCCAAATGCAAGCTTTTAAAATGTCTCGTATATAACTGTTTATTATCAAGATGAACGCACTAGGAAGGTAACAGTGCACAATCTCTTAGAACCAGATGGTTTAAATTCCTCTTGGGAAATGTAAGGGAGAGAAAGCCACAGTGAGCAGAGATTGGTAAAACTTTAACAACCTTGTAAAGAAACATAAACCTCTTCACAGATAAAGGCAATGAAGAAAAAGTCAACTTGCTGTCATTTTATGCTACAAAGCATGAACTTCTTTAATCATCCAAAGTACCCGTAACATGACCTGGTGTTTTGGAAGGTTAAGTATCAATTTGGACAACAATTCACTCATCTAATTTAAAATTGGTGGTGTGCTGATGAAAATTAAATAAATAGCTGAATTGATATAGGTCTATTTAGAAATTTATCTAAATTAAGATGGCACTTGGCATACTTCAAGGTGGTCAAGCCATCAGACCAAAATCCCCAGAGAAATAGTATTCATCTTCCAAAATTCAATTCAAATGCCAGCTCCTTTTGGAAGCTCTCCTTACATCTGCAAATGAAACCCCCTGGGCAGTCTTATCGTGTCAGTTAAATGCATGATACTTTTTATTTAATGATTATAATTTGTTTTTTCTACTTTAAAAACAGTTTATCATATCTCACTGGTCCATCAGAATTCTGTTTCTCAGACTTCTTTAAAAAATGACTTTTCATGGGACTTCCCATGAAAGTGGTTCAGTGGGCACAGTGGTTAAGAATCCGCCTGCCAATGCAGGGGACACGGGTTTGATCCCTGGTCTGGGAGGATCCCACGTGCCGCAGAGCAACTAAGCCCGTGCACCATAACTATTGAGCCTGCGCTCTAGTGCTTGCGAGCCACAAATACTGAGACCAGGTGCTGCACCTACTGAAGCCCACGTGCCTAGAGCCTATGCTCTGCAACAAGAGAAGCCACTGCAATGAGAAGCTTGCACACCTCAAACAAGAGTAGCCCCCACTTAATGCAACTAGAGAAAGCCCGCGTGGAGCAGAGAAGGCCCAATACAGCCAAAAATATAAATAAATAAATAAATAAATAAATAAATAAGGAAATAGGTTTTAAAAAAATAACTTTTCAGTCTCTTTGTTTAAAGCATGACCTCTATAATACAGTTTATTTCATTGTCTTTGAATATCCCCCAGCTAATATTATGTTGAACATATTTTGCCTATAGTTCATAACATAAAAAGAAATTAATTAAAATGATTTGAGGAAGCACATTAATTCTTTTCCATCCAGATATTGTGACATTGCAAATAGAAGAAGTGGAGATTCCCCGGATGACTCAGAGGAGTAGATCAACACACAAAGCCTGGTTGCTACCAGTGAAGAGCAAGATAGCTAGAGAACCAGACAGACACAGAGATAGACAGATAGATGGATAGATAATTGATTTAAAAGCTTAGTTTATAATTAAAGCAATGTCATAGATCAGTCCACACATATTCTGAAAAAACAACTTTAATTATTAACACAGGCCCACAGGCCATGATTCAACTATGTTTTAAAAAGATAATTGTTATTTATTTCTAATTACGACTCTCACTTCACTAATATGAAAAAAATATATATGAGGACATTTTAAAAAACATGGAAAAAGATTAAAGAAGTGAAACAAATCACATTACTTATGACAACAAATAGAAGTGGATTAATCTAAGAGCAGGTCATCAATTACTTACTCCTACAGTACCTGCACATAGAAAAAATAAAACAGCAAAGTAAGGTAAAAACAAAAAATGCAATGTTGACAAAAGATATAGTAAGCAAGTACAAAGAATAAGGAATCATAGATGAACATATTTTAAATATAATTATATAGATGTTTTAACAAGATAAAGTAATAAATGCTGTGAAATATGAACAGAGTAATCTAATTAAATATTTGGGAAGGGATTTCCCTGGTGGTCCAGTGGTTAAGACTTCATCTTCCAGGGCAGGGGTATGGGTTCAATCCCTGGTTGGGCAGCTAAGATCACACGTCTGGTGGCCAAATAACCAAAACATAAAAAACAGCAACAATATTGTAACAAATTCAATAAAGACTTAAAAAGAAAAGAAGTTTATCTTAAAAAAAAAAGAAAGCTTAGAAAACAATGTGCTGACTTTCCCCCGTGAGTGTCCTCTGTTTGTCTGCATTTTTCCCATATATTTATTTATTTATTTAAAATATGTTTTTGATGTGTATCTTTTTAAAGTCTTTATTGAATTTTGTTACAATATTGCTTCTGTTGTTTATGTTTTGTTTTTTTGTCTGCAAAGCATGTGCGGCCTTAGCTCCCTGACCCGGGATCGAACTGGCACCTCCTGCACTGGAAGGTGAAGTTTTAACCACTGGACCACCAGGGAAGTCCCTCTAAGCTTGCTTGCTTGTACAAATTCCAGGTCTTTATTTAATCCCTGCGTGACTCAGGCAAATTATTCAAATTTTCATTGCCTGTTTTTCTCTTCCATCAAATGGAGTTAAAAATATCTCCTGCTTTAGATGATTATTTTGAAGAATAAATAAGTTAAATAAAATATTAAACACAATTCTTAGTTAATATTAATTACTTAATAAATATTTGTTAGTCATACATATGAATATATACGTGTGTGTGTGTGCGCGCGCACATAAGCATGTATACTCCCCAAGGATATACCCAAGCCATTATTTCTTGATGCAGTGCTTATCTCTTAATATTGAGGTTTGACCTTTTGTATTTCTCATGTGTATCTTAATATTTCAATACTTTGTGAAAGTTTTTTAAAAATTATTGTGAACATTTTGAGAAAATGTTTTAAATCCAAAGATTTATCTGTCATTTCTAATTGTTTTTCTCATGGAGTTACTGTAAGGATTAGAGGGAAAAGCTTCAGAAATGACACATCCTAGGAAGATTATTTACAAAGTTAATTTATTTTTCTCTATTGTTAGAAAGATCAGGTGCACTTGTATAGAAATTTGTACCTTATTTAATTTCCATACTTTAAATTCCAGTACATTTTCTTTCAGGACAGAAACTATTTTGGGGTTAGCCTTTAGGATTTTATAAAGGATGTGTCTGGGACTTCATTGTTCCTTGTTACATTTCAGAGTTATTCATTCTCTGCACATACTTTGAAGTTTAAAACTGTGTAAAGTAAGTACATAATTTTTTCCATTAACTTGTTCCTATATATATGCACAGATTGCCTGTCTCTACTTTCTGTATTCCACCAAATGTGATTAGAAGTACATGAAGGGCCCAATTGTATTTCCAGGCCAGCCAAACCACCAGGATAAATGAAGTGCATTCTTTGGAAGAAATTGAGGCCAAATGTACTTTTTATTGTAAAATATAGTACAACATTCCAGATGAAACCTGTAGTGAAAATGCCCCAATTTACCTCATATGCTGCAATCTTATCTATAAATTGAAGTATTTTTAATATTTCAAAAGAAAATTGCTTCAATATTTAATGATAATTTTAGCCCTTAATTTTGCCTGCAAAATAATTATTGTAAAATTGTAGATAGATTAAAAACTAGAAATATTTTGATACATATAGGAGAAATATGAAATTTTGTACCAATATTTATAAACTTTCAAATAAGTAAGAATAGTAGAGATTATAGTATAATGTTAAAATAGCAAAATGATAGATTTATTCACAATTATATTACATTTGTGTTAAATGTAAATAAAAGTAAGACTTGAATTAAAGACAGATTGTCAAACTGGATTTTAAAAAAATCATAATAGGGCTTCCCTGGTGGCGCAGTGGTTGGGGGTCCGCCTGCCAATGCAGGGTACCTGGGTTCGTGCCCCGGTCTGGGAGGATCCCTCATGCCGTGGAGCGGCTGGGCCCATGAGCCATGGCCGCTGGGCCTGCGCGTCCAGAGCCTGTGCTCCACAACAGGAGAGGCCACAACAGTGAGAGGTCCACATACAGAAAAAAAAAAAAAATCATAATAACAATTATACAAATACTACTCCAAAGACAAACAGCCAGATATTTTGAAATTAAAAGAATGGGTGGGTAATACCATGAAGACACCATCCAATAACAGACTTTAAAGCAAAAAGCATTAGTAGAGTAGAAGAGTAATACTTAATGATTAAATCATCAACTTAAGAGAAAGATAAGACAATTCTAAACTTGTGTGAACCAAATAAAATAAAATAGCATAAAATTTAAAATTTAACAATAATAGTAAAAAAATAAAACATATAACTTAAAATTAACATTTCTGTAATCAAGAGATTACAGAACTAAAGAAGAAATAAACATATTCACACCCATGATAATTGATTAAGTTAGCAGAAAAAGTAAGGAAGTATATTTGAATAACATTCTTTAAGAATTTGACTTAACCCATAAATATATTAGAATTGTACATCCAAAAAGTAGAATAAATATTCTTCTTGAACGCACATGGGATGTTTAACAAAAAAAATATCACATTCTGGTCAAGAAAGCAAGCCTTAGCTAATTTAAAAGTATTAAAATCAATCTTTATATATTTCTGACCTCTGTGGAATTAAATTAGAAATTAATATAAAAAAGGAAGTAAAATTTTCCAAATGTATGCACAATAATCCATACATTTCTCAATAATTCTTGTCTCAGTTAGATTTTTATATTTATTTATTTCATTTATTTATTTTTGGCTGCTTTGGGTCTTCGTTGTTGCACACAGTCTTTCTCTAGTTGCAGTGAGTGAGGGATACTTTTCATTGCAGTGGCTTCTCTTGTTGTGGAGCATGGGCTCTAGGTACATAGGCTTCAGTAGCTATGGCTTACGGGTTCTAGGGCGCAGGCTCAGTAGTTGTGGCACATGGGCTTCGTTGCTCCATGGCATGTGGTATCTTCCCGGACCAGGGCTCAAACCTGTGTCCCCTGCATTGGCAGGTGGGTTCTCAACGACTGCACCACCAGGGAAGCCTGCATCTGTTAGGAAGTCAAAATTGATATCAGATAATATTTTAGATAAATGAAAATGAGACATATCAATATTTGTGAAATATATTTAAGGCAGTGCTTAAAAGGGAAATTATTGTTTTAAGGACATGTATTAAAAAAGAAAAATAACTGAAAATCAATAGTTTAGATTTCACCTCAAAAAGTTAACAAAGGAACAGTAAGAACATGGAAACTCCAAGAACATAGAAAAAAATGAGAACACAATATCAAAATAGTTTCTAGAAATACAGAAAAAGTAGAAAAGAGACATACGGCAAAAAATCTAAAAATAAAATAGTTTGATTCTTTGACAAGGTGAATCAAATTGAGAAGCCCCTAGCAATACTGAAGGAAATAAGAAAACCCTAATTACCATCACTCTAAATACTAAGCATACAAAAAAGATGATAATATGATACTATGGAGAACTTTATGCCAATATTAGATGAAATTGGTAAATTCCTTGAAAAACGAAATTTTCCCAAATTGACATGTGACGAATTAGAAAAGTTGAATAATCTTTACAAATATTGAGTCATTAATGAAAAATATGCTCACCAGTAAAGTTTAGGTCTGATGGCTTCTTTGGTGAATTCTTCCAAGCTTTTAAGAAAGACAGTCTTTCACAATTTTTTTCCAGAGAATAAAAATAAATAGTAAATACTCCCACACTTATTTATGAGGCTAGATTAATTTTAAAAGCTGAAAAGGACACCAAAAGAAAGGGACAGGGCTTCCCTGGTGGCGCAGTGGTTGAGAGTCCGCCTGCTGATGCAGGGGACATGGGTTCGTGCCCTGGTCCGGGAAGATCCCACATGCTGCAAAGCAGCTAGGCCCGTGAGCCATGGCCTCTGAGCCTGCGCATCCAGAGCCTGTGCTCCGCAATGGGAGAGGCCACAACAGTGAGAGGCCCACGTACCGCAAAAAAAAAAAAAAAAAGAAAGAAAGGGAGAGTATAGGCCAATATCTCTTATAAACTTGATCAAAAAAATCTGTAAAGATAGCCCATTGAATCATGGAATATTTGTAAAGTAAAATATTATCCTGTAAGGATGTACCCAGGAATGCAATTTAGTGTAATATACAAAAAACATAATTGAAGCAATTTGCCTTTTTAAACAGAGGACAAAAAACTTATGTTCAACTCAAGAAAAATATCATTTGATAAAATTAACAATTAAAAACAAACTCTCAACTAACTATGAATAGATAAACCTTCCATACATTTTTTAACTATTTATACAAAGCCATCTAACATTACTAGTATAACAAATAGCAAAATAGTAAATATCTTCCTCTTGAATTAGGGAAAAGGCAAGATGTCCACTATCATCACTTAAAGTTAATATTGTTTTAATTACTCTAGCTAATTCAAAAAGGCAGGAAAAGGTTAAAAATTGGAGAAGTATAAGCAAGGCAGATATTTTTCACAGATGATAATTGTGCATATAGGAAGTGAAAAAAAATGTACATATCTACAAACTAGTGTACATAGTAAGCAATTTCACAATTTGCTGGACTCAGAGTCAACACATTAATCCTATGTTAAAAATAATATATTTATCAGGAAGGTGGTCAAGATTGTGGAGCTGGAAGACTCCAAGCTTACCTCCTCCCACAGACCCAACAAAATTATAACTACTTACAAGGCAACTATCTCTGAGAACAACCTGCAGAAAAGATTCTCCACAGCTAAAGACATAAAGAAGAAAACAGAGGAAGAGAGGTGAAGTTGGGGAGAAAGTGTATAGTTAGGAACCACACTCCCTAATCAGCCACCCACAAAAGAGGGAATATCACAGTTGTAGATATTCTCCCCAAGGACCAAGGGGTCAGAACTCCCCAGCCCAAGGATCTTCCACTGGAAAGAAGAGCCCCCAAAATATCTGGTTTTCAGAATGAACAGGGCTTATGTTCCAGAGAGCTGGAAGGCTATAGGAAATAGTCTCTGCTCTTAAAGGGCAATTACAAAATCTCACATTCTGAGTTCCAGTACGTAGTCAGTTGTGTGAGAGGAGCCTGGGTAGGATCCAACTGCTGTTCTTGGAGAGCCTCTTGGAGAGGTAGGAGGCAACTGTTATTCACTCAGGGATGGAGAGGCAGGCATTAAACATTTTGTGGAATTTGTCTTACCAACTTAACACTAGTGCTGGCAAGTGCCATGTTGGAATGCTCCCTCCAGCCTATTAGTGCCAGAGACCCAGTCCTGCCCACAGGCAGGCCTACACTGGCTCTGCATCTCTCCAGCCCATGCAGCCAATTGTGTAGGTAGCCTACTCTGCCCACCACTGGACCCATAACCACAGCAGAATGTACAGCATCACCGCCAGTTGGGCAGGAGCCAGCCCCTCCTATCAGCATGCCCACAGTAGTCACAACAGCAGGGCACAAGCAGCCACATGAGGGTCTCCACTAGTGCATATAGTTCTGGTGATCAGAGAGGAGCATGCTGCTTGGCGCCATAGGATGTCTTCACTCTAAGGCTGCTTCTCCAAGATCTGGAAACATAACCAAACTACCTAACACATATAAATAAACATGGAATTGTGTAAAATGAAGGGGCAAAGAAATATGTTCCAAATGAGGGACCAAGATATAACTTTAGAAAATGAACTGAATGTAGATTAGCAATCCAGCTGATAAAGAGGTCAAAGTAATGATCACAAAGATGTTAAACAAACTCAGGAGAAGAATGGATAAATGCTGTAAGAAATTAAACAAATCATTAGAAGATATAAAGAAGAACCAAACAGAGCTAAAGAATACTGTAAACCAAAGAAAAAATACACTAGAAGGAATCAACAATTGATTAGATGATATAGAGGAATGGACCAGTGATCTGGAAGACAAAATAGTGAAAATCAACAAGCAGAAAAGAAAAAAATAATGAAAATGAGGATCATTTAAGAGAACTCTGGGACAATATCAGGCCCATTAACATTTCCAGTATAGGGGTCCTAGAAGGAGAAGAGAGAGAGAAAGGAGCAGATAACTTATTGGAATAAATAAGAAAACTTTCCTAACCTGTGGAAGGAAACTGACATCCAAGTCCAGGAATCAGAAAGCACCAAACAAGATAGACCCAAAGTCTACACCAAGACATATTACAATTAAAATGGCAACAATTAAAGATAAAGAGAGAATCTTAAAGGCAGCAAGATAAAAACACTACTTATATACAATAGAACTTCTATAAGAAAATGAGCTGACTTTTCAGCAGAAACTTTGCAGGACAGAGGGAGAAGGGAGTGTCATGATATATTCAAAGGGAAAAGGAGAAAAAAAAAAAAACCCTACAACCAAGAATACCTTACTCAGTAAGGCTATCATTCAGGTTTGAAAGAAAGATAAAGTGCTTTACAGACAATCAAGAGCTTAAAAAATCAACACCATTAAACTGGCTTTACAAGAAATGTTCAAATGACTTCTTTTTGACTTCAAAGGACCACAACTAGAAATAAAAAAAAAAAAAGAAAAAGAAAAAGAAAATTTCACTGATAAAGGCAAACAGTAAAGGTAATAGATCAATCACTTGTAAAGCTAGCAGAAAGGTTAAAGAGAAAATTAGTAAAATCATCTATATCTGCAGTAAGTTGTTGAGTTAAGGGATACACAAAAGAGAAGGATGTAAAATATGACTTCAACAACATGAAATGTAAGGAGGGGAGTAAAAAAATAAGGTGATTAGAATGTTTTCAAACTTAAGAGATTGTTGACTTAAAATAATTACAAATATATAGACTGATAGATATATTGCTCATGGTATTCACAAACCAAAAACCTATAATAGATATACGCACACAAAAAAGAGAAAGAAATGCAAACGTAACACTAAAAATAATTGTTGAATCACAAGGGAAGAGAGCAAAAGGAGAGCGAAAAAGAACTACACATACAACCAGAAAACAATAAACAAAATGGCAATACATACATACCTATCAATAATTACTTTAAATGTAACTTGACTAAATGTTCCAATTAAAATATATACAGTGGATGTGGATGAGTGGATTAAAAAAAATACATATGCTGCCTACAAAATACCAACTTCAGATCTAAAGACACCCATAGATTGAAAGTGAGAAGTGAGAGGATGGAACAAGATATTTCATGCAAATAAAAATAAACAGAAACCAGGTACAGCAATAGTTATATAAGACAAAAGAGACATTAAAACAAAGACTGTAATAAGAGACAAAGAAGGACATTATATAACAATAAACAGATCAATCCAAGAAGAAGATCTAGCAATTGTAAATATTATATGCATTCAACATAGCAGCACCTAAATAAATAAAGCAAATGTTATGAAACATTAAGGGAGAAATTGACAGTAACACAATCATAGATAGTAAGGGACTTAGCACCCCACTTGTAACAATGGACAGATCATCCAGACAGAAAATCAATAAGGAAAAACTGGCCTTTCATGACACATCAGCCCAGATAGACCCAATAGATATATATACAAACATCACAACCTGCCTTGCCTCTAGGTTGTTCAGAACCTTTTTTTTTTTTTTTAGATTCCATATATACATGTTAGCATACAGTATTTGTTTTTTCTCATTCTGACTTACTTCACTCTGTATGACAGACTCTAGGTCTATCCACCTCACTATAAATAAGGACTTGAGGACACGGGCAGGGGGAAGGGTAAGCAGGGACAAAGTGAGAGAGTGGCATTAACATAGATACACTACCAAAAGTAAAATAGATAGCTAGTGGGAAGCAGCTGCATAGCACAGGGAGATCAGCTTGGTGCTTTGTGACCACCTAGAGCTGTGGGATATGGAGGGTGGGAGGGAGACGCAAGAGAGAGGGGATATGGGGATATATGTATATGTATAGCTGATTCACTTTGTTATACAGAAGAAACTAACACAGCATTGTAAAGCAATTATACTCCAATAAAGATATTTAAAAAAAGAAAATGTCATATTTATGCTTTAATGTGAAAAAAAATCACATCCAAAAATAGTGGAATATACTTTCTTTTCAAGTGCACATGAAACATTTGCCAGGATTGATCTTATGCTAGGCAACAAAGCATGTGTCAATAAATTTAAGAAGACTGAAATCATATCAAGTGTCTTTTCTGACCACAATTGTATGGTCACTAGAAATAAACTACAAGAAAAAAACTGCAAAAATCACACATGCAAGTAGAGTCTAAACAACATACTATAAACAATCAATGTGTAACTAAAGAATTCAGAGAAAATCAACAAATACCTGAAGACAAATGACAATGGAAATACAATAATCAAAAATTGGTGGGACACAGCAAAATCAGTTCTAAAGGGGAAGTTTACAACAATGCAAGCCTATCCCAGGAAACAAGAAAATTTTAAAATAAACCATGTAACTTTACACCTAAGGAACTAGAATAAGAACAGACAAAACCCACCATAAGAAGAAGAAAAGAAATAATAAAAATCGGAGTGGACATAAATAAAATAGAGACTGAAAAATAATAGAGAAGATCAATACAACTAATGGCCAGTCCTTTGAAAAGATGAACAAAAGTGATAAAACTTTAGGCAGACTCATCACAGAAAAAGAGGGGGGGGTCTCAAATAAATAAAACAGAAATTAAAGGTGAGAACTTACAACAGACAACACAGAAATATTGATACAAAGTATCAAAAAAGATTACAAATAATTATGTGCTGGGGCTTCCCTGGTGGTGCAGTGGTTGAGAGTCTGCCTGCCAATGCCGGGGACACAGGTTCGAGCCCTGGTCTGGGAAGATCCCACGTGCCGCGGAGCAACTTGGCCCGTGAGACACAAGTACTGAGCCTGCGCATCTGAAGGCTATGCTCCGCAACAAGAGAGGCGACGATAGTGAGAGGCCCACGCACTGCGATGAAGCGTGGCCCCCACTTGCTGCAACTAGAGAAAGCCCTCGCATAGAAACGAAGACCCAACACAGCCAAAAATAAATATAAATAAATAAATAAATTTAAAAATAAAAGAAATAATAATTATGTACCAATAAAATGGAAAACCTAGAAAAAATTAACAAATTCCTAGAAATGTACAATCTCTCAGAGCTGAATGAGGAAGAAATACAAAATATGAACAGATTGATTACCAGTAATGAAATTGAATCATTAATCAAAAAACTCCCAACAAATAAAAGGCAAGGATAGATGGCTTTACAGGTCAATTCTACCAAACATTTAAAAAAGAGTTAACACCTATTCTTCTCAAACTATTCCAAAATGTGAAGAAAAATGAACACTTATGAACTTATTTTATGAGGCCAACATCACCCTGATACTAAAACCTGACAAAGACATCACAAAAAAATAAAATTATAGGCCAATATCAGTGGTTAATGTAGATGCAAAAATTCTCAACACAATATTAGGAAATCAAATTCAACAATACATTAAAGGATTATACACCTGATCAAGTGGATTTATCCTAAAGATGCAAGGATCGTTCAATATCCACAAATCAATAAACGTAATTATCATATTAGCAAATTGAAGAATAACAATTATACGATCACCTCAGTAGAGGCAGAAAAAACTGTTGGCAAAAGTCAAAACTTATTCACGATAAAAACTCTCCACAAAGTGGGTATAGATTAAACATACCTCAACATAATAAAAGCCATATATGACAATGATACATCAAAAATTTTACTCAATGGTGGAAAGCAGAAAGCATTTCCTCTAAGATCAGGTGTGAGACAAGGGTGCCTACTCTTACCACTTTTAGTCAACATAGTATTTGAAGTCCCACCCACAGCAATCAGACAAGAAAAATAAATAAGAGAAATCCAAATTGAAATGGAAGAAATAAAACTGTCACTGTTTGCAAATGACAGATACTGCATATAGAAAATCCTAAAGATGATACCAAAAAACAATTAGAATATATAAATTAACTACCAGAAAAAAATTAAGAACACAATCCAATTCACAGTTGCATCAAAAAATACCAAAAATAAATCTAACCAAAGTGATAAAATATTTGCCCTCTGACGACTATAAGACATGATGAAATAAATTGACAATGACACAAACAAAAGGAAAAAAACTACCATGCTCATGGATAGGAATAATTTATATTGTTAAAATGACCATAACACCAAAGGCAATCTACTATCAAAATACTGATGGAAATTTTCACAGAATTAGAACAAATAATTCTAAAATTTGAATGAAACAAGAAAAGACCTCAAATACCCAAAACAATCTTATGAAAGAAGAACAAAGCTGGAGCTATCACACTCTCTGATTTCAAACTCTACTACAAAGCTACATTAATGAAATTGGTATTGTACTGGCACAAAATTAGACACACATATGAATGGAACAGAATAATGAGCCCATAAATGAACCCAGCTTATATGGTCAATTAATCTATAACAGAGAGGGAAGAATATACAAAGAGGATAAGATAGTCTCCATAATAAACGGTGTTGAAAAACTGAACAGCTACAGGTAAAATAATCAAAATGGACTACTTTCTTACACCATATACAAAAATAAACTCAAAATGCACTACAGAGTTAAATGTAAGATCTGAAACCTAAAAACTCCTGGCAGAAAATATGGGCAGTATGTTCTTTGACATTGGACTTAGTGATATATATTTTTGGATATGTCTCTTTAGGCAAGGGAAACAAAAGCAGAAATAAACAAATTAGACTACATCAAACTAAAAAGATTTTACACACTGAAGAAAACTGTAAATGAAACAAAAAAGCCACCTACTTAATGAAAGAAGGTATTTGCAAATGATATATCTGATAAAGGGCTAATGTCAAAAATATATAAGAAACTCATACAACTAAATAGCAAAAAACAAATCACATCTTTTTTTTTTTTTTTTTTTGAGGTATGTGGGCCTCTCACTGTTGTGGCCTCACCCGTTGCGGAGCACAGGCTCCGGATGTGCAGGCTCAGCGGCCATGGCTCACGGGTCCAGCCGCTCCATGGCATGTGGGATCTTCCCGGACCGGAGCACGAACCCATGTCCCCTGCATCAGCAGGCAGACTCTCAACCACTGCACCACCAGGGAAGCCTCACATCATTATAAAATGGACAAAAAACCTAAATAGACATTTTTTAAAGGCATTCAAATGTAAACAGACATATGGAAAGATGTTAACATTGTTAGTCCTCAGGAAAATGTAAATCAAAACCACAGTGAAATATCACCTCACACCTTTCAGAATGGCTATTACAAAAAAGACAAGAAGTAACAAATGTTGTCAAGGATGTGGAGAAAAATGAACCCTCATACACTGTTGGTGAGATTTTAAATTGGTCCAGCCACTTTCGAGAGCTGTATGGTGGTTCCTCAAAAATTAAAAAAGAACTGCTTTATGATCCAGGGATTTCCCTTCTGGGTGTTAACCCAAAGAACAAAAAACACTAGTTTGAAAAAAAATATATGCACATCAAGGTTCATCGCAGAATTATTTACAACAACTAAGTAATGGAAGCAACCTAATTGTCATTCATTAGACAAATGGATAAAGAAGATGTGGTCCAAATCTGGACCAAACTCCTTAGTTGAATGCCCTTTTCCTTTAGAACACATATCTCTATCCATAAGTATGTGCAGTTACTATGGCTAGCTGTTTAAAGTCTGTGACTCCCACTAGATTATAAACTCTGGGGGAGTAGGGCCCAAATCTGTTCACTCATCATCCTCTCTGGTGCCTAGTCCAGGTAATAAATGGGTAGGTGGGTGAATGTGTGGGAGAATCTAACTTGTCAATATTCTGCCTTATTATTAGCACGAATGGGCATTTCAGCCTATTAACATCCTTTGGTCATTTTTTTGTAGATGAATACCACCACCTTTTCAACCTGGCACTTGTGGAATAAAGTTTGTAAACAAAATGCAGGACTTCAATACTTATGTTACTTGAATGACAACTTTATTCTACATTCTAGTTTGGTGACATATTTAAAGCTTGATTTCATTGGCCTTTATATGTTCTTTCCTCCTGGCTTTGCCATTTACTAATTTGTTAAGAAAACCTTGGGTCTTCATTCAGTCAACCAACACGGCCTGAGTGGCTACTATGAGCCAAGCCCAAAGGTCAGCTGAAGATAAACAGATGAATAAAGCATGATCCATCCCTTAAAACACTCACAACCTAGTAAGAGAGGCAGAGACAAATAGATGACTGTGTAACCAAGTGTTAAGTGCTATCATTAAAGAAAGCTGGGTTCTGTGGGAATAGCAGGGGGTAACAGGTGAGGATGGAATAGGAGTCCCAGACAAATGGAAAAGCATTACAAAGGCATGGAGGTGTCTCAAGAAGTGACAAGTATTTTAAGGGGTTGAAATATAGGTGAAAGTGAAGAGAGACAAGCCTGGAAGGCTGTTAAAAAATAAAAAAATAAATAAATAAAAATAAGATGTGGTATATACTTACAATGGAATATTACTCAGCTATAAAATATTAAGTATTTCCATTTGTGACAGCATGGATAGATCTAGAGGGCATTATGATAAGTGGACAGAGAAAGAGAAATACTGCATGATCTTACTTATACATGAAATATAAACAAACAAAAAAGTAAAAATAAAACTGAATGAAAATAGACTCATAGATTCAGAGAACAAATGGGTGGTTGGTAGAAGGGAGGAAGGTGGTAATGTGGGCAAAATGGGTCAGGTTATTAAGAGGTACAAACCTACAGTTATAAAATAAATAAGCCACAGAGGTTAAATACACAGCATAAATAATATGGTCAATGATATAACTACTTTGTGTGGGACCGATGGTTACTAGACTTATCGTAGTGATCATAGCATAATGTATGCAAAGGTCAAATCACTATGTAGTACACCTGAAACTAGCATAATATTGTCTGTAACTATACTCCATAAATAATAATGAATTTTAAAATACCATTTGCAATATTATAAAAAAGTGAAACTAGGAATAAATCTAATTTATAATTTATAATACACCTACAATGAGTTTTTTACTTAAAGCAATTTTAAAAAGACCTACATCAATGGAGAAATATACTATATTCATAAGATTAAAAACTCAGTATTAAAATTCAAAATCTCCTCAAACTGATCTACTGATTCAATGCTGTTCCTAGATGATCCCAGTAAGTGTGTGTTTATGTGTGTTTACGTAAATTGATGAGCTGATTCTTAAATGCATATAAAAATTAAAATGATCTATAATTGGGCAAGAAATATCAAAGAACAACAATCTCTCATATATCAACACTTAGTATAAAGCGTAAGAATAAGGTAGTGTGATATTGGTACAAAAAAATAGACAAAGAGGGGCTTTCCTGGTGGTGCAGTGGTTGAGAATCCTCCTGCCGATGCAGGGGCACAGCTTCGTGCCCCGGTCCGGGAAGATCCCACATGCCGCGGAGCGGCGGAGCGGCTGGGCCCGTGAGCCATGGCCGCTGAGCCTGCGCGTTCGGAGCCTGTGCTCCGCAACGGGTGAGGCCACAACAGTGAGAGGCCCGCGTAACGCAAAAAAAAAAAAAAAAAAAAAAAAAAAGACAAAGAGACCAATGAAAGAGAATAAAGAATCCTGAAATGGACTCACAATTGTTTATTTGATTTAAGACAAAGACTTCACTGTGTTTCAGTAGGGGAAAGGATTAGTCTTTTTGACAAATGATGCTGGGGCAGTTGGTTATCCATACGGAAGAAAAACAGTGAACCTTAAATTTAAGCATTTAAAAATTTCAGAGACATCACCAACCCCAAACAACTAAGTTTCTAAAATAAAGCATATGAAAATTTCCTCATGAAGTTGAGAAAGACTATGATTTTTATAGAAGATAAATTTGTTTAAATTATAAATTGCACTAGAATAAATTAACTATTTTTTTCAACAAAATACCATTAAGAAAGAAAAAATACAAGCCATAGACTGAAAGAAGATTTCACAATTCATATCTGACAAAAGAACTCACATAGACTATATAAAGTGCCTTATAAATACATTTTTAAAGTACAGATAACCAATGTAAAGAAAAAAAGGAAAAACTTTTGAATAGCTACTTCACAAGAAGGATATCAAAATGTTGAAGGAATAAATGAAAATATGCTCATCATCATTAGTTTTAAGAGAAATGCAAATTAAACACCATTAAATACCATGCTCCAGCAACCTGAATAACTAAAATTAAAAACACTGACTATTCCAGGCGTTGGTGTGAATGTAGAGTTATTGGAAACTTTATACACTGCTGTTGGAAGGTTGAATTGGAAAATATTTTGCAATACCCACTACCGCTGAGTATATGTACACTATATGATCTTGAAAATCATTTTTTTGGATATTTAGCTATAAGAAATCAGGGTTTATGTCCACCCAAAACATGTAGAAAAATGTTCATAGCAGCCTTAGTTTTTACAGCCCAGATTGGATACTGGAAACTGGTATACAAATGGTGTATTTATTGAATGAAATTCAATGCAAAAATGAAAAATAATATATACTGGTATATGTAAAAACTCTCTCTTTAAGCTCTATATTTATCTAGCATCTATCTATCACCTATCTCTCTATCCATTTATATATGCATATCTATCTATCTATCTGAAGTGGTATTATTCTTAAGCTTTTAACTAGAAGACCAAAGAGAGAGAAGAGAAATTTCCCCTTAGACAATCATAAGAAAATTTAAAAGAGGAAAAAACATTCTGGTCTAGAACTCTCAAACCATTCCAAACTGTTTCTAGTGGAAATTGGAATCCTATACCTAATTATGAACAGTTACTTTGAGAAAAATCAATAGATTTTGACAGATACTTGATACTTTGGGGAATTATTATTTAATTTTCTCCACCTAATCTCACTTTATTAATATTAACTGACTTAAACTCTTGCTGGAAAATAAAAATTAATCATTAAATTTAAATGATCTCTTTTTATAAGTATTAATACATTAATAGTTTTAGGGATGAGGTTTTGTATAAATAAAAACATTTTAGAATATTTCACCCAGTTAAAATATTCCAAGGCTGCTAGTATTAAAGTATATATTAAAGAAGTGAAGGTTAAATTTTTAATTAAAATATTTGTGACAAACACAACTTATCCATCTTATTTGTGGAGCACTGTCATAAAATGAAGATATTTCCTCAATGTGCTTTATTATTGATGAAGAGAATGTGTAATTAAAGTGTAAAATCACTGTAGCTTTCCTCACTAATTGTCATGATTAGTCACAAATAATGGTGACACTTTAGCCAGAGGTTGAGTAGATTACGATTCTGCAACCCTCCCCACTGACAGTGTTATTTGGGGGTTTCACCACAGCTCCATTTATTTGTGATAAATCGGAGAATTCTAGGATGCTTTGCTGAAGGAATCTTAATCTTATCATCTAACCTTTCATGTACAAATGAGGAAATGAACCCATAAATATTAAACATATTCCAAAATGTGCCCTGTTTTCCAATACAGTACACTAGCAAAGACCTAACATTGTGGGTCCTTTGGAATAGTGGTGGTAGAGACACAAGACCCACTTCTTTTTAAGCACATCTCAGAGCTGTTTTTTTTTTTGTCTTCTGAGTTGAACAAAGCTGTTTCCAAAAAACAAAGAAGACAATTTCAGTTCAGAAAAAGATCTGGAAAAGGTAGTATTTTCTTTAGATTTAAAGTTATTATTATCTATGATGATAATCAAGGTGGCTTTATTCCTTCAGGTCAGAGTTTTGAACAATGTTGTAGAACCGGGGCAATTTCTATATTAAGGGCAATTTCTCTATCCTCTGAAGACATATCACATGTGGTACTGCAGTGCTTAGGACAAGTCACAGAAGGAGGAGAAGGGCCCTAAAGGAACAAAAACTGTGGGGACAGCTTTTGAGCAGTAAGGATGCCCAGGATGGGGCTTGTACCTAGTGATAGACATATTCCTTGTAGAGACAGATTCAGAGGCAATGAGCAAGACCATTTCCACCCACGTTATCAGGTGAATGATAAAAGTTAGAGGTTGGCATAGTGTTATGGAGACACACTTTGTTGAACTTATAATTACAGTTATTAATATCATTTATTGAGGAATTTCTTTATGTAACACATCAGAAATAAGTACATGTATATTCATCATCCCTTAAACTCTGAGATATAGCATCCTTTTGCAGAGGTTGCAAGAAAGCAGAAAAGGAAATTATCATTGTGTTTATTTTGGAGATTTCATTGGAATCAATTTAAAATTCCCTAACCTGATTTGTAAACTCAAAATATTTGGATTTTCTTGCAGTTTTGTAATTTTCATTAAGAAATATAAATGGTATCTGCATCCTATCACATTCTCTTTCTGAAGACAGATAGATTCACAAAAGAAGCCAATTAGACTTCACAGAGTTGCCTGGTATATTTTTTTAGTGTGAGAAAGGGACATCATTTTATGAAATTATTTTTCTATATATCTTGCAATTAACTAAACCTTAAATAAACTATCTCCTTACACACTAAATACAACCTCATGAGAAAGCTATTACCATCCTTAGTTTACAAATGAGGAATAGATATTTGCAGTCTAAGTACCTGACTAAGGACCAGCAGCTAGAGGGGATTGAACCAGAATCCCTACCCACAAACCTCAAGGTGTCCCTCACTATTTGGCATTATGATGCCACACTGGACTTGAAAGCAAAACAAGCACACATTTTACCTACTATCCCTTGCATCAGGCATCAAACTGAGATAAGTCTGCAATGTTGAGGGTCCACCACATCTAATATTTCATTGTCCCTACTAACCTCTTTGACCTCTTTGGCCTCTGTGACTCTCCACTTGCTGTGCCTTCAGGGCTGATGAAGCCCTTCTGATGGATCTTCTTTTATATTTATTAAGACCACCTGTCAGAGTTCATTCCCACTTTGTTGAGCTGAGAGCTCTTCTATCCCTTCTTATGAATATCTTTCTGCTTTAATCCACAGAATTTATTTGTTGTTTTAAATCTCAAAGGTCAAGCTTTTTTCTCACTTCTTGCTGGCCCCTTGGTGCTGTCACCATTACCTGTTCCAGGACTTACCTCTGTATCTAACGTGAGAGCAGAGGTGCAAACCCTAGGGCAGGTGATCCAAAGCTTGGCACCATTTTATTATCTGGAGCTCTCTCCCATTAATTGTCTAATAAATAAAGTGATTAAGCTTTATTTTTGGATTCATCTTGAACATTACGACTTCAAGAATATGGTCTCCACCACACAGAAGCTAATATTTGAATGGTCCTGCATATGTTAAGAAGCACATATATGAACTCATTTATTCTCCTAACAATTCTTGAGAGATGTGTTGTCTTAGTTTGCAGATGGTCACTGGAAGCTCACATAGGACCTTAGAGGTGATGGGTTGGTTTCTTCAAAAGCTGGAGAACCTAAGGGTAAATGTGAGTCTCTCGAGCTTCCCTCTTCTCCACAATGGGAATAATGATTTCATACGGAGTTGTTGACAGAATTTAGGAAAATATTATGTCCACAAAGTGCCTAACATGTTACATCAAAACAGAACTTGGCACATAGTATATGCTGCATGTACTGTAACCTTGTTATCATTAAGTCTATTATCCTAATTATGGCAGAGGAAGACAAAAAATCAGGTGTTACAGATGCTAACCCAAAATGTATTGTGCTCCTGCAGTTCTTTATAAAATGAAAGATTCTGGTATTTTAGACATTGACAATTTTGAGGCACTATTAAATGGTACTCTGAAAGTTATATATTTTTAGGTTTCTCTAAAATTAACAAGTCCTGTAATGCATCATTCAATCTGAATTATCCCACAATGAGAACATCCCAAGTCCCTGTGAATGTTTTCATTAACTTTGTTAATGACCCTGCCCCTAAATTTCTACAGAGAATGCAGTCTTGATAAGCAGAGATTTCATTCTGGCCTAATAAAAATGATTCCAGAGGAGGCTATTAGATTTTAAGGTCATGCAATGTCTCTGTATATAACCTACTTTTTGTTTTTTTAACAAGTATTTTTGAAAACATATTATTCTCAACAAAACAATCTATTAGTAACTGTCTGGCGTTTGTTGAAATTACAATTCAGTCCAATGCAATGAGTCCTTTGAATAATGGGGTTTTAAGCTGGTTGTTGTATATTCATGTATAACTGCTATCTTTATGAATATCTAGTGAATACTATTTACGCCCAATAATGTTCTACACATGGAAGGGTATTTACTGTTGTTTCCTTTGGTGTTTCCCTAAGCATTATTTTGAAAATACTAAGACTTCATTAGCTTGAAAAATGATCTTTGCTTAGAGGGATTTAGTGAAAGAAAGTTTCTTATTTTCTGCAAATGCTTTGGATAATAAATTTGATATTCTTTAAGAAAAAAGAATTCAAAATATGGCATGCTAAATAGAAGTTAGAGAGCAATGGGAAGATATTTTTAGAGACTCATTTAAGTCCATAGCTCTCAAAGTCAGACTTAATTAAATTGGATTTATCATTCAGAAAATGGAAGTAATTCTAGAATATTGCATTATTCAACACTTTGTACCCTATACTGTTATTGCTGAACATATCAACTTTAGATCGCCACAAAATTCACGGTGTATATATGTGTGCTTTTTAAAAAAAATAAATTTATCAACTATTTTAACCAGCTAGGAAAATAATACATTTGGAAATATATATCCTCCAGTGCATAAGATTTTCATTTTCACCGTAGAGAACTTTTTTAAGAGGAAAAATTGAAAGTTTAATGTAGTCATTATGACTAATCGAATAGATAGCTTTTTTCCTTTTGGAAAAAAAAAGTGTTCATTCATCTTTCTGAGATGGAAAACTATCTATTGCATTTCTAAAGAATGACCTTTTCCTAAATCCAATGTGTTAAGGGATCCTCAAATTTGAATGAGAAATTCACCACCAACCATTAAGCCTGTGAAATGAAAAGCAGGAAAAGCAAGGATGAAATAGATGGGTGAGACCACAGGAGAGTTTACCAGTCAAAAGGATGCTGTTGTCCCAGGACAGATCTGCGCACAGTTGACAACGCAGGGACAGGGTGTTAGGTGGGGGACAGCTGCCTTGCCTACCTCAGCTTTTCCCATTTTACAGGATCCCAACCTCAAGACTGAACAAGAGAATCTCATCTTCTCCACAAGAGCATAAGGCAGAGAGACGACCAAACCTGCAGTGACATCTCTCAACATCAAGCAAAAGAGCCGAGTAATAGCCTTAAAGAGAGACACATTTAGGTCTCTAGGACTCTGGGTACGAAAGTGGCGGGTGTACCCCATGGGACCCTGTAGGCAGCATCTCTGTGCCTGATAAAACAGGGAATTGGACTTCACACTCAAAGCCATACTTGCTTTGACTTTGAAAAATAGAAAACATGACATTTCTTAAACTTGAATGTCATTGAACAATGCAAATTGTCTATATATTCTAAGAAATTCTGCAAATGGAAAACGGAGCTCTTTGCAGATTCTCTTATTCCCTACATGCCTTCATATTCATTTCATGTTTTCATTGGGGCCATAATAGGGAAACATTCCCCGGAGAAAAGGAAAAGAGAAAACAAGCAACAAACAAGAACAATTTTCAGTTGCCAAAGTTGTATTTTCAAGGAATTTCATGGTAGCCCATGTTATCGGAAGAGTTGTGCTGCTATTTAATTTCTATTTAATTTATTGGATTCAATATTATATTTATTGTTGTCTGATAGTTTCATGTTACCTTTGAAGTGTTTAGGCATTAAGACATGTTTTGAATTGTTCTGGTTTTAATTTTCCCATTTGTTGAGTCTCAGGATCCTTGGTATTTGCCTAAATGTATAATTCGGTGCTGGTGTTGACTTTCACATTATCTGTAATTCTTCAGTACCAGTTCTGCTTGGAAACCCCACTGGGACGGCAGGTGTCAAGACCACACTGTGCTTCTTCATGTTTGCTCTGTCTGGATCCCAAAGAGAGTTGCAAAACAAACAACAAACAAACTTGAATAAGCCACACATTTCTGTCCACAGTTCCTCCCTGTTCTGATGTCAGTCTGGTTTATCGGCACCATCTACTCATCTGTTCCATGCCCACCTGTGGTGCTGGATTGTGAGTCTCTCCTGCCAGGCTCTCTGTGCTCAGCTGTGACTCTGGGCAGCAGCCTCTTTCTTGCCAGAAGCCTAAATCAGCGAGAGATTTTCCTGTTCCTTTTCATCCAGGATAGGAATGTTTATTCCCAGATCTCTCCAGTGTCTGTCTTACTCATCACCCAAGTAAGGTGTCTGGCTTGAACTGCACAACTACTATTCATCCCCTCGGCCTATCATTTGGAAATACCCCATTCTCACTTTCAACATTAGTTATTATTCATCTGTTTAAATGTAAGCAACAGGACACCACAAGAGAGGTAGGGAATATCCCTCTGTCTTTTAGGCATAAAAAAATCAGAGGTTCTGCTGAGGATCTTTACATCTGTCTAAAGTGAAAATGCTTCAGAATTCTCTGCTTAGGAATTGTCTCTGCTTTTCAGGTTAGGGGCATGGTAGCCTCATAAATAAGTTAAGAAACTTCTATCTTTTCTTGGCTGTTGTTCTGTGGCAAATTATAGCCAAGAAACTATCTGTTCTTTGAACCTTTGCTTGGAAAACTCTGTGAGCTTGACACACTTTTCCAGGGAGACTATCTTTGGCTAATATCTGCATTTGTCTATAATTATGGCTCTATTCAAATTGTCTGCTTTTTTGAGGGTCAAGTCATATAACAATCCATTTTACTAGTATTTTCAAATTTGTCAGAATAATGTACATTATTCAGTACATTTTCATTACATTTTTAAAACTGTCTGTTGTAAGTATAGTTATTTTCCCATTTCTATTTTTTTAAATGAATAATTTCAGGCTTACTTTCCTTTCTGTGCCAACAATTAGTTTTTACTTCAAAGTGTATATAGTTTCTTTGTACTTTTCTTTAAAGCTTGCTATGTAATTTTAACATAAATATTAAAAGTAAATACTAAATAATGTCATACAGAACTATGGAAGTAATAACATGAACATTTTCTCTATAATATATGTACAAGCCTGTATTTATTTTTTAATCTGTTAATTTGCCTTTTCTTGAAGTATGTTAAAGCTACTCCTTCTGAATGATGATTTATCAACTTCTCAATTTCTTTCTAGTGTTTTTCTATGTGAGATTTGAAACTCTGGCATTGAAAGTATTAAAGATCCTGACTATTATGTCATCTCGGAGGAATAAAAGTTTTTGTCAATATGAATATTTGTATTATTTTCTTTTAATCTGAATTATACTTTCTCTACATTAATTAAATATATTTACTCTTCTTGTTAGCATTCGGCTTCTGTGTGTCTTTCTCATTCCTCTACTTTCAGCCATTATATGTGATTTAGAGTACATCTCAAATATACAGAAAATAGTTAGATTTTATTTTTATCAAAATCGGTGATCTAGGGGCTTCCCTGGTGGCGCAGTGGTTGAGAGTCTGCCTGCAGGACACGAGTTTGTGCCCCGGTCTGGGAGGATCCCACATGCCACGGAGCGGCTGGGCCCGTGAGCCATGGCCGCTGAGCCTGCGCATCTAGAGCCTGTGCTCTGCAACGGGAGAGGCCACAACAGTGAGAGGCCCGAAAAAAAAAAAAATCGGTGATCTATTTTAAGAGGGGGAATTAATTAAGTCATATACTAGAGCTAACTTATCTTTCCTGATGTTTAATATTTTATATGTTTTATTTTGACATCTATTTCCTCCTTGGTTTCTGCTGTTTTGAGTTTGTTTACAATTATTAACTGCTTACCCAAATACCATTTCAGAAATCATGCATATTTTTCAATTTGACTGTTTACCCCTTAATATTAACACATATAATTAAAATATTAATTATTTCCAGATATAATCAGAGCTTACAATCTTCTTTGGAAATAGACAATCGGTGAGCCTGTGCTCCCCATCACTTGTCCAGCTAAACCACATAGAATGGTCATTCCAAATTCGCATCCAACTTTTGTATGCTAATATGCCTCAGTTAATAGTTCTACACAGAGATAGAGAAATGGCTATATATTTCATATGCATTTTCACTCTGAAGTTTATGTCTTTGGGTGGATATACTATCTATATCATGTATACTTTTTTATGCTGCATCTTTCCTCTAGTGAACTAATCAGCAACAGTAATAGTAATAATAATAATCAGAATTACTAACTGGTTTTGCTCCTGTATCTATTTATCTATTTGGCTACTCAGTTCATCCATTGAGATATATAGATAGATGATAGACAGATGATAGATAATAGATAAATAGATGGATAGATACATAGATATATAGACAGATAGATAAAATTTGTAATGTGCAATTTTTACTTTTAATTTTTGTTCAGATAATTTCTTTAAATATATAATGTGAATATTTTAAGGTATAAAATTTAATCATACCAGAGTTTTCTTCCAATTCCTTCATCAAATCTATTTCTTCCGGTGTTAGTTCTTCTTTGTGTTGAGTTTGCTCAATTTTATATTTAAGAATAACCATTTGACTCCCTGTTGTGTTCACTTATTCTTTTCCCAGTATTTGTCATAAGGATATAAATGTTTTATTGATTTCTTCTTTGCTGATATGGCAGGTTTTCTGCTCCTCTTGGGGAGTGAATACCAAAGTACCTTTATAGTCCTGTGCATTTGTAGCCTGTGTACCCATTGCGTCAGCATGGAGCCAAATACAGAATCAGTGGGTGAAGAGGCTAACAGACTTCTGTATTGTAAATTGATTTTCTTAACTCCAAAAATGTCACAAATATCTCTTCAAAATCTTTTAACTCTCTGAGCTTGCTACTCCTTGACATCACTCCAATAATTGAAAGATATTTTTCTACATGTGTTTTTCCATACAAATACTTTCTTGTTGTTGCTGTTTTCTCTTTAGGCTTAACACCCTCTAATTTCTACCTTAAGGAATTTCCAGACCACCACACAATTTTTAAAATACATGGAAAACAATCAAGAATATTTGAACATATTACTGATTTACGGAATTAAAACCAAATGTGAAATTGGAAAAATCAGAATAAAATATTGAGAAAAGAGATAAAATCCCCTTCATAACTGGCTTAAGGTTATTTGTTAGCATGTTGCTCTCTGTAAATACTATCAGCAGATATGCTTATTTTGAGAATAACATTAAATAATTTAAAAAGTAATCTCAAATGTCAACATCTTTGAAAAAGATCCATTGAATGAACTCAATATGATGTTACGTAACCTGTTGAGAAGTATAAATGATGAATTAATAGAGAATTTAAAACTATTTTGAAATAACCATCCTTGAGGACTTTGGAAAAAAGAAACAATAAAACATGGCAGAGTCCTTTTCTAAAATGACAAGAATGTGTTAACACTGTTACTTAAAGTCAGAAAATTGTGGTTGTCCAACATGTTTTTCCACATTTTGGAAAAATTGATTGCTCACTCCAATAATAGAACATTTTTTAGCTTAATAGCATCTAAGTCTGGCCATTTGGTTGGACCTCAGTTGTGAGGGAGGTGCACCTGCAGTACCTATCTTTGCAATGATCCCAGGGTAGATTTGACTGATAGCTCTAACAGGCCAAAGTTTCTTTCCTCATTCAGAGCACTGATTGTCTCTCTTCTGAAAAGGTGAGCTTTTTAAAAGAAGGCAGATTTGAGATACACATGAGACCGTGAGAGTGTGAGTGAGACATTGTACTCCATCATCAGAATCACTTGATTGGGGCATTGGCTGACTCTTCAGTAATTTAGTCATTTGGTCATTCAGGTCATCAGTAAGCATGTGTTGAGCACTTACAGTGATATACAGACTTCCTTTATGGAGCTCTGGATATATTTTTTAAAAAGTGAATAAGCCAAAGATTTCTGACAGAGCAGACAATGGACACATAATTAAATGCATGTGAAAAATGTAACTGGAGCCATGGAGCAGTCACCTTTCACAAGATAATGGATGGAGGCAAACAGCAATCTCAGTTGCAGATCTGTGATGTGGACACTTAATAAAGGATCCCAAGCCCAGGTCAGAGAGCAATTTTTTATAAAAAATTTTGAAATTCAGAGTATTTTCTATGTGAATTGATGAATCACCAGTTCTGTCTTATTGAATGTCCAACCCACAAGCACAACCATAATGAAACAATGCATTCCCATGATTAGCAGAGGGCACTGCCATCAAGATTGAGATGAATAAACTACAATGTCAGTCTCATGGTTCTTTCTCTCCTGGACACCAGTCCTGCAAGTTCAGAAAATGAAAAGACCTCATCTAAGAAAAGAATCTATCTAAATTTTGACTTTCATATGCTTTACTTAGTCCAATTTGCTTCCATATATTTTTTAATAGACAGCAAACATAAGGGACTATGAAGATTATATAAATATAAATATATATAAAATGCACAACAAATGTAAAGAAGATTAAAAATTTCTCCTCAAACTATTTAACTACATCTGAGTCAGTCACACAAAAACAACAAAATAATGCTAAACTATGGCTCTAATGAAACAGAGTAAATAGGTGTTAATAATAAAATTTAATAGGAATTTATAAATTTGACATATAGGTAATATGGTTCTATGTGTTCATTTCTACAATATCTATCCTACAGTGCTCCTCTCCATCAAGTAATATGCAAGATTAATCAATCAGCCTTAAATTCTCCCTGCCCTAGCACATCAAAATTAGACAGAATGTTCTAAGTTAACTTAAATACATCTCTGCCTTCTCCCTGATAAATGAAAAAGATGAAAAATGTCTAACATGAATTTACCTTTTCTTGTCATTAAAATAATATTATTTTGGAATTATGGTCAATTCTTTTCTATTCTAAACACAGAGATGCTGAATAAATTATAAGCAAATGTAATAGTAGAATGGATAATTAAATATTAATTAATATTAATATTACTGCTTAATATTCTTAAAATGGAATATTCTTAAAATGGAAAACCAGACAACAATGTGGATAAACAAATAACTATTACATACAGAAACTTGAATGAATCTTACAAACATAATGTTGAGTGTAAAAGAAGCCAGACAAAAAAGAAAAAAAAAAAAACTTATATTCTGTATGTTTTCCTTCCTATTAAAATGACAAATAGGCACAATTAATATATACTTATAGAAATTAGGAAAGTGGTCACCCTTGTAGGTACTGACCTGAAGGGTGAACAAAGAGACATTTTGTGAACTGGTAACCTTTGGTGTCTTGATGAACACATATGTGCATATTATGTGAAAATCACTGGGCTGTAAGCTTGTATGTTGCATTTCAATTAAATGATTCATTAAAAAATTATGCTACAAGAAAAGAAAAGACTGATGAGTGACATAAAAATGACCCCAAGAGTAATTGCAGATTCATCAACCACAATAGCTTCCTGTGGCAATGAAAAGAAAATCTTCAGGACTAATGAGGAAAAACCACCCCCAAAATAAAACCCCAATGTAGAATTCCAGAACAAGCTAAAGTACCATCCAAAGTACTATTTTGAAAGAATTATGCAAATAATAAGAAATTTTATATTACTATAAATACACTGAAAGAAATAGTAAAGAATATGATTCCCAAAAAAGAGGGAACAGAAAAAGGGAAATAAAGAAAGAATAGTGAGCAAATCAGTCATTACTGATTGGTAAATCTAAGAATGTATTGGCTATATCCAGGAACTGTAAAAACATTGGAAGTTTAAAAACATATAATACATAAGGTTTAGTCGAAAGTAGCATGGAGGGTGAGAAGGAAGACTTCTGGTAAAACTTTCTAAGAACCTCCTGTTATTTTGAGAAAATAGGAATATCAATTAACTTAAGACTGTTAAATTAAGTGGATGATATCATTTATCAAACATAAGGAGAAGAACAAATTAATAGAAGAGGACATATGTTAAACTGAGAAAAAGAAAATTAAAATAAAGAAAATGGAATGCTATGGACTGAGTTGTAGCTTCTCAAAACTCACATGTTGAAGCCTTAACCCCTAATATTGTGGTATTTTGATGTGGGGCTTTGGGGAGGTAACTGGAGTTAGAACAAGTCATTAAGGTGGAGCTCTCATGATGAGATTTGTGACTTTATATAAAAAGGAAGAGTGAGAGAAAGGCATCTCTCTCCTTCTTCCATGTGAGACACATCAAGAAAGTGACCTACAAATCAGGAAGAGGCCCTCACTGGAACCAAACCAATCAGTACCTTAACCTTGAAGTTCCAGCCTCCAGAACTTGAGAAACAAATGTCTGTTGTTTCAGCTTCCTAGTCTATGATCCTTTATTATAGCAGAGTAACAGATATTATTCTAACAGGAAGCAAGTTATGAAGCAAAGATTTATAAAGAAAGACCAAAGTCAATAAGAAGCACAAATTAAAATTATAGAATTGTCTTAGTCACAAAAATTGCTAATTTTGAAAATATGTATTTGAGAATAGAGATGATCAGATAGGGCAAGTAAAACCTGAAACAAATCTAGGATTTTAAGTGCTAGAAAAATATAGGGTACAAAATAAATATAAACCAAAGAAAAATATTATAGCAATACTATATCTGAGAACATGTATGCTGCAAATACACTGTGTCTGGGAAAACAACTTAAAAACTAAGAAAACAGTATTTAAGTATTCATAGCTCTATTAAACATATTACTTAATAAATAAAAATATGATCTATTAAAACATAAATCTATTAAACCTAGTGCACCTAAATCATAGTCTAAAAATATAGAAATTTGAAATGAAACAATTACATAGAGAGTTGAGAAATTTCCAAAAATGAAAGAAGATTTTCATATTACACTGGTATAAACTAATAAATCAAATAACTAAAAAAGTGAGTTCTGCAATGCACATACCATAAATCTATGTTAGAGTTTAAAATTATAAATAATACTAAAGGGGTGTTACTATGTAGCAGGAACACTTCAACATGCTTCAAATATATAATTTTATTTACTGTTAACAACAAATCCAAGAGGAAAACACTGTTTTTGTCAACATTTTATGTGTAAGAAATGTGAATCATGAAGAGCTCAAAGGGTTAACTTGAGGTTGATCATTGTTAGAGGGTTTAACATTAAAAACCTTATTAAAACAATGAACAGAACTGAGCATCAAGAGCAAGTCTAAGTAACAGCATACCAGCAGCAACAGAGTCACACAGTACCGGAACTTGATTTCTAAGTATCATTCTCCAATAAGGAGGACCAGTGTGTCTTGGATGAATGGCTGGTCCTAGGGGTGGGGCAGGGAAAGTATATATAAATAGGGGAAAATAAACAAATCTTCCTTACAGAATCATTCCACAAAATATATGTAAATACTCTCCCCCATTGCAGGATGTAGGCTTAATCCTCTTTCCCTGCCTCTGCACTCATGCTGGATTTAGTGACTTGCCTCCAAAATTAGAGTATGGAAAAGGAAAAATAGTAGCTTCACAATGGAAAAATCTGGTAGACCCCACCTTAGCCAAGAAATCAATTTAACATCATCTGTAATTAGTCCTGTTGTTATTGTATGTTTGTATGTCTTTTGATATCAGGCACCTCATTATGTAGGATTCTTCTCATAACAAAAAAATAGTCCAATCATGATTAAAACGTTAGACAAACTCAAACTGAGGAACAATCTACAAAATACCAAAGTAACGTTTTTCAGAAGTGTCAAGGTGGCAAAGAGCAACGTGATAGAAAGGGTCACAGAAGAGAAAAAAGAGACATAATGGCAAAATGCAATGTGGCATCCTGGATGGGATCTTTGGACAGAAAAGGACATTAGTGGGAAAAAGATCATATATGAACAGAGTCTGGATTTCAGTTCATTTTGATGTTCCCACACTGTTTTCTTGGTTTTGAAATATGTGCCATGGTTCTATGAGACTTAAACCTCAGGGGAAGTCAGGTGAAGGGATTTCACGGACTCTCTGTGCTGTCTGTAATACTTCCTCATTATTCCAAAATACAGAAGCTTATTTTAAAAACTGAACATTATGCTCTTAGATACAGAATTTTTTTTTAATTCAGTATGTTAACAACCCAGTCAAGATAACATCCCTTGTCAAAAAAGGAGTAGAAAAAAATTCCAGAATAGATATTTTCTAAACACATACATTTAACACAAGGAAAAAGTACAGCAAAATTAAAGCTATATTATATAAAAGTAAACCACTGTCAAAACTTAGAAAATAAGAGAAAGCCTAGAATAAGATATTTGGCATAAAATATCTGACAGATAATGTTATGTAGAACCAGTTTTCAACATAGATGAAGGACATTCTGCTAAGTGAAATAAGCCAGACAAAGAAAGACAAATACTGCATGGTATCACTTACATGTGGAATCTAAAAGAATGTCAAACTCATGGAGGCTGAGAGTAGAAAAGTAGCTGCCAGGGACTGAAGGTGGGGGAAATCGGTGGATGCTGGTAAAAGAGTACAAACCTTCAGTATAAGATGAACAAAGACTGAGGATCTGATGTAAAACATGGTGACTATAGTTGATAACACTGTATTGCATAGTAGAAATTTGCTAAGAGAGTAGAATGTAAATGTTCTCACCAACAAAGGAAAGATAAAAGATGAATGTGAGAAATGATGGATGTGTTAATTAAATAGATGGGAGGAATCCTTTACAATATGTATGTATCAAATCATCACGATGTAAACTTTAAATATCTTAACATTTTATTTGACAATTATACCTCAACAAAGCTGAAAAAATAATAAAAATTATTCTAAAAGTGTAAATTACATACTGGATTTTGACTAGTTGGTAAAAAATCTAACTCAATAATTTTATATCAACTACATGTTGAAATAATAATATTTTGGATCATTGAGTTAAAATATATTATCAAAATTCTTACAAAGGTATAAATAAGCAACCAGATTAATAGGAAGATAGATAAAATATATCAAAATGATAGTAATAGAAAAGTAAAAAAAAATGGGACTGAACCTGCCAAGAGATAATCTCGCTAGTAATTATTGAACTGTGAAATAAATAGATTTTCAACCTTAGTATAAGGGCAAAAAAATTGAAGACAAACACTTGAGACATGGATGTGAAGGAATGGAAAAGTTTGCGCAAGTTTGGTAAGAGTTTAAATTGGATGGAATCCCTTTTGTCTGCAAGTCAACAGTCTACATCTGCCTACTGAACACAGTAGACCACACATCCTACGTGTGGCTGACAGCCTCAGCTGAGCATCTGTGCTGGAGGATCACTTAACTCAGTGTAAGGGGAGACAGAAGCAAATATGTTTCATTTGCTGTTCTGACAAATTAGAAACAACCTAAATCCTTATGAAAAGGAAGTAAAAAAATATTGCTTTTGCTATATTCTTATGATGGAGTTCTAGACAGCAGCTCAAATGATTGAACACCATTGCTTTGATCATTTGGATATGCTGTACAAGCATGATGTTAAGACAAAAAAGAAAGTTTACAGAACAGTGTGTACTATATGAGATAATGTTGTAACTATTAAAAACACATGCAACAATAACGTGTGTTTTGTTGATACATCAAGTGACAAAAGTAAATGTATCTTCAAAAAATCTGAAGCAAATGTATAAAATAATAATTGCAAAAAATTGTGTGATGAGTGCAGATTTTTTATGTTAATCTTTGAAGTGGTCTGAATTTCATAAACATTTAAAGCTTCAATACATCAAAAGTACTTTTGTACCCTCTGATTTTTCTTTACACACTTTCCTTCTTTCTTTGTAATTACAATTACACTAAGCAACTCAAATATATTACATACAGAAAGATATTTGGAATAGAAAATATTGTCTTGAGTGTATATTAGAAAGATGACTAACTTTGTACATTTTAATTCTTTCACAGTCAACACAATAAAAATTTCTACAAACAAATTTTATATACCAAACATACATTTTTACTGTTTGTCATATATATATATATATATATATATATATATATATTCAAAGGAGATATTTCTAAACATTAAGCAATGCATTATTTACTAAAGAAAATCCATACAAATACATTTTTCTCTTACAGATCACTTACAATTGTTATAAAATAAAATATACCCAATTATAAATTCTTTTAGTTTACTGTATAAAATCACACCCTGGTTTACAGAAGAATTTGCTGTGCTATGACTTATTTTGAGAACCTACTTTTGTTCTTCTGACTCTGAAACATCTTACTGACTCTAAAATTCCTGAGCATTTTAGAGGATAGGATACTCCTGATGTAACCTCTTTCCCAATCACTTCATTTTTGCCCTTGGTCTCCTACCAGCAGGTGATGCATTATGTTAGTTGCCAGGGTCAAGTTCTTGCCCATAGGAAAAAAAAATAATTCATAACACTTGCAACAATCATACCAAGTCCAATATCACCAATGACATTACTGCTTAAGCCACACCAGCTCAGCTTTCTGTGCACAAGTTGCACCTCTGGATAGAGGACTCAAAGTGACAATAATGCCCAGAGCATCAACAAATGAGGTAATATAAAAGCAGGCAGCTTATGGTAAAGGTGGTCACGGAAACAAGTGCTTTCTGGAATTAAAAGAAATATGCACTGTATGAAGTTTAGATTTCCTACAACATAGGATATATTATCTTTGTCATTATTTCTTAAAAATGAAATGCTTGCATTATTTTCATAGCAAAAAGACTTTTTTCCACCAATGCTGACATCTTTTTAGTTAGCTTGATGATGGTGGTAACTGGTAGAATGTGGAGTGTGACTTGAACTAGGGTCACAGCTCTCCCGTCACTTGTGTGACCTTGGACAAACACTTGCATCTCAGACCCAGCATCTATCTCATCAACTTAAAATTGTGGATGATGGATACATGATTGCTATTGTTCTTTTGAGATCTAATTGCTTATGATTCTCCCACACTCTAATTTTTAATTTAATGAATGTAAATGAGAAGCTAAAAGTAATGAACTACTGATAAACATCTTTTCATCTTTCTACAATGGTGATCTTCAAACTTGTTCATTAGAACAGTATGTAATACATTTTACATTTACACTACTGCCCAGTATAAACACACACTCTACCATCTATATGTATGGATGTATATGCGTATGTATGTTTCTATCTATCTACCTATCCATCATCTATCTATTCATCATCTATGAAACGAAGATTTCACAAACCAACTATCTTACTTTTTGTGACAAACTCTGATATGTTCGATTACAGTTTAATTAAAGAAAATCTTAGTTGAAACTGGCTAAACAGATTTCATTACCCTTTAATTTGTGGGAAATTCGGTTTGAAGAACATTCTCCTAAATATTCAAGCCCATTTGCTCTTTCATTAAGTGAACCACTCTATCTTTTCAGTCTTAACTGCACAATCTCTTTCACATCACCTCAGTCTCTAGCCTGTTCAACAAACACACATGCGTGTACAAACATACAGACAGACATGATGCTATTTTGTTTTTGCACAAGGATTTTGTTCTACTTGAATATTCTTTCTTCTCTAGCAAAGTTTGATGAATGGATATTTCTCAAAGTTTTATTTGTCAGTACATAAAAGTAAAGGGGTTGGGATCGAACAGGAGAAGCTGATTATAAACTATTTAGAATATATATTGATTATTTTTCCTTTAGGAAAAGTGATATTAGAGCTCTCCTAAAGTTTAGTGATTATGTTTAGCTCAAAATAATCCAATAATACTTTATATTCTCAAATGACACTCTTTCAGAAGAATGTTTCTATTCATTAAGTTTATTTAAGGGACTTCCCTGGTGGCACAGAGGTTGAGAGCCCGCCTGCCAATGCAGGGGACACGGGTTCGTGCCCCAGTCCAGGAAGATCCCACATGCCACAGAGTGGCTGGGCCCGTGAGCCATGGCTGCTGAGCCTGCGCATCCGGAGCCTGTGCTCTGCAATGGGAGAGACCACAACAGTGAGAGGCCCACGTAATGCAAAAAAAAAAAAAAAAAAAAATTATTTAACTAGGTTATATAATGTTATTGGACCATTCTCCTATGAAAAAGACTTAGCAAAAATAAGCCAGTGAATAAACTCCACCCCTACTCACCATCAGATACTCCAGTTTAGGGAAAGAGACCATTAAGAAGCTGGTCTGTTTGTTGCACAGAAAGTGGAGAACACTTGCAGATATCCTGGGTATGGGACATAGATGGATAGCAGTCCTTGGCAGTGTGATTCCCCACACAATGATGCCCTGAGAGCCAACTCCAACCCAACCGTGCTCCTGGAAAAGCTTCAATTCTGGACCCTCAGGAGTCTTAAGCATTGAAAGTGGCAGCTTTAAGGCATGGAAGAATTACAGGACTAGGTGAGCATGACCATTTCTATCCCTTGTATTTTGTACCTGTGTCCAATGTGGATGTTATTAAAGAGTACTCAATTCAGTTAAGAATTGAAATAGACTATATAATTTTTTTAAGTTAGCCAGTAAAGGTAATTCAGTACGACTTACCTTAAAATGCCTAATTCACATACCAGCATCTCTAGGAAATATCCCAAACCCTATACATAAAAGGATTCAGTCCTTTCTACTGAACAGTCATTTAATCCTGTACTACTTCTGTACCTTACACATGCTTCTCATGACATATGCCCCACACTGTACTGTAATTTAGAGAAGAATAAAGGTGTAGTGATTGGGATGACCTACTCAAGTCAGACTCCCTTGTATTATTAATAATAATGTAATATAGCATAATATAAACAATATGCATAATAATAGTATGCAGTTCAAGTATGGTTTTGAGACTGAGTGTCATGTAACAATCAGAGAAAGGGTCTTAGAATAGATTGATAGGACAGAATGATAGGATCATTATTTCACGTAATTCCGTCCTGTGAAGGACTAAGGTCTTGGGATTTCTGCCTACTTTCCTTACTTGAGGAGTTTTTGAGGGATCATACATTTTTCAATCAGACTGAAGAGCTGATTGGAGCTTTTTTCAGGCTCAGAGCTTTGTGCCTCAATTACAAACTCCAAGCACACACTTCCTCTTCTCCTTTTCATGGACATCTGGGCCCCACTGGCTTGCAAGGCCAACCCTGAGGAGCCGCCCCTCCCTTCTGCCTGTCACTCCCTGGGGTGTGAGAGGCTTGTCTCCACTCTGTTTTCCTGGGCCTGACCTGGAGGAATGTGGCTGACCTGCCACTTTCCAGTCTCTCTTCCATACAGCTGCCACTTCATACTGTGGGTGCACTCACTGCTCTTCCTCCCTTTGAAGGCATATCTGTCCATGTGGGTCTCAAGCTTTTAATTCAGAAACATAATAGTAGTCTCTCCTTTGACCTTAAGCTCAGAGAAGTTTGCCATTTGTGTGGTGGACTGCAAAGTCATGGTACATCTGCACAGACTAGCCAAATAGCCAGTTTTCATTAGGTGACTGAACATTTAAGCATGATCATCACTCACTTTTTTTGGAGGAGAAATGGGGCAAATGAAATGCCAGACCTCATATATTTATGTGTCTCATTGCCCCTGAGACTACACTTGAGTCATTGCTCCAGAGTAACTATAAACTCCCTACTGCTGTATGTCGACAGCCTATCACAGAATCCCACTAATATAGGCTGCACTGCCTTGAGTAGGGCACACAGAGAAATGCTGCTTGAAACTTCATCCGTGATGCAATGTTATATTAACCCTGGTTTTCAACCGCTGCTCATCTTTAATGACTATGCTATACTCTAAAGATACAAGTCACCCGAAAAGGAGCAAAGAATCCTGTCCTGCAGAGGTGGGTGAGGGCTGATTCTCCATTATCTCTGTCCTTGAAAAAACTGTTAAGATTATCATAAAAAGTACATTGTAGAGATTCAGATATTCTGTGAATACAGAAGGTAGAGGAGGTAGATGATCAAAAGCACTGGTGAGGAAAGAATCATTTGGCTGACGTGGTGAAACATCTAATTCTTTACTGACCAACAATCATCCTCAAAAGATACAGCATCTCTTCACCTAAATGAATGTGTCTGTTACCGAGTAGTCGGAAGTGGTCCTTGATTAAAATTTATCTTCAATATTAAGGGTGAGTAAAGCCAAAATAAAAATTAAGAGAAAAAAATTGAAGCTCATATTGTGTTTTGTGCCATCTCCATAAGAACTGTTTCTTCTGATAACTTTTACTGAGGAAATAATTTACTCACTAGAATTCAGTGTCAATTAAGGATCTGATAGAAAACAGCATCACTTATTATAATTTTCAATAATTATTAGGGACTTAGAGTATTTGAAGGATTTTATCTATCTATATTCATAAACATTCTTACTGATGAATTTATTTCAAAAATTTCCCAGAAATACTCTAGTAGGAGTATTTAAGCTCACACATTTTTTAAAGGTATGTATGTGTCCTACTTGTATGTGTGAATGTTTACCTGGTGCTACTGAAAATGTGTTCCTTGGGATTGTAGTGCATCCAAATATATTACTATATATTTTGTTTACTATTTTGCTGGACATGTGAATTTGTTAAATACTATGTTTAAAAAATATTGAACTATTATGTGTCCTTCAGAATGGCTCATCTCTTCACAATAAGGATGTTACCAAGGGCAATAAGGCATAGGATGATTCAAAAATTATTTGGCTAGAGAACATTTTACCACAGTAACAACTACTAGCATCTGGAATGGGTTGAATGGGGGCCCCCAGCCAAGTACACCCATGTAATAGCCTCTGGAACAAGTGATGTTACCTTGTTTGGAATAAGGGTCTTTGTAGATGTAATTAATTTAAGGATCTTAAGAAGAGGAGATCATCTCAGATTATTCATGGGTCCTAAATCCCATGACAAGTATCCTGATAAGATAGACCCACAGAGAAGACACACCCAGAGAAGGCTGTGTGAAGATGGAGCAGAAGGAGGGATGCAGCCACAAGCCAAGGGATGCTGAGAGACACCAAAAGCTGGAAAAGGCAGAGAACAGATTCTCCTCCAGAGCCCCAAGAGGGAGTGGGCTCCATCCACACTTTGACTTTGAACAACTGACCCCTAAAACTGGAGGGAATACTTTGTTTTGTTTTAAGCCATCTGGTTTGGTATAATTTGTTACAGCAGCTCTAGGAACTAATATAGCATTTATGGTAAATATTACGATAGACATTTAAACACAAATATTTATTTTAAAATTGGATCAGTATTCAATTTCTCTTTAAAAAGTTGTATATATTCTTTGATAAAGACAATGTATCAAATCTTGAAAATATTAACCAGTTCCAGATTTTCTTCAGTATTTCCTATGTTGATTTTTATCTATATGACCTATTATATGACACATAGTTAAATATATATATAAAAAATTTATATCCATAATTCTGCTAATGTTTGTCTGAAGAGTGTGTCATCCTATAATTATTATTTATTTACTTTATTTTCTAGAGTAATTAGGCAGATACAAAGGAGCTTAATGTTCAGATAATGAAATGTATTTTAGAATGTACTAGTAAATTAGGTAGAATTGTGATGATTTTTAGCAGAAGGATAATAATTTAAAGATCATTTCTAAATTTAAAAAAAATAATCTTTCTTAAGTCACAGGGATAAATTTTATTCTATTGGTTACTTGGAAAAGGAATCCCTTTTCTTAAAACGTAAATTGCTATAAAGCTCTTGATGTTCCTGCAAC
Source organism: Orcinus orca (assembly GCF_937001465.1). Classification (NCBI taxonomy): domain Eukaryota; kingdom Metazoa; phylum Chordata; class Mammalia; order Artiodactyla; family Delphinidae; genus Orcinus; species Orcinus orca. Next base: position 101,562,838 of record NC_064567.1, read on the forward strand.
ATGTGTGCACATATGGATGGACATTGCCACACTTGCTTCATAGGATGACACTAGGATAAAAAAAAATGTTAATACTAAAAGTGATGATAGCTATCATTGAGTGCCTATCATGTGATCTATTTCATGTTGCATGTTTTACACATATAAAACCTAGTCCTTACAAAACATCTGCAAGACGTTACCTTTTCCAATTTCAGACTCCAAGAAATATTATTCTCCTAACTTTAAACATCTAGTATGTACCTAAGCAGAAATTTAAAACTTTGACACCAAGATTTTATACAATGTATCCCCAAATCTGCATTTCTATTTCCTTTCTTCTTTGGGAAAGACTTAGATTCTCACACTGAAATTACAGATAAGTTTTGGTGATGCATTCAAAAGAACAGAAGAAACCAATAAGACACATTCATCTTTTTCACTCACAGAAGAATAGATATTTATAAATTCAAACTTAAGAAGGTACAGTGTGTCTTTTCTATGACTGGAATTCTCTCAAGGTAATGCTCTCAGAAAGAATCCTTGCAGGTAGCTGCTCCCAGACGCTATGACTGTATTTATTCATTGTTGCTTTGACTTGGTGATAGGGCTTTCTCCAGACTTGGGATGCAATGCACAATGTGCACAGTTGACAAAAAAGGAGTGCTTTCCTTTTTTTTTTTTTTTAAAGCATCATACAGATAAATAACTTTCTGTTTAATATACTATTTAAATAGAGGTCAACATGAACATATTTTTAAGTACCGTTCTCATTTACAAGGAATTCTTAAGAAAATAAATCATTTCCTATGTATACATGGAGGAGATGTTGTCTCCTTTTCCCTTCAGAGTGCCCCAGGCTCATTCATGGCTTCTTGCGTATTTGAAATCAGCCTGTTTTAAGAGCAAGTCCCAAGTCCCAGCAAACACTTTTTCTGTACGATGGAAGAAATATTCTCATTTTCTTCTCATTTAGGCAGATCTCTCTTATAAAACTCTGGTCAAACTATGTAATGAGTAAGTGTTGGATTCTGGGTTTTGTTTCCAGTTGGCAAAAGGGAGAAAATAACCCTCAGGTCATGGGATTGTCATGAGATGTAAATAAATAACGTGTAATAAATTTACTAATACTGTAATGATGGCTAACAAGGATGCAATTACTGCTATCACCTTCCAGAATCAGCTCCGCCTATGCATAACCAGCACACCGACATCACTAACTAGTTCTCCATTTTGCAAGAATGACCAGGGCTTTCTTCATTCTCGGCTCTTATTCATATCAACCTCACCCATCTTTCTTGAAATATTCTTATGATTTGAATTTGTGACACCACACTGCTGTTTTTCCTTTTCTTTTCTACTCACTACTTTTAAGTCTGTTTTACAGGCTTATTCTCCTTCAAGCAGCCATTTGGTGAAGTGCTCCAACTCTACTTCCTGAATTTCTCTCCTAGGTTATTTATTTTTATTTATTTATTTTTTTTATTTTTTTTGCGGTATGCGGGCCTCTCACTGTTGTGGCCTCTCCCGTTGCAGAGCACAGGCTCCAGACGCGCAGGCTCAGCGGCCATGGCTCACGGGCCCAGCCGCTCGGCAGCATGTGGGATCTTCCCAGACCGGGGCATGAACTCGTGTCCCCTGCATCGGCAGGTGGACTCTCAACCACTGCGCCACCAGGGAAGCCCTCTCCTAGGTTATTTTACCTACGTACCATACCTATGTATCAATGGCTGTCTCTTCGGTATTGTCCATCAAGCTGAACCGACCTGATCTCTTATCAGAAAAGATGAAGCAATGCCATTTGACATGTATTCTTGGAGTTTCCACAGTCACCTAGACTTAACAATTGAGGAATCAAGTTCATGATAACCCACCACCTCTACACTCAACACATCTCTAATGGTTCTAGGTCAGTAAATAGAACCAGTGTCCATAATATTTGAAGGTTTTGAAAACACATCATTAGCACCTTTTCCATCACCGGTCTCATTTCAAACTGATTAAGGTGTAATGTCACTTCCATTCCCTCTCAACCTATGCTAATCTCTCCACTCCATTCCATTTTCATCACTGTCATTTTAGTACCAACCATGATTTTTTTCTTTTTTATCATTATACTGCCCCCTGCAAAATCTTCTTAAAAGGAGTCTGTGCATCCACTCCTCCTTCCTGTCATCAGTCTTTCTCTACAGTGCACTTAGAGTGATCTTTTAAAAATACAAAATTGATTGCACATTTTTTGTTCTATTTAAATTCTTCAATATTCTTCCAAAGTCTTAATATTGCCTTTGGGCCCAGTGTGGTCCAGGACCACAATGCCTTGAATACAGGTCTACACAAATTTCTCTGCTCTTTCACAAATATTTGGATTGCTTTTACTTTCACTAATGTAATGCTTCCTCATCAATCACATATCAATTCTGTCTCACTTTTTAAAAGAGACCTCTCTGGGATTTCAGTCTATGTCAGTTTTCCTTAATCTCATAGAATCTGTATTTCAGTTGTGTGTCTCTTAAAATTGTTGGTCAATATATGCATGCTTATTTTAGTAGTGCTGTAGCCTACTTTCTAAGTAAGTTCCACGAATACAGATGAAATATTTCTTTTTGGTTAGTATATTTTTCCAGTGTCTGGAGCAATATAAATACATCTTCAATAAGTATTTGTTGAATGAATTGATGAATTTCATCAGAAAATGATACTCTGTCCAAGTGAAATATTACTCAGACCATATCCTTCAATGCTCACCCCTAAAGCCAGTCTGTTCACAATGCCTCTTGAAGAGGTCCCTTCTTTCTTCATTTCTGGCTAAATCAATTGCTCCTTCCTACACAGTTCCTATTAGTGTTTACTGGTACCATTTCAAAGTTTTTTTTTATGGAAAACAACTCAGCTATTTATAGGTTTTTAAAGAAATTAGTGGAAAGAGAGAGGTAGGCATTGCTTTCTAGGAGCTAAAGTTGAGGAAATGCCTTAATTGCTCATGTAATGATGCTTGTAATATTGTATTCTTATCCTTCCCCCACTCTCTAAATACTCCACGTTTAGAGAGACAAGAGTCCAGTGGAAGAGAGGAACAACTGATGAAAGATATCTTGATAAAGCAGAAAGTATTAGCCACAAAAAGTAAGAAAACAATATCTTCCTTGAGGCAGAAGCAGATTTGAGTCCAAGGACATTTTCTGGGCACAAGCTAAGTGCTAATTAAACAGAAGGAAATGGGAGAGTTTCTTCAACCTCATACTTCAAGATATTTTTTTCTGTATCATTCAGATCTCAGCTTCCATACTCCTTGATTCTGGCACTTCTCAGGAATATGATTCTTTTCCATGTTTTTAAATGTGCTTTTTTATGACCGCTGGAAAAGGAGGCTTTGAGAAAACATGACAAATACCTCCCTTGATTTTAGTCGGCATATATTTGTATGCACGTTTGGTATTACTGCTCACCTTCCAGCATGATTTTCAGAGCCTCATAATTCCTCTCTTTGATTCAGAGATGGAAAATGTGGAGATGAGAGACTCTCAACCAATAATAACCTCAACAAATACTGCTGGCAGCCCTCAACATCCTGCTATGCAGAGTAGGGTTTCTACTCTAACTAGTTAGTATTCAATCTATTTCAAAAGAACAGAGAAAGAAACAGACTGTCATATAAGAGTAGCTACTCAATATCAGCAACAACAATGGCGACAATCCTTTGACATAAACTACAAAAGATAAGTTAAAGGAATCTTATAAGGAAAAAGGCTTTGATATTCCTTGGCTTAAGAAGAAATCCACAGAGACACCATGAAATATTTACATTCAGGATGAGAAGAGCAAAATACTAACCTCTTAGAAGAATTAGCATGTTAGCTGCAAAACATACATCTACATTTCTTTATAAATTTGTGGTATAAAAAGAAATATATCTGGTCTCTGTCCATGGTTCCTGGCACAGAGTTCCTAAAACCCTTGATATTTCCTGAGTGACTGTCTTTCTTTATTCATAAGGAGCCCATTTTGAGCACATCTAGTTTATGCTAATGAGGTGACTGAGGGTGGCCCTCCCTAGGTAGCTTCAGATTGGAGATGGTCACCAGAAAGCCTCAGTGATTAGAAGTAGGAACTTTCAGCCATACTCATTAACCTCTGGGAAGGTGAGAGGGGTGGAAGGTGAGAGGGGTGAAAGGTGGAGTGGCTAGCGATTAAGCTCTATAAAGATCTTACACAAGATTTAATGAGCTTTCAGGTTGCTGAACACATTCACATGCCATGAGGATGATGCACCCCAGTTCTGCAGAGACAGAGCTCCTCTTCTCAGGACTCCCCAGGACCTTTGACCTATGCACCTTATCATTAGGATGTTCAACTTACCTTTTATAATACCCTTTATATTAAACTTTTAAATTGTAAGTAAATACTTTTTCTGAGTTCTGTGTGTGACTTTAGCAAATTAATTGAACCTAAGGAGGGGGTCATGGAACCTCTAATTTGTAGCCAGTCACACACAGTTAACAAGCTGGACTTTTGATTGTCGTCTGAAGTTAAGGTAGTCTTGTGGGCCTGAGTCTTTAACCTGTGAGATCTGATTTTGTCTCTAGGTAGACAGTATTAGAATTGAGCCAATCCTGATGGTATGAACACACACACACACACACACACACACACACATTGGAAAGTGCTATTCCAAATCTATTTGCATTTCTCATAAAGTGTCATATCCCAAATATCAACAAGCATCTGTATAAAACAGTTACAACTTAGTATTAAATAAGTACCTCTGAGACTTTGTTATTCTTATTTTGTTGAAAGATAGAAATCACACTTTCATGCAAATATAGTATTGAATTATGAAGAGTTATACGTTAGAATACAGAGATAAATTTTTCGGTCTTCTGCTTCCCTTCATAATGGAATACAGAACTTTCTCTCCAGCAATAAACTACTATGTAACTTGACAAAATATATAAGGCAAATGTTTTAAAGTACTAGATTAAAGGCATTGCAGGACTGTAGCCCCCAAGGAGAGGTGAACTTCCATGAAGGATTCCATAACTACTAACTTTCTGCCAAAAGAAAATTTACTGACTGTTGTAAAGAGTGGAGCACAGAGATCCTGATAAAATGGAAAAGCAGTGATCAGAGTCTATTGCAGCCGAAGCAGCAGGAATCTGGAGCACATCAGACAAGAGAGCTGTACAGAGATCCCCAAAGCCCATGTGTAGATTCTCTACAAGCTCATAAGAGGCCTGCACATATGTACATGCAGTGCAAGCCACACAAAGGACTGCAGACAACAGCTGCTACAGAGAGCAGAACAGACAGTACACTTACAGTCATGCTGAGACCACTGGGGATAACCAACACCCAGGGAAACCATGGGGTACCAGAAAGGCAGCATAGACCATAACTGAGAGCAAAATATACACTGAACCCACCCTATGAAACCTAAAATCAAAGATTGATGAGATCTCATAGAAGGGAAACTTTGTAGTTTGAGTCATTTAAAGTTAAAAGGGCTTAGAAAACATTTACAATTTCTACAGATCTTCACTAACTAAGCTTAAAATCAGGTTTACACAAATTCAAAGTGATCAACCATAATTGATCTGACTGCTAAAATAAGAATCAACAATTTTTTTGAGAAAGATCACAAGATACAGATTTTCCACATGGATTGTGTTACCCAAAACGTCCAAGATATATATTTTTTAAGTCATCAGATTTCAAAGAAAAAGAGAAATGTAATTCATGGTAAAGGAAAGAAGGAAGGAAGGAAGGAAGAAAGGAAGGAAGCAGGAAGGGAATATTTGATATAAAGAAACCCTAAAGGTCTGGAAGTTGAACTTTATATACAAATACAGAAAAGCTGTTATAAATCTGTCTCAAAGAATAATAAGAAAATACAGTTTTAATAAATAAATGTATAGGGGGCCTCATCAGAGATATACAAACTATAAAAAAGAACCAAACTGCCACTTTTAGGACTGAAAATTTCAATAACTGAAATGGAAAAGTTCCTGGATTGTTCCAGCAGGAGGTTGAAGATAGAATAAAGGAAACCATTTCCATAAGAAGGAAGTGGGGTCACAGGTTGGGTTCCCTGGAAAGCAGACCAGAAGTCCTCTTGGGATTAATATCCATCCATAGAAGGGAAGAGAAAGAGCGAGATTGGACAAGGTAAGAAGTGGAATTGATATTCAGTCCCAACAAAGTCCTCTGTCAGTCCCTGGGGGAGACCTGGAGCTGAGGATGGCATTTCTGAGCCCCTACACGGGAGGTAAGAGGGCAGAGCCTCTATATCTCTGTGCTAATCAGTCACTAAGTTGTGGCTGCCTTTGGAAGCAGGAATGACCTTGAGTGAGGCAGTCTTCTTCACCAGAATCAATTTTCATGAGGGCTTACAGCTGAGGTAGCTCTCCCAGCAGCCGAGTGTATAAGTCCTGAGGGGGACCTGGGAAGAAAGTCATAGCAACTACCACTGTCTGTGTCTGCATGCCCTACCTACGTCTTTGTGTAAGATCTGGGAGCAGCTGCTCCAGGATTCTTGTGAGTCTTTCTTTCTGTGGGTCACATGTCATAGGAAGATTCTTGAAGGGGAAGAGCTACAGTGCTGCCTCTGCATCTGGTGTCAAGACTGAATGGACCCTCATGTGTTTTCCTCCTCCACTACAATTTCAGATGTCCTTCACCTCAGCAAGAGCCTCTGCTTGTCTTAGTGCCTTACCTGCTGATGTGATCTATACTTCTATCCACTAAGCATCTGAGTCCCTGGCTACCATGCTGACTTTAAAATCAGATAAAGAATTGCCAAGAGAGACCAAAGTAAACCACCTGAGTGCTAGATGCACTCGTGCCTGCTCACATACCAGCCTGTCTCCTCATGATGATCAAGGTTTATTACACCTGCCACCATGGTGACATATTTTGCTCATGGGTTCCCTGGCATGGACAGCTTGCAGTGTCCAGGTTGTAGCTACTGTTCAAGGGGACTCTTGCTGTGGTCCTCCTGGATGTGTCCCCCATGGTAACAAAGAGCTTTAAACAGACAAAATTCAGAGTTGAGAATAAGGGATGTACAATTCCCAAATGGATGACTGAAAGGGATGCTAAGTAGAGAGATTCCTACTGTGACCTCTTGCCTCTTGGACCCATGCAACCCATTTATCTGGGAGGCAGCACCATATAATCGCTATTGATTTAGAAGGTTTACTGTGTTATGAATGACAACACCCCATTCTCATAAAGTATTTCCTCTGTGTTGGGGCATCAGTTGTTCCTTTAAGCAGACCATTCCATCATTTTATAAAGGTGACCATTGCTGTTATGATATGAACAGTGGATCCTATGGTCATGAGTCCACTTCCATATTGTAATGTCCTTACTTTACACCATGTTATATGGGATCCTGTGGCAGTGGTTTGAGCCCTCTGTAATCCCCAGGTGAGTGGTTCTGGCTGAAGTCCTGTGGGTAGGAAAGGAAAATCCATCCCTGGACTATGTGACTCTTCCTGTCAAAATGAATGGTGGCCTTCCACCTTCCTGGAAAGGCCCCAGTATAGCCATCTTGCTACCAAGTGGCTGGTTGAGCTCCTCAAGAAATAGTGCCATCTTGTTAAGTAATGTTGGTCTTTGCTGTTGTGTCAGGTTGAGAAGGAGACTGACTCCAGCCCGACACCTTGGTTCCTGTACACATGCCTGTTGTGCCAGGACTGAGGTGGTTAATAACAGAGGCTCCCTGTCAACCCCGACAAGTCATTTCATTTGTCTGCTTATATACCGCCTCTTCTGCGATGGATGCCCAATTCTGTTACAGCATCTCCATTGTAGGTGATGGAGACCCTCCACTGAACTTCTTCATGCTTGTCCCCTATCTTGAGCACATTTCTTCTTGCTTTGCTATACTGTGCATTACTCAGGCTCTCCTGTGGAAAAGGGGAAAGCTTTCTGACCCATCCTATATTCTCTCTAACGTTTTTATTGCTCTGAGCACTTAAATTCCTTTTCCCACTAACTGGCAGGAATCCTGGCATCTCTACTTCCCTTAGTGTGAGCCATCACTCTTTCCACCCTTCTAGGAGTCTTCAGAGCAGCATGTTTACATCGTGTTCTTGTTGGAGTGCTAACTCACATATATCCTGTGAGTGGTCCCGTATTGATGAACTGTTTCATAGAAATTTGTGGTTTGCCCCTCCCGATCCAGCATCTTCAGAACATAGCCGCATATATATTCTCCTAGATGCTGCCAGTATTTGCAAATTAGCTTCTTCAGAGTCTAGAACTCTTCCTCCCTCAGCAAGCCCAGCAGGCTACCAGCTTTATGGTCCTAGATGCCAAGAGAAAGGGTGGGGGCAGAACCTACGGTGTGTGCCTGTTCTCTAAGACAGAGGACACTCACTAAGCAACTGGCAGTCCTGGCCTTATTAGGAAGTACTCCTATAACAGGGAGTAACAGGTCCTTGTGCAAAATCAGAGGGTTCATAAATCTCTGGAGGATTCAAGAAATTTGGAGTCATCAACCCAGATGTCCCCATTCTATGTGTAGGCATCTGTTCTTTCCCAATCAGCGTCCTGCACTTGGCATGGCAGAACTGCCTTGGTTGGGAGTTCTCCTTCTATGAATCTCAGCTACTTTTGCCACTAATTCTTAAGTCTAGTTCTCAGCTCTCTCTTTCCTCCAGCTTCTGGAAATGAGAGTCACTTTATATGCAGTCAGTAATGCCCTCCAGCTTCCACATTTAGTGTTTAATTGCCAGTAAGTTATTCTCAAGCTTAGCAATAGTCACATGATTCTATTATCCTTACAGTTGCTATTTACTCCCTATTTCTCAAATGCCATATTGTACCAGCTAATGAAGTCCTTGTCCGCAGTATAACATCGGAGTTCCTAATGAGTGAAAGTTTTAGCAATCGTACTAAGATCTTCTGCCAGGAACTCTCTGTGCTCTACCTGCCACCAGTAGGGTCTCATTGCCAGCTGGGTGGCATCTGGTCCAGCTTCAAAATTCCATTTTAGGCTCTCCTTTATTGAACCATTCCTGGCATCAACCATCATGACTTATGGTTGATGGGGCACTCTGAGACTGAAATTAGCATGAGTATGCTTGTTAGGTAGTGTGATTGGGATCAACACCTTGGAAGGTGAAAGGTGTTGACAGAGAAAGAAGTTGAGTTGAGGGGCAGCCCTTGAACTGACTGGAGTTACACACGTGGGGATCTCTATAACCGAGATGTCACTAGGAAGTGTCTGGAGCTGGGGTGGAACATCTGGGCCTTTATCTCTCATGTTGATACAACATTGAATGCAGGCTGCCAGTGAAAGTGTGAACTTGGAATTCTGAATCCCAAAGAAATTTGTATGTAAGCACCAGCATCTGGCATCACACCCAGAAGCTGAGAAAATAAGTCCCTAATTCCCAAAGGGAGATCTCAGTAGAACGTAACAGCTTCCATCATAACAGTCTCTCACTGTTTCTACAGCATCTAATACTACAAATAAAGAAGCATCTTTTGTATGGTAGATGTGGACCTTAGCTATGAATACCATTATAACATTTTAATTTTGTATTTTCCAAAACATCAAGCAACTAATGTACCAAAAATTCACCATAAGCTTGTCTTTTTTTCTTAAGATAACGTCACTGATTTGGGAAGTTTATATAGCAATATGGAGGCACAGTGTGGTGATTATCCTGTAGCATTCCCCAACATTCCTCTTTAATGGAGAAGAATGCTAGCAATTCCATCATGACAATTTACATGCCATAGTGTGAGACAAGTAGTCTGCAAAGAATGGATTGTACTAATCAGCAGTAAAGATGACATCAATCAGCAGTAAAGACGACACTTGCGAAAGCAATGGTGTAAGTCAATGGGAAAAGAGAATTCTATTAACCTAAACTGCATTCAGCAGTTCAAATTTAACACTGAAAAAAGGGGAACCCACTTTATAGTTCCTAAAAAAAAAAACACATGAGCATTAAAATAAACAAATTGTCTAAAGCAGTGCTTGTTAGATATTTAGCAAAACAAAAGCTAGAATGCAGCATTTGATTTGGCATTCCAGGTTGCAGTTTTTCTTCTTTGCTTTCAGGCTGGTTACACGGTAAGTATATGCAATGAAGATATTCAGCAAAAAAATTCCAAACTATCACCAACACTGCCGTCATCCCTTGAGTGGTGATAGAAGGTATAGTTAGCACTCCAGCTCACAACAGTGACATTAACCCTTACATACAGTCGTCCCAATCCAAGGCCAGCAAAAGGAAACTTGCTCTTAGGAACTACAGTGACAAGCACTATCTGACTTATTTTGAAAATGACCTTCTATGATTACAAACTTTGGAGAAGAAAAGTTAACCTTGTATATATTTTCATAACTGAAGAATGCCTCAAACACCAGAACTTCATTATCTGCCTTTGATTTCAAACCTTCTATCCAAAGCCTGGAAGTTGATAATACACTTCCTTTTTCAAACATTTGTTGAGGGCTGTCATTGCAACTTTAATATCCAACATTTTGTTTCAAGATTTTGTCTTTAAATATCTTTCAAGCGAACTTCAGAGATTTTCAGTTCCAAGGAACATGCAAGAAAAGGGACCCATACTTTGGACTCTGTTATTTACTGAAAGTGCAAGTGTTCAGAGTGGCTACCAATCCTGTAAGAGACAATGGGCAAGACAATGCTGTCTTGTATTTTATGTGCATCAACTAGAATTCCCTTCCCTTCAATGGTTCTGACCCTAGAACTTCCACCTGGTCTCCGCCTGATACCAAACAGCACTTAGGGCATGTGTGCTGTGTGCACCCACTGCCATACACACAAAAGTAGTCCTACGTTAAGACTAAGAGCGTGGGATTTGCTTTTTGTTTTTGTTTTTTTGTTTTTTTGTTTTGCAGTGTGTGGGCCTCTCACTGTTGTGGCCTCTCCCATTGCGGAGCACAGGCTCCAGACGCACAGGCTCAGCGGCCATGGCTCACGGGCCCAGCTGCTCCGCGGCATGTGGGATCTTCCCGGACCGGGCACTAACCCGTGCCCTCTGCATCGGCAGGTGGACTCCCAACCACTGCGCCACCAGGGAAGCCCTAAGGGCACGGGATTTTAAGAACCTAAATTCAGGTTTCAAACATCAATTCGCCACTTTTCCCTTCTTGTATATTTCTTCATCCCTAACAGGGAGACAAGAACAGTTCCTTCTGGCAGAATTTTTATATGGATCAAATGGTTCATTATTTATTAAGTGCTAACAACAGCGAGGGTTAGCAACTACTATCACTGAGTGTAATTTCCAGCATCTTAATTTTAGAGAAACATATTAAATCTTAATTTATTAATTCTCACATGCATGCATAGGATTCTAAATAACATCTTGGTGAATTAAGGGGCAAGTTAAGCACTTTAAGATTTGAATAATGTTCTCTGCTTCGTAAAGTTGGACCCAGACCTGTTATTCCACTTTTATAAACGAGGAAACTGTAGACTTGCTCTCAGTTATTTTCCACTGGCTTAACCTAACTCTGGAAAACAATTAGAAAATAAATGAAATAATTAATTAGTAATGAAACCAAGGGACCCTGAGAGAACAGTGTTTGATGGAAGGTGTGCAAGTCTTTGGAAGCATATTACTGCCTCCTGTTCATTGGTAATATCCAGAATGTTCAGTTTGAGCCATTTTCAGGAGTGATAATGACTAATCCGAAACTACACACAGTTACATACAGGAGAAAATTGAGAGATAAAAGCCCCATTTCATTCGCAGTCTGTCTGAGGAAGTGAAAGACCTGTCCTTCCTCTACAGTGAGGCTCTCAGCCCTTCAGTCCTGAGTTACTGCCGGGGTTAAAGTTATAGGGAGAAATACACTGGCCAAATCTAGGATCCTCTTAAGGCTTGTCAACAATGGGATTTGCTGCCTCCGAAGTTATTGCCCTGTCACTGCAGGAACACAGACAAGAGCCTGTTTGAGAGAAGTTTGCATGTTTGAGAGCAGTTTTCTGTACTGGGTTCAACTTGATACCTGTCGTGGGTCCATGCGAATGATAAGGTTCTGTGATTTTAAATCTCCTCAAGGTCATGCAGTGATTAAAGACAGGCTATACTTGTGAAATACATAACTAGAAAAAACAGCTTTGTAATAAAGGAAACATGACTTTTGAAGCTTCCTCAGAGGGGAATTTTTCACAGTGCACCTCCTGATATAAGACAAAAGCGAACAAACGTCAGTAGAGATGAAGGGAATCCAGTGGGTCCAAGGCAATGATGTGGGTACTGAAGACACGCAGGGTGAGAAGGCTATGCTGGGGTATGCTTCATAATTAGGACTCCTCTCCTCATTCCTGGAAAGACATGCTGGCAGGGAAGGATGTGGCTGGAAGCAGGATGGGGCTGCTTGATAAATGCAAGGTTCTCTGCAGATAGAAAATGCCAACAACCCCAATTCAGATTCATTACAGTCCATTATACATACTATATATATATATATATATATATATATACATATTATAAATATATATATTATACATGTATATAATATATGTATCAAGGAAACCATATAACAAAATGCTTGAGGGGACAAAAGCTCCTATGTGGTTTCTGAAGTTACTATTGAATAATATCAGTTAATATTAGCTCAAGAAATCCCTGTGACTCCCATTAGCTAAAAATAGATGCAATGACAATATAGTTAGAGTAATAATAATAACTTAAATTTACTGAGCACTTACTTTCAGTGAAGCAGATGTTAGGTAAGTGCTTTAAAGACATGAAATCACCTCCCAATAACTCAGTGGACTGGGTGCTGTTATTATTCCCATTTGCAGATTAGGCGGGAATGCAGGTAAGGGACATTTACAAAGTTTGTGAGTGGAGGAGGGGAGAGTAAAGCTGTGTTGGTCTGATCTGAAATCCATGCTCTGGGCATGTTTCAGAACCACTTCTCAGCTAATAGTGTTCAGTAAAACGTTAAGTCATATGGAAGCTGATTCATTTTTTAAAATGTAATTTTCTATGTTCTATACCAACTCTACACCAATATAATTCCCTTATATTCACTTTTATATAACTTCTGTCCATTTTTAAGCATCAAATCAATTCCCATCTGTTTCATGAATTTCCCAGTCACTCATTCCAAGAATGGATTTTTCTTCTTTCAACTTCAATGACAAACTGTGAGGTTAGATTTTCTACTGTTAAATATGACCTGTTTCTCCAAAGACAATTTGTGCTATTTGTGTGTGATAATACTGTCTTAAATAGTGGTACATTAGATTGTCTGCATCACTAAATATGATAAAACCCTCTATTTTGAAGAAAAAGAAATCCATAATGATAATGCAGGGTTTTGGAAAACATCTGAGGACCACCAGAGTAAAGAGACCCCCAGAAAACCTGATTCCTAGTAGATAAGGCTGCATGCCATATCCTCTTCTGGACATTCTCAGTTAACATCACATTACAGTACAGAAATGTTCTGTACATGGAACCAATTTAAATGTATTTAAACCAAAATTTCCAGAACACATGTAACCAGGAAGTCATTTACAAAAATCTATCCACTGTTACCATCCTTCAGTGAATCCTCTTTGGATCCTCACCAATAGTATATACGCTCTTAAGGCTAAGGCAAATGATCTCAGGAGGTGGAATATCAAGGTAGTCACTCTTTCCCTTTTAAATTTCACAAGACCCGTCACATATTTTGGCTGATAATAAAAAGGGACCCACTTTTGTTGAGCTTCTGAAGACCTTCACACAATTTTTGGAACCCAATGATTATGGATTTTTCTATTAATTTAAGAAAAGTAAATGGAATTATTTCTTTTAATCTTAGTATTTTTGCTATCTCTTCTCATTTTATCTTTTTACCCCTGTTAAAATGCAATTTCAAAAATGTATTTTCTTCTTTTTGGTCTAGTCTTACTGTGATTTGAAACTTAGGAAATTTCAACATTTATGTTTATTTTACAAGGCATTTCCAGTGTCATGATATATTACTTTTAGTTCTTAATTTCTTCTTATGTCCTTCAAAGATATGCGTGTGTGTGTGTGTGTACACACTACTATTTAGAGTAAAGGACAGAGGACCCAAGTTGAAGGAACTCCCACTGGCAAATTTTGTGACAATTTGAGCATAAAAAATTACAGGGTTGAGGTATCCTCGGGTCATAAAAAGTAATATCCACTCAGTTCATCCCATGTGCAATTGTCCAAAAATGCATTATCTTTGCTCTTAAATAATGCACAAGGTTGTGTCAGAAAAAATAGCAGGAGGACAGTGATGACTTACGGTGCTACTTTCCACTTGTTTGTTTTCCATCCACCGCGGGTCACCAGAGGATGCACACACTCCGGCTGATTTGCCTCCTCCCACCAAAGGGCTGCCCATCTGTCCAACTGTTATTCAGTGAAAACTAAATACAGGTATTTTTGGCCAAATTTTAGAGAACAGTGGTTATGGATAGGTATTGTTTTATTTACATCCTCTCTTTTAAATAACTTTAATTTTCACAGCATCATAAAATAAACTTCTGCCTACAAGCACGGCCACAGAGATGTGATAGTCTTGCGGCAGTGGTGGGCGGGTCTCAGTGTTGTAAGGTGCAGTCACCAGCCTTGTGAGTGTCAGGACACACACAGGCTCCAGCTCTAGTCGGTGCTGATTCCATGTGCCTAGGACCACAACAGCTTTAGGGGGGCTGCACACTTCCTCTCCTCTATGTGATCTTCCCAGATATCATGTAGGCACTTAATTCTGTGTGTTAAACCCCTTCCCCTCAAAACGTATAGAGTGAGTTGTGCGTTCTGCACTAACACTTCACCTATATTGGCAGCTAACAGCTTTTGTTTTTGTCTTGCAGTAGTTTAAGTGGAGATGACGAAAACTTGGAACTATATTCAGAGATGACCTTGGAAATATATTCAGTCTCTGGAAGTGTTCATGGTTTTTTTTGTTTAAAAAAAAACAAATATTTTCAGACAGAAAGTGAGTTTTCCAGGACTTTGCTTTCTTAAAGGTCCTGGTGTCTCATTTGTATTAGCATGCCTAATACAGACTGTGCCTATGACTGTTGCTGTGGGCCTCAGGAGACGTGCTGGCCTGATCCTCATACACCAACCCAGCGCACGCAGAGAGGGACATGTGACCATAACTGAACATTTCGGAGAATAAACATATAAAACAGCCACAGACATTTTCTGTTGGGACAACACTAAGAGCAGGTACATTGCCCTCCCTTGGAAATGAATGATCACAGAGAATACCTTCTGGGACTGTGAAAATTCATTTCAGAGTAAGGTAAAGAGAACATCCTCTTCACAACCAAGGGAAACACAACCGTCTGAAATTAATTTTGACACAAGACAGGAGGAAAAAAAGAATGTATGGGATTTTCAACGGGGAAAAATATAGCTTCTTTGGAAAAGGAAGAGAATGTATTGAGGAGAAGAAAAATAAATCTGAGACAGGATCACATACTTTAGGATTCAGAGAAAGGAGGAAGAAAAGAGCATTTGCAAATAAACACATTTTCATGATCAGTAAAAAAGCCGATATTGCAAATAGAATCAATGGCTTGACGGACAACAGAAGCCTCTTTTGACTGTAAAATTAAAGGATAAAAAAGAGAAAATTTTGAGAGAGTAGAAATTAAAATGGAAGACAGAGATGATATATTTTAATTAAAAACACATGCCAAAGGAGTATACCATGTAAATTTGAAAGTGTAATTATCTAAGGTGTAAAATAAAATTTTCACAGTAGAAAATTAAATCTGAATATCTTACTAGTTCTCAAAAACTGTAAGTGTAATAGAAAAACCTCTGAAAATGCTCAAAATGGGGGTGGGTTGGGGATGGGAATAAAATCATGAAAGAGTGCACAAATGTGTCCAAAATTTTGAGAAAGTCTAAAAGTCATTAAAAGAAAACTTAAATATCAAGAGAATACTTTTATAAACATAGAGCTTGAGAAGTTTGACAATTATTAAGAAATGAAACTTATCAAAATATGCTTCAAAAATTTTAAAGCTAAAACAAAGGAAATAGTAAATGATAATTTGGCTTACCAGATAATAAATCTACTATATATCTGCTATAATTTAAATATTAGAATGAATACATATGAATGGGGCAAAATGAGCTAAGCAACATTACTGATCATAAGGACAATTTTTATATGACAAAATCACCTTGGTTTTAGGATAAGAATCATGCAGGAAAATAAAACTTAGTACCTTTCTTAATATTATGAAACAAATATTTTGAAATAGTTTGAAGATTCTGATGTATAAAACTATTCAAGAAATAAAAGAAAATACTTTCACAATCTTTTAATTCCCTGTTGGAAAATTCTTCCTAATCAAGAAATGAAAGCTAAAAGTCAGGAAAATAATTGATGGACATGCTAAATTAAAATATTAAGGCATCATAACAAGTTTAAAATAGCTAAACACAAGGATTGTCTTATGTAGGCAATTAAACATATATAATCACTTAAATGCTATTTCTATTTACATACAATAAGCTTCTACTAAGAACTAATACGGAAACTACTTGACAACAGGAAAGTGTGGACACTGACCTATGAGACAAGTCTTGGCTTCAGCTCTAGCGTAAGCTTTGGTGGGTTGCTTCTGGGCTGTTTCAGTTCATAGAGATGGGGGTCCCATGGGAGGGACTGCCAAAGCAACAGGTACACCTATAAGCTTGGGCAGAGACTTTTTACCAGAAGTACATTGGAAGAACAGGCCCAATTCAAGTGGGTAAAGGCTGAATGCCAAACCAGCACCAAAATAAATAGAAACAAGTGAATAAACCTATAGGCCTATTAGCCTGAATAAACCAATGAAAATACTTAATTTTATCTTAATAAAATAATTGAAAATTAATCCAGAAGTGAATTACTAAATGTTAGCCTATCAGTCTTACAAATGAAAGAATATGTAATGAGATGTACATGGCTGTCTTATACTGTATTGGAGAATCCATTGATTCTTTTTAAGGTAATTTGAAAAGACTTAAACACACACACACACACATACACACATCATTCATGTTTAAATATCTATTGATTCAGCAATCCAACCTCTAAAAATCTATTCACAAGTAGATAATATTATATTGCAAGGGTATTCAGTGTATAATTATTGTAGAACAAACATTCAGAAGCCATCTAATTGTCTATCAACATATCAATAATTAAATTTGCAGTGCATCCACCCAAATTTATATAATATATAATTTACATAATCCAACATAGGTAGAATATGTATGGACTACAAAGATGTTCATGTAACACCCAAGTTAACAAAAACATGTAGGTATATTACACAAATGCATAAATATGACTTCATAAGCAAAGGGAAATAAAAGGCAATTGTGTAAAATTGATGTAAAAGAGGTGAAATATGTTTAAACTCAAGAAGCTAGAAATAAACACATTGAACCTAATAAAAATAAAGTATATTAATAACAACGTTAAAAACAGACATTACCAAAATAGAAAACAAAACTTCTGTTGATAATATTAACTTACAAAACTAAATAAAAGGCAAGTGCCTGGGAAGTGTGACCAAAAGGGAATAAAATAATAAAGAAAAACGGACAGAGCTATAGAAAATTTTCTGAGCAAGATACAAAACACAGTGATCATAGCTAAAGTTCAAATTCATATAATTATCTTTTAATGTTTATGAAAAATTGCTCACAAAATGAAATGATAAGAGGGCTTCCCTGGTGGTGCAGTGGTTGAGAGTCCGCCTGCCGCTGCAGGCAGGGGACACGGGTTCGTGCCCCGGTCCGGGAAGATCCCACATGCTGTGGAGCGGCTGGGCCCGTGAGCCATGGCCGCTGAGCCTGCGCGTCCGGAGCCTGTGCTCCGCAACGGGAGAGGCCACAACAGTGAGAGGCCCATGTACCACGAAAAAAAAGAAGAAATTATAAGAGCATATCAGGGATAAATTATTTACAACATATTTAAGATTGGTAATTTCTATTATTGGCAATGTAGGGAAGAAAGATATTTCATTCATGGCTAGTGAGACTGAATATTAATTGAAATTTTCTGGAGAAATTTGACTTTGTCTGAGTTTAAAATATGCACATTGTTTGATTCTATATTTCTTTCCCTATGAATCTATACTATAGAAATACTCACATATATGTACTTGTTGAAGAATACTCTATACAGCATCTTTTGTAATAGAGAATGACTAACTATGGATTACCTGGAAGTGATTAGAAAGATGAATCAAATCCATAACATATGACAGGAAAACAAAACTGCTCTCCTTCCTTCTACAATAAGTCAACCTTACTTAGCCTCTCTCTAACTTTCCATAACGGAAGACGAGATGCTAAATATTGATTGGGTCATTCATTTTATATTGCTGCTCTAACAAATTACCACAAATTTTACAACTCAAAACAACAAAAATATATTATCTCACAGTCCTATAGATCAAAAGTCCTAGTTCCCTGGACTGGTTTTGTACTTCAGGTTTCAACTGAATTTGCCATTGAAATCAAGTTGTTGGTCATCGATCATGGAAAACCTCTGGGAAGAGCCTGCTTCCGGGCTCTTACGGATTGTTTGCAGGGTTTTGATCCTCGCAGTTAAAGAACTAAGGTAGCCATTTCCTTGCTGGCCACTAGCTCATGGCCACCCTCCATCCATAGAGGCCTCCCCAGGGTCCTGCACCCTCCACACTACAAAGCTAGCAAGGGCACATCAAATCCTTCTCTCTGATGGGGGATCTCTCTGATGCCCTCCCTGTTGCATCTCTCTGCCTTCCTATCCTGCCTATAAGGGTTCATCTGATTTCATCGGGCCCACAGAGATAATCCCTATTTTAAGGGCACCTGACAAGTAACCTCAAATATATCTGCAATGCTCCTCTACAGCAGTAGCTAGATAAATGTTGGATTGAATAACCAGGGGACAGAAGTTTTGGAAGAAGGGAAAATCTTCAGGAGTCTTTATCTCCCAACTGGTAAACAGGCCAGGAACTTTCTGGCCCCCTGGAATAAGTAGTTGTTATTCCCTACATTTGTCCTTTTTTTCATTGTGTGCATTACGTAACTTTGCTTTTATCACTCCCTTTCTTCTAAGCATCTTCATAAGTGGGCTCAGTATTTTCCCTTGGAAGACCTATCAGCCAACAGGATTGATCTAATACTTCCATCCTAACTCAGAGTTGCCTGAAGTGAGTGTGCATTGCTACACCTACAGGAAAAAAGGGTCACCGTTTTTACCTAAGGACATGGTCAGAAACACCACTTGTTCACATTTAAATGAAGCTATTAATGCTACCTTTGTAATACATTTGTGAAGAATTTAGCTGATGCCTGATGTAAAATGAATGCTCCATGAATATTATTTTTGTAGTAATTGTTATTGTAACAATAATAATTATTTGGGGAAGACTCAAAATGTTAGAGCAGCTAGTAGAAGTTTTGGGGTGCAACTGTATTTAGAAAAATATTTATTTTGAGATCAAGAATGGATTTTCTAAGATCTTATATTTGGCAATTTTGTCTATGGTCTTGATGGCTTTTCAAGCTGGAGGATGTTTCCTCAGAGACTGTAAATGGCTGGGTGATTCCATTCTCCTCTCTCTATCCTTAAAGATCTATAAGGTGAGTAGATACTTGTCAGGATCATGTAAGGCTTTTTCTGAACTATGAGTGTCAAACTGCTAGCACTCTGTCATTATTGTTGGGTTTTATTACATGACACTGAGTTAGCCACCCTGATTCTGATTTCTGTTTTTGTTTTTTAATTTACATTTTCTCATTCTGTTTTAAATTGGGGTTGAAATAGTAGTGGTACATGAAATTTTGAAAAAAGAAAGTAGGTGGCAACAATGATTTTCATATGGTCATTTCATACTGATTATTACCAAGTTAATAGTTGGTAATGAAATAGCTGAGGAAGAGCATGGTTTTGACAAGCAACAAACAGCAGAGAATGACTCTCAGCACTTACTGGAAAAAGCCAGTGTCAGTGCAGAATTAAAAGAACCATATTTTGAGGCCAACATACTTCTTATTGGACTTCAAGTATAGCAACAGAGCAATTCTGGGCAAAGAATGCCTTGGTTTATGCAAAATTTGAATGGAAACATTAATTTTAGGATTGAAGATTTCTATTCATAAATTTAATGTTGCTGGATTGTGGAAATTTGATGAGGCCTAGTGACATCTTGTCCCCAAGACCCAGGTAGATTTCATCATTTCTCTCCTGCTTTCCCAGGCCACCCCTACTCAGTTTCTGCTGTATCTCCCACAAACAGCAATGGGCATGGGACTGAGGCAGTGTTATGGAAATCTGCTCCATTGGCTCTCGGAGACTTTGGGAAAGGTAAACTCATGGGATCCTTGTATGACAGAAGCATCCACACCTGTGTCACCCTTTTCATGGTAGATTGGTTACAGGAACTGGTTGTTCAGCCAGGGTCCAAATTTCCTAACCCACCTTCCATTGATGTGACACTCTTGGAGTAATTGTCAAAATGAAACATGAGTGATATTATGTGAGTTGCTCCTGGGATGATCCTTCACGGTTTCCCATCCATTGCCTGCAAGTTTGGGACTGCAAGCCTTCTGGGGGTTGGGGGAAATCTTGAAACCCATCTGGGAAAAAGCTGCCTACTGATCAGGAATATTATTAACTCGTGATCCCATGAGAGAAGCTTTATTGTGTTAAGTCAATAACAATTTTGGTTTAACCTCACAAATATCCAGGAGTTAAAACTACGTGGATAATTAAACTATGGAGGTGGAAATGGAGTTATGAACACTCCTATTGAAGAAAGTATAGTCTTTCCATGTTAGGAATTATACAGTGTATAATTTCATATGTCTTAAAGTTCTAGCCCAATTATCTTAATTAGAACACCACTGAGTCAAGATAGGAAACAACTAGCACGATAATAAATACACACACCGAAACTTTCTGAGTAACAGCTAATTATTTTAAAAATTACAAGTTTGTTTTTGAGCTACGTACCAGCAGAAAAAAATATTTAAGCAGAAGACTGATTTTTTTAAAAAAAATAAAAGCGGTTTTCAGCAGACTTGTAAAACGACTATGCAAATAAACATAAACTAATGTGCTATAAATAACACACCTTCTCTAGGCTTACTCAGCCAAAATATATAAATAGAATACAACTATTGATATAATTACTTCATTTTAACTTTCACGCCACAAAAACCTCAGTGCTCTGCAAAATGCCGGGTGTCACCAAAGGCAAACTTCTGCTAAGACACAGACTGACCTCTCAGGTTTCCTTAGTCCACTTCACCTCATCCAGGACTTGGTGCTTGCAGGTTGCAAAGCTCACACAGAGATATCGGCATATTTTGCTGATAACTCTGCCAAGGTTTTCATTGACTGCTGCCCTGAAAGGGTTAAGTGCTGAAGTTTCAATGTGTTTTTATCTTCTCTGTGGTCCTCCCATGAATGGTGTCCAGCTGTACGAAAACATAAAGAATGTCTTCCTTCCCAGCTCTCAAAAGTCAGCTACCAATAATTGCCCATGGACATTCTTCTCTTGGTGTTTGTCTGCTTTTTGTACATACAAGAGTGCATGAAGAGAGGCCAGCTATGCAGCATTTGAAACAGCCCATGCTATTTACTCTCAACATCGAGCTATCCTCTTACAACTTAATGAAATCATCTCCACATTATCTTCCAATAAAATAAACAAACATAAAATCACACTAGCCTCATCTAGTAGATCACACCGGACCCATCAATATATTTGACAAGATTTAAGGGTGAAATCCAAGATTTTGTTGTATCAGTAGCACTTCAAGATGAAATAGCATTGTACTTGTATTTACAGATTTTTAATTCCTCAAATATTTTCACATATGCTTAATTTAGTGTGGACCATAATGTTGGTATTATAGGAATGGCTAGAAGATCAGATTGAGAACCATGCCCTTTGTAGCATATTAATTCTGTGTCTGGTAGAAATATCAGCAATTTGCTGAATTTGCACAATAAATGAGTGGATGAATGAATCAGGTTAGTGGGACAGGTTTGGAAGAGGCATCTCAGTGAAAAGAGCGTTAAATTTAAATTCAGTAGGAATCAGTCAAAAGTTTTAATGATATCGTTGCATAGTACCAAAATTTCTGGAGCCTTGGAAGGGAGCAAAGCCATAGCAAGTTTTCCAGAACAATGTGAGAAGGTGATTAAGGAAGATGGCTACCTGCAGGACTAGGTTTTTAAGATCAATGAATCTTGTTTATTTTGGAAGCAAAATTAAACTTCTAAAATTCTAGTTTACTCTATACGTATGGGTGCATTTATATACATAATGCCTTTAATTGTTTTCACCAAACCTCCAATACCTTGTTCCTACCAAACACAGATTATTTTTTTCTTTACCATACTATTTTTTAGAAATATAATTACCCACATCTGGGGAGGTATTCCTGTAGTTCTGACAACAGTAAAATGACAAATTTGGCTACTGTGCAGTTTAAACAGTAGGTAAAAGTATTTTTTTTTACCAAAATGATTTAATCAGTAAAGGAGATAGAAGACCTACCAAGAGGTGGCTGAAAGTGAGGTGAACAAATTATCTAAAACAACCACCACAAAGTTTAAACATAGTGGAAGTTTTGGATTTATGGAGTGTTGCTTAATTTCTAGTTTTGTGTAGTTGAGTCCCAGAGACATGTAAAGGAGGAGTTCTTTTTTTAAAAAATTTTTATTGGAGTATAGTTGATTTACAATGTTGTGTTAGTTTCTGCTGTACAGCAAAGTGAATCAGTTATACATAAACATATATCAACTCTTTTTTTAGCTTCTTTCCCCACATAGGTCATTACAGAGTATTGAGTAGAGTTCCCTGTGCCATACAGTAGGTACTTATTCTGTGAGGTAATATTTTGTTGTTGCTGTCTTAGACTTCAGTCTCAATTACACAAGAAGATATAAAACATGTTAAGAATGAGCACACAAATCCTCCCCTAAAGAATTTTCAGAAGAAAAACAGTATTGCTAACTCTAGCAAATGTGATGACTTCTGACTCAAGGAAAAAAGTGCAAAAAAAAGTTTATAACTCAATTTTACAGTCCCAGATTAGAGCAGCTGCTATTGTTTTAAATGAGGAATGAGTCCATATGTTTTACCTCAGTTAGTTCTCTTAGTGCTACTATGAAAAACACAGGTAATTCTTAATTAGTCAATATTTATAGTATGAGGCAATTGTTGCCTGAATCATAGACATTGTTTTATAAATATCAACTGCATATATTTGAGGACAGGCTAATTAGCTGGCTAGCATTAGGCTACTCCATCTACCTGACAGTAGGCACCATAGCTATCTGCATATAGGTTAGCAGACATGATATGCTTCAGTAGATATGCATCAAAAGTCCTGGTTTATTTAATTGAGAATACCATCACTTCTTTAAAGACCTCTGGTGTAGTGGTACTATTTGTAAGAGTTTTAAAATCTTGTAAGAGAATCCAAAGTTTGTTTGTATTATAAGTGTTGCTTTTATATTTCCAAAATTTCAAGTCAATTTATTGACACAAGAATAAGAATAGTCCACTTTCTTTTGGACTCCTTGTTAAAATAAACTTTAGTCAACAAACACATATATTACATATTTGAAAAAGCTTCTAGGATGTGTGCTTATTTGATAGAAAAATAAAGGAAATATTACCTAACTTGGTTTAAATTACATTAAAATAGTTGTTAAATAACCATTCATTGGTTGGTTATTATTTTATTTTTATTATTTATTGGCTTACCTAATATTTATTAAGTGGAATTCAGCTATTGGCAGAGACAGATCAGCTATTTCAAAGCAATCTTCTCTTTGAGAAAGAAAAGCTGTGTTTTTCTACATCAAAAATGAAACAAAATGAAAAGGAAAACCTTCTGTCTGAAGGCAATGAGGACTTCTTAAGGTAATGTGAATTTTCAGAAGTATGATCTAGGAGAGGAGGGGAGATAAGACAGCAGAGGCTAGAATTTGACCTTGTTTCTTTCCTTGAGGGAAAAGTAGCAGCTGAGAGGCTAACAAGCCAAGAGTTTCTAAATCTCGGGGGCCTTGTGAGAGGAAAAGAAAAAATTGAATTCAGGACCTGCCAAGCAGGAGGGGCCATGACATATATTAAGGGACGAACAGTGTCCTTCAAGTAAGAGTGACCAGTAAGTGACAAGTGCTGACAAGCTCTGAGATGCAGCTTCAGAACATTATAATCTTCATAGACCGAGGGCTGACCCTGCCCTAACTGCCTAGAAGCATACAAAAACACCCATAAAGTACCCCAGACCTCAGTATATGTCTAAAATTTCTACACTCTGCATCTGGAACTCAATTTACAAAAAGCATATGAGAAGACAAGACTTAGGTGAACACCAAGAGAAAACTGACAAAGGAGTAGAACAAGGAATAGAGTAAATGAAATGCTCAGATCTGGGTATTAAAAATATGATGAGGAACATGTTCATGAATTCAGAACACAATAGGATGAGTAGAAACAAACAATTAATAAAATGAAAATTATATAATTAAAACATGTTAGTAGCAAAAATAGGTTATTATAACTTCCAGTTTCTGGTCCAATATGTAAAGTGTATGGAAGCCATGACTCCTGTCCTCACGATGATGACAACAACAAAAAACCCTGATAACCAATAACTTTTCTTAAACCCATTAGATAATTGAAGTCAGATAACAAACTTCTGCTCCAAAAACTGAAGAGAAAGAGAGATACTAAGGATCTCAGCTTTTTGGGAGCAGAAACCCAAGAGGAGAGTCCTATAACCAGAGTCAATACTAGAAGTCGCAATACTTAACTGGATATGATGAAATCCTGGAAGCTCCATGCGGATAAGGTTGAGATTTAAAAGCTCCAGGGAGGAGAGTGGGCTATCTCAAGTGAGGAGGCCACAGTTTTATGAGTTTTACTTCCAGGAGAATAAAATATCTCCTTGTGAAGGATGGAGAAAAATCCCTTTATGATGCCTGCAGGGATGTGTGGGGGGAATTGAAAATATTATAACATGCTTACTGTATGTGAAATGAGATAGTGTTATTTGAAAGGGGGCCTAGAGTATTTCAAAATGTATATTGTAAGTACTATGGCAATTATTACTTTTTAAAAATTGAAGTATAAATTATATGCCAGCAGAGATAAACAAGCAATCATATAAAATGTTCAACTGAAACCAAAGAAAAAATAAAAGAAGAAGAACACTATTTTGGTGGGAGTATAAATTAGTACAGCCACTATGGAGAACAGTATAGAGGTTCCTTAAAAGCTTAAAAATAGAGTCACCATATGATCCAGCAATCCCAGTCCTGGGCATATATCCAGAAAATACAAAAACTCTCATTTGAAAAAGATACACACACCCCAGTGTAAATAGCAGCACTATTTATTGATACAATAGCCAAGATATGGAAGCTACCTAAACATCCATCAACAGATGAATAGATAAAGATGTGGTACATATACACAATAGAATATTACTCAGCTTTAAAAAAGAATGAAATAATGCCATTTCCAGCAACATGGATGGACCTAGAGATTATCGTATTAAGTGAAGTAAGACAGAGAAAAAATATCATATGATATTGCTTATATGTGGAATCTAAAAAAAAATCAACTTAACTTATTTACAAAGCAGAAATAGACTCACAGACATATAAAACAAACTAATGTTTACCAAAGCAGAAAGGGGGGGAGGGATAAATTAGAAGTTTTGTATTAAAATATACACACTACTATATATAAAATAAAAAACAAGGACCTACTCTGTAGCACAGAAAACTATACTCAATATCCTGTAATCACCTATAATGGAAGAGAATGTAAAAAGTTTTATATATATATATATATATATATATATATATATATATAAAACGGAATCACTTTGTACACCTGAAACTAACACAACATGGTAAATCAACAATATTTCAATAAAATTTAAAGAAAAAAAGGATAAAAGAAAGGAAGAAAAGAAAGAAAGAAAGAAATAGAAAAAGAAAGGGCAAATTAAGTAAATAATAAACAGTTACAATACTGGCGGGTTTTTAGTGTAACTATATCAACAGTCACTTTCATGGGAATGGTCTAACTATAACACTTTAAAATGGATATTTTCAGATTGGTTTAAAAAATCAAGACCTAACTCATGCTGTCTATAAGAACTATATATTAAGTATAAAGACTTAGGTTAAAAAGATGTAGAGAATGGATATGTGGACATGGCGGGAGGGGGAAGAGGGGAGGTGGGAGGAACTGGGAGATTAGGATTGACATATATACACTACCATGTAAAAAACATATAGCTAGTGGGAACCTACTGTATAGCACATGGAGCTCATCTCAGTACTTTGTGGTGACCTAGATGGGTAGGATGGGGGTGGTGGTGGGAGGGAGGTCCAAGAGGGAGGGGATATATGTATACATATAGCTGATTCACTTCATTGTACAGCAGAAACTAAAACAACACTATAAAGTAACTATACCCCAATTAAAAAATTTTAAAAAAAAGTAAAGGGATGGAGAAAGGTATACCATATTGACACTAATCAAAAGAAAACTGGAGTAGTGGTATTCATTCAGACATTCATTAGTGACTTCGGAAAAAGGAATATTACTGGGGTTAAAATGTGACACTACATGATGATCAATTATATAGTTACTTCTGCAATGAGACATAACACTCCTAAACACGTGTGCTCCTAACAACAGAGTATGAAAATATATGTGGGTAAAATTGATAAAACTGGAAGAAAAAATAAATTCACTATTGAAGTTGGATACTTCAATGATCTTCTGTCAGTGACTGATAATTCAAGAAGGAAGAAAATTAGTAAGGGCATAGATGTGTTGAACTGTATTATCATTGAACTTGATTAATTGACATTTACAGTATTCAATATCCAAGAAAAGGGCTTCCCTGGTGGCACAGTGGTTGAGAGTTTGCCTGCCGATGCAGGGGACACGTGTTCGTGCCCTAGTCCTGGAAGATCCCACATGCCACGGAGCGGCTGGGCTCGTCCCGAGCCTGTGCTCCACAACGGGAGAGGCCACAACAGTGAGAGGCCCGCATACGGCAAAAAAAAAAAAAAAAAAAAAAAAAATCCAAGAAAAGAGGAATACACATTTTTCTTAAATGCACATGGGCATTCATCAAGACAAATCATATTCTGGGCCATTAAATACATCTTACCAAATTTAACAGAATACAAATCTTACAAAGTATAGTCTCAGGTTACAAGGGAATTTAATAATAATAATTAATAATAAAACCTGATAACAGAAATATAGCCAGGTAATTCCCTAGTATTTAGAAGTTAAACAACACAATTTTGTGTGCTTACTTGTCATCCATGCACATTTTTTGGTGAAATATCTGTTCAAATAATTGCCTTTTTTCCTTCTAACATAGGGATTTAATTGTTATAAATTTCCTTCCAAGCACTGCTTTCACTGTATCTCACAAATTTTGATAAATTGTATTTTCATTTAGTTCAACTATTTTTTCAAGTTCTCTTGAGAGACTTCCTCTTTGATCCATGGGAAAGTGTCATTTAATTTAATGTAGTTCAGGTCATCTGTATCCTTACTGATTTTCTGTCTGCTTGATTGAGCGGTTACTGACAGAAAGTTGTTGAAGTCTTCAACTGCAATAGGATCTTTGTAATTCCTCACCTATTAAATTGCAAACATTAAATAGAATAAACATGCCAAGTATTTTGTAGGATATGGATGAACTGAAACACATACACTGCTCATGGGAGTGTAAAATTTTTCAATACAACCATTTTGGAAAACAATGTGACAGTGTCTCAAAAACTTTAGTATACACCTACTAAATGATCCATTTCACCCTTAAGTATTTATCTGAGATTAAATAAAGCATATATCAATACAGGACTTTTGTATAGCCAAAATACTGAAACAACCCAAATGTTCATCACCAGGTAAATTGATAAACTATAGTACATTAATACAATGGAATTCTATAAAGCAATGAAAGGAAGAGACTACTGAGACAGAATAACATGAATATATATAAATAACTATGCCAAATGAGCTAAGCCAGAGAAAAAATAGTGCATATTTTCTGATTACTTTTATATAAAATTATAAAATGCACACTAATCTATCATGACAGAAAGTGTAGGAGTAGGTGCCTGTGTAAGAAGATATAAGGGAAGGACGGATTACAAAAGAGCACATGAAAATTTTTGTGGGTGATGGGTATGTTCATTATCTTGGATGTGATGATATTTCACAGGTTTATACATACATCAAAATTTATCAAATTTTACACTTTAGATATGTGCACTTAATTAGTTGCCCGAATATACCATAATAAAGCTGATAAAAAATAAAAATAAGTATCTGCTTGCAGGGCTTCCTTTCCAGACAGAGGTACCCAGCTTTGTTTAGTTGTGGGCTCAGGGCAACTGCATCTCCTCCTGCCCTCAGAACTCCACTTCCATCTGAATGGTCTCAGCATCTTCAAGCAGCAGTTACATTCTAGTTTTTTTGAGCTTTCTACTATCCCCAGAGGCAGGCTCTGGCTGACCTGAGTGGCCAGCTTTATTATGTTACTGCTCTGGTTACAAAGTTTTCAAGTTCCACCCCTAAATACACCCAGAAACAGTTCTCTTCAGTGTGCAATTTTCCATAGCAGAAATGTCTGCACTGTTATTATACCTGTTTTTTTTTTTTTTTTTTTTTTTTTTTTTTTGCGGTTACGCGGGCCTCTCACTGTTGTGGCCTCTCCCATTGCGGAGCACAGGCTCCTGACGCGCAGGCTCAGCGGGCATGGCTCACGGGCCCAGCAGCTCCGCGGCATGTGGGATCTTCCCGGACCGGGGCATGAACCCGTGTCCCCTGCATCGGCAGGCGGACTCTCAACCACTGCGCCACCAGGGAAGCCCCATTATACCTGTTTTAATAGATAAGAGTGTAAAACAATTGAGTTTTACTGATTTGTATATGACAGAATATAGAGTCAAGGTTTAATGCAGGTGGTCTGATTTAAGGATGAGTAAATGACCCTAGCCACGTGTGTCTGGTGACAGACATGCCAAATCCAGGAAACATTTTTATGTGGCCACCTCCACACTCCTGCATCCCTTCAGTTGTGTGCTTCTCCAGTTTCATTATGTCTTTCTGAAATTGCGGCAACCATAGACACATATTTATGGATTCTTTTAGACATATGATCCATTTTTGTGCTTAGTTTTCAAAGTCGTTCCATTGAAGCTACCATGTTGAAAGGTTCTTGTGCCTTCTGTATGTCTTCTTGAAATATTTTGTGCCACAATTTCCACAACCATGGTTTTATTTCTTTTCTAGTTGCTCTGTAGCAATTATGGAATTGTATAGAGTCCCAGGATACAAAACAGAGAAAGGATAGGCTTTCTTTAAACAGAATAGTGGTCCAGAGCCACACCCTGTTTGCTTTAAGTTCAAACCACCAAATGATTTAAAATTCTCCCACAGCATCACCATGGAAACTCTGAGTTATTTGAAACACAGTCTTCAAACCAGTTTTCTCCAGTAATGCCCAGACACAGTCACAGGTTAAATCTGGGAACTTAGCTTTCCCTCTATAATGTGGATTCTTCTAGCACATCCTGAAGTTTCCCTATTGAAGTCAGTCTGTAAAATGTCTCTCTCTGTCACACCTTTAGGGATATTTCCAAAGACAAAAATGATTTTAGGTATTGATAATTTAAAAAGTCTTCACATTTTGATACTAATAGATTTTTATTTATTTCCTCTGTATTTTCATTCTCACTTTCTGTCATTTTAATCTGACACATTAAAATAGAATATACAATTTAGGCCAAGGAATATGATTGTGAAAATTTTGACTTTTCATTACTTTTTATATTTGTCTGTTACTGTTGCCAATGCTGATTGTTTTTAGCACAAAATGATGATCTTTGTTGGAGAAGCATTGCAGTTCAGCGGACACATTGGCTTGTTAATGTTTATTAGCTATTTATTTATTTTTACCTTCCACTTTTATTGAGATATAATTGACGTACAGCACTGTATAAGTTTAAGGCTTACAGCATAATGACTTGACATATATACACCATGAAATGATCACTACAATAACTGTAATAAACATCCATCATCTCATATAGATATAAAATTAAAGAAATCAAAATTTTTTTCTTGTGATGAGACATCTTAGGATTTACTTTCTTAACAATGTTCATATTTAACATGCAGTGGTGTTTATTATATTTATCATGTCATACTCTACAACCCTAGTATTGTTTTATCTTATACAGCAAGTATGAAATTTTTGGCTATTTTTACCCAACACTGCCTCTGGTAACCACAAATCTGATCTCTTTTTTATATGAGTTTGTTTGTTTGTTTACTTCTTTTTGAAGTA
Source organism: Orcinus orca (assembly GCF_937001465.1). Lineage (NCBI taxonomy): Eukaryota > Metazoa > Chordata > Mammalia > Artiodactyla > Delphinidae > Orcinus > Orcinus orca. The sequence goes on from NC_064567.1 coordinate 101,593,216, forward strand.
TAATTGACCTAAAACACTATGTTAGTTCCTGGTACACAACATAGTGATTGTATATTTCTATATGTTTGAAAATTGTCACCATGATAATTCTAGTTATCATCTGTTGCCATACAAAATTATTGCAATATTATTGTCTATATTCCCCACACTGTACATTTTATACCCATGACTCATTTATTTTGTAATTGAACTTGGTACCTCTTAATCTCACTCACCTATTTCTCTCATCCTCCCCATCCCTCCCCTCAGGCAACCACCTATTTCTTCTCTGTGTTTATGACTCCATTCTGTTTTAATATTTTTGTGCATTTGTTTTGTTTCTTAGATTCCACATATAAGTGAAATTATAAAGTATTTGTCTTTCTCTGTATGACTTATCTTAAGATAATACACTGTAGGTACAACCATGTTGTCACAAATAAGAGTTCATTCATTCTTATGGCTGAGTAATATTAATTATATATAATCATATAATATTAATATATTATTTTTATATATATATATATATATATATATATCACTTCTTTGCTACCAGTTTATTTATTGATGGGCACTTAGGTTGCTTTATTAATTGGCTCTTGTAAATAATGCTGCAACAAACATAGGGATGCGTATATCTTTTCTGGTTACTGTTTTTGTTTTCTTTGAATAAATACTCAGCAGTAGAATTGCTGGATCATATGGTCGTTCTATTTTTAATTTTTTGAGGAACCTCCATACTGTTTTCCATAGTAGCTGGACCAACCTATATTTCCCACCGATAGTGCACAAAAGTTCCCTTTTCTCCACATCTTCACCTATACTTGTTATTTGTTGTCTTTTAATAACAGCCATTCTGATGTGTGTGAGGTGATGTCTCATTGTGGTTTTGATTTGCATTTCCCTGATGATTAGCTATGTTGAGTGTCTTTTCATTCGCCTGTTGGTCATCTGTATGTCTTCTATGGAAAAATGTCTGTTCAGGTCTTTGACCATTTTTCAGTCTGGTTGTTTGTATTCCAAGGTTGAGTTATATGATTTCTTTGTAAATTTTGGATATTAAGGCTTTATTATATATATTGTTTACAAATATCTTCTCCCATTCAATAGGTAGACATTTTGTTGAGAGTTTCCTTTGTTGTGCAAAAGGTTTTTAGTTTGATGTAGTTCCCTTGTTTATTTTGTTTCCCTTGCTTGAGGAGAGATAATCCAAATATATATATATATATATTGCTAAGGCTAATTTCAAAGGGAGTACTACCTGTGTTTTTTTCCAGAAATTTTATGGTTTCAAGTCTCGCATTTAAGTGAGTTTAAATGTGAGACCATTTTAATGCATTTTGAGTTTATTTTTGTATGTGCTATGAGAAAGTAGTCCAGTTTAATTCTTTTGAATGTAGCTGACAAGTTTTCCCAAAACCATTGATTGAAGAGGTTGTCTTTTCTCCATTGTATATTCTTGCCTCCTTTGTCATAGATTAATTGACCATATAAATATTGTTCTTTTCTGTGCTCTGTATTCTGTTCCATTGATCTATGTGCCTGTTTTGAGGACAGGATCATAGTGTTTGGATTACTGCACCTTTGTTGTGTAGTTTGAAGCCAGGGAGCATGATACATCCATTTTTGTTCTTTCTCAATATTATTTTACTATTTGGGGTCTATTGTCTTTTCATAAAAAGTTTAGAATTATTTGTTCTAGTTCTGCGAAAAATTGCATTGGTATTTTGATAAAGATTATGTTAAATCTGTAGATTGCCTTGGGTACTATGACCATCTTAACAATATCAATTCTTCTAATCCATGATCACTATGTATCTTTCCATTTGGTAGTTCTGTCTTCAGTTTCTTTCATCATTGCCTTAAAGCTTTCCATGTACAGGTATTTTACCCACTTAGTTAGATTTATTCCTAGGTATTTTATTCTTTTTGAGACAATTGTAAATGGGATTGCATTCTTAATTCATCTTTCTTATAGTTCATTGTTAATGTAATAAAATGTAACACATTTCTATATATTAATTTTGTTATGTTGTAACTTTACTGAATTCATTCATGAGTTCTAATTTTTTTTTTTTTTTTTTTACATAATGTCTTGAGTATTTTCTATACATAGTATTATGTCATCTAAAAACAGTGACTGTTTTTCTTCTTCCTTTCCAATTTGGATTCTTGTTTTTTTGTTTGCTTTGTTTTGTTTAATTTTTCTTGCCTGATTATTCTGGATAGGACTTACAATACTATGTTGAATTAAAGTGGCAATAGTGGGCATCTGTCTTGTTCCTGATCTTAGAGGAAATTTATTTCAGCTTTTCCCAGTTGACTATGATTTTAGCTATGGGCTTGTCATATATGGCCTTTGTTATATTGAGTTATATTCCCTCTATTCCTACTTTGTTGAGATTTTTAATCACAAATGGGTCTTAAATTTTCAAAAGCTTTTAATCTATCTATTAAATGTATCATATGAATTTATTATTCAATTTGTTAATGTGGCATATCATAATAACTGATTTGCAGATATTGAACCATCCTTGCATACCTGGGGTAAATTCCACTTGTTAATGGTGTATGATCCTTTTAATGTATTGTTGATTTGGATTATTAATATTTTGTTGAGTATTTTTGCATTCATGTTCATCAGAGATATTGACACGTAATTTTCTTTTTTTGTGATATAATTGTCTGGTTTTTATATCTGTGTAATACTGCCTTTGTAGAATGAGTTTGGAAGCCTTCCTTCCTCTGTGATTTTTTGTAATAGTTTGAGAAGGCTAGGTGTTAATTCCTTTTTAAATGTTTCATAGAATTCACCTGTGAAGTTTTCTGGTCCTGGAATTCTGTATGTTGGGAGATTTTTTGTTTGTTTTGTTTAGTTTTTTAAATTACTGATTCAATTTCATTACAGTAATTGGTCTCTTCATATGCTCTATTTCTTTCTGATTCAGTCCTTGGACACTGTATATTTCTAGGAATTTGTCCATTTCTTCTAGTTTGTCCACTATATTGGTGTAGAGTTGTTCATAGTAATCTCTTATGATCTTTTTATTTCTATAGTTTCAATTGTAACACCTAATGTTTCATTTCTTATTTTATTTTCTGTTCAGAGGCCCTCTCTCTTTTATCTTCATGGGTTTGGCTAAAGGTTTACTATTTTTCTTTATCCTATAATGAAGAAGTTCTTAGCTTCATTGATCTTTTGTATTTTTTATTTATTTTTATTTTTTGCGGTACATGGGCCTCTTACTGTTGTGGCCTCTCCCATTGCGGAGCACAGGCTCCAGACGCACAGGCTCAGTGGCCATGGCTCATGGGACTAGCCGCTCCACAGCATGTGGGATCTTCCCGGACTGGGGCATGACCCCGTGTCCCCTGCATCAGCAGGCAGACTCTCAACCACTGCACCACCAGGGAAGCCCAATCTTTTGTATTTTTAAGTCTATATTTTATTTCTTCTCAAATCTTTATGATTTATTCCCTTCTACTAACTTTGGATTTTATTTCTTCTTTTTCTAGTTTCTTTAGATATACAGTTAAGTTGTTTATTTGAGATATCTTTGTGTCCTAAGGTAGGTGTGTATCTCTCTAAACTTCTCTCTTAGAACTGTTTCTGCTGCATTCCATAGACTTTGGATTGCTGTGTTTTCATTTTCTTTTGTCTCCAAGTATTTTTAAATTTCTTCTTTGATTTATTCAGTTATCAGTGGTTGTTTATTGCATGTTGTTTATCCTCCCTGTGTTTGTGTTTTTGCAGTTTTTTTCTTGTACTTGATTTCAAGTCTCATTACCTTGGGTTGGAAAATATGCTTGATATAATTTTGATGTTCTTAAATTGATAATCTTTCACATTCAAATGGATTTTATCAAATCTGCATTTTTATACCCCCCATATATAATGTTTTTGATATAACATTTGACCTCCTTTTGTTTTGTGTATCCCTTTACTACTTACTGTAAATATAGATAATTTTATTACTTTTGTTTTTTTAACTTTCCATTACCTTTATAAGTGGTTGATCTACTATGTTTACTGTATATTTGCCTTCACCAGTGAGATTTTTTTGTTTCCTAATTTTCATATTTATAGTTATGCTCTTTTTTTTCCACTTAGAAAAGTCTCTTTAACATTTTTAAAGCCAGTTTTGTGGTGTTGAATTTTTAAACTTTTGCTTGTCTATAAAGCTCTTTATCTCTCCTTCAAATCTGAATTTTGGGCTGGCAAGGTAGAGTATTTTTTATTATAGGTATTTTCTTTCATTACTTTAAATATATTGTGCTACTCCCTCTGGCCTGCACAGTTTTTGCTGAAAAGTCAGCTTGTATTATCATGGGAGTTCCCTTTTACATAATTAGTTTCTTTTCCTTTACTGCTATTAAAATTCCCTCTTTATCTTTATTTTTTTTTCATTTTAATTTAAAAAAAAAGTCTTGTTATATACCTCATGAAGTTGATATGATTTTGCTGGATTCTCTGTGCCTCCTGGATCTGAATGTCTGTTTTCTTTCCCAAGTTGGGAAAGCTTTCAGCTATTTTGTCTTCTGATATATTCTCTTCCCCTTTCTCTATCACTTCTTCTGGGACTCCTACATTGTGAAAGTTAGTAGTTAGCCTTTAAATGAAACAGTTGAAAAGGGTTTGTTAAGGTATTTACCTTTCTCTCTTCACACCACAAACACATATGCACACACACACACACATGCACACACACACACTACTAGGTATACATGAAGAAAAAATTCATAGAAATTTTACCCACTGTATAGCATAGTGACATATCACACCACCACAGTTCTTAGTAAAACAACCTATCCTTTCAGAAATAGTAAAAATATAGGCACTAATATCTAGAGTTTAATTACAAAATATGTGTAATGAGATTTTTATTGCATGCCACAATTTTAAGTCTGCTTAGAATTTTCCCAATATTACTCTAAATTGGAATTCTTACATATTAATATATTTATTTGCTTTATATTTTACAGTATTGAAGAAAAACATGAGTTTAGCATTTTAATCAATATCCTGCAAAAAGTTCTTCTGGAAATATTATTTAAAATGTTGTCATAAACTTGAGACCATTTATTGTAATATATGCACATATATTTATACTGCCGTTCGAGATTTTTCAAAATTCCAAATATATATTAAAGCATGGTAGTAGAAACTGAATAGTTATGCTATAATATTCTTAAATGTGTCTCAATAAATTTCTATGAATGTTCTATTTTTTTACACATTTAGATATTTCATATTTTTCACAAAACTAGTTCTTAAACATCTGAGTATCTTCATCCCATTATATTAAAACAAAGAGAGAGAGAGAAAGAAAATATTATCACCAGTTAAAACTTTCATGACCTCCCTTCAGTATCAACTAATTTTGATATATTAGTCCAGAAACATCAGTGAGAATGGAGAAAATATTATGAGTTATTTCATTAGACATTTATAAGCATTTACCTTTCAGTTAACCATTAAAAGATTAATCACTTGTCCTTAGGATGTTTTATGGCAAAGATAAAGAACTTGGTCAAATTTACATAGCTACTAAGTGTCACAGCTAATGATAAAACAGGATTCTAAATCCACTTTATTACATTTCTGGATACGTGTGACCAGAAACCATGACATATAAAATTTTAAATAAATTTCCACCCAGAATCCAGAGTAACTGAGTATAATATCAAGACTACAGTTTGAAAAAGTAGTATAGGATTGCTGCTTTCTTCATTACCACACCACCCATATGCAGAATAAAAGCAGATGACTGGTATTATTTTCCTTGTAAAACAGTCAATGGAATATACTCTCCACATCCTCTGCCCTTGGTTTAACCTGCCCATTATTATCTGGCCTCTGGCTACTCTGTGGACCAATTATGTTCATTTTATAATCAAGTCTGTAATGATATCTTTTAGGAGACATTCCCCTGACCAACAACCCCATTTTTACTCTTTGTAATAATTGAAAATAATTACTTTATCGCTTTACCTAAATTCATCTAAAATCTCAGGGCGGATGTCTAGTAAGGAGCCAGTTTGAAGAAGATCACAATCTTCTTTTCTAGTAATAAAATAATGATGAATAAATAGTACAGGAGATTCATTCAAGATGGTGGAGTAGAAGGACCTGCTCTCACTCTCTCTTGAGAGAGCACCAGAATCACAATTAAATGCTGAACAATCATTGACAGGAAAACACTGGAACTCACAAAAAGAGATACCCCATATCAAAAGACAAAGGAGAAGCCACAATGAGACCGTAGGAGGGGTGAAATCACAATAAAACCAAATCCCATAACTTCTGGGTGGGTGACTTACAAACTGGAGAACGCTTATACCACAGAAGTCCACCCACTGGAGTGAAGGTTTTGAGCCCCACATCAGGCTTCCCAACCTAGGGTCTAGCAATGGGAAGAGGAATTCCTAGAGAATCAGATTTTGAAGGCTAGCAAGCTTTGATTGCACAACTTCAACAGGACAGGGGGAAAGAGAGACTCCACTCTTGGAGGACACACACAAAGTACTGTGTGCATTGGGATCAAGGGGAAGGAGCTGTGACCACATAGGAGACTGAACCAGGCATATCTGCTAGCATTGGAGGGTCCCTTGCAGAGGTAGGGGATGGCTGTGTCTCACTGTGAGAACAAGGACAGTAGAAGATGGCAGCAGAAGTTCTGGGAAGTACTCCTTGGCCCTCCCTGAGTCCACCATTAGCCCCAACAAAGAGCCTGGGTAGGCTCCAGTGTTGGGTTGCCTCAGGCCAAACAACCAACAGGGAGGGAACCCAGCCCCACCCATCAGCAGAAAAGCAGATTAAAGTTTTCCTGAGCTCTGCCCACCAGAGCAACAGCCAGCTCCACCCACCACCAGTCCCTCCCATCAGGAAACTCGCAAAAGCCTCTTAGATAGCCTCATCCATAAGAGGGCAGACAGCAGAAAGAAGAAGAACTACAAGCCTGCAGCCTGTGGAACAAAAAGCACATTCACAGAAAGGTAGGCAAGATGCAAAGGCAGAGGGCTAAGTACCAGATGAAGGAACAAAATAAAACTCCTGAAAAACAACTAAACAAAGTAGAGATAGGCAACTTTCTTGAAAGAGAATTCAGAATAATGACAGTGAAGATGATCCAGGACCTCAGAAAAACAATGGAGGCAAAGATTAAGAAGATGCAAGAAATGTTTAACAAACACCTGAAGAATTAAAGAACAAACATCTAGAAGAATTGAAGAACAAATAAACAGAGATGAACAATACAGTAACTGAAATGAAAAATACACTAGAAGGAATCAATAGCAGAATAACTGAGGCAGAAGAAAAGATAAGTGACCTGGAAGACAAAATGGTGGAATTCACTACTGTCGAACAGAATAAAGAAAAAAGAATGAAAAGAAATGAAGACAGCCTAAGAGACCTCTGGGACAACATTAAATGCAACAACATTTGCATTATACAGGTCCCAGAAGGAGAAGAAAGAGAGAAAGGACTCGAGAAGATATTTGAAGAGATTATAGTCAAAAACTTCCCTAACATGGGAAAGGAAATAGCCACCCAAGTCCAGGAAGTGCAGAGAGTCCCAGGGAGGATAAACCCAAGGAGAAACTCATCGAGACACACAGTAATCAAATCGGCAAAAATTAAAGACAAAGAAAAATTATTGAAAGCAACAAGGGAAAAATGACAAATAACATACAAGGGAACTCCCATAAGGTAAACAGCTGATTTCTCAGCAGAAAATCTACAAGCCAGAAGGGAGTGGTATGACATATTTAAAGTGATGAAAGGGAAGAAACTACAACCAAGATTACTCTACGTGGCAAGGATATCATTCAGATTCGATGGAGAAATCAAAAGCTTTACAGAAAGCAAAAGCTAAGAGAATTCAGCACCACCAAACCAGCTCTACAATAAATGTTAAAGAAACTTCTCAAAGTCAGAAACACAAGAGAAGAAAAGGACCTACAAAAACAAACACATATCAATTAAGAAAATGGTAATAGGAACATATATATTGATAAGTACCTTAAACGTGAATAGATTATATGCTCCAAACAAAAGACACAGGCTTGCTGAATGGATACAAAAACAACACCCATATATATGCTGTCTACAACAGACCCACTTCAGACCTAGGGACACATACAGACTGAAAGTGAGGGAATGGAAAAAGATATTCCATGCAAATGGAAATCAAAAGAAAGCTGGAGTAACAATACTCATATCAGAAAAAATAGACCTTAAAATAAAGAATGTTATAAGAGAAAAGGAAGGACACTACATAATGATCAAGGGATCCATCCAAGAAGAAGATATAACAATTATAAATATATATGCACCTAACATAGGAGCACTTCAATACATAAGGCAACTGCTAACAGCTAAAAAAGAGGAAATCAACAGTAACACAAAAAGAGTGGGGGACTTTAACACCTCATTTACACCAATGGACAGATCATCCAAATGGAAAATTAATAAGGAAACACAACCTTTATGTGACACAATAGACAAGATAGATTTAATTGGTATGTATGGGACATTCCATCCAAAAATAGCAGATTACACTTTCTTCTCAAGTGCACATGGAACATTCTCCAGGATAGATCACATTTTTGATCACAAATCAAGCCTCAGTAAATTTAAGAGCATTGAAATCATATCAAGCATGTTTTCTGACCACAATGCTATGAGATTAGAAATAAATTACAGGGAAAAAAGCTAAAAAACACAAACACATGGAGGCTAAACAATACATTACTAAATATCCAAGAGATCATTGAAGAAATCAAAGAGGAAATCAAAAAATACCTAGAGAAAAATGACAATGAAAACACAATGATCCAAAGCCTATGGGATGCAGCCAAAGCAGTTCTAAGAGGGAAGTTTATAGCAATACAAGCCTACCTCAAGAAACAAGAAAAGTCTCAGGTAAACAATATAAGATTACACCTAAAGGTACTAGAGAAAGAACAAACAAAACCCAAAGTTAGTAGAAGGAAAGAAATCATAAAGATCAGAGCAGAAATAAATGAAATAGAAACAAAGAAAACAATAGCAAAGACCAATAAAACTAAAAGCTGTTTTTTTGAAAAGATACACAAAATAGATAAACCATTAGTCAGACTCATCAAGAAAAAGAGGGAGAGGACTCAAATCAATAAAATTAGAAATGAATAAGGGGAAGTTACAACAGACACTGCAGAAATACAAAGCATCCTAAGAGAATACTAAATATTCTCTAAATAAAACAGACAACCTGGAAGAAATGGAAAACTTCTTAGAAAGGTATAACCTTCCAAGATGGAACCAGGAAGAAACAGAAAGTATGAATAGACCAATCACAAGTAATGAAATTGAAACTGTGATTAAAAATCTTCCAACAAACAAAAGTCCAGGACAGATGGCTTCACAGGGAAATTCTATCAAACATTAAGAAAACAGCAAACACCCATCCTTCTCAAACTCTTCCAAAGAATTACAGAGGAAGGAACACTCCCAAACTCATTCTATGAGGCCACTGTCACCCTCATACCAAAACCAGACAAAGATAATACAAAAAAAGAAAATTACAGACCAATATCACTGCTGAATATAGATGCAAATATCCTCAATGAAATACTAAAAAACAGAATCCAACAACACATTAAAAGGATCATACACCATGATCAGGTGAGATTTATTCCAGGGATGCAAGGATTCTTCAGTATATGCATATCAATAAATGTGACACGCCATATTAACAAATTGAGGAATAAAAAACATATGATCATCTCAATAGATGCAGAAAAACTTTTGACAAAATCAACACCCATTTATGATAAAAACTCTCCAGAATGTGGGTATAGAGGGAACCAACGTCAACATATCAAAGCCCATATATGGCAAACCCACAGCAAATACCATTCTCAATGGTGAAAAACTAAAATCATTTCCTCTAAGATCAATAACAAGACAAGGATGTCTACTCTCACCATTGCTGTTCAACATAGTTTCGGAAGTCCTAACAACAGCAATCAGAGAAGGAAAAGAAATAAAAGGAATCCAAATTGGAAAAGAAGAAGTAATACTGTCACTGTCTGCAGATGACATGATACTATACATACAGTATCCTAAAGATGCCACCAGAAAACTACTAGAGCTAATCAATGAATTTGGTAAAATTGCAGGATACAAAATTAATGAACAGAAATCTCTTGCCTTCCTATACACTAATGATGAAAAATCTGAAAGAGAAATTAAGGAAACACTCCCATTTACCATTGCAACAAGAAAAAAAAAATAGAATACCTAGGAATAAATATACCTAAGGAGACAAAAGACCTGTATGCAGAAAACTATAAGACACTGATGAAAAAAATTAAAGATGGTACAAACAGATGGAGAGATATACCATGTTCTTGGATTGGAAGAATCAATATTGTGAAAATGACTATACTACCTAAAGCAAATTACAGATTCAGTGCTATCCCTATCAAATTACCAAAGGCATGTTTTACAGAATTAGAACAAAAAATCTTAAAATTTGTATGGAGACACAAAAGACCCCATATAGCCAAAGCAGTCTTGAGGGAAAAAAACGGAGCTGGAGGAATCAGACTCTCTGACTTCAGACTATGCTTCAAAGCTACAGTAATCAAGACAGTATGATACTGGCACAAAAACAGAAATATAGATCAATGGAACAAGATAGAAAGCCCAGAGATAAACTCATGCACATATGGTCAACTAATCTATGACAAAGGAGGCAAGGATATATAATGGATAGAAGACAGCCTCTTCAATAAGTGGTGCTGGGAACACTGGACAGCTACATTTAAAAGAATGAAATTAGAACACCCCCTAACACCATACAGAAAAATAAACTCAAAATGGATTAGAGACCTAAATGTAAGATTGGATACTATAAAACTCTTAGAGGAAAACATAAGAACACTCTTTGGCATAAAACACAGCAAGATCTTTTTTGATCCACGTCCTAGTGTAATGGAAATAAAAACAAAAAGAAACAAACAAATGGGACCTAATGAAACTTAAAAGCTTTTGCAAAACAAAGGAAACTGCAAACAAGACGAAAAAACAACCCTCAGAATGGGAGAAAATATTTGCAAATGACTCAACTGACAAAGGATTAATTTCCAAACTATATGAACAGCTCATGTTGCTCAATATTAGAAAAACAAACAGCCCAATCCAAAAAAGGGCAGAAGACCTATATAGACATTTCTCAAAAGAAGACATACAGATGGCCAAGAAGCACATGAAAAGCTGCTCAACATCACTAATTATTAGAGAAATGCAAATCAAAACTACAATGAGGTATCACCTCACACCAGTTAGAATGATCTACAAACAACAAATGCTGGAGAAGGTGTGGAGAAAAGTGAACCCTCTTGCACTGTTGTTGGGAATGAAAATTGATACAGCTACTATGGAGAACAGTATGGAGGTTTCTTAAAAAACTAAAAATAGAATTATCATATGACTCAGCAATCCCACTACTGGGCATATACCCAGAGATAACCATAATTCCAAAAGACATATGCACCCCAATGTTCATTTCAGCCCTATTTATATTAGCCAGGTCATGGAAGCAACCTAAATGCCCATCAACAGGCAAACGGATAAAGAAGTAGTGGTACATATATATAATGGAATATTACTCAGCCATAAAAAGGAATGAATTTGAGTCATTTGTAGAGAAGTGAATGAATCTAGAGACTGTCATACAGAGTGAAGTAAGTCAGAAAGAGGAAAACAAATATCGTATATTAATGCATATATATGGAACCTAGAAAAATGGTACAGATGAACCAGTTTGCCAGGCAGATATTGAGATACAAATGTAGAGAACTAACATATGGACACCAAGGGAGGAAAGTGGTGGGGGTTGTGGTGGTGTGATGAATTGGGAGATTGGGATTGATATATATACACTAATATGTGTAAAATGGACAACTAATAAGAATCTGCTGTGTAAAAAAAATAAATAAAATAAAATTCAAACAAAACAGTACAGTATCAAGCAAAAACAGGCAAGCAAACAAAAGAAAAAAATCCCAAGGAGGACAAAACTGGCAAAAGAATGAGCAAATCAATTGTGCTACTATCATACAATGGAATACTCTACATCAATGAAAATTTTTTTAAATTACAATTATATCCAAAATTATGGTTGAATCTCATAAACATATTATTGAACACAAGAAGCTAGATCATTCAAAATAAATAAACTATAAATCCATTTGTATAGTATAGGCAATGGGTAGAAAAATTCTCTTCTATGTCTGTCTGAGTAGTAATTTTCTTTGTATAGGCAATGGGTAGAAAAATTCTCTTCTATGTCTGTCTGAGTAGTAATTTTATTTGTGAGAATGGTTAACACAGGCACTATTTGAAGGAGAACTCAGGGGAGTCTTCTGGGGTGCCTGCAGTGATCTATGCTTATATGTGTCAGTTACACATGTGGGTTCATATATAAAAATTAATTAAACCGTATATTTATAATATGCATTTTTTTACATTTAGTACTTCAATAAGATATTTAAAGCATAGTGAATAATTTTTAGTTTTGTAGGACAATATCTTAATTTCCCTTCCCTTTAAGAATGTTTTTGTTTTTAAAAATTTGTCTAATAACAAATAAAAATGATAAGAGAAAAACTCTTCCCAAGTACAAAACAAAAAGAGAGTATATTTAATGCCATAAACTTTTTAAAACGGACATTTCATTTTCTGCCCTCACCCCTTCCCTCAGATTCCACAATGTGTATATATCATGAATGCCTAAACTTTATAATACAGCAGAGGAGAATTCATAAAAATAACATCTTATAAAATGAAATGGAGAAACAACAGATGCATTCTCACTAGGAACACTAAAGCTAAGGACACATACTATTCCACTATTTTATGGCTGCCTTAGAGAAACCAACCAAATCAACAAGAAAGAACAAACAATTACAAAGTAGTGAATCCATCGTTATTCTAGACCATATAGCTGAAAACCCAAGAGAATCAATGATATCATGAATAAAAGTAATTTAAAAGTTCTTAAGTCAATCTAAAAATAAAGGTCATTTATATATAAAATTATTTTTTAAATGGCAGAAAAAAAAATTCATCTAAGTAGCCCAAAAGAAGAAGAAGGAAGAAGAGAGAGAGGAGGAGGAAAAGAAGGAGCATTAGATGGCGATGACAAATTTACACATAAACTTAAGAAATGTGGGAAGACCACATGAGGAAAACCCTGAAACAGCTCTGAAAAACACAAATATAGACTTGGATAAATGGAAAGATACCTTTGTTCTTTGGTAGAATGGCCCAATATCATACAGGTAGCAACCTTCTCTGAATTACTATAAATATTTAAAATGTTGTAAATAAGATACCAAAAAGGTTATTTTTGGAGTATAAAAGATGACTTCAAAGTTCACAGTAAAGGAACAATAACTTTGGTTCAACTTGAATGACAAAAACCAGAGAGTGATGTATTTTAGCATACTGAACTAAAAAACAAAGATGAGCACACAGTTGTTAGTTGATAAAATATTGTAACAAATCACCACGGGCCCAACACCCAGTTTCAATGATTATCAGCTCACTGCCAATCTGCTTTCACATATTTCCCTTTATACCACCTAGTTCTTTTCTTTCCATATTATGCAAATGATGAAAATAAATAAGATGTGAAAGGATAACCATTAAACTGATACTAGTGTGATTTCTGGGAGTCAGAGGGGGAGGCTGAAAGGGGGAGGATCAGCTTGTTCATCGATAGCACTTATTTCTATTTGTAAGGTTTATTTTTTCAAGTACTACATAACTATGGATTGCCTTTTTAAAAATCTGCTATTAATATTCCAGTGTAAAAATGATGGGTAAAATAGAAAACTTACCAGTTATCCTTTACATTTGGTAGTGTATATATGTCCATGGCACTCTCTTACTTCATCCCAGCTTACCCTTCCCCCTCCACATCACTACACAGCACAGGGAGATCAGCTCAGCTCGGTGCTTTGTGACCACCTAGAGGAGTAGGATACGGATGGTGGGGGGAGATGCAAGAGGGAGGAGATATTGGGTTGTATGTATACCTACAGCTGACTCACTTTGTTATACAGCAGAAACTAACATAACAATGTAAAGCAATTATAGTCCAATAAAGATGTTAAAAAAAAATAGAACTTACAAAACAGACCACAGAAGATTCATTTAGGGTATTTCCCAATATGAAGAAACCATTGAATCTGCAGATGGAATAGTACAAAGAAATATTTCCAAAAATAGTCATCTCTGAGTGATATCCAAATAAATTCATCTCAGAATTGTAAGTAATTTTTCAGGTAGCCAAACCAAAAGAGAAGGTTACATATAAAATCAAATCAACTCCCAGATTTCTGCACAGCAATTCTTAATATCAGAAGAAGACCCAGCCAGATACTGAAGATGAGTTTGACCCACACATTTTATACCCAACCAGCCTAACAAAAATACAAAGATATTCTCTCAAAATCTCAAATGTTAAAACAAAACAGAAAAAAATAAAAAAAACTCAGGGAAAATAATGCCAATGGACCTTTAAAAATATACACAATGATTAAATCCAACTAAATTAAATAAAGTTTCAAGTAAATTTAGCCACTGTTCCTGCTTCACCTGTTTGTCATTAATAGAACATAAACCATTTCACAATTGTGCCATTTATCTCTTTTATTTTCTCTCTCTCTCTCCCCCTCTTTCTCTCTCTCCCTCTCTATTTCTCTCCCCTTCTCCTTCTCTCTCTTTTATTCTTCTGATCTCTCTCTGTAAGGTTTCTTTTCCTTTCTTAAATCTAGCTGTGTTTCTTCAAAAGTTAAAAATGTAAGTCCCTCAGTTTCTACTATATAATATCCACATCTTTCTTTTTACACAATACATTCTTTCTGATCACTATTTCTCATTTTTATCACTTTAATTTTTTTTAACATTATATGATCTTTTAGACAATATATCTGTGATGAAGAGACATTTGTTAGTCATCCAAGTTCCTTCAATATTATTTCATTTCTTTTTAAATTAAAATCCATTAAAACACATTTAATAGATTATATGAAATACATATTCAGTGTGATTTTTATAACAATATTTTTATCACTCTAACTTTTCTGAAATATCTGAACTATTATGAAAAGAGATTTCTGAAAATATATTCACGAAAAGTTAATGATGATTATTTCTGATGATAAGATTATTTATATTTTTTCTTGGTTTTTACTTTCTTCTCTGTGCTTCTTTCTCTGTGTTACTTCAGTTCTTTAAAATTAGTAGTAAGACAAATTTAACATGTCAAAAATATAAAAATATAGGTTGTTAAAGAAAAAATATATACCTTATCAATAATATAGAGTTGATGGAAGCAATATCTCATCCAATGAAGATTTACAGAGTCAATTGTGAATTGAGTTTTTATTATGTATTAGGCTTTTGGGAAAAATTGACAAAGAGCTTATCTCATAAAGCATCAGAAGGTGAGACAAGAAAACAAGAGTAAACAAATGCAAACAGACAAACAAACAAAAACTTTAGTAAGTACTAAGGAAGAAACAAAGGTCACATTAGATTAGTGGATAATTATTTTAAGGGAAAGAGATCTGATTTAAATAAAGAGAAATTTATAAAAAATATTTTTTTAGGATGAGGAAAAGGAGCTGTCCCTGTGAAGGGGATTCCAGGCAAAACAGCTTGTGCTGAAGCCCTGAGACCAGAAGGTGCGCAGGGTGAGAGAGAGCAGGTTTTAGATGTTATCAGTGTCTCTATCTGATAGGTAAGAAATGTGGGTTTTGAAAGAAAAATGGCTTTTAATAGAAATGCAAGGAGAAGCATGAGCTATACTAAGCAACAGATGATCAACTACGTTAGTTGTGATGTTCTTCTACTGTTGGGAGAATGAACTGGAAGATGGCATAACAAAGACGTGGAGATAAGTCTGGGCATTACCTCAGAAGTCCGGGTGAGAAACTAAGATGGTCCAGAAGAATCTGGCCAAAGTGCAGTTAGAGAAAAGGAGATGAGCTTGGGATGTGCCTGTAGGTAGAATCAGTAAAGGCAGAGAAGAAAAGAGAAACTGGGATCTCCATCCAGTTTCTGCTTTGATAAATTTGGTAAAGAATGACATCAAGTAATGAGGTGGGTGACAAAAAGATTCAGGAGGGCAAAAATTGAAAAGTAAAATTTGAGAAACATGAGATACAGAGAAGCTGAGAAGAGTCATAAACTCAGTAAAATTCCAACTAATTCAGTGCTGGGAAGTTAAGAAGAAAAGAATGAGAGCAGTTTTGCTCAGAAACGTGTGATTCTGTCTACTGCTCCATTTCTCTCTTTTATTTCTCACTGACTTTAGATGATGGACACAGCAGGCTTTGCCCCAACAACAGTCAGCCATAGGATTTTTCTGTCACTTCATGATTTCACAGAAATATTCAGGGACCGACTCAGTGGAATGTTCCTCTAGCTAATCATTCTTGACTAATGGAATGAGTCTTCAACCAAGTCAGGCACAGAATCTAACCGAGGAGACTGCCCAAGGATATCCAATCAGCCGATGCCTCACTGCAAATATCAATGAATGGCACTGAGAAGTGCACAAGCTCAGCTTTGCCTCACTTGCTGTCCTTGGAATGTGAAGGGTAAGTGATTTCTATCCATTCGTGAAAACTCATTTATTTCATGGTGCCTTCTAAAATAGACTACCCTCTCTCCCTGACATTTTCTGATGATTAGAACGTAGTTTTACTTTCTTCTTTGGAGTCCTGGTCCTCCTGCAAAACACACCAAGCCCCTGGGATGGGTTTTTTTTACCTTCAGAGTCTGTTCCTGGATGTTGTAAAAATAGTTCTAAATAAAAATCAGAAATGCATGAAATGGACATATAATATTTATTGCAGTGTTATTATATTACCTCAATATTTAGAAATTATTTAACTTACCACAAGGAGTAAATACTGTACATAAAGTATGATTTCAATTTTATGATAAAATAAATCTATGTACATATATGCATAGAGAAAAAAAGACTATTCGGAAATGCATTAAAATGCTGATGGTTTCAGGTTAGTAGAATTTCATACGATATTTTTTTTTCTTTTCAATAATTGCCAACTGTCCAAATTTCACTATATAGCATGCAGTGTTTAACATTAAGAAATATAAGTGCTACAGAAATGGAATTCTTTGCAGTAAGAATGTAGATATGTTAAAAAAAAAAGCATAGTTATTTGGAATCATGAAAGTGTCACTATAAATAATCCCATAGTCTAAGTTAATTTAGAAATATATCATTCAGTCCAGAGGAAATGAGGACAAAGAGAAGCCATGTTGCCTACTGGAGAAAATAGTAGGAGCTTCTGAGCTCAAAATGAAGAAGGTGTGGTGCAGCAAAGAAACTGCAATGTGGTGATGGCCCCATGACCCTGTCTGAGACCCTTCTCACACCCAGCATCACAGGTTCTCTTACCTCTTTGCCCGGATTTTATTCCTTGCACTCATGTCTAGCTAACACATTCAAGATATGTTATTCATTGCTTTTCTCTCTCTCCCATTAGGAGAAAGTTCACTTGCCTGTTTACTGCTTCAGCCTCACTCCCGGATGAAACACTGCCTCTGAGACCAGGCTCCAAAACCCGTGGCTGAATGTTGACTCAAATGTGGGTGTGTGTCGAGATGGAAATGATTCAGAGCAGCTCCTGGGTCTCAGGCTGGCCTCAGTAGCTCAGTCTAAGAACAGGATGACAATAATGTGACTGCCTACTTTTATTCTAATGGGAGTATGAGAATACAACCCAGCAAATTGACTGTTAGAACATGATGTTCTGAGGGAGGTGAGGAAAGGAAGCAGCAGGTTTGGGAACAATGCCTCTGCCATTTGATGGGAGACATTACAATAATGACATTCAGTATAAAGAAATCTGATGTCCCTATCAATGGGCTGCTGTGATAATGTTTATTACACCAGGCTTGTAATTCAGAAATGTGATGAACCTTCATAGCAAAACTGGGAGAAAACTACTCTTTCTAAACCCATTTTTTAGAAGATAAACTAAGACACAGAATTAAGACTAAGAAAAATGTTCCTGTTATTTTTAATTGGAAAAAAACACATTAAATTTGTAGTAAGTATGTAACTGCTCTGTTCTTTTTTTGAATTGCAGAAAAATTTTCCAAACAGTCCTTGATTTAGAAAACACTCTAATAAAAAATAAAGTAAAAACTTAAATAGATTTAAATAAAGTCAATTTGAAATACTAAAACATTACAAAAATTATTATAAAGATAGAAAAAAGAAACTAGAAAGAGTGTGGAAAGGGGTAATAAAGATATACCAGAAATCTAGGTCTTGCCTGAGAAATAATATTTGTTCACAAAGTATAGACTCAACTCACTGAGAGGCAAGGTACAATGAGGTGTGATGTGTTGTATACAGAGAAGCAGACCAAATTATCTGCCCCCAAAGGGTTTATCCTGACATATGATTGGAGGCAATTTTTTTCTACATCATTCTTATGTAAAATATATTATGTCATACTGTAAAAAGAACAAAATATATATAGTTTTCTCAAAGAGAAACTTCTTCTTTTGGTCAAGAGAAACCAAAAGCCTTAGGTCTGCCCAAAGAGGTAGGTTTTGGGATCAGTGAGCCAGACTGGGGACTAATGATTTAGGATGAATTTACTAAGGTCCAGATAATTCACCAAATTCAGGTGGTGTTTGGTGCATTCTGAAGACAAATGAAGACACAGATCCATTTGCCTAATTTTCAGCTTGGTTCATTATCTATTGCCATAAAGGCATTGATCTACAATGGTTCTACAGTGAGAACCTGTCCCTTCCGATGGGAGATGGCACAGCATAGTCACTGAAGGACATTTCTAGCTCTCTTTGTTTATTCATCCTCTTAAAGTCCTAAAGGTGATGCTTTTCATTTTAATGGTGAGCTAAATTTTTACAAAAATGAAGATCTCTCCCCTCATTTTAGAAATGTTTCTCATTTTACCTTTGCAGGAGAAATCCCTTATTGAGTGAGGAGATGTAAGTTAAAATATGCATATATATATCAATTAAGCAGTGGGTGAAGTATTGAGTGTAACAGAGTTGCTGGGGTGTGTGGAGAATAATTACCTCCCATGGGTGCTCTGAAAAATGTCTGGGCTTCCCTCCACTAAACCCTGAATTTTAGGGAGATACACATGGAATGATTTCCCAATGACCACTAAAGTTACTACTAAACTATAAAGATCTTTCCTCTATTAAACAGTTTAATATTACTATTAAACAGTAAAATACTAGCAATTTTGAAAATATTCTAGCAGAAAACTTACATTGTATTGAGAAATTTAACTTATGTCAGTCTTTCAAGAAAGTTATTCCTTTCATCACAACAGAACTAAAAACTGTTGCAGCAAAACTGAAGTGAAAGAAGTGATAGGAAATGCCCAGGTCTTGTTGGAAGCCTAGAAGGGAAGTTATTCGTGGGACCAATCAATTGCAAGTGGCTTCCTTGGAGTCTGATGGCCCTTACGTTTCTAGGGAGCTTCTACCTGGTCCTTGAATGCCTCCTTGATGAAATGTCAAGTGTCCTCATCAGCAGTGGAGAGCCAGGCAGGATTAGTGCCCCATCTGCATGGGCTCAGAGTAGGTGCTGCAGGCTTAGTTTATCTCAAATGCCACATTGTGCAAATGAAGTCTCGAGGATTTATAAAATGGGAGAATGTTCAGCAAATTTAAGAAACCTAAGGGCAATGATAATTCAAAAATGATTAATAATTCATGCCCTTTGCAATGAATTTCACTCTTTTTTTGGTGAACTCAAAACACTACACTTCTGGTCTTCTTCATATGTTCCCAATGTACAAGCAATAATTATAAGTACAATGCTACATATTTTTCCCATTTGATAATACATAGCACACAGATTGCTACTAAGCTGTATGAAACAATGCTATTTTTTTAACAAGATTTTAATTATAGCTAGGTAAATTTTAAAACAATTTATATTTTGAAAAGTAATAGTTTTTCTCAAATGCAACATTTTTATAGAAAGTCAAATTAATTCTAATTATATGGATTTAAATTCTGATTACAATCTTTCATCTGGAAGCACAATTGGATATTTACTCTGTTCCTAAAATCAGATTATGGTGATGAATATAATTGCTATCTATGCTCACTCTATTTCTGCCATAGATAAATGCAAACTTCATTTATGGTAAGAAATTTTATAATACAATTTAAAATAAATTATACTTTTGTATTTGTCTTCAAGCTACCTGTGGTTGCCAACTTATTTAGCTGTGAAAATTCAATTCAGAATTCAGGTAATATAACTGATAATCTTGACAATGACAATGATGACAACTGCCACTTATTGAGTTTGTATTACCAATGAGTTTTCCTATTAGGAATTATCTACTCACTGCATGAGAAACATTTGGAGAACATTTAAAAAAAAAAAAAAGAGCCCTGTGCCTAGGTCACCCGTGAGGCCAACAGAAAATCACAGTCTAGTGTGGGGTCTGGGTTTCTGCATTTTAGGTCCCTGGGGGGTTCTAATTCACAGATTTGAGACTACTGATCTCGACTAAGTATTTTACATAGGTCACCTCACTTCACCCTTAAATCATAACAAGTTAACAACAACTCTTAAACAAGTCAAGAAATTGGTATTTAGAGAATTTAAGAAGCTGGATTTCACATGGATATTGATATGTTGAGGCTAGATTTGATACAAGTTATCTAACCAAAGCCTTTGAGAAGAATTTTAGTGAGATGAAGAACTGAAGAGGCTTCATATTCCCTCTAATTTACCAAGTTTGGTAAATTCACTCTCACAGCAGATAGATCATAGTTAAATAGAAGATAGATGGATGGATAGATAGATAGATAGATAGACAGATGATAGATAGATGATAAATAAACAGATGGATGATAAATACATAAATACATAGATGAAAGAAAGAAAAATACATACATACTCACATAAATAAATGAGATGATAGATACATAGATAGATAAGCTTTATGAAATTCTCTGTTGCATCCAAGTATGTAGAATCGGCTGTCATTTTGCCAACTTTTTAAAAATTTACCTGATTTTATATATTATTTTTATTTGGAAATTTATTTTATGAGAGTCAACATTTTTTTCTAAAGCTTCATGTTTTACTAGAAAACCTCATTTTTCATTTTGGTGTCACAAGTAGTCATTAGGTTATGAGATTTATTAAAACAATTTATTCCTCATTCTGTGTGATAGTGATTCTATTTTCTCTTGGTTTTGTAGGTTTATTAAGAAAGATTGTCCCTTTAGGTACAATTTGCAATTGTAAAGTTTACCATTATTTTGAACTGTGTAATTTTGTGGTAAGAATATATTCAAAGATGACCAACAATGTCTACAATTGGCTTGGACATATAGTTATTCTATTTCTAGTATGAGTTCTTGTTTGGACTGTGCTCTATGACAACCATGTTCACCAAGGCACCAGGTTATGAATCGAGGGAGCTCTGTTCTTTCTTCTTTCTTTCCTCCCATCATTCCTGTTACAACCTGTTGGCCATGACCTCCTCTTCCAAACACTCTCCTCTGTGGATCACCCCACTCTGCTCTCAGAGTGCCCTGACCACATCTCTGGGGACTTTTGTTGAGTGCCCTTGAGTGCTGTTTTTGACATTTGTTAATTTAGAGTTTTTTGTGATTTTGTCCTTATCTTTTCTGTGCAAATAAAGGATTATTTAGAGTTACTGGATTTTACACTAATTTTAAATTTATTAAAGTTATAAATTTAAAACTATAGGCACTTCCAGGCTTTAAAGTTCAGCTTCTGAAACTTGCTATACATTAATTTTAATCTAGGGAATAAAGAAAAATCACCTTTACTTGTGCTTGGAGTAAGGTCCAATTAACCTAAGTTGAATAGTTCTTGATCTTTTAAAATGTTCCATGCTACAACCTGAGTAACATAGGAGATTGTTAAGCTGTAGTCTGTGGACTCCTGGGTGGTGGGAATATCCTTGGGTGTACTTCAAGAAAATCAGAGTCATCTGAAATGGTAAGCAAACATTCTTATGTCCATTTGATCCTATTTCTGGTGATAATGTTCATGGACTTAATCAGACTGCTACGAGGTCTGTAAGATATAAAATGTAGTCTGTGACTGAAATATTTTAAAACCTCAAAAGCTCCTAATTAAACAAAAAATAGTTTATTGTTATGAACTGAGCATTTGTATCCCACCTAAATTGGTATGTTTAAGCCCTAACCCCAATGTGCCTGCATTTGGAGATGGGGTCTCTAAGGAAGGAATTAAGGTTAAATTAGGTCATAAGATTGGGGCCCTGGTCCAATAGGATTAGTGTCCTTATATGAAGAAAGACCAGAGAGCTCACTGTCCCCAAGTGTGTGTAGAGGAAAGGCTGACTGAGAAAAAACCATGTCTGTCTATAAGCCAGGGAAAGAGCTCTCGTCAGACAGTAAACCCTGGATCTGGGATTTTGAGCTTCCAGAACTGTGAGAAATACATTTCTGCTGTTTAAGTCACCCAGACTGTGGTGTTTCGTTATGGCAGCCCAAGCAGACAAACACAGTTTATTGATGAGAGAATGTTAAGAATAATCCTAAACACAGCATATAAATGTTGTTCCCATACAATGTTATTTGAAGAATATAAAGAAATTCCATGTCACGCATTTCTTTTACACTTTAGTACCTAAAAGGTTGTAAATTCCATAATTAAGAATTACTTTATTCAGGTTTGTATTCTTCCATTTTGATAAGCAGACATTTAAGAGATAGAGCCAGGTTTCTGTGTACTTCCGGGAGGACAGGTTTTTGAGGATACTGTCAGAGAGCAGAGGGCAACAGATATTGCAGTTGAGACTTACAGAAGCCACCTTTTGCATGTTTCATTCTTTGCCTTCTCTTACCCTGTAGAGTGGCATTCTGACAAAATAAGACGAAGGGTATATTTTTATCTTCTATTTGCCATTCAAGTAAACTCATTCTATTGCCAACAGTTTGAATGTGACATAACTGCTTTCTGAAGTGATAGCTCAAGCTGGCCTCAAGAAATGCAATTACATAGTTGCTTGTCAACAAAGATTAATACATGGCTACTCACAGTGCAAATACACACACAATGCAAATATCACCACCACTGCCATACATCTTATATATAAACCAATAACACTGGCTCCAAATAGCTCATTTTAAAATGTCTTTTTTTAAATGAGTGACCCACATTTTCCCTTCCCTGATAAAAGTAATAATCTTGCATTACTCAGAATTCAGATGGGTTTGATAAACATTTATAAAACAACAAAATCTGTTTCCAGAATCTGTTATTTTTATCTTTGTCTACTTGTTTTGGAACAAATGAAGATATCTAATTCAGAACTGGAATGATAGTGAAAGCCTCTCAAGGCTGGATTCCAAGAGCAAGAAGAAATATTATGATTGTTACTGATGTGACTATTACATAGAATCTACATAAATATGCTGAAATCATCATTAAATCCAAAGAAGAGAGGAAGTTCAAAATTCTGTCAAAATTCAAAGCAGTGAGATTTTGAGTTTTAAACCAAAAGGTGAGATAATTGATTTCTAGAAATTTCATATCAAAATAATAAGACATTAAGAAGACTTAAATGTCAATGTAATGGAAAGATGAAATATTTGATATGTCCAGGAAAAAAATATCTCCTTTTAGGCATGGGAAGCATATAGCCTGTTTTTCAATGTGTCTATGTCACTGTAAAAAAACTTGTGGAAATTTCCCTTCATTGTAAATGAAAGGAAAACATAAATCTGGTGGGAACTGCAAGTATTACGGGTTCATCATTTCAACTCTACAAATATGTGTTGAGTGCCCACTGTGTACAGTGCTGAGTAGCTCTGGCCTACTCTGAACCCCTGTTACCATGTGAGGGCACGACCAAGTCTGGGTCCTTCCCCTTCTCAAAAGGCTCCATTTTAACCCACTCAGAGGTAACCTACATTGTTTAAATATGTCTAGGAAAATGAAAGGAATTGTGAAACCTCCCACTGTAATGTGTGTCAGTATTATCAGACTAAAAATATCCTGGAATGAATAGATGAATCCAGTGTTTGACTGAGAGCTCCCACAGATGGTACTTTCATTTTGAAAACAATCTAATCCTAGAGTCCAAGAGTTGTCACTAAATCCAACTTAATACCATCTATGGCACACAAAATCCAGTTTTCCTCCTTCTATCTCAGCAACCATGAAGAAACCTGGCCAAAGCACTGTATAATAATGCTTTGTGTACTCACAGTAATTAGCGATATTACCCTATTACAAAATGACCCACAAAAATGATAGCCGATGATGAAAATCCTTCTTGAATTCCAGGAAAGAAATGAATGACTCATGAAAATAAATGTATTTAGGAGACTCAATATTCAAATTATTTTTCATGAATTATAGATTTCTTTCACCATTTTGGAAATAAAATACACTTAATCTGTTGTGATGTTAAAACTTTTGATGTAAGAAATTTAATTCTGTGGTTCTAAAGCACATGTCATGAAGTCTTTTGGCTTCCTTCTCTTAACCACTTTGCCTTCTGTTTGTAACTGGTCTCCCTATGTTGTTTATATAGTTTTAAGCCATAAAAAATTTTTTTTGAGCTCTCTATACAGAGCACCTGTGTAGAAACAAATTATGGGAAAGTATAAGAAAATGCCTTTGTTCTTGTTCTTAGGAAAGGTGCTCTGGAGTGCCAGGGAAAAGATGTGTGTCCTTTCCAAATTACTTTCAAATGTTTCAGAGAGAGAGAAAGAGGGAAAGAAGCTAGGCAAATGACACAAAACACAAATGGTGAATTTCAGTAAACGATATATGGAAATTCATTTTAGTATTATGCCAATTTACCCTAAGTTTGAGATATATTTAAAATCTGAGAAATTCCTGTTGAGATGGAGTAGTAGCTGCTGTAGGAAAGAGCAGAAGAGAATGGTGGAGCTCAGATATATCTTATGGTTATGGGATACAGATTGGATAAGGCTTATTACTACAAGAAAAACTAAAAAGAAAGTATGCATTAAATGGTGCTGTGTGTACACATGTGTGTGTATATGTGTGTGTTTATGTTCAAGTGATGTGTATCTTAGTGTATGTGACATTTCTGCACATAACTCACACACATACATATATAATAATACAATCCTTTCAACCCCATTAGATTTGTTTTATAATCACCTTTATCGATTGAGGAAATAAACCCATCATTTTAAGTTAGTTTTGTGTATGTTTGGATGAATATGCATTTTTTAACTTATATTGAAATATAGTTGATTTAAAATGTTATTTTAGTTTCAGGTGTGCAGCAAAGTGACTCAGTTTTATATATATATATATATATATATATATATATATATATATATACACACATACACACATATACATATATATATTCTTTTTAAATTATTTCCTTTATAGGTTATTACAAGATATTGAGTATAGTTCCCTGTGCTAAACAGTAAATCCATGTTGTTTATCTATTTTATATATTGTAGTGTATATATTTTAATCCCAACCTCCTAATTTATCTCTCCCTCCTTTCCTCTTTTTTAACCATAAATTTGTTTTCTATGTCTGTGAGTCTGTTTCTGTTCTGTAAATAAGTTCATTTGTACCACTATTTTTATAATCCACATATAAGTGATATTTTATGGTATTTGTCTTTCTCTTTCTGAGTTACTTCACTTAGTATAATAACCTCTAGGTCCATTGTTGCTACAAATTAAATTATTTCATTTGTTTTTATAGCTGAGTAATACTCTGTTGTGTATATATAGTATTATCATAACTATAATAATTACTTATGAATGTTTATGTACATTACTTTTAATCTTCACAAGGACCTTGCAAGGTAACTATTATTTCTATTTTACAGGAAAAGTTACATGATTGTTGTAAGGCATCCATCCAGTTCTTAAACATCACCACCGAGATTTAAACTGTGTTGTGTTTGATATGCAAACCTATGTCCTTCCAAGGATGTCCCCTTCAGGTGAGACTCTACTCACCTCCAGTGAACTAACCCTCGAGAGTCTGGTTCTGTGCATGGTTGTGAAATCATCTCCACAAGGTCATGGGCAAGCTCCAGTGAGGAACTGCTACAACCAATTAGAATTTGCATGGGGGCTCTCCACTGGTACTTGTTACAAGTAAAATTGTGTGAAGCTTCAGAATGATAGAAAATACAACAGTCCTAAACAAATAGAATTAACCACATGTCTCTGTGTAAGGGAAGCAAAGACCCCACCCACAGTCTACTCCAAATTGATATCTTCAATTAAAATAAGCAGCACAACACTGATGATTCCTGTCCATGGAATAGAAATGATTTCCTTTTTAAAATTATGTGCAGTGCTGTCTGCTTTGTACAGCTATGAGTTGTCAGCTTGATTCTATTCATTGAGCAAATACTTAGTATCCACTATCAGCCTGGAACAATTCTAAGAAGATCAGGATTATTGCTTAATATTAAGGCATCAAAATTGTCTTAGGTACATGTGTATGTATACCTGAATCACTCTGTTGTACCCTTGAAATTTACACTACATTGTTAATCAACTATACTCCAATATAAAATAAAAAGTAAAAAAAAAAAAGATATCATCTGGGCTTCCCTGGTGATGCAGTGGCTAAGAATCCACCTGCCAATGCAGGGGACATGGGTTCGAGCTCTGGTCCGGGAAGATTCCACATGCCGTGGAGCAAATAAGCCTGTTGTGCCACAACTACTGAGCCTGCTTGCCACAGCTACTGAAGCCCACATGCCTAGAGCCCATGCTCCACAACAGGAGAAGCCATTACAATGAGAAGTCCATGCACCACAGTGAAGAGAAACCCCCACTCGACACACCTAGGGAAAGCCCACGTGCAACAACGAAGACCCAATGCAGCAAGAAATAAATAAAATAAATATATACATACTTTTAAAATCCATCAAATTTTTCTATTTTAAGAAGAGGTTGATTTTTAAAACTTTCATAGATCTTGAAAAATACAGAGGATTGAAATTAAAAAATAAAATAACTCCACAAAATTCTTCCTGCATGACTTATTGTCAAATTTCCTGAACAGAACTGCCCTAAGATAAGCTTATCAGGTAAATATAGGATGTTGGCTTCATCTGTTTGAGCTGCTATAACTTAATACCACAGACTGAGGGTCTGCTACCTGGTTCATAAACAGTGTCTTCTGGCTGTGTCTTTGCATGGTGGAAGAGGTAAGGGATCTCTCTGAGGTATCTTTTATAAGACCACTAATACCATTCATGAGGGCTTCACCCTTATGACTTAAACACCTCCTTAAAGCTCCACCTCCTAATAACATCACATTGGGGTTTCAACATATGAATTTGTGGGTGAGGACATAGCAATCAGTATATGACAGACATCAGTTAAATTTCAATTTCAGATAAACAATGAGTTACTTTTACAATAAGTATTTTCCAAATATTGCATGAGACACACTTAAACTAAAACAAATAAATACACCTATAAGTGTTATTTAATTTATTTAACTGCAATGAAGACAGGTGTACAAATATCTCTTTGAGATCCTGTTTTCAATTATTTTGTATAAAGAGCCAAAAACGGGATTGTTGGATCATGTGGTAATTCTATTTTTAATTTTTTAAGGAACCACCACACTTCCCATAGCCACTGCATGTGGTTCATATATTGGTGTTAACTTAGTGCCTCCATAGAGCAATGAGCACCTAGAGCTTCACAGTCTGCCGTCTCACTCATGTCACTTTAGATAAGTCATTTCCTGAGTCTGTTCTTTCAGAGCTTCCTAAAGAGAAGCTCATTCAAAAGACAGGGACTTATTTCAAGAACTCTTAGCCTGATGTCTTTATTGTTGAAGACAGTCTTAAGTTCATATTAGACCCTTGGCTTTCATTTTTATTTCTTGAGAATCTTCTAAGTCTTGCTCCACTGTCTTCCAAGATTGAATGTTTCTCTAAAGAATCTGAGTCCACATTAACTTTTTCTCCTTCATAAATATTCTTTTTCTGTCTGCCCCCAAAATTTTACCCCTAACTTTATATCACATATATAAGCTTATATGTGAATTTATTAAGAAACGCCTCAGTGTTTATCAGAATGGGTCCATGACACATAATATGTACTTTAAATATTTACAGTCAGTGTTTCATTTTTAATATCAGGGAATGTAGCTTGAATCATGCCTTAGTTTGAATTTCCCTAGAAGCATACCCTTAGACAGGATTTTAGATGCAGGTGATTTATATTCAAGGTGATCTCAGAAAACAGAAGTCAGGGAGTGTAGAAGGTGAATCTCTGAGTTAAGAAAAGGCAATAAGTGTGTGGCAATGAGCAGGTTACCACTGTAGGCACCTGTGGCCCAGTCCTACTAGGAACTCTCAGAAGAACCATAAAGAATGGAGTGATGAGGAAGCTGACATGTTTATCCACCAGCCAGTACCGTAATGATTGTGGATTGCTCCTAGAGATGTTCATTACCCGGCATTTCTGGGCTGTCCTGCGGAAAGGCTGATCAAGTTCCAAAGGCAAGCTCTCAAGCTCTGAGGAAGAAAAGCAGAAAGATGTAGGAGATTAAGCTGGTCTGCTAGCAACCAAAGTGCTGGGACTTGTCCCTTGTCACTGCAGAATACTCAGAGGTGGACCTGGGGTAGGCAGAACATATCAACCACATCTGCTGAAGTTTATTCCTGTTACCACTCAAGACTGATCATGGTCCACTGTGAATCCACTCTGTTACTACACTTCCCACTGATAGCTGACTTCACTTTCTGCAAATAAGTATGTGAGACAGAATAGGACATAATCCTATTGCTGCAGCTTGTCCTCTTTCTGTAGCTTAGTCATTTCTCTTTTATTTCATACACTACAGATTTTCCTCTTTTTCAGCAAGTTGTTCTACTCATTTAGTCTGCTTACTGAGCTCACACACTCTTTCCTGAGGGATCTGAGTCCATGGCTAATGTAGCCTGATCAAGATCCTGCTGTTCTAATTTCCATTTTACTGTTTTCACCAGTTATTAAACTAGTGTAAGTTATCTGGGCTCCACACAAACTTATCCAGGTCCCACTATGCAGCAGCAAGTTTGTCCCCTGATTATCTGCATCAGAATAAAATTCCTTCTTTGCCTAGTGGTCTACCAAAAGGCCAGGTGGCCATTGTAGTTTTAGATTCAGTGGGACACCTATTCTGGGGAAAGCATGAGTGCCTCTAACCATACTCAGTCTAGCACTGTGGATAGAATAGCACAAATTCTCCACATGACTCACTGGGAGTGATAGTGGGAGGGGACGAATCCTTTTTTTACTCTCTTGGTTCTGAAATCAAGGAGACCCATGGGAACTCAAACACATGTAATGGAGTTAGGTTCCACATATATACTGCATCCTGAAAAACAGTGCTACACCCTACAAGATATCATCTTCAAAAAGATGCCCTCACTGAGATTTTAATACTTTTATACATTCCACTGTGACAGCAGCTTCTGGGGACAACAGGAGATTCCATCATCATATACTCATTGTTCATGATTCCAACACCAGAAAATGAGCATTATTCAAAGATGATGCTACATGTGAGTTCATGTGATTAAATAAGAAGGTCTGTAAGCTCTTTAATAATGAGCTGTTAGAGGCACTGTGGGAAATGAATGCAAACCCATGATTAGATTAAGAATCAGTTGTAGCAAGGGCCAGTGCTGCCTTCGCCATAGTAGAATAGTTCTGATGCACTCAACTTTTTATGCAGTGGTTTCTGTTTTTGTTGTTGTTCTGTTTTTTGGTCTACTTGAGGCATGTTACCATATATATAGCTGATAATTTGTATTGATAATATATTGTATGTTCAGTAGATGCAGTAGCTGGATCAGCCATGATGAAGAAATGTCTGTATTGCTGAGTTCACAAATAGACAAAGAATGACTCACTTCCCCTGCCACTATTCTATGCAATAACTTGCTCACTGACCTGGCTTGATGATTTCTAGTGAGCACTGAGGTGAGATGCAGAGATTCTCACACTTTGTATGATCCTTATAGACCTAAACACATGTCTCTCCCTCAGATAACTTTTCCTCTCATAGTCTAATCTTTCTCCTAAGCCTTTCACCAACAAGCTGAACCATTCACTGCTAACGCTGAGTTCCTGTATATCCTCATCTCAGACCACTGTGCTTTCATAACGGTAGTATAAAACAAGTGTACTACTCAAGCTTTTCACACTGAGAGATTTCCCTCATGGCTGATCTTTCAGGCAATCAGTGAGCCAGACTCTCAATAACTAAATGTTGGAATACTTTTCTTCAAGGATTTCCAGGCTTACTGTCACTTGATGAGCTTAGAGTCTGAGAAATGGTTCAGAACTGGAAACAGGCAAGGTATCATAGATATTTCATTAGGGTTACTGGGAACATCATTCTGCTTGCCAGTTCCTGATTTGCTTTGTTATATGTCAAGAAATATTCTTACTGACTCAGAACACCATGGTCTATTAGCTATATCCAAAGATCCCTGCATTTGAAACTGCCCTAGATGGTTCCCCAAATCTAATACCCATCATTTTCTTCCTCATTGTTTCTAAGGATAGGAACCTTCTCTAAGCCAGCAGTTTTCTTTGATTTTTTGATTAGCCCTGTCTTCCCTGCTTCTCTGAATCAAATTTGCTCTGAGAGAACTTCTGCAGCTATGCATGTAAAGAAAGGTTCTCTCATTGTTACATGCAAAGTATAGAGCCTTTTATTTGTAGAATGAGGCTTCACCTTGAGCAGTTGTACACACACTGACATTTTCTGAATCTGACACCTCTGGGCCATGTTCTTAACTCTCCATTTTGAGTTTGTTTTGCTTCCATTGTCTTTCCTCCTTCATGGATATTGCCTTATCTTTACTGTTTGTCCCTATTCCTAAATTAGTGACTTGGAAGCTCTTCACCTCTGTATGTGTATGTTGTTGGTTCTTTCTGAGCTCCGTTATCTCAGTACACATCATCCTCTTCAGGACACTCCTTCCTTATAGATTTGCACAATCTCAGCATATTTTGGTATCCATTAAATATTTTTAGAGGGGGAGCCATCCAAGGTGGAAACTTGGGAAGATCCTGTATGGACTTCTTCCATGGACATACTGAATGTACAGCTACATATGGAACAATCCTCTCTGGAAAAGATTTGAAAACTAGCTGTACATTTCCTTTACAACAAGTGATAAAAGACATACCAAGATAGGTAGGAGGAGCAAAGAAATGGTCTTGCCAAACACCCAGCTTGCAACACAGTGACCATATTATGGTGGGATCTCACAGATCCAGAGTTTCTCCTAGAGAAGCAAGGGGTTCATACCCTACATCAGGCACCCCAACCCTTAGGACCTGCACCAGAGGTATGAGCCCCCACAATGTCTGGATTTGAAAACCAATGGGACTTAAGTCCAGGAGACCCAAAGGGCTATAGAGAACTGAGGTATTGCCCTTAAAGGGCTCACCTGCCACAGGGCTCACCACAAAAGCAGTAATTTGAAAAGGCCCTAGGATACACGTGAAGAAGATTTTTTGCTGCTCTTAAAGCATCTGCCAGAGGACAAGGGCGTGTTTGGAATCTCTCTCAGGGGACAGAGGTGTGGGCTGGCACCACTTCTGTGGTCCCCTCTACCTTGCTAGTGTTGGTTGGCACATGCAGCCTTTCATTTTCCTGCTGCTTCGCTAAGCCCATCAGAAGTCCCCCAGCCCTGCATTTTCCTGTGTCCTCATTAAAGCCAGTGGGCATGACAATCCATACAGGGAACACTTCTTAATCCCCTGGCTCTGGTGGCTAGCAGGGAGGGGTTTGCATTACTGGGTCCCACAGAAAAATAAAAATTGAAGAGACAGCTCTCAGAAGGCTACCACCTCCTGGGCACCACACAGACAGCAGTCAGAAACACAGCCCCACTTTTTCTGTGAAACGAGTCTCACCCAAGAGACAACTCTAGATCATCTGGACCAGAGGATAGTAGGATTTAAGATTACAGTCCCACAGAACTACGTATATTTGCATGCTTTAAAAGCTTCTCCCTGAGGGTCTGGCTTCCAATCAGTCTGAAACTGACTGAGACTCCTCCCTTTGGAACACTGAGGAGTCTTGGCTCACCCTCAAAAATTGAACCTATAACAATAAATCATACTGCTTAGACAATCACAAAGGTTTGAGAGACAACCAAGAGCTAAGGCAAGGATGAACTATAAGGTTCATCTTCTACAAGGACATTCCTTCAGGACTAAGAGAGTTAGCTGTTTCACCTAATACATGGAAATAAATACAAGGGTGAAGCAAAATGAAGGCACAAAAGAATATGTTCTAAACGTAATAACAAGATGAAACCTCAGGAAAAATAAACCTTAATGAAATTAAAGTAAGTAATTTACATCATAAAGAGCAGTGGTCGTAAACATGCTCATTGAACTTTGGAGGAGAATGGATGAACACAAAGGGAAATACAACAAAGAGATACAAAGATATAAGATAGTACCAAACACAAGTCACAGAGCTGAGTAATACAATAACTGGACTAAAATATACATCAAGGGGTTTCAATAGAAGACTACATAAAGCCAAAAAGCATCCATGACCTGGAAGACAGGGCAGTAGGCTGCAAAGAGCAAAAATTTAAAATAATAATAATAATTGTAATAGTGAAGGTAGCTTAAGGGACCTATGGGACACTGTCAACTGGAACAACATTTATATTGTAGAGGTCCCAGAAGGCAAATAGAGAGAGAAAGGGGCAGAAAAATTAGCTACTGAAAACTTCCCTAACCTGGGGAAGCAAACAGATATCTAATCCAGAGAGTTCAAAATAAGACATACCCAAAGAGATCCACACCAAGACACATTATGATTAAAATGTCAAAGAGAAAGAGAAAATCTTAAAAGCAACAAGAGAAAATCAACTTGTTTTGTATGAAGGAATCTCCATAAGACTATCAACAGATTTTTCAGCAGGAACTTTTCAGGCCAGAAGAGAGTGGCATGACATATTTGAAGTGCTGAAAGATAAAAAAGTAAATAAAAAATTACAACCAAGAATACAACCTAGCAAGAGTTCAATTCATTCAGAACTGAAGGAGACAAAGAGTTTCCCAGACAAGCAAAAAGTAAAGGAGCTTATCACTGCTAAATTGGCCTTACAAGAATGTTAAAGTGTCTTCTGTAAGCTGAAATTAATAACAAGAAAGCACATAAAAATAAAAACCTCACTGGTAGAGGTAAACATATAGTAAAGAGATTGGATTAACCACTAATAGAGCCAGTATGAATGTTAAAAGACAAAAGTAAAAAAAAAATAACTATATCTACAATAATTAGTCAAGTAATACACAAATAAAAAGATGTAAAATGTGACTTAAAGCATAAAATGTGAGGATTAGTAAAAACGTAGAGTTTTAGAATGTGTTTAAACTTAATTTGCTATCAACTTAAAATAGGTAGTTATATATATATATATACATATATATATATACATATATATATGTATATATACTGTTATATGTAAGCCTCACATTCCACAAAGCAAAACCTTATCATAGATACACAAAAGATAATTATAAAGAAATCTCAGCATAAGACTAAGGAATCTTAAGAAAGAAGAATGCGGCTGCAGGCATCATGTTCCCTGATTTCAAACTATACTACAAAGCTATAGCAATTAAAACAGTAGGTACTGGCATAAAAATTTAATCAATGGAATACAACTGAGAACCCAGAAGTAAACAAATGCATGTATTGTCAATTACTTTATGACAATGGAGCCAAAAATATACATTCAGGAAAGGGCAGTCTTTTCAACATGGTGCTGGAAAAACTGGACAGCTACATGTGAATAATAAATCTGGACCACTACCACAAAACATACACAAAAATTAACACAAAATGGATTAAACATTTGAATATAAGACCTGAAACCATAAACTCCTAAAAGAAAACACAGACGATAAGCTCATTGCATCATTCTTGGCAATATTTTTTTGGATCTGACTCCAAAAGCAATGGCAAAAAAGCAAAAATAAACAAGTTGGACCCATCAAACTAAGAAGGTTCTGCACACAAAAAAGAAACGATCAACAAAATGACAAAGCAACCTGAAGAATGAGAGAAAGTATTTGCAACTCATACAACTGATGAGGTTAATATCCTATATATATATATATATATATATATATATATATATATATATATATATATACAATTAAAAAGTGGGCAGGGGCTTCCCTGGTGGTGCAGTGGTTGAGAGTCCACCTGCCGATGCCCAGGGTTCGTGCCCTGGTCCGGGAAGATCCCACATGCCACGGAGAGGCTAGGTCCATGAGCCATGGCCGCTGAGCCTGTGCGTCCGGAGCCTGTGCTCTGCAACAGGAGAGGCCACAACAGTGAGAGGCCTGTGCACCGCAAAAAAAAAAAAAAAAAAAAAAAGTGGGCAGAGGATCAGAATAGACATTTTTCCAAAGAAGACAAACAGAGGGCCAACGGGTCCATGAAACAATGATCAAGATCACTGATCCTCAAGGAAATGCAAGTCAAAACCACAGCAAAATACCACCTCACACTTATCAGAATGGCTATTATCAAAAAGACAAGAAATAATGTATTGGTGAGGATGTGGAGAAAAGGAAACCATTGTGCACTGTTGATAGGAAGGTAGATTGGTGCAGCCACTATGGCAAACAGTATGAAGCATCCTCAAAAAGAGAAAATTCAAAAAGAACTACCATAAGATCCAGCAATTCTCCTTCTAGGTATTTATCCAAAACAACAAAAACAAGGACAACAGCACTACTTTGAAATGATATATTCATTGCAGCATTATTTAAAATAGCCAAGATATGGAAACCACCTAAATGTTCATAGATGAATGAGTGGAAGAAGAAGATGTGATATGTATGTATGTATATAATGAAATACTACTCACCATAAAAAATAATGAAATCTTGCCATTTGAGAAAACATGCATGGAATGGATGGACCTTGAGGGTGTTATGCTAAATGAAATAAGTCACACAGAAGAAAACAAATATGTGATTTCACTTATGGAATATTAAAACACAATGGACTCAAAAGAAAAAAAATGAACAAAAAAAACAAAACTCATAGATACAAAGAAGAGATTGGTGGTTTCCAGAAGGGAGTGGATTTGGGGGATGGGTGAAAAGGGGGATGGGTGAAATGATGAAGAGTGTCAGTACATACAAACTTCCAGTTATAAAATAAATAAATAAAGGTGATGTACATCATGGTGACTACAGTCAATATGGTATTACATATTTGAAAGTTGCTAAGAGAGTAGATCTTAAAATTTCTCATCCCAGGAAAAGGACAAAAAAAAATGTAACTTTTATGGTGATGGGTGGCAACTAGAATTAGAGTGGGGATCATTTTGCAGTGTATACAAATATTGAATCATTATGTTGTACACCTGAAAGCAATATAATATTAAATGGCAATTATACCTCAATTAAAAAAAAATAAAACTAGGAAACAAGCTGGTATGCGTAGGGCAGGAGATGCAAAGGGAGAGGTTAAGGTTATTAAAACCTGCAGTTTGGGAGCCCAATCAATTGTTTGAAGAATGGGCTCACTACCAGCTGGTATTCATACTTAAGGGGGTGTCTCCCAGATCTCTCAGATGGTTTCTCTGCCCTGCTTCTTGGTAGCTCCTCTAAAGGGCAGAGGAAGAAAAGGAGCTAGCAGAGTCTTGTCTGGGACTTCTAACAAGTGGGTACTGTGTGGTTGGTTCTGGCACCCTAGGAGCTCACAGGACAGCTTCAGGCTCCAGACTGTCAAGAAATAGGTGCTGGTCAGCCAGTGCTTATTCCTCTAAAGGACAGGATGAGACTGGTTCTGCTAGCATAAAAATAAATCTACAAACTGGGTGTCGGGGGTTATGTTGATTTATTCCAGTAATAATGAACACATCTGTAACAGTCACTGAGCTTAGAGTTACCATCTGATTAACTGTACAATAATCCATAGTAATTTTCTAAAATAGATTCACCTTTTTTGATAACCCAAAAGATATGTGCATATTTCAAGTTGATGGTAGCACTAATACATGTGATTTCCCCAGGGATGAAGTATTCATTTTCATTTACTGTCCTAGTAGGAAATAGAAGTTCCTGAGCTTCTCAGTATGAGTTTCCTACCATTTTCTGAGTACATCAAGTCCAAATATCTATTAAGGATCTTGGAAATAGCCACACAGTAGATTTACAGCTCTACATGGACCACTGTGGTTTGAACCCGGGTCAAAACACTGCTTATCACCTCATCACCATAAGCCCACACTTTAACTGATGGACCACAGTAGTGTTTGGGGTCACAAGGTGTTAGTATCAACTTAGAGTCACTATGTACAGATAACTAAGACCATCTGCTTTCACATGGCTTAATTATCAGGATTCAAAATTAAAGGCCCTGCATCAATGAGACTTTGATATTTATTCTAGGAAATTCTTGCCTAGGTCGAGAAGATTATAAATCAGAACAGAATTTCACTGTTAGTTTTATCTGTGCAATAGACTGTTCAATCTGTTCTCTTTTCAGGACAACTCAGGTGCTTACAGACAATTGTTTCTCATCAAGACTCTTCCACAACTCATGCTCACAGTGACCACCAAACTTGCTGTGTCATGAATTTTGACCATTACCAGTCATATCCCTGCATTATCAGAGTCACTTCAAACTACTCAAATACAGATCCTCAAACTGTACACACCTATCCTTGATCTTCCCATTCTGAAACACTAAGATTCTGTCAAGACAGTGTTTGAGTTTACTAAAGTAATAAACTTGCCTTTGTTTGATCATAAACTATATATATATATATATATATATATATATATATATACTGTCTTTACATTGTATATCTATTCTACTTTGCTGAAAATGTTTGTAGAGTCCTTCATCTGTTACCCCCACCTTCCACCCCATTCACCTGGTTGCTTTGGTGACGTCCTGGAAAAGAACAGGAAAAATATGATCTCAAATCACTCTGCTTGTATGAGAATCTGCAGATTAGGACCATTCAAAAGAACAGGCCAGAACTCCTTGCCTGGCAAATCAGCTTTAATAAATAGAATTCAAATTTGAAACTCTATGTGTGAACGAATTAGTAATTTATATGTATTAATAACTAACTCAAATAGTAGACAAGGAGCCTTATACTTTATGTATGTTCATATGTCTTATTTAATAATAATAATATAGGCATTATAGCTTTAATATTTTTTATTTAACATGATGTTGCAGCTCATAGGAAATCAGTTGACCAGCTTTATCTAGTACTAATTTGCACAGCCAGATTTTGAGTCCATATTCAACTGGTTCCAAATGCATACTTATTTTTTTCTCCTTCCTTTTGCTTCTTCTACTACATGATGGTGAGAGTAACACATGAAAGTGCTTGAAGTTTTACTGACAAAGAAACGGTGAAGATTATTTATACTTCAGAGAAGGACATTCTCCTGCTCAGAAAAGCTCTACTTCAGACCAAATCCATTAACATGCATGCTCCAGATAGTTGGATAGTTAGTATCAAAATTTATTTCTTTATATTTGATTTGAAAGCCCACAAATATTTCACATGCTTAGATTAAACCACAAAGTACAGCATTCTAATGATAAAAATAGGTGTTGAAAGTTTAATATTAAACCATAATTCAGTTCAACATTTATATAATACAATATTTTTTTCTATTTCTTAAGCAACCCAGAAGTAGAAATACCAGTTTGGTGTCCAGCAGTATAATAGGGAGATAACCTAGTTAAAGAAGTGCTGTTGGATGTGAAATCTATATATCATTGTTAAATACCAGCATTGTGTATGTCATGAATTTCCTGGTACTTCAAAAAATATGTCTGGGCTCTTTATTAAGGAGGATGTGGTTTGCCATGAGTATATTTTTTGAAATCATATTCTGAACTAAAATTAGCTGACTAGTCCAGTTAAGGCTTTCAAAAATGTTACTCATTGCCTTACTCTGGTACATACGTTATCACTCAACACAATAGTTTTTTTTTTTTTTCCCTCTTTCTTTTGCCTATAAAATGTTAAACTCCAAAGCTGTTATCAGTCTTGTTTTCACTGTCGGTACCTTTTCATTCCTAAGCTTCCAAACGCTATAAGAGTCCATCAGAACTGAGGTATGAATTAAGTTAAAGAACATTTTACTCATTCAATATCCATGATCTATTAATTCTGTTCTCTCTAATCTCTCTACCTCATTTGGAGGATTACAGACAGTTGCTTTAAGCATGACATTGCTTTTTAGTTACTGGATTGGAAATCAGGCTTACATTAAAGAGACTCTTCTTTCTTTTGTGGAAATGTGAAACTACAATTGATAATTCAAAATCAGTTACTTGCAACATTATTGGATTAGCAAACCAAGTAGATTGAAAAGAAACTGAAACAATTTAAACTAGATTGTTTGAATAAGTATATGTAGGGAATGGCAAGACAGATGGATAAATAAAAAAAGATAATTAAACACAAATACAAAAATAGGAAGAAAGGGACAGATAAAAGGCAGAGGCAAAGATTGATAGATAAAGAAAGAAAATGACAGAGAAAAGATAGTTGTTGAAATTGTTCCTCTGACATGTCCTCATTATTTAAACATTAAAAAATTTACAAAGTGATTTCATTATTTTCTCCCCAATTTCTCCAAATCCTTAGCAACCACCTCTTACTTCTGCAAGCATCAGTTTGATTTCTGCAACACTGCCCCTCTCACCACCCATGATCTTTCTCAGTTGGAGTTATTAGCCTAATTTCAGTTTTTCTTCTCCCAGCAGTACTGCCATCTACTATTCCCCAGTCCCAGTAAGGGGACTTCTTCTGTGGGGTCTATACCCTGTACCCAATGTAGAATAGGGATCCACATAAGAGTAGGCACTGGAGGAAGGGTCAAATTTTGGAGGCAACAACTTGCACCAATCAGGCTGATATTTGTCTTGCTTGGGAAAGGATTCTTCTGTGAACTAACGTCATTCTCCTTGAGACAGGATTTCAATAAGCTATAAAAATGGGAATTAGCAGAAATGGGGAAAGACACAGTGTAAAAGTGGAGCAAAGACTCATGGAGTATCAAGTTGTCTTTGATAGGTAAGATCAAGGAATTAAATCAGGGCTGAAAATGGGCATTTAAGCAAAGAGGAATTGTCTCGGCATTAGAGGAGAGTTGGGAAAAGCGTGGAGTTGGAGGGGTTGAAGACAAAGAATAAGGGAAATCACACAAGATGCAAAGAACCATGGTGACAGCAGCCTGGTTAAATCAGATTTTGGGGTGTGTCTGATTAATTAAGGACAAAGGTTCTCAACAGCTACATCTTCCCTACCCACCCCGACAACCTCAATATCCCTGCTTGAAGTTAGAAGGCTTAAGCTAGGAGAGCCCTAGCAGATGTTTTCTCCTACTGTTATGCTCTGCAAGTGCACGGTTTGTAGGTAAGGGTAGATTGGCAACTGAGGATCATTGCCAAGTCATTCCCCTGGCAGAAATAAGAAAGGTCACAGGGCCTGTCTCTGGAAATGCCTAAAATCTTTTTACAATAATGTGTTTGGTCTACAGCCATGACTCATAGCTCATTTGGATTCTCCAGCTGCCTGGCCCCACAAAGGTAAGACTGTGAAAAGGTTTAATAGTGGAATGCCTCAGTCTTTGTGACTTGTACACACTAATTTGAACAGGCTGAAAGTAAATTCACAAAGACTGGAAGTTGGTAAGCATTTCAAGCCTGTGAAACTTCTGTGGCCAGAGCTCTAAGGAAAGCATGATATTAACCTGTCTATGTAATGCAAGGAGTCATAAATATTTTACAAACTGGTGTTACTGTATAAATAAATGTTTATTGAATGCAATTGAAAGAGTGGTAATAAATGTAAAGGAGAAGGTAATGTTTGCAGAGTTCTAAACTGCGTCCTATGAATTTAACAAAACCTCTCTCGCTCAGCAGTGCAGGGCATCAGCAGAATCAGAAGACATCGTTAAATAGGTTAAACAGAAAACTGACTCTATGGTACATGTTCTTCTTTTACAGAATTAAAGTCACCTCTGAGAAAGCATTTGTTCCTACCCTAGGCTCTCACAAATGCCAAGAGTTCAGGCAGGAGTGAACACGCCAGGCCACCTTCACACTGCCGCTCTCCTAATTCCTTCCAACATTTGTAAGTGAAGCCTGGATAAAGGGCATTTTACAAACAAGTATTGATGTGGGAGAAAGAAGCGGGTCACTGAGACAATCAATGCACAGTGACTGTCAGATGACTCTGGACATAAGACGGATGTTTTCTCTGATACAGTTCTTGGTGACACCTGCATTTGATATTGCCTAAGAATGCTCCATAAACTCATGCACTTTGAGCATCAGGTAGCACTTTAATCTCTTTCTACATCTGCTCTGCAGGATCATTCCCAGTATCTCAGGGACAGGGAGCTCGATGAAAAGAAATATCCTCCTTCAAGCATAAGAATGTAAGAGTGGTTAGGCTAACCCATGGAGAGGTTAAATCAATGAACAGAACTGCTTGAGAGAGACCTACATTTCCAACAAAATCTCTCACATGGATGAGCGTCTTCTTGTTCTCCAGACTCTTTTTCTCACTAAGTGTTGTGAAGAGGAGGTCTCTCAGGCTTTTATTCCTGTCTAACATTTAACATCTTTTAATATGGGTCTAATGCCCAGAAATTCTCAGTTGCTTTTCTCAGGTGTCTTAGAGAATAGTTTGAAGTACATTTTGAACTCATGTTGACCTAAACCATTTGAAAGGTTTAGAGCATGCCAGGTGGACAGAGTGATGACTGATGTCTTGCCTGTGATATGGAAGAGGCAGAGCCTGCAAAATAAGGAGATCTGAGCTTGAATCATTATTCAGTGCTCCTTTTTAGCTACATGATATGGGACAAACTATCTTATCTCACAGCATCAATTTACTGACTTGCAAAGTGCATAATTATTCATGTCATTATTATATTGTTAAATTTAAAAATAGAAGTGAAACATCTCCTGGACTCTTACCTTCTAGACAATGAGCAATAGCTGTAACCGTCACCATGCCACTTTCCCCTTATCTCCTCTGTCTCTTTCCTCACCTTCCTTCTTTCATGACTTCTAATAGATCTAACCCAAGACAGATAGATTCTAAATTTTAAAAAAAGAAAAAAATGTATGGACAGAGAAAAAAGTATCATCTACCTAGGTACTGTTGTGTAAGAACAAGTATAATATACAATAATTTAACAAGATTATATAATACACTCAGGAAACCTAACTTCATTTTTTTTTGCTTTTTTTTTCTCTCAATCAGGTTTGTCTCAATACATTTTTAAAAGTTTTTCTACATCAAACTTCCCATTTTCGAGGTAAGTGCTTTTGAGTGAAGATCCTTTATTTCTAGTCAAATTTCCACAACACTCAGAACTATGTTTTCTTAGTTCTGTTTTTTACATATTTATATATTATTGTATATTTCTAGTTATGTGAAATTTTTATCACTAAAAGGTAAAAATTTTTATCCTAAGAAATTACAGGATGTCCTTCTCAAGATATATGGCCAAGACAATGGAGCACAAAGACACTGAGCTCACCTCCCCCCATGGGCACACCAAAAATACAACTGAAAGAGAAACTATGTATGAGAATGACCCAGAGACTAGCACAAAAGATTTTCCACAACTAAGGATATAAAGAACGAACCACAATGAGACAGGTAGGATGAATGGAGACACAGTATAGTGAAGACCCACACACCCAGGTAGGCAACACACAGACAGGAGAGAAATCACAATTGCAAAGGCTCTCTTCCAGGAGCAAGGGGTCTGAGCCCCACATCAGGCTCCCCAGGCAGGGGCCCCTACACCAGCAAGATGAGCCTCCAGAATGTAAGGCTTTGAAGGCCAACAGGGCTTGCCTAATGGAGAGCTGGAGGGCTGTAGGAAACTAAGACTACAGTCTTAAAGGGTCTACACAAAGTGTCACACATGTTGAGTCTCAGCACAACACAGTGGTTTGAAAGCAGTTTGGGTCAGATCCACTTTCTGATCTTGGAGAGCAACCGGGAAGGCAGGAGGTAGCTGGAGCATCCTGTGGGGTCATAAATGCTGGTGGCAGCCATTTTTGGAGGCAGATTACACCACAAGGACACTGGTGCTCACAAGTGCCATTTTGGCATTATCCCTGTAGCCTATTAATTCTGGGGGCTTATCAATCCACCAGCAGGACAGTACCAACCCTGGCCCCACTAGGCCCACAGCCAGCTGCCCCAGGAAATGACTCCACCCACCAGAAAGCTAGCACAAACCTCTGGACTGCCTAGAGATAAATCTAACCAAGGAAGTAAAAGACTTGTACTTGCAAAACTATATGATATTGATAAAAGACATTGAAGAAATGGTCCCCCTAAAGATGTCTACATCTTAATTCCCAGAACCTGTGAAGATGTCAGATATATGCAAAGGAGAATTAAGGTTTCTAGTCATTTGACTTTCAGACAGGGAGATTCTCCTTTATTATGCAGGTTGTCACAATATAATCAACAGAGCCTTTATAAGTGGAAGAGAGAATCGGAGGGAGAATCAGATATATGACAGCCTGGAAAGGACTTACAGATGATGCTGTTTGAAGGTGGAGGGATGGGGCCAGGTGCCAGGTTATGCAGGTGGCCTCCACTTGCTGCAGAGACTAATGAACAAATTATTTGCTAGATCCTCTGCCAAGAAATGCACACTTACCCACTGAGATCTATGTCAGATTTCCCATCTACAGAACTGGAAGAAAGTAACTCTGTGTGGTTTTAAGCCAAGTTTGTGGTAATTTGTTACAGCAGCAGTAGAAAACTAATACCGAATACACAGTATAATCAGGAGGTACAGAAAATATACAACTATAATGACTTCACAAAATGACATGGCAGACTGAGATATCCTAGTACTTGAGGGAAGTACTTCAAAAGAAGCCTGTGCTCTCTTTCACAGAACAGTTGCAACAAACGATAAAAGGAACATTTATGGGCTTCTCTGGTGGCGCAGTGTTTGAGAGTCCGCCTGCAGATGCAGGAGATACGGGTTCGTGCCCCGGTCTGGGAAGATCCCACATGCTGTGGAGCGGCTGGGCCCGTGAGCAATGACCACTGAGCTTGCGCATCCCGAGCCTGTGCCCCGCAACGGGAGAGGCCACAGCAGTGAGATGCCCGTGTACCGCAACAAAAGGAACATTTATATAGTCATGATTGGAATAAATTTCTATCATATTAAGAAGATATATATAGAATTATATTTCATGATAATTATAACTTACATTTATATTCATATATATTTGTTTATAGTTATCTTAGTCCAATATAAATAGAATAGATATTACAATTATTTTAGTATATTTATTTTTAATATATTTGAATATTTATCATTAAAATAAGTATAATGATAATATGCAATGACATACATATTCTATTATAAATATACAAGTATATGTTATATAAATAATAAATATTTACCTATAACATGTTATTTATATTATTCATATACGGTATACAAATTTATAAGTAAGATGCTTATAATTATTTTATACAATAGCCAAATATTCAGAGACCGCATACTCAGTCTAATGAGAGAAATAAAACTATCACTGCCAAGTAAACATCTCATTATAGTAAAAATAAGTAGAATAATTTTCTTTTCTGCTGGATATATTTCCAGAATACTTTAGTTTATTAAAAAAAAAAACACAACAGTCTTCACACTATAAGATACTTAGAGAAGATTTAAAAACTGTCATCAATTTAATACTATTAGGAAAATTGTTTTATACTTTTCATTTGCAGACCACCACAAATTTCTATGTACCTCACTTTTTAACATAACACCTTGTATTCAGGAGATAAACCTATGAAACCAGAATACACAGAATGTTTCAATTTCATGGTGTGATTCTAAGATAATAAACATTCCTAGTGTCTTCCAAGTGTTCAATGCAAAGTAAAGAGAAAAATCTAGAGACCTTTCTGGCTAACAAAATTATAACAGAAATCATTGTAATAAGAGTAAATGTAGAGAGTAAATCCATGAGGCTTGATAGCTGTGAATTTAATTATTGGATATATCTTCATGGAATTCAGATAAGTAATCATTTAAAATTTTTCATCAATATTTACATATCCAAAAATGTATATTTCTTGGATTTTTTTAATTTATAATTTTTATAATTGCATATATTAAGGTAAGATATATACATTTGGGGAGGAATAAAAGTTTGTATGGCTAAGCCATATGTATCATGTTGCTAAAAGTTTTCTCAGAATTTGCTTTAACATAGTATTTATCATTGTGTAAATTGAATGTTCAATGTAGACAATCTCAAAACACAGAAAGGACACCAAAAGAAAATGGAAATTACTATAATTGTGAAATACTGAAAAATATTCAGACTCAATATTTTGATGTTTATTTTATATTTCTAAAGAGTTCATACTGATCCTACTACATCTTAATTAATCACACATTTTTAGACATTCAGGCTGTTCTCTTTAAAAGAAAAAACTTATTGCTAAATATTGACAGTGA
Organism: Orcinus orca; assembly: GCF_937001465.1. Lineage (NCBI taxonomy): Eukaryota > Metazoa > Chordata > Mammalia > Artiodactyla > Delphinidae > Orcinus > Orcinus orca. Next base: position 101,637,845 of record NC_064567.1, read on the forward strand.
ATTTCAAACTCTTTCTGCCAGAAATATTTGTACATGTCCATATACTTAAATTCAACACTTAAATATTGTTATTAATTTCTCTACATGTTGTTTTCTTTTGTTAAATTTTTGCTCAAATCCCTCATCCATTTTTCTCTTGAGATTTTTCATGTTTTTTGTTTGTTAGAAAGTTGAATGATTTTTTATGTTTATGGATGTTGTGAGTGTTTTCTGAAGTATTAAATATACATGGATTTTAGGTGTTTTAAAACATATGATTTAATATCCTTATGTACACTTAAGTAAAAATAATGACTATGCTTTTTTGTGTTTTGCATTTGTTATTTGCATTTATTCTTTTAATTAGTTTATTTAATAAGACATTTATTTACAGTTGTGTATATTTTTTCATGTGTATGAGTGTAGAGAGAGAAAAAGACAAAGAAAGAGAGAGACAGACAGGTAGAGAGAGACACACACACAGAGAGAGAAAGAGTGCCTTTACACGAAGCAAAACCTGGTGAATAAGACAAATCCTGCCATCCAGGTACTTATGCTTTATTTCTGGGTTCTTAAATCTCCTTTCGTTTTGAAGAAATTCAGATATCAGATTTATAGTGTTATAATCTTGTCTTTTGGATCCTCACACACTGTTACTCATTGTCAATAATTTCATGACGTCACTCAAATATTTACTCTTCGTGATGGATTCTGCAATCATTTAGTCAAGAACAGAAAAATATAATGTTGAGAGTTTCACTGAAAAAGTAACATATAAATACAAATTTAAGGAGCACTGACTTGTTTGAAATAGTAATGGTTTCCACCTAGGAACATAATATTTTTCTCTATTAATTCAATTATTTTCCATTCTTGGTGAGATTCTACAGTCTTTTTATACAATATTATTTTCAACACTGTAAACAGTCATCCTCTGCATGAAGCAAAACAAATACACTTAGGAGAAGAAAATCTTATTGCTCTGAATGTCCTGCACTTAATTACTAAGAACTTCAGCTTTCTCCAGACACCTTCTGAGATGGATGGATCCTTGCAGAATGTCTTGGGTCTGTGGTCCTCATGCTGGGGCTCTGCTGTTTGCCTCTGTTCTGCCCACAGTTGGGGGTCTGCGTAATTGTGCATGTTGCTGCCAATTACCTCTGAACTCTATTAGTGACATCTCAGAGTGGACCTGTCCCATGGTTGGCCTCCTCTGGACTCTCAGGTCGCCATGCTCTGCAGGCACAAAGCAGCAGGAATTTCTCTTCACTTTCAGTGATAGCTCTTTCAGAAGGGTTCCCACAGAAAGGTGCTAAAAAGTCACAACCAGGGTCTCTATCATGGGTAAGGAGATGCGGTGGTGGCAAAGGTTGTATAGGAAGCTGTGAATCCAGAAATTCACCCTGCTTCATGCATCACCTGGAGACGTATTTCCCACTTACACCCAGGGCTTTCAAAAGGGCTCAAAGGGTGGGATTTCAACCTTCAGTCCTGCTGCTTAATTTGACACTCCCTGTGCCCCTCAGAGCCTGTCTTCTAGGGAATGACAGTCATAGTGGTTCAAGGTTCAAGTTCTACCTCCTAACCTGGACAAAGGGCTTTCCATTCCCTGCCCCAGAAGCAACCACTCTTGGTTAATGTTCTTCCAAAGATATTTTTTACAATTTACAATTTCATATGTAATTACATTTCATATGTAATCTTTCATATGAAAAGTGTAAAGTCAGAGTTTCTTCTTTTATATTAGACTGCTTTACTCACTGTTTAACCTTTTGCTATGTCACCAAAATTTAGATTTCAGAGATAATTATATATGCATATAAATAGAGATAACTTCATTTTTAATGTCTGTTATTTCATTGTATAAATAAGATACCTATTTAACAATCCCTTATCAATGGACTTGTAAACTGTTCTCATTCTTTACTATTAAAGGAAAAGCAGTATCTTTAGGAACATGTGATATACACACATTAAAAGCCCAATCTGTTGGATATTTTCTAGTTAAAAGAGATTGGTCTTTTGACTTTGATAGACCTGTGAAACTGCCCTCCAAAAATATCACAGTACTGATCCTCCAATGACTGTGCAGTTATTTGCAAAGCAAGCACTTGAAAATGAATATCTTATTAAAGTTTTAATTTACATTTTTCTTGTTATGAGTGATATTGTTGCTGTTTTCATTTTAACATGCCATTTATAATGCCTTTTCTGCAATATTTCTACTTATACCCTTTGTCTATTTTTCTACTGGAATCCATTTCCTTACTGTATCATAGCTCATTAATTTAGAAAAATTATCAATCTAAGTATTCAAAATTTTTAGAGTTGTTACTTATATTTCAACTGTTAAAGGGTTATTTGGCCAATTTTTGCCAATTGTTTTTGGTTTCACAACGTAAAATTTATTGGCTTTGTAATGGTTTGGACATTTATGTCATTAAGAAAGAAATTGTTTAATTTTGATTTAGTAAAAAAGTTTGCTTGTTTCTAGCATGTTTTCATTTTTCTACCCACATGATGCTACAGTAGGATTTTAAATATTATATGCATATAAGATTTCATTTTTGTTTGTAAAGGATCAAATAAAACATTTTATGTGAACATAAAACATGCAGCCATATTGTAATCCAAATTTGTATCACATTAAATAAGGTAAAAGAGACTCTAAATATAAATGTGTATATATCTATAAAGACATAACTATATCATTATTTATTAAGTACTCTTTTTTTAATTTTATCATATATGATTTATAATTTTATACTATTTTCAGATGTACAACATACTTATTCAATATTTTTATAGATTATACTCCATTTAAAGTTATTACAAAATAATGGCTATATTTCCCTGTGCTCTACAATATATCCTTCTTGCTTATTTGTTTCATACATAGTAGTTTGTATTTTTAAATTCCCTACCACTCTCTTGGCCCTCCCCACTTACCTCTCCCTACTGGTAACCACTGGTTCTCTATATCTGTGAGTCTGTTTCTGTTTTGTTATATTCACTAAGTATTTTTTTTTTAATTTTTTAGATCCTACATATAAGTGATATCATAGATTATTTGTCTTTCTCTGTGTGACTTATTTCACTTAGCAATGAATATTTATTTATACAGTTACACCAGTTTGTAAAATGTTCATGACTCCTTGCATTACACGCACAGGTGATTTCTGGGCTCTCTAGTCTCTTTCATTGATCTATGTGTTTCTTTTTGTGCCAGTACCATGCTGTTTTGATAACTGTAGTTTCATAGTATAGTCTGAAGCTAGGGAGCATAGTACTTCCAGCTTTATTTTTTTTTTTTCTCAAGATTACTTTGGTAATTAGGGGTCTTTTGTGGTTCCACAGAAATTTTAGAATTATTTGTTCTAGTTCTGTGAAAAATGTCATAGGCATTCTAATAGGGATTATATTAAATCTATAGAGTGCTTTACGTAGTATGGACAATTTAACAATGTTAATTCTCCCAATCCATGAACATGGGATATCTTTCAATGTTTTTCTATTATCTTCAATTTCCTTTATCAATGTTTTATAGTATTGAGATTATATATCTTTCACCTCTTTGGTTAAGTTTATTCTTATTATTTTATTCACTTTGATGCTAGTTTAAATGCAATTGTTTTTTATTTCCCTTTCTGATAGTTCTTTACTGGTGTATTGCAACAACAGATTTCTATATGTTAATCTTTATCCTGCAAATATCTTGAATTAATTTATTAGTCTTAAGAGTTTATTGTGGAAAATTTAGGGTCTTCTCTATATAGTGTCATGTCTTCTGTACCTAGTGACAGTGTTTCTTCTTCCCTTGGAATTTGGATGCCCCCCTTTCTTTTTTCTTGTCTGATTGCTGTGGCTTAGACTTCCAATTTTATGTTAAATAGAGGTAGTGAGAGTGAGCATCCTTGTCTTGTTCCTGATTTTAGAGAAAATGCTTTTAGCATTTCACCATTGAATATGATGTTAACTGTGCATTTGTCATAAATGACATTTATTATGTTGAGATATGCTCCCTCTATACCCACTTTCATGAGACTGTTTTTTTAGAATGGACATTAAATTTTGTCAAATGTTTTTTCTGTGTTTGTTGAGATGATCATGTAATTTTTCTCCTTCTGTTAATGTGCATCACACTGATTGATTTGTTGTTATCAGACCATCCTTGTATCTCTCAAATTCTTCAGTTCTAGCTTTTTAAAAAAATGCTTTCTAGTTCCTTGTTAAAATTATCACTGTGTTCCTCTATTATTTTCTCGAATTCAGTTAGCATTTTTATGACTAATGGTTTGAACTCTTGATCTGGTAAATTGTTTATTCTCATTCATTTGTTGTTTTTTTTAAGGGATTTTCTCTTGCTGTTTCAATTGAAATAAATTCCTCTGTCTTCTCATATTGGTTAACTTCTCTGTCTCTATGAAATTAGGTGAAACAGTTTTCACTTAAAATGAAACCAATCTTGAAAGGGTGTCCTTTTGAGGGAGTCTCCCTATACCATCTGCCTGTGCCCAGTGACTTTGGTGGGAGAGCTGAATGTTGCATGAACACAAGTAACATCTTCCTCAAGGATGAGCTGACAACTATTACCTTGGTAGCAGATGGGGCTGGAGATGGGGGGCTAGAATCAGAGTCAGGAGTGAGTCAGGGATTCTCCTCTGCTCAGTGACCAGCACTACCCTATGGGGGGGGGGTAGAGTCAGTTCCCAAGTTGCTGGAGCAGAAGCCCTGAAGTCTGGCTTTGAGCTTGCTTCTTTCTCTTTAAGTGTGTGTTCTTCTCCATCCCAGCATCAGGACCCGCACCTCAGAGGGGAGAAGTTCTGGAGCAAGAAGGGCTTGTGCAAGCACTTAGCATGGGTCTGACCTTGGGCTATTGTGGCCCCAGCCACTGGCAGAGTCCCGGACCACTTCTGATGCTCTGCCTTTGTAAGCACAAGTAATGCCTGTCTGTGTCCTGCTCAGAAGCTGCTCTGGGTCTGTGCTCTCTTTGTCCCTCACAGCTGAGCTATACCCTTGGCCATGGCAGCCCTCAGCTCAGTGTGGAGCTGCATCTTCAAGCAAGTGGGGTTGGAGCAAGCGTTTGGCTCAGGCTGGCATTCTCTCTAGAGTGGTCATGGTAAAAGGGCTAGCATCTCGTGCAGTTTCAATCTGCCTGCTCCACTCTGTCTTGGGAGTAAGTAAGAGTATGTGTGCTCCTCATTAGCGGAGTCCAGGCTTCCCACAGTCCTCCTGTTAGTCTCACTGACCCTCCAACCAGCCAAGGGGACACATCTTCCCTCTATTTGGACCTCAGGGATGAGTCATTCAATATGTGGCTCAAACCATTCACTCCCCAGGGAGGATCTCTGCTTCTGTAATCCCCTGACTCTTCTGAGTCCCCTACCAGGGACAGGTCCTGACCTGATTGCTTGTTTCCCTTTCTACCCAATTCCCTTTGGATCTTTCTTACAGTCTTGGATGCACAGGAGTCTTTCTGCCAGTCTTCACTTCATTTTAAGTGAAAATTGTTCTGCATGTATATGTATTTTTGATATCTTCATGGGGGGAAATGAGTTCCACATCCTCTTACTCTGCCATCTTGATCTCTCTTAAGAACTTTTAAATACGATTAGATACCAAATTTACTCACACTCTTTTTTTTTAGCATTTAAGATGATCAGATTTTTTCTTTGACTATGAATATAATGAATCATTTTATTACTTTTATTTTAGTATTCTTTCTTTGTGAATATAACTCTCATCTACTCTTGGAAAATTACTTATCCAATGATATACTGTAGGATAGTGTCTGCAAATATTTTAGTTGGACTTTTAAAATTAAGATTTTGGGTCTTGAATTTTTTAGAGCAGTTTAAGGTTCACAGAAAAACTGAGAAGGTGACACAGAGATTTGCTGCCTCCATACATGCATATTCTTCCCATTATCAACATCCCCACCAGAGTCATGCATTTGTTACAATTGATGAATGACATTGGCACTTCATAATCATCCAAATCCATAGTTTAAACTAAAGTCCATATTCACTACAGTCCTGCCCTAAAAATCCTCTGTGCTCCACCTATTCATCCTTTCCTTTCTACTCAGATCCACTGATCTTGTTATTGACTCCACAGTTTTGCCTTCTCTAGAATGTCATAAAGTTGGGATCATACAGTATACAGTGGACCCCTGAACAATATGTGTTTGAACTGTGAAGGTCCACTTATATGAGGATTTTTTTTGTCAGTAAATGCATACTACAGTACTACATGATGCTTGGTTGGTTGAATTGACAGATGTGGAACTGTGGATACAGAGGTCCAACTGTAAAATTATATGTAGTATTTTACCTATACAGAAAGTCAGCATCCCAGCCCTGGAGTTGATTAAGAGTAAACTGTATAGACTATTCAGATTGTCTTCTTTTACTTAGTAATATGCACTTAAATTTTTTTCATGTATTTTCATGGCTTTCTATCTCATTTCCTTTTAGCACTAAATAATGTTCTATTGTCTGGATATATTATAGTTTATTTATCCATTCACCTACAGAAGGAAAATTTTCAATAAAAGAGATATAAACACCCATGTTCAAGTTTTGTGTGGACAGAAGTTTCAACTCCTTTGGGTAAATATGATTAGTAGATCATATGGTACAAGTATATGCAGTTTTGTACTTTACTGAACTGTCTTCCAAAATGGCTGTACCATTTATCATCCCCACCAAAAGTGGATGAGAGCTCCTGTCGTGCCACATCCTCACTAGCATTTGATGTTGTTGATGTTTTGAATTTTGGCCATTCTAATAAGTGTGTAGTGTTATCTCATTTTAATTTGCATTTTCCTGCTGATCTACGATGTGGAGAATTTTTCATATGCTTATTTTTTTTTAATTTTATTTATTTTTTGGTACATGGGCCTCTCACTGTTGTGGCCTCTCCCGTTGTGGAGCACAGGCTCCAGACGCGCAGGCTCAGCGGCCATGGCTCACAGGTCCAGCCGCTCCGCAGCATGTGGGATCTTCCCGGACCAGGGCATGAACCCGTGTCCCCTGCATCGGCAGGCAGACTCTCAACCACTGCGCCACCAGGGAAGTCCCATATGCTTATTTTTTTAATCTGTATATCTTCTTTGGTTACTTTTCTGTTAAGCTCTTTGGCCCTTATTTGGAATTTTTAATCAATGGTCAAAATTTTACAATGGTTTCTAGAATAATTTTTCATAGCAAAATTATGTTCTCTTCATAAAAACAACTTATAGCAAGAACTTGGATACTGTCTTTCTATTCTCCGGAGCAATTTAGAAAGCATTAGAGCCATTTGGCCTTAATCCATCTTAATCCTACTGTGGATCCCTTTTGCTCCCTGATAACATTCTCTTTCTTTTATAATTAAGTTTGATATTTCAGGACTCACTTTTAATCATTTTTACATTGTTAGAAAACTCACCTCTTTGACTTGCTATTGAAATGTTTGTGGAAATATGTTTTCATTTCCAGAGCAGTTAATACTTATCTTCTAAGTCTTCACTGTTTAGTTTAATATTTTGAGAGTTTTGTTTTCTGTACTTTTCTATACTTTTCTCTCTAGTTTATGTTATTTTATTTTAGTTTAATTTTCAAAGAATCAGAGGAATCATTAAGCTCTTCTAAAGAGCAGCAAACAGGTTCTGAATTTATTTCAGCCAATCTCAGGTCTAGTTTTAGAATATGAAATTATCTCTCTCTGTCTCTATCTCTGTCTTTTTCTACATCTCTACAACCACCCACCTGCCCCACCTTGATCCCTCTCTTATTGTTCTTCCCTCTTGGTTGACAATACTACAAAGATATTTAATATAATTGAAATGAGCTTAATCTCTCACAATTGACCCCAGGAATTGTTGTCTTCTCTGCTTTCAGACTAGAAATATCCTTGAAACAAAGAAACAAAAGATACAACTACCTTTCTAGATTAAGAGGACTCAATTATAGAGACAGAATAAAAATTAACATTATAATAAGATAACCTTCAACATTAACTTTGAAATAACACATTAGGAAATTATCCATAATTGTTTATTATCTTGATCAATTATAGAAGTTGAAATTATTGGGTTCCTACAGATTAGAAGCATTAATTTTATAAAGCTGTCTGCATTATTTACCTCTTTAAATATAATATGTAAGTGTGTGATCAACATTTTCTATTCTTAATGATTTGTCATTTTTCAGAGTCGATCTTGGTAAGTCTTTGGTAGTTTGTATTTTCCTAGAAAAATCTCCTTTTATAGTATAGCTAAGAATACATACTATTTTCTGGTTCAGTTAAAAAAAAATTAATTGAGAGGGATGTACCCTCTCTTTAAGATAATAGTAATTTTACTAAAAATGGTATAATCTGTAAAACCAAATTGAATAGGTACTTCTATGGGTGAAAGACTTTCACAGGATTCTGGAACAACAGAGAAAGTCATGATAATTAGTGAAGCCAAGTAGAATAATCTTAGTTAAGGGTACACGCATAGCAGAGGGCATACCTACAGATGAGAAAGACGACAGGTAACTTGAAGGGACAGGGAGAGGACTGAGGCTTGGAAATATTATAAATGTGTGCAGGAATGAGGCCCTGGGCCATAAATAGGGAGTAGTGGAATTTCCATTCAGTACACAGAAGGGTGAACCCTGGCCCTAGTCTCTTTGCACCCAAAGCAAAAGAAAATACAGGCAAGTGTTTTATTGCTTGGGCAAAATATTGCAAGATACTTCACTAAAGAAATTGAATCAATTTATCTGGGGAGTTCTAGGACAGATATTGAGGCACTGGTACTCCAAATCAAAGATTACCACTGTCAAAGATAACAAAAAGCAAACACCAGTTAAAAGCGATAAGGAGAGGTTTTATTAAGTATAACTATTGCAATAGGGATGAGAACCTAGGGTAACATGAAGTTAACTATGCCAAAACAAAAGGCAGAAGAGTTTTGAAATGCTTGGCATGCATAAAAAAGGCTTTAAGTGCATTGGTAAGGTTGATTCATGTTACTAGGTCATCTGGATTTGCTAATTGGCACCTATATGGAGGAGAAACAAACTTCTCACATCATTATCACAGGAGGTAGTATAAATAAATTTAATTCCACAGAATAGTTTGAAAAATATTGAAGAAATCTCACAAAAAGTAAAAGACAAAGAGATAAAGATTGAAAGTATTTTAAAATGTGTGTACATATAAAGTGAATGGAGGATCAGTCCAAAAGGAAATGCCAACACCGTCAAGGCCAATAGCCTGCAGATCTATAAATACAGCAAGTGTCCTGTGAAATTAAGGAGAAATATCCACAATTAAATACATAAGTGTGAAATTTTAATACATCACCAAATCTAACAGACTTACAATAAAATTGCTTAAGAAGGAACATGAAGTGTTCTAATACCAGGCTTCTTATTGAAACACAGGTCACCAGAGGTTGATTGAAGACAGCCTTGAAATATTGAGGGAAAAATTTTCAGAACTAAGAGGTTAAAATACTCTCTCAAAATACAAAATTAATGTAAAGGCAAAATGAATAAATATTTAACTCCTTCATTAATTCTAAATTAATGGGCACACTTATGGGGAGGTACAGAGGGAAAGTCTCATGGGGCTGAGAGAAACAATGTTTCAACTAACTGAACATTTAATAAATCCAGAAAAATATTATAAAATGATACAGTCTGATACAGGAAAATCCATTCAAATTTGATTAAAAAACAGTATTAATTGAATGTCACAGTGGTCATAACATTGAAGCCTAGAGAAAAGGAAATTTCACCCTAAGATATTGTTTGTTTATGTAATAAACCATATTAAGTAGTGATAATTATGCCCTTGTTTATTTTTAGAATCAATTTATAAAATTAAATATGGTTATGGTAAGTAATATGAATATTACTGGAGAAAGGGTTCAGAGTACAATGGGTAGGGGTGGTGGGAAGGGTAAGAGGCTCTAACAAGAAATGGAAATTAGCACTCTTGTTTTTTCTGATGGGCCAGCTAAAGAACTTGGAATAAAACTGTATTGTGGAAAGAAAATGATGGTGGGGAGGAAACAGGAGGAAGTAGTGGGAAGACAGAAAGAATTTAGATAGCAGTGTCCCAAGATATAAAAATTGTTTTTCTGTGTATTGCCCATAATTTTTTGAAATGAAGTTCAGCCATATTGGGGCAGAATGAGTAGTTTATTTTCCATTCTCTTCCATCTGCCTAAGAGTGAACATGGGACCAATAGTCTGTTATTAAGATGACTGGCAAGCTATACTTTAGTGTTTTATTTTCCAAATTTCTCTTTTGTATTGTCTGTTTTATTTGAAATTTGGAAGAGGTTTTATGAAAGGCTACTAGCCAGCTGCCATTTTGTATTAGAATTCTTTTGATGGATCCAAATTAGTTGACAGTGCTTTTTTATTTTTTTTTAAGATGTTTCCTGGTGTGAAAGAATTGAGAACAAGAAACATCCTTTGAAACTAGAGTCTAGACAGTTTCAGACCAATAGAGAGATATTTTTTCAAACATTTTTGTTCCTATTTTTCATGAATTTGTTTTATTATTTTTCTTCTTAGACTGCTTATTTCATGTTTTCATTTTGTCTTTGCAGTTCTGAAAGTATTCAAGCATCAACCATTGCTATTCATAAAAGCTCTAATATATTTTTCCAATTTTTTTATTGTGATAAAATGTACAAACATAAAATTTACCATTTGTAAGTGTACAGATCAGTGATATTAAATATATTTATAATGCTCACCACCATCCACCTTCAGAACACTTTTTTTTTTTTTTTTTTTTTGCAGTATGCGTGCCTCTCACTGTTGTGGCCTCTCCTGTTGTGGAGCATAGGCTCTGGATGCGCAGGCTCAGTGGCCATGGCTCACAGGCACAGCCATTCCACAGCATGTGGGATATTCCCAGACTGGGGCACGAACCTGTGTCCCCTGCATCAGCAGGCAGACTCTTAACCACTGTGCCACCAGGGAAGCCCAGAACACTTTTTGTATGGTAAAACCACAACTAAATATTCATGACACAATAGCTCTACCAAGTGCATCACATAAGTGCAATCAAACAGTACTTGACTTTTTGTGACTGATTTATTTCACTTAGCATTAAGCCTTAAAATTCATCTATTTTGTAACATATGTCAAAATATCCTTCCTTTTTAGGGCTTAATAATAGTCATTGAGATATATATAACAGATTTTGCTTATCCAGTCATCTCTCAATGGATATGCGAGTTACTTCCACATTTTAGCCATTGTAAATAATGCCACTATGAACATGGGGCATACAAATACATTTTGGGGACCCTGATTTCAATTATTTGGGTATATACCCTGAAGTTAAATTGCTGGAGTATATAACTTAGTCCTATTTTTAATTTTTGAGGAGTTATCATACTGTTTTCTGCAGTGGCTGTATCATTTTTCATTCCTATCAGCAGTACACAAGAATTCCAATTTCTCCACTTCTTCAAAAACACTTGCTGTTTTCTGTTATTGTTTTGACAGTAGCCATCCTAATGAGTGTGATGTATCTCATTATAGTTTTGATATGTATTTTCCTGATGATTAGTTATGTCAAACATCTTTTCACGTATTTATTGGCCATTTGTATACATTCTTTGGAGAAACATTTAAGTCCTTTACCCATTTTAAAAAATCAGTTTGCTTGTTTTTTATTGTTGTTGTTGTTGTTATTGAGTTTCAGCTGTTCTCTGTATATTCTGGATATTAATCCCTTGTCAGATGTTTAATTTACAACTATTTTCTACCATTCAGTGTTTTGCTGCATTACTCTGTTGATCATTTCTTTTTATACATATTTTTTAAAAATTTTATGAAGACCAATTAGTCTATAATTTCTTCTGATTGCATGTGTTATTGTTGTCATATCTGAAAAAGTCACTGACAAATTCAAAATTATGAAGATTTTTCTCCTATGATTTCTTCTGAAACTTTTATAGATTTAGGTCTTATATTTAGATTTTTGATACATTTTGAGTTAATTTTTATATATTGTGTTAGGTAAAGGTCTGCATTCATTATTTTGAATATTCATATCCAGTTTTACCAGAATCTTTTATTTAAAAAAAAACACAACAACTGTCTTTTCTCCATTGAATGTTCTTGGTACACTTGTCTAAAACCATTCGATTATTGTTCTCCATAGTGGCTGTATCAATTTACATTCCCCTCAACAATGCATGAGGGTTCCCTTTTCTCCACACCCTCTCCTGCATTTATTGTTTGTAGATTTTTTGATGATGGCCATTCTGACTGGTGTGAGGTGATACCTTATTATAGCTTTGATTTGCATTTCTCCAATAATTAGTGATGAGCATTTTTTCACATGCTTATTGGCCATCTGTTGGTGGGAATATAAAATGGCAGAGCCACCTTATAAACCACTTTTACTTAAAACCATTTTTTAAATAAATATCTTATATTAACACATATATGTGGAATCTGAAAAAATTGGTACAGATGATCTTATTTACAAAGCAGAAATAGAGACACAGACATAGAGAACAAACAGATGGATACCAAGGAGGAAAGGGGGAGGGTGGGATGAATTGGGAGATTGGGATTGACATTTATACACTATTGATACTATGTACAAAATAGATAACTAATGAGAACCTACTGTACAGCACAGAGAACTCTACTCATTGTTCTGTGGTGACCTAAATGAGAAGGAAATCCAAAAAAGAGTGTATATATATATATATATATATATATATATATATATATACATATAGCTGATTTGCTTTGCTGTACAGTATAAACTACTACAATATTGTAAGGCAACTATACTCCAATAAAAAATTTATAAATTAAAAAAAATAAAATCATTTGATTATATATGTGAGTGTTTTCTATTCTATTCCATTAGTCTATACATTTGTTTCTTTGCCAGTACTACTCTGTTTTGATCACTGTAGTTTTGTAGTAAGTTTCAAAAACAGAAATTATGAGTCCTCCAGCTTTGTTATTTTTCCCAAGATTGTTTTGACTATTCAGGGTTACTTGAGATTACGTATGAATTTTAGGATAGGTTATTCTATTTCTGCAAACATGTCATTAGTATTTTGATAGGGATTTCTGTAGATCACTTTGGGTGGTATTGACATCTTAACATAAAGTATTCTAATCCATGAATATGGGATATGTTTCCATTTATTTTTGTCTTCTTAAATTTCTTTCAAGCAATGTTTTGTAGTTGTCATTGCATAAATATTTCACATCCTTGGTTAATTTAATTCCTGAGTATTGTATTGTTTTGCTATTATAAATGAAATTGTTTTCTTAATTACTTTTCTGGATTGTTCATTATTAATATGTAAAAATGCAACTGATTTATGTGTGTTAAATTGTAGACTGCTACTTTGCTTAATTCATGTATTGTAACATTTTTGTGGAATCTTTTGTATTTTATACATATCAGATTATATTATCTGCAAACAGAGATATTTGTATTTTCCAAATTGAATACATTTTATTCTTCTTTCTTGCCTAATTGTTTTGCCTGGAATTTCCAGACCTGTGTTGAATAGAAAAAGCAAAAAGAGACATCCTTGTCTTCTTATCTTAAAAAAAAAAAAGAAGTTTTCAGGCTTTCACCAATGAGTTTTATGTTTGCTCTGGGGTTTTCATACATGGCTTTTATTACATTGAGATAATTTTCTTCTATTCCTAGTATCTTTAGGGCTTTTATCATGAAAGTGCATTGAATATTATCAAGTGCTTTTTCTTCATCTACTGAAATGAGCATGTTCTTTTCTGCTTTGTTCTGTTAATGTGGTTTATTATATTGTTCAGTTTTTAATGTTGAACCCTCCTTGCATTCTAGGAATGAATCCCACATGATCATAGTGTATAATCCTAATAATATTCCTCTGAATTTGGTTTCTTAGTATTTTGTCGAGAATTTCTGCATTCCTGTTCTTAAGGGATATTAGTCTGCAGTTTACCCATTGTGTCTTTGTCTGATTTTCATAGCAGAGTAATGCTGGTTTTAAAGAATGAGTTAGGTAGTGTTCCCTTCTTTTAGTTTCTATTTTTTTAAATTAAATTTGAGAAAGATTTGTGTTAATTCTTCTTTAAAAGTTTGGTAGAGTTTATCAGTGAAGCTGGTGGGTACAGAAATTTTCAGTATTGGGAAATTCTTGATTCAATCTCTTTACTCATTATTGGTATGCTCCGATTTTTGAAAATATATATTTGTGACTTAGCCTTGGTTAGTTATTTTTGTTTCTAGGAATCTGTACATTTCATCTAGGTGTACCAATTTTTGGCTTGAAATTGTTCATAATATTCTCATATAATCTTTTTTATCTCTTAGTATCAGGAATAATATCCCCACTTTTACTTCTGATTTTAGTAATTCAGGTCATCTGCCATTTTTCTTAGTCCATAAATGCTATACATTTGTCAATTTAGTTGATCTCTTCAAAGAATAAACTTGTGGTTTTATTGTTTTTCTCTGCTGTTTCTCTATTCTCTATTTGTTTATTTCTGTTCTAATGTTTCATTTCTTATGCTAACTTTGGGTTTATTTAATCCTACTTTTTCTAGTTCCTTAGGTGAAATGTTCTGTTGTTGTCTTGAGATCACTCTTTTTTTAATGTAAGCATTTATAGCTAAAAACTTCCCCTATACCACTGTTTTCATTGAATCGCCTAAGTTTTGGTATGTTATGTTTTGATTACATTCTTCTACAAGCATTTTCTAATTTTCTTTGATCAATTGGTCACTTAAATTTATAGTTCAATTTTCACAAATTTGAGATTTTTCCAGTTTTCCTTATGTTTTTGATTTCTAACTTGATCCTGTTGTGATTGGACAAGTTACTTTGTATGATAACTATCTTTTTAAGTCTATTGAGACAATTTCTGGCCTAACATATGATCTATCAGAAAATATTCATTGTGTGTTTGAGAAGAATGTATATGTTGTTTTTGTTTGGTAGCATGTTCTCTGTATATCTATTAGACTTAGTTCATTTATTATATTGTTCAAGTTCTCTATTTCCTTACTTATCTTCTGTCTGATTGTTTATTCATTATTGAGCAATGGGTATTGCAGTTTTCATCTATTATTGTAGAAGTTTCTATTTCTCCCTTCAATTCTAACCTTTTTTGCTTCATGAATTTTGATGGTCTGCTATGTGTATGTAACTTTTGATAATTGTTATATCTTCTTGCATTATTGAAATATTTATTAATATATAATGTCCTTATTTGTCATTTGTATTTTGATAGACTTTTGCTTTAAAGTCTAATTTGTCTGCTATGTGTACATGTCAATTCCAAACTCCCTATCATTCCCTCCCACTCGTCCCCCCTGGTAAGCATAAGTTTGTTCTCTAAGTCTGTTAGTCTGTTTCTGCTTTGTAAATAAGATCATTTGTATCATTTTTTTTAATATTCTGCATATAAGCAATATCAAATGATATTTCTCTTTCTCTTTCTGACTTACTTCACTCGGTATGACAATCTCTAGGTCCATCCATGTTGCTGCAAATGACATTATTTCATTCTTTTTAAAGGCTGAGTAATATTCCACTGTATATATGTATATACCACATCTACTTTATTCATTCTTCTGTTGATGGACATTTATATTGCTTCCATGTCTTGGCTATTGTAAACAGTGCTGCAATGAATACTGGGGTGCATGAATCATTTCAGACCATGTTTTTCTCTAGGTATACGCCCAAGAGTGGGATTGCAGGATGATATGGTAGCTCTATTTTTAGTTTCTTAAGTAACCTCCATACTGTTCTCCATAGTGGCTGCATGAATTTACATTTCAACAAACAGTGTAGGAGGGTTCCCTTTTCTCCACA
This sequence comes from Orcinus orca, assembly GCF_937001465.1. Taxonomy (NCBI): domain Eukaryota; kingdom Metazoa; phylum Chordata; class Mammalia; order Artiodactyla; family Delphinidae; genus Orcinus; species Orcinus orca. The sequence goes on from NC_064567.1 coordinate 101,653,670, forward strand.
CCCTCTCCAGCATTTATTGTTTGTGCATTTTTGATGATGGCCATTCTGACTGGTATGAGGTGATATCTCATTGTAGTTTTGCTTTGCACTTCTCTAATAATTAGTGATGTTTAACATCTTTTCATGTTCCTCTTACCCATCTGTATGTCTTCTTTGGACAAATGTTTATTTAGATCTTCTGCCCATATTTTGATTGGGTTGTTTGTTTTGATGATATTAAGCTGCATGTGTTGTTTGTAAATTTTGAAGACTAATCCTTTGTTGGTCACATCATTTGTAAATATTTTCTCCCATTCTGTGGGTTGCCTTTTCATTTTGTTTATGGTTTCCTTTGTGGTGTAAAAGATTATGAGTTTAGTTAGGTCCCATTTGTTCATTTTTGGTTTTATTTCCATTACTCTGGGAGATGGGTCAAAAAAGATATTGCTGTTATTTATGTCAGAGTATGTTCTGTGTATGTTTTCATCTAAGAGTTTTATAGTGTCCAGTCTCAAATTTAGGTTAATCCATTTTGAGTTTATTTTTGTGTGGTATTAAAGAATGTTCTAATTTCATTTTTTTACATGTAGCAGTCCAGTTTTCCCAGCACCACTTATTGAAGAGACTGTCTTTCCTCCATTTAATAGTCTTGCTTCCTTTGTCAAAGATTAATTCACCATAGGTGTGTGGGTTTATTTCTGGGCTTTCTATCCTGTTCCATTGATTTATATTTCTATTTTTGTATCAGGACCAAACTGCTTTGAAAGTTGCAGGTTACAAAATTATTACACAGAAATCTGTTGTATTTCTATACACCAACAATGAAAGATCATAAAAAAGAAATTCAAAAAAGCAATCCCATTTACCATCACATGACAAAGAATAAAATACTTAGGAATAAACCTACCTAAGGAGACAAAATACCTGTACTCTGAAAACTATAAGACGCTGATGAAAGAAATCAAAGATGACACAAACAGATGGAAAGATATACCATGTTCTTAGATTGGAAGAATTATTATTGGCAAAATGACTATACTACCAAAGTCAATCTACAGATTCAATGTAATCTCTATCAAATTACCAATGGCATTTTTCACAGAACTAGAACAAAAAAATCTTAAAATTTGTATGGAGACACAAAAGACCCCAAATAGCCAAAGCACTCTTGAGAAAGAAAAACGGAGTTGGAGGAATCAGACTATACATGCATTTACCTTTACTGAGATCTTTATTTTTTCATCCAGCTTCGAATGCATATACCACACATCTAGTGTCCTTTCATTTCAATCTTCAGGACTAACTTTAACATTTTTGCAGAGCAGGGCTAATAGTAACACATTCTCTCAGATTTTGTTTATCTGGTAATGTCTTTATTTCTTTCTCAGTTTTCAAGATCAGTTTTGCCAGATCTATGATTTTTTTGTTGACTTTTTTGACTTTTAGCACTTTGAACATATTGACCTACTGGCTTTCAACCTTCAAAGTTTTTGATGAGAATTCTGCTAATATCTTATCAAGGTCCCTTTGTATGTGATGTGTTGCTTCTCCTTACCTACTTTAAGATGCTCTCTTTGTGTTTGGCTTTTAATCATTTGATTGCTTTCAATGAGTTTATCGTTCTAGGAGTTTGTTGTGCAATTGTATGTTTATAGCATGTATTTCATCAAATTTGGGGATTTTTTTTTTTTTTTTTTTTTTTTTGCGGTACGTGGGCTTCTCACTGTTGCGGCCTCTACCTCTAGCATTTGATGTTGCTGATGTTTTGAATTTTGGCCATTCTAATAGGTGTGTAGTGTTATCTCATTTTAATTTGCATTTTCCTGCTGATCTACGATGTGGAGAATTTTTCATATGCTTATTTTTTTTTTTATTTTATTTATTTTTTGGTACATGGGGCTCTCACTGTTGTGGCCTCTCCCGTTGTGGAGCACAGGCTCTGGACGTGCAGGCTCAGTGGCCATGGCTCATGGGCCCAGCCACTCCATGGCATGTGGGATCTTCCTGGACCGGGGCACAAACCCGTGTCCCCTGCATCAGCAGGTGGACTCAACCACTGCACCACCAGGGAAGCCCCTGGGGAACTTTTGTCATTATTTTTTTCAAATATTCATTTTGTCTTTTCTCCCTTCTCCTTTTGGGACTCCCACAATGTGTGTGTGTTGGTCCACTTGATGGAGTCCCACAGTTCCTAGCTTCTATTTATTTTTCTTCCAACTGTTCTCTTTCTATTTCTCAGACTCAACAATTCTGTTGTCCTGTCTTCAAGTTCACTAATTCTTCTGTCTGATGAAATCTGCCTGTAAATCATTTTAGTGAATTTTTCATGTCTTTTATTATACTTTTGAGCTCCAGAATGTGTTTATGGTTTCTTTTTATGTTATCTGTCTCTATGTGATATTTCCATTTTATTCACACATCATGTTCTTAACTTCTTCCATACCTTCCTTTTGTTCTTTGAACATATTTTAAATAGTTGTTTTAAACTCTTTGCCTAGTTTATCTGCCATCAGATATTTTTAAGGACAATGTTTGTTGACTCCTTTCCCTTTTATGAAACAAACTATCCTGTTTAGATATATGAATTTTGACATTTTTTGTTGAAAACTAGATATTAGAGTACAATAATGTGGTAACTACGGAAATCAGATTTTCTTCATTATCAGCATTTGCTGTCTTTGTTTTGTTTATTGTATCTATGATTTTAGTTGTTGTAGGTGGTCTTTGTGCTAATAAATTTAACTTATCCTCAGGTCTTTTTGGAGCATATGTTTTTCCTTGAGCATGTGTGATGACTTAATTTCCCTGTATATGTAATTGCTTTTGAATGTCTTAGTATTTAAAGTCTGGTTCCCAAAAGGATAAAAATAAAAAAAAAATAAAAAAACTGAAGGGAAGACTGGGCACTGACCCTTATAATCCCCTGGAAGTCACTTCAGCTGGAAGGGGAGAGTCTTGAAATAATGCAAGGTGGTACAACAACAATGACTGCCCTCCTCTTTGTTTTCACCTCTCTCATCAGAAGCAACAATCAGTGATCAGAGGGTAGATCCCCAATATCTGGGTGACAGGTTCCTTTTTGCCCACTCTGCATTCTGCAAGCTATCTGCAAATTGATCTAGGAATAAGTACACAGCTACCTATAGCTGTGGTGGGGTATGTGTGTCTTCCACAGTGCTAAGAGCTGTAATTGACTAAAATTACCCACATCTATCATCCAAGCCTTTCCTGACATTATATCTATCATCCAGTTCCATCTTACCTGTGTGTACCCCTATTTTGTATTTCTCTCCTTTTACACCACTACCTCCCTGCTTCAATCAAAGAGCCACTCACCTATGCTACTGAATTATTAGCATCATTAGAAAACAATGTCTAACCCAACCTTAAATTTATTTTATTATTTTATTATTTTTTTAATATTTTCTTCCAGTTTTATTGACATAAAAGCTACATACAGTACTGTATAAATTTAAGGTGCACAGAATAATTAATTGACTTACATGTATCATGAGGTGATTAGCACAATAAGTACAGTGAACAACCATTATCTCATATAAATACAAAATTAAAGAAATAAAAAAGTTTTCCAGAGCTTTTTTTTTTTTTTAAATTGAAGTACAGTTGATTTAAAATATTGTATTAGTTTCAGGTGTAAAACATAATGATTCAGTATTTTTTATAGGTTGAACTTCATTATCATTATTACAAAATAATGGCTATATTTCTTTGTGGTTTATATATCACATCTTCTTTATCCATTCATCTGTTGATGGACACAAGTTTCTTTCACATATTGGTTATTGTAAATAATGCTCCTATGAACACTGAGGTTCATGTATCTTTTTGAATTAGTGTTTTGCTTCTTTGGATATATACCCAGCAGTGGAATTGCAGGATCATATGGTAGTTCTATTTTTAGTTTTTTGAGAAATCTCCATACTCTTTTTCTTAGTGGCTGCATCAATTTACATTTCTACCAACCGTGTACAAGTGTCCCCTTTCCTCACATCTTTGTCAACATTTGTTATTTGTGGTCTTTTTATGACAGCCATTCTGACTGGTGTAAGATGATATCTCATTGTGCTTTTGCTTTGCATTTCTCTGATGGTTAGTGATTTTGAGCATATTTTCATGTATCTGTTTGCATGTCTTCTTTAGAAAAATGTCTATTCAGATCTTCTGTCCATTTATAATTGGATTGTTTGCTTTTTGGATATTGAATTGTATGAGCTGTTTGTATATTTTGACTATTAACTCTTTATTGGTCATATTATTTGTGAATATTTTCTCCCATTATGTATGTTGCCTTTTCATTTTCTCAATGATTTCCTTTGCTGTGCAAAATTTTAAGTTTAATTAGGTCTCATTTGTTTATTTTTGCTTTTGTCTATTTGCCTGAGGAGACAGATCAATTTATGTCAAAGAGTGTTCTGCCTATGTTCTCTTCTAGAAGTTTTATGGTTATGGGTCTTATATTTAGGTCTTTCATCCAATTTGAGTTTATTTTTGTATATGGTATGAGGGAACGTTCTAATCTCATTAATTTACATGTAGCTGTCCAGTTTTCTTAGCACCACTTAATGAAGAGACTGTCTTTTCTCCACTATATATTCTTGTGTCCTTTGTTGTAAATTAAGTACATGGGTTTATTTCTGGGCTCTTTAGTCTGTTTCATTAATCTATGTATTTCTTTTTGTTCCAGTACCATGCTGTTTTAATTTATGTAGTTTTGTAATGTAGTCTGAAGTTAGAGCACGTAATACTTCAGCTTTGTTTTTTTTTCCTCAATAAAATCTTGTATCTTACAAATTAATCTTGTATCCTACAAATTAATTGAATTCATTTATTAGTTCTAATTTTTTTTATGGAGACTTGAGGGTTTTCTACATATAGTATAAAGTCATCTGCAAATAGAGACAGTTTTTCTTTTCCCTTCTAATTTGGATGTCTTTCATTTCTTTTTTATTTTCTGATTATTGTGGCTAGGACTTCAAATACCATGTTAAATGGAAATGGCAAAAGTGAGCATCCTTATCTTGTTCCTGATTTGAGAGAAAAAGCTTTCAATGTTCACCTTTGAGTATGATGTTAGTTGTGGGTTTCTCATTGAAGGCCTTTATTATGTTGAGATATGTCCCCTCTATACCAACTTTGATGAGAGTTTCTGCCTTGAGTTGATGCTGAATCTTGTCTAATGCTTTTTCTGTTTCTACTGAGATTATAATGTGATTTTTATCCTTCCTTTTGATAATATAGTGTACCACATTGACAGTTTTGTGGCTATTGAACAATTATTTCCCCCTTGCAATAAATCTCACTTTTTTATGATGTGTGGTCCTTTTTATATATTGTTGAAATCTGTTTGCTGATAAGTTTTGATGATTTTTGTATCTATATTCATCAGAGATGTTGGTCTGTAAGTTCCTTCTTTTGTAGTTTCTTTGTTTTTGATATCACTGTAATGTTGGCCTTTTAGAATGGATTTGTGAGTGTCCCATCCTATATAAATAAATGAGTCTCATTAATAAAAAGTCAGATAAAATTGTCCACATCCCTTCTGCTGGCCAAAAACAAATATAAAAAACAACATATCATTTTTTTTTATTTGTGTGTGTGTCCCAAAGGTGTTACAGATAAGATATTTTAAATACAAACCTCATTTTCACATATTTTAGAGCATAAATAGTACTTTGGATTTACATTGGGCAAAAACTTTACAAAAGTACACTATTCTACTAGTTTTAGTTCCATTCTCCTTTAGCATTACATATATCCTTCAAATTACAGATAAATCAAGGTTAAAATATTATATATATATATATATATGTATCAGACCATAATGACTATGATTTATTTTAGCTTGTTTTCTTTAAAAATAAACTATTATAAAATACACACTTAATTTTGAAAATCCAACTTCCTTTATACAGAATTATAAGAAAACCCTTAACTTCATCTCATGTAATTAACAATTTGATTTTTTATTTACCCATTATTAAACAACCAAACTTTTTCTTATTCTTTATCTATATATCGATTTTGATCCACTAGACATCTAAAATGTCAAAAATATATTATAGCCTCTAACTTAGAAAAGCAAAGATTAAATAAAATATTATATGGTTTAGATATTGGCAGTAAAGATTACTTTTCACTCTTCTAAGATGGACCCAACCCCAGCAGAAATCATTGGCCCAGAATCTAGCTGGTATGAAAAAGTGAGTTATTTGACAGAAGTTGGGCCAGTTGGTTGAGCTCTGAAGGGTGTTGCAGTTAGCCCTCATATTTTGCTTCTCCAACAAGAATTTTGTTATCTCTTTTTAGCTCACTTCTGGGGAATACCAAAATCTTCCTAAGTTTTCCATGACATCAATACTGCAGCTAGCATCAGCATTTTAACATTTGGCAGTTTAGACAACTTCAGCCTTGGCATTTTTTTATGATGAGCATGTACGCATCAATAGACCCAAGTACTTTTTCTTAATATATTTAATGATTAATTTAGCAATATGAGAACTATAGACATTTGTATTGTGCTATCTCTATCAATTTTCTCTGCTGTGGCCCATTATGTCACAGCTCTCATTTCTATCCAAACTCTCATGAGGGTTTGCTTGGGATATTTTGCAATAAATGCAGATAAGCTTTTTTTATGCAAGTGTCAAAATTGAATACTTGCATCAAGTTTTTCAAAAGTTGCCTTGGAGCAGAATATTGTTTATATATTTAATACAGAACAAATTAAAAGTTTAATATTTGGAATAGGAATGGCTGGAGGAAGCAAACTATTGACTCACATAGGATCCCTTGTGTTGGAAAGGTGCTAGATTAACAGATCAAGCTGTAGAAATGGGATACCAAGGGAGACTGTTATCTGGGTAAAAGTGTGAGACCAATGTAAACCTGACCATGGATTTAACATTCTTTTCTCAATAGGTAATTTTCTAAATACTTTTGTTAATTTGAATCAGTGGCTCTTTATCCTGTCTACCCAGTAGAGCTACTTTGAGTATGTTTGTTTGTTGTTATTGCTGTTGTTTTTTTAAATAGCAGTCTGACTAATTGTGCTGGTGTCCCATTATATAAAAGCTTTCCTAGTGATTCCAATGTGAAGCTAAGGTTAAAAGTGATACTGACTCTCATGATGGGGAATCAAACATATCTATCAGTGCTTATAGCTTTTGCTCAGGACCTACAATTTTCTGTTCTTATTCCAATTCTGATTTTGTTTCTGGAAATCTGGAGCTGCTGTGAGGTTCTCCAATAATTGAAACTTGTCCTCCACCAAGAGACACAGACTTGGTTATCATAAGCCAGAAAATTGGCTTTTAACCTTTTTCTACTTGTAGAGACTTTCACTCACATTTACTCTGAATTTGTATAATTTAATCCCTGTCACTACCAACTTGAAAGAGCAGGAGCAGATATGTACAGTTGGAATTTGTATGTCAGGAGATAAAAAAGCCTTAGCCCAGCAGTTGTCAGTTGTCCAGAAACCTTCATACTCAGTAAGTGTTCTAATGTCTTGTCATTCACCATCTGATGACTGGAGTTGAGCCTAGAAAAGGAAAATTAAAGAAAAATGCTCTGTTCAAAATGAGCCATATGAATGAAATTCCCTGACTCTGGCTTTGGCAAATGGTTTATTTTCTCCAAATGAGTGTTTTGCTTTGTTTTGTTTGTATATGTGGGTGCATTAGTGGAAGACCACTATTTAAAATACTTCCTGGATAGTTGTTCATGCCATTCTTTTTTTAAAATTAATTAGTTTATTTATTTATGTATTTTTATGTATTTATATTTTATTGGAGTATAGTTTTACAATGTTGTCTTATGTTCATGCCATTCTTGAAACATATCTTGTGGACTTTGGCACTCTCATATCCTACATTCCTGATATTCTGGCACTATCTACCACATTTCCCTAAATTCAAATAATCCCTTTCTCCCCCAAATCCTGATGATGACAATCAATCATAGCACCTTTGTTTTTTTTTTACCCAGGAGATATATGTGTGGGGTATCTGCACTAAAGGCATACAATCTAGCAAGCATAAATAACACAGGAGTTACATTTATTATAGTAGCAATTATGCCAGATTTGCAAATGTTTTATCCAGTTTTTATTTCTCACTTAGAATCTGTGACTGACTGGACTTAACATTTTATGGTAGCGACACTAAACTTTCCATTTGACTTTGGATGATATTTATTAACAAGTATTCAACACTCTGGTGTTTATTTCGGTGTGAGATCTTGACTTTCTTCCCTACAGTGTAATTTGTTCTCATGTACCTTCCAGCAAGTAGTACTGTCTACAGTTACAACTCTTGGAATCAGATAATAAAATGACCTGCAGGTCAGTGTGGTAAAGACATTGTGACATTGACTGATACTTTAATAGCTTGTGAAGACTTGTTGTGAATAGAATCACTTGAAATGCTCTTTCCTCAGCACTTTACCTTCTTCTTTTTAGTTTGAGATACTGAGTTCATGGGGATATCAACATTATTTAAGTGTGAGCCTTCCTTTTCAATTAAATGTTGTTTGATAATATTTTGCCTTAACAGATACAGTATCAGTAAAATATTCAGAGGGCTTGGAGAAGATATTTCCTTAACTTTTGGGTTTATTTAAAATTTTTTGAAATTATAAACTAACTTGAACCTAGTAATTCTCCCCGCCCCCATCATGGAGAAAGCTTGCTCCTCCTTTAAAATGCACTTTGGATGCTAAAGTCCGTGGGAAACATCCTTTAAGGGTTTCCAGTCTCCCTAGAAGAGTTTCCTCATCCTTTATGTTGCTCTAGTACTTTCTCAGGACTCCAGTCCCCTGGAATTACGTATGGACTCAATGTTACTCCTCTCTTGATCCTCATTCCAGCACAATACCTAGCACTCAGTGAGTGCTCCATTAATACTAAGTCCCTATTTCCAACTCCATACAGTTTTCTTTTTGACTTGGGTTAAAGAATGCCTGGCATTGAATTATGCCATCTAAATTTAAAATCAGTAAAATCACTTATATTCTGAGTTTAGTATTTACGAAGCTACTTTATTAAAACATTTTTTGAATAACGCAATAAAATGACAAAAATACATCAGCGAAAGCTGCATTTATTATATAGTTTCCTATTTCAGTATGCTTTCCACCCAAATATGGAAAGATTTATATCATTTTGTTAAGTTCCTCAATATGAGCAGGATTTTAGTAATATACTGAGATCACTTCTGAGGTTGAATTTTCATGTATCTGAAAGGTGGTAAACTATGCCACCCCAAAAATATGTTACATTGGCATAAGGATTATTTTGAGCTGAAGGCAACTGGGAAGAAACAGATACAAGAAAAGCTCCCTGCCCTCCCTCTATTTGACTTAAGACAAAAATTGTCAAAGGTGTTCCTCCTCTCCTCTCTACCAAGTAGGACAAAAGTTAATCACTGGGAAAAAGTTTAGATTCTATCACCTTGGAAACGGCAACAGAAATCTACGTAAAAGTCTTTACTGACTCGTCTTTGTCTACTATTAGTTTCATATAGATTTATCTTTCCACAGTTTACTGCCTTTGGAAGCCTGAAACTGCTTTCCTTTGTCCTTTCATGTCTCTACAAATTTATTGCTTTTTGTTGAAGTTGCCATATAAGACTGAATTCTAAGCTACCTCTTTGAGTTACTTATTTTCCCCTGGTTATCTCCCACATATATGAGGTATACATATTAGTAATCTTCTTTTTGTTTGTTTGTCTTTTTTAAAAAAATAGTATTTATTTATTTTATTAATTAAGTAATTAATTTGTTTACTTATTTATTTTTGGCTGCGTTGGGTCTTCATTGTTGCATGCGGGCTTTCTCTAGTTGTGGTGAACAGGGGTTACTCTTCGTTGTGGTACATAGGCTTTTCATTGCGGTGGCTTCTCTTGTTGCTGAGCATGGGCTCTAGGCATGTGGGTTTCAGTAGTTGTGGTGCGTGGGCTCTGTAGTTGTGGTTTATGGGCTCTAGAGTGCAGGCTCAGTAGTTGTGGGGCACAGGCTTTGTTGTTCCATGGCACATGGGATCTTCCCAGACCAGGACTCGAACCTGTGTCCCCTGTATTGGCAGGCAGATTCTTAACCACTGTGCCACCAGGGAAGTCCCAGTAATCTTCTTTCTGTTTTCCTCTTGTTAATATGTCTTTTGTTATTGGGTTCCCAGCCAAAACTTCAAAGGGGTAGAGGAACAATTACTGTTTTCTCATTTACATTTCCTAATTTTCTAAAATATTAGTCTGTTAACCCAGCTTTTTAAAGTGGTTCAATTGGCCAAGAGAATTTAAAAAATAAATAAATAAAAAAGTTTAAATAGTTAATTCCTATTGACACAAATAATATTATTTTATCCAACCTATTTAGGACACTTAATTTTACTGATGACTCTGACACCATAGTCTCACTTTTTAAAACTTTTAAGCTCTAACTTTTGCTTCCAGAATGTCTTGTTCCTCTACATATGTTAATTTATTTCTTAATCTCCCTTACTGGTCACCATACCTGATTCTCTCCTTCCCTCGACTCATTGGACCCTCTGTAGATCTTTTATTTCTCTACAATCAACTCTTTGGAAAGAAAACATATGTACATACTCTTAACTACCATAATTCTCAAGGCTACCTGAAAGTACTACTAGTGTTTTTATTGTCTACACCATCATTCATTTATGCACATATGCTTGTTTTTATGCTCTATGTCAGAAATAAACTTCATAACATTTCAATACTGGCCATGTAGAAAAATTAACTCATTACTCTTTGCTTAAATTCTGCATGTTGGAATGGTTCTAATTCAATTTCCCAATTGTTGATTTTATGATTTTTCAGGATAATAAAGGATCTGGTAGCTTCCAATGGACTTACATAGAAGAATACTCTTTTTTCTTTCCCATGGTGAGAGAGGAAATATGGTTTTTAAGATTCTACACTTTGTTAGAAAAAGCCCAGGCTCTGAAAAATTTTCTCAGGTGTTATTTGTTTTCCCTAAATACATAGGGATACTTACTATAATGAAAAATGAGCACTTTACAGACCAATTCCCCCACAGCTTTGTGCATGGAAGAGTACAGGTATGAATATGCTCAAACAATATAAAATGACTTTGAAAAGCCAAAGGAACAAAAGTTGCTGTACAGTATTTGTACAAGAGAAACAACTTTCAGTTACTCATCTTAGATTCTTGGCTGGACCTCTGTAACAAAAGACAGATTAACAGGAGAAAAAGAGAAGTTTATTAACATGAACATCTCAGATATACATGAGAGAAACTCATGGATGAGTAACTCTAAAAAGTGGCTTAGAATCTAGGAGTATTTAGCATCATAACAAAAGTACACTTTTAGAGAAGTGGCAAAACAAAGGAAAGGGACTTTGAATTTTTAGGGTCAGCAAATTGTGGGAAGACAAATATATGGGAAACTAATTGCAGATAAAGTCTAGTTTGTAATGTGTGCTATGTAGATTCCTCTGGTGCCCTCTGTAGGCTAATAAGGGTCTAAAGTTGTCTCAGGTGATGAAGTTTTGTCCCTCCTGGCAGAGAGAGGAGGAGAGGCATTTCTGTAAATTTATGTTCTGCTCAGAGGCAAATAGAATGCAGAGAGCTTTTCTTGTATTTGCTTCTTCTTGATTGTCTTCAGTTCAAAATAATTCTATGTCAAAGAGATATATTTTGGGGAGATGTATTCTGATTTCCTTTATATTGTTATGTGAATGAAAGGGATGTTTTCCGGACTGGTGAGTTGAGTAACCTGTTTGTGTGTGTGCATGTATGTGTGTGTCTGTGTATGTCTTTATGTGTACATATGTGTGTGTTTGTGCAAAAAAAACAGAGATTAAAAATTTTTGCATGCAGTCCTGACTGTTCCTGGTGTTCCTGGAGTCTGTCCTCTGGTGGTTTGGGAGAACCCACTCAGCAGACATTCTCATTTCTTCTTATTCTAAGTGACATCTAGATCCATTGATCACCTAAGTTCTTGAATATAAATAGGTTCAACCCTACTCTTTCATACCCATTTTCAAAAACTTTACCTTTAATAAATCATAATAATTATATACTTAACTGCTCCATCTTCATGGTGTGTCATTCTATGAATTTTTTAACCCAGATTTTCCCAAGTCATAACAACCACTCTGACATAAAATATTATTATAATTATCATTAACAAAAATAAGGAAACAAGATTTTATTAAAATTTTTCAGTCTCCTGTCCTAAGGGTAGGCCTCCTACTCTTCCAAGATACTCCCTGAGAGATCCTGAAAGACAGAGAATAAGTATTTATATATTCAGAATTTATATAAAAGTATATATATTCAGTACAAAAATACCTCCAAATATACTCTCCCAATTAAGTCACATCTTTTAACAAGCACATCTTTAGAAATTAACATCTTCCTAAGAGTAATTTAGTCAAGTAATCAGATTGCCTAAAATCTAATTGAATTCTACAATATTCGGTAGGAGCCTGAGGCAGTCTAGGAGCATTAGAAACTATCAAGTATAGACTCAGACAGGCTTGCAGGTAGCTTATTCAGTGGGTTCTAAGGCTGAGCTGCAGTCATCACCTGATTGCATGGGAGGGGTAGGGATTGAAGAAGGCAGACCTGGAGGCTGGTCACCCCTGCTAGCAAGTTCTAAAGATGGAGAAGTATGGTCCCTGAAGTACGTTTTGCCTCATCTCTCTTTCTTGGGACAAGAAGGCAATAAGAACTTTGAGAAACCGGGCTGATTGAATTATTCACTCATAGTTCCAACCAGCATTAACGAAATTCTTACCATCCACCAGGTTCCCAGCCTGTGGATCAGCATACATGGAGAGGAGAAGTAGAAATGTAGTGAGTGTCTATCTTAGAATCTGGCTCTGGACTGTTTGTGGAAGACGATTTCCACCTTGCCTTGTTTTTCAGTTTTGTTTTCACCTAGATGTTTGTTTTGCCAAAGAATACTTTGGGTATTCATTCTTAACTTTTTTTTTTTTTTATTTGAAGTGGGCCTCTCACTGTTGTGGCTTCTCCCGTTGTGCATTCTTAACTTTTTACCTGTGTTCGTGGGGTATTTATGTTGTCTTGATTAATATGATTGTATATGTTATTAACAATATTATAGTTGTTGATTTGTTCTGCTATCCAAATCTCTAAACTTCTATCTCCTGTAATTGGAAATGTGCCAGCAATCCAACTAACCAAGAATTAAGGGAGATAGTGGAGAAGTTCAGAAGTGTTGGTGGTGAAAGAAAGGAGGTCTCCTTGACTTCCTGTCTCTGATTCTGGAGTCTGAGAGGATAGTGATCATAATAAATTTGTTTTAAACATGCTGAGTTTAAGGAGCTGTCTATATGAAGCTGCAAGAATCCTGGACTACAGACATGGACTTCCAGAATTTGCCATACTTTCCAAGCTTCATCCTTTCTTCTTCCTTCAAATTCCCTTTCTGAGCTGCTACTGTACATTGTTGTTTCATGTAGTTTAGGAGCAAAATGTAGTTCTTGTTGTAATACATCTTAAAAGTCACACAGTAAGCAAAGTAATGAATAAATAGAATTAATTTAAAAATAATGATAGCATTGGATTTTAACACAGAGAATAAAGTGAATACCATGAGTCTATATCGATGTGAATGAACGAAAGAATTAATGAATGAATGAGCAGGGACAAATCTTCTTACAGAAAAGTTCCTAATGTTAAATGCAGAATAAGGAGGGAAATATAGCATCATTATTAGGACAGAAAAATAACAAAACCTCAAAGAGTATCATTCCCTGCATAATATTTGTTATTTTCTGTAAGATATGCCCCCTAGTTCTTTGATATTCCCCCATTCAGGAGGTGGAGCTTAATTCCCTCCTTTCTGCATGTGAGCTGGGCGTAGTGAATCACTTATAAACCATAATATATGGAAGGGGAAAATAGCAACTTTATAGTGAAGGAATGTGGCCAACATTGCCAAGTGATCAAGGTTAATATCACTAGAAATAAATCATGTTGATACACTGTATCCCATAATATGGTTCAATATAAAGGATATATTGTATCTGTAGTATCTTCAAAACAATCATAATCCCAGTCAAATCATGAGCAAACATCATAAAACCAGAATATGATACAAACACCTGACCAGTACTCTACAAAACTATCAAGATCATGAAAACCAAAAGAAATCTGAAAAATTGTCACAAATAAGTGGAGATGTGACAATTAAAACAAAATAGTGTCCCGGGTTAACCCTTGAAACCAAAAAATTATATTAATGGAAAAATGTGGAAATAAAATATATCATGTGTTTTAGTTAATATTATTTTATCAAGGATAATTTCTTAATTTTGGCACATTTACAGTGGGTATGTAAATTGTTAACAAGAGGTGAAGCTAGGTAACACAAGACATCTCTTTACTATCTTTGCAACACTTCTGTAAATCTTATATTAGCTCAAATAAAATGTTAAAAAATGTGGGAAATCCCTTGCGGTCCAGTGGTTAAGACTCTGCAGTTTCATTGTTAAGGGCATGGCTTTGATCCCTGGTTGAGGAACTAAGATCCCAGAAGAAGTGCGGTATGGCCAAAAAATTTAAAACAAAACAAAAACAATAAAGTCAATTCATTTACAAAAACGTTAAAAATGTTATATAGTAAACATAGCTTTTGCTGATCACTGTAAAATAAATAGATGTATAAATTAACTAAAATCCCATTTGATGGCATCGTCAAATCAAAACCGAAAACAAGAGTTAACCCCTCGATTGCCCCTACAGAAAGTAACCCTAGAGAAATCATTCAAATTCTCTTACCCTTTGCTTCTGTAGGAGGAAGTGTGGTTGAGAAATAGAGAAAAAGTGCAGGCTTCCCTGGTGGCACAGTGGTTGAGAGTCCGCCTGCCGATGCAGGGGACGCGGGTTTCTGCCCCAGTCTGGGAGGATCCCACATGCCGTGGGGCGGCTGGGCCCGTGAGCCATGGCCACTGAGCCTGCGCGTCCGGAGCCTTTGCTCCGCAACGGGAGAGGCCACAACAGTGAGAGACCTGCGTAGCACAAAAAAAAAAAAAAAATAGAGAAAAAGTGGTGAAGTGGGTCACAGAATGGAAGTAGCTACTTTGGGGTTAGAGCCTTTGTTAGGGTAAAGTGTGAGGAGGAACAAGACACCAAAGCCTTGGAGAAACCCTGTGATTCTTCTGCGGGTGAGATGGCAGCTGAGACTCGGGTCTTGTTGTGAAAAGACAGGTTTCTTGTTGGCCCCTTGCTCTCTGACCTGACCTCAGCAGGAGCAGAATTCCAGCCACTCAATCTGATTAGTCTGCAAGAGCTGGTCTACTTTCTGCCATGAAGTAGTTGTTGAGAGCACACTCTCTGCAGATACTGATACTTGAACATAACTGTGGGGTAATTATAGGCAAGACTTTTAACTCTGATCTCAATGTTATAATTTATGAGTATAATAAAGGGCCTGTGAACACTGATACACAGAGAGTAAGACCTCACTGCAGTTGTACCAGTGGAACACCCTAATAACCTTCTCTCTCTGAGATACAGATGTTAGAGAAAGAGGGCAGTTTCCACATCTACAGGTAGAAATAATTCTTACCTCACTACAGTATGAAGATAAACATGCAGTAATGTGTGTGAAAGCCAATCAATTAAAGTGGTTATCATTATTGGTGTGATAAATATAATTTTGGAATTCTGTGATGATTCAACCTGTTCTTTTATTTTTGCAGCTGGGTCTATCTAGTCTTTAATAAGGGGGTTTCCATTCAACACTGCCTTACTTTCTTCTGTTCACAGAAGCTTTAGGGTAATAATGAATTTTCTATGAAAGAAGGTTCATCAATACCTCTGAAGGATGCCCATTATACATCAAATAGTTGTCAGATCACCCACACATTCTCATCTCTAATCCTCAGTTGCCCTGGATCTAACCTATAACTGTCTATCTCTCCAGAGAGGCACAGCCGCTTTATCCTTTTCTCCCCCTTTCTTTTCTTCTCTTCTCTTCCCTTTCCTGCTCCTTTATTATATTTCCTTTCATTTCCTTGATTTCCCCTTCTTTCATTCTTTCCTCCCTCCCTTCTTCTTTCCTTCCCTTCCTTTTTTTCTTTCTTCTGTGAGAACCCTCATTGCTAACAGTATAATTATTGCACACTGGGAAAACAATGGTTGTGATGGTGTGGAACTCTGGTTTGCATAATTACTGAGTGAGGTTCTGGGACCTGGTCACTCATTCAGCATTTACTCTGTGTATCTGTAGGACTGGGAGGGGTACCTTTCTCATACTGAGCTCAAAATCCATTGAACTGAATCAGTTTGAACTCTCCTCTCTTGTAGCCCATTTTATCTCAACATTTACAAGAGGGATAGATGGAGTGTATCAAAAAGAATAAGCAGGAGACCTTCAAGATGGTGGAGGAGTGAGACATGGAGATTGCCTTCCTCCCCACAAATACATCAGAAATACATCTACATGTGGAACAACTCCTACAGAACACCTACTGAACGCTGGCAGAATACCTCAGACTTCCCCAAAGGCAAGAAATTCCTCACGTACCTGGGTAGGGCAAAAGAAAAAAGAAAAAAACAGAGACAAAAGAATAGGGATGGGATCTGCACCACTGGGAGGGAGCTATGAAGGAGGAAAAGTTTCCACACACTAGAAGCCCCTTCACTGGCAGAGACGGGGATGGCAGGGGGGAAGCTTCAGAGCCATGGAGGAGAGCACATCAACAGGGGTGCAGAGGGAAAAGCACAGAGATTCCTGCACAGCGGATTGGTGTCAACCAGCACTCACAAGCCCAAGAGGCTTGTCTGCTCACCCGCCGGCCAGAATGGGTGAGGGCTGGGAGCTGAGGCTCGGACTTCAGAGGTCAGATCCCAGGGAGAGGACTGGGATTGGCTGCGTGAACACAGCCTGAAGGGGGCTAGTGTACCACAGCTAGCCGAGAGGGAGTCTGGGAAAAAGTCTGTACTTGCCTAAGAGGCAAGAGACCATTGTTTCAGGGTGTGCAAGGAAGGGTGATTCAGAGCACCGCCTAAAAGTGCTCCAGATTTGGGCATGAGCTGTGGCTATCAGCGCAGACAAAACGGATGGGCATGAAATGCTGAGGATGCTGCCCTAGCCACCAACAAGCCTGTGTGCAAGTACAGGTCACTATCCACTCTTCCCCTCCCGGGATCCTCTGCTGCCCACCACTGCCAAGGACCCGTGATCTAGGGACAACTTCCCCAGGAGAACACATGGTGCGCCTCAGACTGGTACAATGTCATGCCAGCCTCTGTCACCACAGGCTTGCCCTGCATTCCATACCCATCTTTCCCCCAGCCTGAGTGAGCCAGAGCCCCCTAATCAGGTGCTACGTTAACCCATCCTGTCTGAGTGAGGAACAGATGCCCTCAGGTGACCTACATGCAGAGTCGGTGCCAAATCCAAAGCTGAACCCCAGGAGCTGTGCAAACAAAGAAGAGAAAGGGAAATCTCTCCCAGCAGCCTCAGGAGCAGCAGATTAAATCTCCACAATCAACATGATGTACCCTGTATCTTTGGAATACCTGAATAGACAATGAATCATCCCAAAATTGAGGTTGTGGACTTTGGGAGCAACGATATGTGTGTGTGTGTGTGTGTGTATATATATATATATATATATATATATATATATATATATATATATATATATATACTTTTCCTTTTTCTCTTTTTTGTGAGGGTGTATGTGTATGCTTCTGTGTGATTTTTGTTTGTATACTATTACCATTTGTCTTAGTGTTCTGTCTGTCCATTTTTTTTTTAATATAAGTTTTAGCACTTGCTATCATTAGTGGATTTGTTTTTTGGCTTGGTTACTCTTTATTTATTATTTTTAATAATTATTTTTTATTTTAATAACTTTAATTTCTTTCTTTTTTCTTTCTTTTTTTTTCCCCCTTTTCTTCTGAGCCATGTGGCTGACAGGGCCTTGGTGCTCTGACCAGATGTCAGACCTGTGCCTCTGAGACAGGACAGCAGAGTTCAGGACATTGGTCCACCAGACACCTCCCAGCTCCATGAAATATTAAACAGGGAAAGGTCTCCCAAAGATCTCCATCTCAAAGATAAGACCCACTTCCACTCAACAGCCAGCAAGCTACAGTGTTGGACACCCTATGCCAAACAATTAGCAAGACAGGAACACAACCCCACCCATTAACAGAGAAGCTGCCTAAAATCATAATAAGGTCACAGACACCCAAAAACACACCACTGGACGTGTTCCTTCCCACCAGAAAGACAAAATCCAGCCTCATTCTCCAGAACACAGGCATCAGTCCCCTCCACCAGGAAGTTTAGACAACCCACTGAACCAAACTTAGCCACTGGGGACAGACACCAAAAACAACAGGAACTAAGAACCTGCAGGCTGCAAAAAGGAGACCCCAAACACAGTAAGTTAAGCAAAATGAGAAGACAGAGAAACACACAGCAGAAGAAGGAGCAAGGTAAAAACCAACCATAACAAACAAATGAAGAGGAAGCAGGCAGTCTACCTGAAAGAGGATTCAGAGTAATGATAGTAAACATGATCCAAAATCTTGGAAATAGAATAGAGAAAATACAAGAAACATTTACCAAGGAACTAGAAGACAAACAATGAAGAACAACACAATAAATGAAATTAAAAATTCTCTAGAAGGAATCAATAGCAGAATAACTGAGGCAAAAGAACAGAGAAATGACCTGGATGATAGAATAGTGGAAATAACTACTGCAGAGCAGAATAAAGAAAAAGAATGAAAAGAATTGAGGACAGTGTCAGAGACCTATGGAACAACATTAAATGCACCAACATTCGAATTATAGGGATCCCAAAAGAAGAAGAGAAAAAGAAAGGGACTGAGAAAAATATTTGAAGAGATTATAGTTGAAAACATCCCTAATGTGGGAAAGGAAATAGTCAATCAAGTCAAGGAAGCACAGAGAGTCCATACAGGATAAATCCAAGGAGAAATATGCCAAGACACATATTAATCAAGCTATCAAAAATTAAATGCAATGAAAAAATATTAAAAGCAACACGGGAAAAACAACAAAAAATATATAAGGGAACCCCCATAAGGTTAACAGCTGATCTTTCAGCAGAAATTCTGCAAGCCAGAGGGGAGTAGCAGGACATATTTAAAGAGATGAAAGGAAAGAACCCACAACTAAAATTACTCTACCCAGCAAGGATCTCATTCAGATTCGACAGAGAAATTAAAACCTTTACAGACAAGCAAAAGCTAAGAGAATTCAGCACCTCCAAACCGTCTTTACAACAATGCTAAAGGAACTTCTCTAGGCAGGAAACACAAGAGAAGGAAAGACCTACAATAAAAAACCCAAAACAATTAAGAGAATGGCAATATGAACATACATATCGATAATTACCTTAAATTTAAATGGATTAAATGCTCCAACCAAAACACATAGACTGCCTGGATGGATACAAAAACAGGACCCATATCTAGGCTGTCTACAAGAGACCCACTTCAGACCTAAAGACACATACAGACTGAAAGTGAGGAGATGGAAAAAGATATTCCATGCAAATGGAAATCAAAAGAAAGATGCAGTAGCAATTCTCATCTCAGGCAAAATAGGCTTTAAAATAAAGACTATTACAAGAGACAAAGAAGGACACTACATAATGATCAAGGGATCAATCCAAGAAGAAGATATAACAATTGTAAATATTTATGCACCCAACATAGGAGCACCTCAATACATAAGAAAAATGCTTACAGCCATAAAAGGGGAAATCAATAGATTTTACTTTATAGTATAGATTTATACTATAAAGTATAAATATACTATACTATAGTATAGTATATACTATAGTATATATAAATATATTATATTTATAGATTATAGTAGCGCACATTAACACCCCACTTTCACCAATTGATAGATCAACCAAAATGAAAATAAATAAGGAAACACAAGCTTTAAATGATACATTAAACAAGATGGACTTGATTGTTATTTACAGGACATTCCATCCAAAAACAACAGAATAACTTTCTTCTCAAATGCTCATGGAACATTCTCTATGATAGATCATATCTTGGGTCAAAAATCAAACCTTGGTAAATTTAAGAAAATTGAAATTGTATCAAGTATCTTTTCTAACCACAATGCTATGAGACTAGATATCAATTACAGGAAAAAATCTGTAAAAATTACAAATACAAGGAGGCTAAACAATACAGTACTTAATAACCAAGAGATCACTGAAGAAATCAAAGAGGAAATCAAAAATACCTAGAAACAAATGATAATGAAAACATGATGACCTAAAACCTATGGGATGCAGCAAAAGCAGTTCTAAGAGGGAACTTTATAGCAATAAAATCCTACCACAAGAAACAAGAAACATCTCAAATAAACAACCTAACCTTACACCTAAAGCAATTAAAGAAAGAAGAACAAAAATACCCACAAGGTTGGCAGAAGGAAAGAAATCATAAAGATTAGATCAGAAATAAATGAAAAAGAAATGAAGAAAACAATAGCAAAGATCAATAAAACTAAAAGCTGGTTCTCTGAGAAGATAAACAAAATTGATAAACCATTAGCCAGACTCATCAAGAAAAAAGGGAGAAGATTCAAATCAATAGAATTAGAAATGATAAAGGAGAAATAACAACTGAAACTGCAGAAGTACAAAGGATCATGAGAGATTACTTTAGGCAACTATATGCCAATAAAATGGACAACCTGGAAGAAATGAACAAATTCTTAGAAAAGCACAACCTTCCAATACTGAATCTGGAAGAAATAGAAAATATGAACAGACCAATCACAAGCACTGAAATTGAAACTGTGATTTAAAATCTTCCAATAAACAAAAGCCCAGGACCAGATGGCTTCACAGGTGAATTCTATCAAACATGTAGAGAAGAGATAACACCTATCCTTCTCAAACTCTTCCAAAATATACCAGAGGGAGGAACACTCCCAAATTCATTCTATGAGACCACCATCACCCTGATACCAAAACCAGACAATGATGTCACAAAGAAAGAAAACTATAGGCCAATATCACTGTTGAATATAGATGAAAAAATTCTCAACAAAATACTAGAAAACAAGGCTTCCCTGGTGGTGCAATGGTTGAGAGTCTGCCTGTCGATGGAGGGGACACAGGTTTGTGCCCCGGTCTGGGAAGATCCCACATGCCACAGAGTGGCTGGGCGCATGAGCCTCGGCTGCTGAGCCTGAGTGTCCGGAGCCTGTGCTCTGCAACAGTAGAGGCCACAATAGTGAGAGCCCTGTGTACCACAAAAAAAAAAAAAAAAAAAAAAAATTAGCAAACAGAATCCAACAGCACATTAATAAGATCATACACCATGATTAAGTGGTGTTTATCCCAGGAATGCAAGGATTCTTCAATACATGCAAATCAATCTATGTGATACACCATATTAATGAATTGAAGGATAAAAACCATTTGATCATCTCAATAGTTGCAGAAAAAGCTTTTGACAAAATTCAACACCCATTTATGATAAAAACCCTCCAGAAAGTAGGTATAGAGGGAACTTACCTCAATATAATAAAGGCTACATATGACAAACCCGTAGCCAACATCATCCTCAATGGTGAAAAACTGAAACCATTTCCAGTAAGATCAGGAGCAAACAACGTTGCCCACTCTCACAACTATTATTCAACATAGTTTTGGAAGTTTTAGCAGCAGCAATCAGATAAGAAAAAGAAATAAAGGGATCCAAATCAGAAAAGAAGAAGTAAAGCCGTCACTGTTTGCCGATGACATGATACTATGCATTGAGAATCCTACAGATGCTATGAGAAAACTACTAGAGCTAATCAATGAATTTGGTAAAGTATCAAGATACAAAATTAATGCACAGAAATCTCTGGCATTCCATTTCACTAATGATGAAAAATATGAAAGTGAAATTAAGTAAACACTCTCATTTACCATTGCAACAAAAAGAATAAAATATCTAGAAATAAATCTACCTAAGGAGACAAAAGACCAGTATGCAGAACACTATAAGACACTAATGAAAGAAATTAATGATGATACAAACAGATATACCATGTTCTTGGATTGGAAGATTCAACATTGTGAAAATGACTATACTACCCAAAGTAATCTACAGATTCAGTGCCATCCCTGTCAAACTACCTATGGCATTTTTCACCAAACTAGAACAAAAAAATTCACAATTTGTATGGAAATACAAAAGACTTCAAATACCAAAAGCAATCTTGAGAAAGAAAAACGGAGCTGGAGGAATCAGACTCTCCAGCTTCAGACAATACCACAAAGCTACAGTAATCAAGACAGTATGGTACTGGCAGAAAAACAGAGTTACAGATTAATGGAACAAGATAGAATGCCCAGAGATAAACCTACACACATATGGTCACCTTATTTTTGATAAAGGAGGCAAGAATATACAATGGAGGAGAGACAGCCTCTTCAATAATTTGTGCTGGGAAAACTGGACAGCTACATGTTCAAGAATGAAATTAGAATGCATCTTAACACCATACACAAAAAATAAACTCAAAATGGATTAAAGATCTAAATGTAAGGCCAGACACTATAAATCTCTTAGAGGAAAATATAGGCAGAACCCTCTATGACATAAATCACAGCAAGATCCTTTTTGACCCCCCCCCCAGAGAAATGGAAATAAAAACACAAATAAACAAATGAGACCTAATGAAACTTAAAAGCTTTTGCACAGCAAAGGAAACCAGAAAAAAGACAAAAAGACAACCCTCAGAAAATATTTGCAGATGAAGCAACCAACAATGGACTAATCTCCAAAATTTACAAGTAGCTCATAAAGTTAAATATCAAAAAAAGCAAACAACCTAATCCAAAAATTGGCAGAAGACCTAAATAGACATATCTCTAAAGCAGATATGCATACAGTCAACAAACACATGAAAGAATGCTCAACATCATTAATCACTAGAGAAATGCCAATCCAAACTACAGTGAGGTATCTCCTCATACCAGTCAGAATGACCATCATCAAAAAATCTACAAACAATAAATGCTGGAGAAGGTGTGGAGAAAAGGGAACCTTCTTGCACTGTTGGTGGGAATGTAAATTGATACAGCCACAATGGAGAACAGTATGGAGGTTCCTTAAAAAACTAAAATATAGAACTAGCATACGACCTAGAAATCTCATTACTTGGCATGTACTCTGAGAAAACTATAATTCAGAAAGAGTCATGTACCACAGTGTTCATTGCAGCTATATTTACAATAGCCCGGAAGCAACCTAAGTGTCCATAGACAGATCAGTGGATAAGGAAGATGTGGCACATACATACAATGGAATATTACTCAGCCATAAAAAGAAATGAAATTGTGTTATTTGTAGTGAAGTGGATGGACCCAGAATCTGTCATACAGAGTGAAGTAAGTCAGAGAGAGAAAAACAAATACTGTATGCTAACACATATATATGGAATGTAAAAAGAAAAAAAAAAGTGGTTATGAAGAAGCTAGGGGCAGGACAGGAATAATGACGCAGATGTAGAGAATGTATTTGAGGACACGCGGAGGGGGAAGGGTAAGCTGGGATGAAGTAAGAGAGTGGCATGGACTAATATATACTACCAATTATAAATTCGATAGCTAGTGGGAAGCAGCCGCATAGCACAGGTAGATCAGCTTGGTGATTTGTGACCACCCAAAGCGGGCGGGGGGATAGGGAGTGTGGGAGGGAGATGCAAGAGAGAGGAGATATAGGGATATATGTATATGTATAGCTGATTCACTTTGTTATAAAGCAGAAACTAACACACCACTGTCAATCAATTATACTGCAATAAAGATGTTAGAAAAAAATGAATAATCAGGAGAATGTCACAAGTTAAATAATATAACTTATTCAGAGTAGTTATCTCTAGTACAACGATCACGACTCTTACAAATAAAAGTCTTGGCAATATCTGTCAAGACTCTTTTCTGACTCAGGGTAAAATTAGTTTATATTCCTGGACCTTTGCCTCATGGATTCTCAGTAATTCCTATTAACTGGATCTAAAAAGCGTATAAGCTGTTTCATTACTCACCATTTCCCAGGGTAGAGAAGTGATTGGAATTCTTGAAAAATAGCCATTGATTAGGGGAGGAGAGCTGGGATTTGGAATAGAGCCTGGAATGTAGAGCCCAGATAAACTGCACAGAGGAAGCAAGTAGCGAAGGCAGGGCTTAATGGGAAGCCTTAGGACCGTGGTGAACCAAAGGCAGAGCAGCCCCACCTCCCTCCACTGAGTTCATTTATGCTCTGTGGTCCTTCCAGACTACAGCCTCTCTGCATCAGCACGGCCGCTGCCCTTTCCTCTTCAAACACTCATGCTCCGTGTCTCTCTCTGCCAGAGTCATTCAGTGTAGATGCCTGGGAAAATTCCAAGAGAGTCAGGAATAAGGATAAGCACCCTTGTGTCTTTTGTTTTGAGGGCTATAGCATTACTGGTGTATAGGAAACACCGCTCAGTAGCATTGTGTTTTTCTACTGCATGATTGCTGCCCTTACACTTCCTCTGAGGAGCTCAGGACAATTCCTAATTCTCAGTGTAGATGGACGAAAAGTTGATGAGAAATTCGACTGTGAGGGGGAAACAGCAGGTTAGGATTTGCCTCCTTAGCAAGCCATCTCTCTCCCCTGTCACCTTCCTCTTCAAAATCCTTCTGCAGTGTTTCTAGCCTTAACCACCAGAACCACCACCCACCATCACACCCTAAAAATGCTGTGCTATTCTCCAACCAACAGGGCACTTCCCAGTCTCCATCTCTGTGCTCATGTGCCCTCTGCCTTCTCCATCTATATCTGAACTTGAACCATTTGACACATTGGAATTCAGCTATTACCCCTTGCTCAAATCCTCCGGTGAAATATTCAGCAGTAAATCAGTTGATCAATCAATCGATCAACCAATCAATCAATGCAGTCTTATGCTTCTCTCATTCTCATAGAAGCTTGTTGCATATAATAGGTACTTAGCTCATTCTGACCACTAGTATTATAAGTTCTTTATTTGGATATTCTAAACTCTTAAAGAAAGAGCCCACATGTTACTCACCTGTGCAGCCTCCAGAGTATATACCACAATATTGGCACATCTGTGCTCCCCAAATAGTCACATAGTCATAAGCACAATGACACTGGTAGTAGTGTACCTTCAAGATTTGTTTCCTCCCACCTGGAATTAGACAGTATGTTTTCCTTGGCCACCGAATGGAGAAAATAATCACAGCAAATATTTGTCAGACAGAACAGGATTCTCTGACGAAAAGCCGGTCCAGGCATGATGTTTGCCTTTAAAAAGCTCACAGTCTGAGAGTCTGAGCTGGAGCAGACACAGGACAAGTTCTGTAGCACAAATGCCATCATAGAGATTTGGTCTCAGTGTCCCCTGAGAACACAGGAGGAGGTGATTCGTTTTCTTGGAGGAGGAGAGGAAGGAGGGTCAAAATATTTCAGAGGAGAAATTACGAGTGCAGATATGGCACAGCTGGGAAGTGAGGAAGGGAAATTCAAGGAATCCCTATAAGGAACAGGGATTAAACAGGAAAATGATGCCTGGGCTGGAATAACAAAGACATTCCATAAAGAGTACAGGGCAGCTGGCAGCCATAGGAGTGAGTACTGTTGGATGTTCAGAGGGATTCACAATCAAAATAGCTTGGAATAACAAATCAGAAGAAAGGTGTCTCGCCTCAGACTTGAGTGGACAGAGGTGGACCTGATCAGAGTCTACAGTGGTGAACATTGTTTAAACACATTAGAGGATAATGGACAGCCTCATAGAATGAACTTTATTTTTCTCAGAGTGTGGATCTGGAATAGTGTAAAAATAAGTTTGGCTGGAACAGAAGTCCTGGCAAGTGATATCAGGAGGTAAGTTTGTCAAGAAACTGAAAGTTTGAAAATTATCCCAAGATACTGGATTTTATTCCGAAAAAAACAACAAAGACTTTTTTGAGCAAGGAAATTAGTAGAAGAAGACATGTTAGAAGAACAGATAAATAAAATGTGATATATCCATACAATGGAATGTTATTCAGCCTCATAAAGAAAGGAGATTCTGACACATATTACAGCATGGATAAGCCTAGAAAACATTATACTTAAGTGAAACAGGCCTGTCAAAGAAGGACAAATATTGTGTGATTTGACGAGGTCCCCAGAGGAGTCAAATTCATAGAGACAGAAGTAGAATGGTGGGTGCAGGGGTTGGGGGGGATGATGTTAGTGTTTAATGTGTGTGACATTCCAGTTTGGGAAGTAGCATAACAATGTGAATGCACTTAATACCACTGAAATATACACTTAGGTAAAAAGGGTAAATTTTATGTAATGTGTATTTTACCACAGTAAAAAAATACCAAGGGAATGGCTTTAAGTAGAACTCTAAGCAGCTAAATCCTCAGAGTTGGGTAATTATAACCATAGTGAAAGGACACACTCAGGTGTGGGCTAAGATGTGGTCACAACCTTCAGCATCGGTGCCTCCATGTCGTTATGCCTTTCTCACAGTGTTACTGTGTAACTTCAATTAAAAAAAAAAGTCACTACTATTATTAAATAAAAAGGACAAAACAAGACATGTTAAACAAGATTCATCTTGAAGCAGTACGCCTCACTAATATGTTCCATAAAAATATTTGGGATGAAGGCTGTGTGACAAGTATTTTGTTCCAGAACTAAGGACAGAGGAGCTGAAGACAGGTGACACCTCAACATAGTAACAGCCCAATGGCAGAGACAGAGCAGTAACAGTGGATAAATAAATGACTGGGGGGCATCGAGGAAACTTTGCTTAAGTGTAAGAAGATAATATCCTTCATGCATTTCCCTCACCCGTTTTCCTGGGACCACCACATCCCTTGGTACGTCATCCCCTACCTACACACTCTCACAAGGACACTTTCCTAAGTGCAACATATGATGGGAGCACGTCCTGTTTCTGCCAGACTCGCTGTGCCTTTCCCATGTTCTCTTGAAGAGAATTGCTGCCTTCCATGCAATTGCTACTATTGGGATGCAGCAGGTGCCTACACCACTGTGTGGGAGTCCTGACGTGTCACTTTCTTTTGCTGCCTGGGCTACCAGAGCACTTTAGTATTACTGCGAATTTTTCTGGTGCTGCAGCCTTGGCTTGCACAGTGTCTTCTTTGAATCCTGTAGCATGCCAAGTTACTGACGTCCTTCCACAGGCTTGCAGGGATACCAATGGCACAGACTCCTGTGCGTTTGTAGAAGGGGAGGGAATCCCGTCCCATGACTATGATATCAGCTTGGTTCCAGTGGCCCCTCCTTGTAAAATATCATCTCCCAATCATTTTTATGAAAAGTAACTTAAAGTTTCTCTGAAAGCCTCTTTCCCTCAGACCCAGGTAAATGAACACAAGAGACTGGGCTGAGACAGTTTTGACCTCTCTTTGATTATAAAATCAAACCGTACATATTGGGTGACTTTTGCTTTCCTTGAGAAGAATTCTATAAAAGCAGGCCCTTGTGCAGAGAGACTGTTGGTGGGCTTGACTCACTGACCCTCCAGAAGTGCTCAGACATATATTAATTCTAGGATGATCATGATTTAAACTCTAATTGGGACAATCCCTGCCCTTGGTTAGGAGAATGAATACTGTAAAACCTGGTGCTGGAGACAGAAGGGAAGGACCCACATTTGCTCATATTGACAAAATGCCCAACACATAACGACTTCTAATCACACTTCTGCTGACATAAAAAGCAGAATTAACCAAAAGTGCAATAAAGTAATTGAAAGTATTTATTGTGTTAACATTTCAGAAGCAAATCAATTAAAAATTAAAGTCAAAAGAAAATAGTAGGTAACCATTGCAGTTATAACTAAATCAACAGAACTCTATCTCATTAGACTCTTCATAGTAGGGCAGCAATTTTACTTTACTTACAGCCCTGCAGTTTTGAGGGTAGAAGGACTGACTAATCTTTTGTTCACTTAAATGCAAACTAATCTAAAGTTTAATTTAGAAATATTTAATAAATGCAAAATTAGTAACCTTTAAGTTGGTCTCCTTGCAAATTCATGTTTTTAAAATCCTTAGGTGTGATTGCATGTTTAAGTAGTGATTGTACTAACATGCTATAATCCATAATGTAACAGATTGCTCTGTAGTACAGTGGCTCTTGAGCTGTTTTACTCTGAGCTCTGAGCACTAAGCAGTGCTTCCAGGGTGCCTGGAGCAAAGGGAGGCTGGGCACACAGGCCACTATGCCTTCACTGCACTTCAATTCATATACCTCATTTCTGCATAACATTTTGTCTCATGCCAAAAAAAAAATATATAGTCTTTGAATGCAACAAGTAGTACAACTGTTTGTGTCCAAGAAAATGAAGAAAAAAGAAAAAAAAAACAACACTGTGAAATCAGATATTTGGATAATGCATTATAGAAAGAGCAAAAGGCCTTCAAATAAAAAAAGAAAGAAAGAAATGAAATCCACAGATCAGCAGGAACAATGGCACCAAGCTGCATAGACGGGTGGATGATGTAGAGGAACACAATCCCTGGGTCGGCCCCGATGGTCATTCCTCAGCTCCAGCATTAAGAATAAAAACTTTTTCTTTCTTCTAATTAATCCATGAGGCACAGTTTTCATGTCATAAGGCATCCACTTAGTCTATTATTAATGATTCTATTTCATCACTTTAGAAAACTGTTTTTTATTAGAGTTTAATATTTTTTCCACAAATCATGCTCTCCGGTATGCTATATGGACACAAATCTACTCGTAGACAACCAAAAGCATCTGTCTTATGTGGTTAACATAGGAAGACCTGCAATTCTCTCTTTCTTTTTCTTTATTTAATGAAAGATAATTTAATTCTCATATGTATCCGATCTATTGACAGAAATGGCCACATTGGCTGGAAAATGTTGCAGTATGTTACACATCCTGTAGACCAATTTATGGCAGAGTTGTTCCTCCCATTAGTTAACTTGCCATGTTAGGTTCAATGACTTCACACAAGTCAATAAATAACTGAGGTCCCTTGTGTTCTGAGCATTAATTGGCAAGTAGACTCATTGAAGAAAATGCAGGTCTTCTCCCCATGTGGCTGTTTACCTACTTTTTCTCAGTATCAATGTCACCCTTGCTCACCCTGCATATACAAGGCTGGATTGGAGGCTGCAGACTCTGTTTCCTACGCTTTTGGAATCAGCTTCCTGTTGGAGTATGCCAATGGGAGACCCTAGAGTGTAACTTGGAGGAAAGAGGGGAGAAGACTCTTTCTTTCTGGTATTCTCATTCCTGGCTGTGAGGTTCCAAAAGCCACAGGTTCGTATCCCATTTTATGTTTTGTTTTGTTTTGTATTTTAATCCTCTGTGTATTTGATACTGTGGTCTCCTTACAGATCCAAGCACAGCAGTTCAGTACCCCTGTTGCTGGTTCAGCCTTTCAAAACCTGTATCACTGTTCCCTGTGTTAAATACCGTTTGTCAGAAATGCATACTATTTCTGCTTTCCCGGTTAGATCTAAATAGACACAGCCTTCGATCTTGGGAAAACATACTCATATAAGTTAAGTGGTCTTCAATCTCACAGACAGCAACCTGAGTGTAGAATTCCAAGCCTGGAATGAACCTCACACATGATGTACTTTTCAATTTATAGATGGATTTTGCATTGCTTTAAAGTTTGGGAAATTCATACAAAATCATTCAGCTACTGAATGGTAGAATTAAAACTGAAATTCAGTGTTCTGCACATACTTTTATTTGAATTTAGTTGTTATGTCCAAAATGCATTGAGAAAAATCCAAAAGAGGCTGCATAAAATGAAATTATACTCATTGAGAAGTGAGTTGAAAGTTCTGCATGTGGAAAAAGAACTTGTTTCCTCAAACTCCCCATTTTGTAGATAGCAATTAATTCTCCAAGTCAATTCTTCTTTCAACTTGGCCATGACAGGCTGCTTTTCATTCTGAGAGGCCATTGTCACATTCTTCAGAGCTCCATGGACAGAAAGCAGAACCTAGGAGCTCAAACTGAGTTGAAAATGAATCCAACTCTCATGTTGAACTTCTGACCAAATACTTCCATTCCTCATCAGCTGGACCTCCTGACCTGTGCACTTTTCATGCTCAACAAAACTTCCTTAAATTCACTGCTCTTTAAGCATACCTCATCACCCCCTGTCTTCAATAGAGAATTCACATGAACAGATTGTGTGCAAGTTTTTGATATGTAAGCCCCACTGAACATATGCTTAATGTTTCAATATTTCAAACCAATTAGTAATAAGTCACTTTTCATGGTAAACTTTATATTTTTGACAGATATAATGAATCTTCCTTTTCTGTAGTTCTGCTAATATTTTTTGACCTTGAATACTAACAGCAAAATTATCTTAAACCACTGTATTATACATCCTAGATGTCTTTACAGCCTCACCCTCCAGTGGGCTTCAAAACTAGCTTATCAGGTATATTGAAACACATATTACTCTGTGTGTCGACTGAGAAAAAGATGCATAACGTGAGAGTTCTAAGTTAAGTTTTATTTGGGGCAAAATGAGGACTGTAGCCCAGGAGACAGCCTCTCAAATAGCTCTGACAAACTGCTCTGAAGAGACAGGGGGAAAACTCAGTATATACTTGGTTTTAGTGAAGGGGGGTGTGTGCACTCAAGCACACATTTTGGCAGAAGCTTGCTGCTAGTCACGAGGAACAGATGTCACCGTTTATGATTTTAGTGCTTTTCTATACATGAAAGCATGCAAGAAATTGGGCTCATAAAATTGTCTCCCGAAAATATCTAACTACCTGAAGCCTTGTTATGCAAGTTTTCCCAGAGCACAGAGCGCCTCATTCCTGATCTCTACCCTGAACTCCTTTAAGGAGGTGTTGAAAGTCAGTGAATGCAGTGGGTAGTGACTTAATCCTTGCAGAGGCAGGTGGCAAGTGCCAATTGTTAGCTGGCATGTGTGTGCTCTTGGCACTGGATTGAAAACCTTGCTTATTTGCATGTAAATCTGACTGTTAAGCATTATTTATGCATTAATTGATCATTAGTACAGTGGACAAAACACTGCTTTTGTTTTCTAAGGGGTAGGGAGTGGTGATGGGTGACATAATCTTGAAACTTACCCTCAACATATGGTGTTGCCGTTAGCTTACAGAGATTTGAGGGTGAGGAAAGAACATAAAAGCTTTACATTTCAAAGCTACAGACATTCTTTCTTTCTGCCTAAAAGTGTGGCCCAGAGCCCAGAGCCCTTTGTTTTAGCAGAAACTTTAGAGTCCTTTGATATACAGAGGCAGACTCAATATAAGTACAAAGTGAAGATCTCAATTTCTCTTCGTAATATAGTAAAAAGAATTGGAAGCCAACTGAAATAAAGCAAGAGTGAGATGAAGAGACCAGCTGAAACAGAAATGGCCATGAAACATGTAAGTCCCAGAGGAACTGGGTAATAGAGTCAGTTTGATTTAAATTGCAAAGAACAGGGTGACCTTAGCTAACACTTGGGTTATACAGTTGAACTATTTTATCATGACATGTACGTGCTAAGCAAAACATTCTCTCCATAGACTAAAACTTCGGGAATTGAGTCAATTTGTCTTGTTTTTTGCAGAAATAGACTCATGAGAAGGGGGGAGGGGGAAGGTAATAATCTCCTTTTCATGGCATATTCATATATATGGGAAAGACAAATCAAAATCAGCATAGTGTTAATGAAAATCAGCATAGTATAATCCAATATAGATTATAGTGCTCCCATAATATAATTTCACTTCTGTAAGTTCTTTAGCAATAACATAGACCTTTTTTTGCTATAAGTTGATAATGATATTTTAGTTTTATTAAACAATATATATAGTATTATGGTGTGTCAATAGTAAATATCATTGAAGAACCAGAATGTGATTAACCTGATAGGAAACAATGTAAACCTATACTGTCAAGTCCTGCCTCTAGAAGAAAAACAGAATAAAGGTCAAAGTTCAAATAGCTTTGGATTTTTAAAAATGTCTTTATAGTTCATGCATCTCATGAAATAACATTTTCCCATATTTTCTCACGAATTTAATGGAATACACACACACATACTAAGTGTTCATGGAAAAAAATTGGGATGCTCTTTAAAAATGGTAGGAAAAACTTTATTCAAGAAGATCTATGGGACCTCCTTGGTGGCGCAATGGTTGAGAGTCTGCCTGCTGGTGCAGGGAACACTGGTTAGAGCTCTGGTCCGGGAAGATCCCACATGCCGTGGAGCAACTGGGCCCAAGTGCCACAACTACTGAGCCTGCACTCTAGAGCTTGCGAGCCACGACTACTGAGCCCGCGTGCCAGGAATGCTGAAGCCTGTGCGCCTAAAGCCTGTGCTCTGCAACAAGAGAAGCCACCGCAGCGAGAGGCCTGTGCAACGCAACATAGAGTGACCCCTGCTCGCTGCAACTGGAGAAAGCCCGTGCACAGCAACGAAGGGCCCAAGACAACCAAAAATAAATAAATAAATATTTATTAAAAAAAGGAAAAAAAGAAGATCTAACATGACAGGTGTAAGGACCACTGCAATGGGAGCTGCAGTGGGGGAGAAGGATTAGGCTCAGCTCCTAGTTCAGCGTGGGCAGGTGGGGATTTATGCCAAAAAGTGTGGTCGGTGGATGGAAAATTACTAAGAGGAAAGATTGAGGGTAAGGGGAGTTCTGACTAAACTGACCTAATGCTGAAGGCAGACCAGGGTGATCAGACATCACCTGTGGGATGGTGGAGAATGAAGAAACAGGTCAGAGCAGATATGGAGGCTGAGGGATGCTGGCTAATCTGACTTCGGATTCTTGCTAAAAGTGGACAAGGCAGAGATGAACACAGAAGTCCCAAAGTCAGGGTCTAGTTGAAAAAGAGCTGCCTTAGTACATCTGGGCTGCTATTAAAAAATACCATAGACTGGGTGGCTTATGAACAGCAAACCTTTATTCCTTACGGTTCTGGATGCTAGGAAGTCCAGGACCAAGGCACCCTCAGATTCGGTGTCTGATGAGCACTTCCTGCTTCATAGATGTCAATCATTTCCCTGTATCCTCACTTAATGGAAGGGGTGAAGGAGCTCTGTGTGCTCTCTTTTGTAAGAACATTAATCCCTTTCATGACAGCTCCTCCCTCATGACCTAATCACCTCCCAAAAGTCCCACCTCCTAATGTCATCATTTTTGCTGGCTAGGTTTCCCACATATGAATCTTGTGGGGACACAAACATTCAGACCGTAGCAAGAGTTCAAGGAAGGCTGAGAAGAGTGTGGTCAAGGAAAGAAAAAAAAAATATATCTACACACACATATGTGACAAAAAAGCATCCTAAGAATCTGAATGTAAAAATGTCCTATATTTAGCCTCATACTTAATTGTTAATGTGTTTTGGTATATTAAAAACCATTTTCCCTCAGAATTTTAAAGGAGTCGTTGCATTGATTTCTTCAGCCCAGTGTTACTGACAAGAAATCATTTATCATTGTAAATCATTTATCATTTAGTGACCTCTCATGACTATTTATGCAGCCAGCTTTTTGTCTCTGTGAACATTCAGGTCTTTGATGGTGTTTGGAGTTGTGTAATTCCACAGCTGTGTCTGACCTGGTGTTTTCATCATCACCATCCTGCCTTAGTGGGTGGGCTGTTCTGATCTGTGCCATTCTTTACCACAGGGCAACTGGCTGCTCTCACAACTTTATTTATTCATCTGTAACCCATCGAGTTTACCTTTATGCATCTCCATGTTCCTTTATATTTCTCATATATTTCTATCTCTTTTATCACCTATGTTGATGGGTGGGTTCCTTAACTTGATCTTACAAATCATCTGTTTACTTAGTGCTATCATTCTGTTATTTAATTTATCTATTTGTTTTCTCTTTTAGTTTGGGCAAAAATAAAAATTTTATCTTTTCCAAAAACTGTTTTGTGATGTTGACTGAGCCTTTTTCAGAACAACATGTCTATAGTTTATGGATTTAACAGCTTTTTGAATCATTCTAATTCCTGGTCAACTCCTCTGCCTGTGACAGATTGATTTCTCACTAAGCTCATTAGCTGACTGGGAGTTTGAAGGCTGGCTTTGAAAATGGGAAGGTATAGACTAAACCACCTCACCTTATGACCTGTGGATATGAAAAACTAAATCCTGAGACATCCCAGTCCCCCACCCCCAAACCCGGACAAATTGCTTCTGTTTATCCTCTCCTCATCATTTTTTGTTGTCTGTAAGAAGATGTTTTAAGGAGAGAAGAGATATTGTTCCTCATAAATCTGCTTCTGGAATCAGCTCAGAGTCTGAGGTGTGGGCAAAGTTTCTCCCACTTTGGGTGCTTTGGACAAACTTGGCTTTGGGTCAGTCACCAAGACTTTATAATGCAGTCTTTTGTATTGTCTGTGGGCATCTAGTTATGAGTGAGAGCTGTTCCCTAAGCTTCTGCTTAATGAGAATCCCACGTTATTGAGTCTGTGGCTGGTGAAAGCAAATTCCAAACAGAAGACATATAAACAATGTTTTCCTCAAACTGTTGCCACACTGTTATACGCTTTTTCAATCTAAACCTAAGTCCATAACTCCTTTGGGCTAGACCACTTCCTCTTATATGAATTTATAGCATAATTCATATTTAAGTAACTATCCTTCTAAAGAGCTTAGATTTAACAAGGAAAGTTTAATATTACAGTGCTAGTTTGGAGAACTTTGATAAGAATAAAAGTTTTCATATGAGAGGTTATTCAGAACAGAATGGGAATAAAAGCCCATTCACTGGTCTGCATTTTTTTTTTTTTTTTTTCCTCTGGAATGAGGAAGCTTCCAAACAAAATTCAGATACCTAAATTGTTTCCTTATAAAATTACTTAGCCAAGGCAAATAAAAGTATAACATGTTTAACTCTATCTCTCTTTTAGATCACTTCAAATGAGAACTTGAACTTAGTGGCCTTTGGTCTTCTCTTCTTCTACCCCCATCTTATGCTTCTCAGTCTTTCTCTGCTTCTGCCCTTCTTTCCAACCCATTTTCCCCTCTGTCTCAAAACTCAATCCTTTCTTATATTTAAATGTCTAAGGATGTTTTTAGCTTTGGTCTCACCCTGAGCTGACAGCTTATGTCAAGATTTCAGAAGCCTAAACCAGATAAACTAAAATCTACAGAGGGATTTGGAATAGCCCTAGGAATGTATAATCCAATGCTATCAGATCTATATGGATGGTTTCAGATGTTACAAGGAATCTCAGATACAAAAAAAAAAAAAAGATGGAAAATGCAGAGTGGGAAGATACTGAGAAATTGCAGATAAATGCAGAGATTTTGAAAAGCTGTAAGTATTGAATGACATATTTTGGCGTTTTTTTCCAAAATCTTTCTTGTACAAAAAGATTGAATACTAAGACATTTCTAAAATCCTTTGGAGAATTTAGGTTTGAGATTTGTAACACCTTTACAAAACATTCAAAAACAGATCTTGAGGAAAATGTGACCTCAGCTCTTTACTCACTTTTTGTGAATGGCTTTAAGCCAGAATCAGGGGATTAAATACACAGAGTATTGGAGAACAAAACAAAATAAAATAAAAAACAAACAAACAAACAAAAAACCCAGAACAAGACTCTTGCCAATCTCCTCACAGACAACTTGACAGAATCTTAGAACAAAAGCAAAAATAAACATAAAACAAAATACCTCACAATATACTGATAGCCTTAAAGATGTAGCAAGGAGATGTTCCCCGCTGAACCAGTAGAG
The DNA here is from genome assembly GCF_937001465.1 of Orcinus orca. Lineage (NCBI taxonomy): Eukaryota > Metazoa > Chordata > Mammalia > Artiodactyla > Delphinidae > Orcinus > Orcinus orca. Next base: position 101,689,452 of record NC_064567.1, read on the forward strand.
GGAAAGTCTTGTAAAAATACCTGTAAGCAAGATAAACATAAAGAACATAGGAGCACAGTTGTCCCACAGTAGCTAAAAAACCGAAAAAAAAAATGAAGTGGGTGATTAATGAAGGTTTATGTTTAAGGGTAATTAACGAAGCTTATCCTCCTCTGAAGAGGAATCACAACCCGATTTCCTATTTTACCCTAAGCTCACAAGGATAAATCTCTCTGAATATTAAAGAACAATCTTGCAGAACTGTTATTGATATGAGTACTACAATATCAACCACAAATCCCACCACTGTCACACAAGCTCTCCCTTAGCCTCATCCCATGACTATCCCTACCAGAACTTTGAAGGGAATTATTTGCTCCTGTGATACCTCTCCTGCTAGCTTTACAGTTTGTGGTCTACTAGGAAAATGGGATCTCCAAAACCAATGCTCCTCCAATCACATTTTTGAGATCCTTGAGTACTCTCCCATTCGTAATCAGTTTACAGCTCATTTGGACATTGAATTACACCATATCAAGCACAATTTAAACATCTGCAGGAAGTGTGAGATGTGCTGTGGGAAAAAAAAAAAAAATATATATATATATATATATACACTATTTTACCTTCAGTATTATCTAAGCCTAGGTGTTTTATTGTTATATATTTTTGTTCTGCTTTCTTCAGTGTTGCTTTAGATCCAGGTAATCAATATCTGCTTCACTTTTTACAACAATTCAATAATTTATTTGAACAGTGAAGCCACAGAGGTTTACTGAGACACCCCTTGTTTTTTCACAGGTCTTTAACCAGGGCTATAAGGAATCCTTAATTTCTCTGCGATTCTGTCCTTAAGCAATGTGTGGCTGAACTTTTGCTGTACTCTAGAGATAGTGACTATTAAGATTTGCTGTTTTAGCTCAATATACGTTCCAATGAAAATGTATAATTTTGTCAGAATGTTTATGTTATATGGGTCATAATTAATCCTTGCTACACTCTGAATATTTTGACCTCCCAGAATTCCTATGTTGAAATCCTAATCCCCAAAGCTGATGGTATTAATCAGGGTCTTTGCACAATGATTAGGTCATGAAGGTTGAGCCCTCATGAATGGGATTAGTGCTCTTATAAAAGAAATGGCACAGAGCTCCCTGTCCTTACGTCATGTGAGGATACAATGAGAAGTCTGTATCCCAGGAGAGAGCCCTCACCAGACCATGCAGGCAACCTGATCTCAGACTTCCAGTATCCGAAACTCTAAGAAATAAATTTCTGTTATTTATAAGCCACCAACTCTGTGGTATTTTGTTATATAGGACCCTAAACTAAGACAATCCAAAAGAGTTAAGTATCTTCATCCTGATAGAGTATAAATCACTCAAAATAATAAGCAAGTAAGAGGTTTTCTACTTCTCATTGGCTATTGTGGGCAATAGGTTTCCAATTTTTATATAATCACCAAATATGAATAATAGTACAGTTCTTGGTGATTGAGTCTCCACCTGGAACCTAAATAGGAATGGTAGTTTGCAGCTTAAAATTAGGTTTTCAACAACTGCTCCCTCTAGATCTTAATTATCATAAATTTTTACACTCATTCGTACATGAAAGATCTGGACAAACCCTTAATATTCTGACTCAGCTTCAAAGGAATATTGATATACCAGTTTCTTACCTCAGCTTTTCTTTAGATCTAGGGGGAAAATTCTACTCACCTTGTCTAAGGGCTATAGTAGCATCAGACAAACAAGTTAAAGTGTCTACTGACAATTTTAAGATGCCTCTTCAACACTACAGCCCATTAGGCAATACAATCCTTGTTGCTTACTGGAAATTTACTACATTTTTCAGTATGCAGCCTTAGCTCTTATGAATTGTATCATTTTATTCTTCACACAGTTCTCTCCATTATAATAACAACTTAACTCCTATTCTTCTTCCTTTATTGAAAAAGGAAAATCCATGACTATCTCTCCTCTACTGAGAACTGACTAATCCTTGAACAGATTTATTAGCCCCTAAAATCTCCAGATGCAATCTTGTTTGTTGACAGGTCATATCTTAAGACTGAAATAGGAAATATGCAAGCAGGATAGGCCTTAACAGATTTCAATTCATTCTTAGAATATGAACCTAAAACATAGTAAAATTTGTTCATACGGAGGAACCAATCACTTTCACCACAGACTTTCAACTGAAAAGAGAGTTACTAGATACACAGGTAACAAGTATGCCTTTGGAGGAGTCCATGATTTTGAGATGCTGTGGAAACAAGAGTTTTAAGCCTCAGCAGGAAACACATTGAAAATGGTCAACATATTAAAGAACTGTTAAATGTTCTAATATCTTCTAAGGTGGTGGCTGCCATAAAAGCCCATTCAGGAAGAGATAACATGGAGGCATGAGGAAATGCCCTGGTTAATCATTCGACAAGTAAGCAACTCCTAATATGGCCTCGGATGCCGTGATACTTCAAGAAGTCAGATCTTTGAAGAGGTTCAAAGACACTATTAAAAATACTAAAAGTAATTTAAAATATTCTAAACAAAAATTAAAATAGTCACATTAAAATATTTAAAAATACTTTTTGGAATATGAAGAGTTTGGGGAACGATTTTGGTCATCAATTTTATGAGAATAATCTCTGAAACTTTTATGAAAGCTATTTGTTTGTGTCAAGAGAATCTCAAATAAAACCTAGCAGAGTTTTCATGAAATAACTGAATAAAGCAAGGATAGTCTACTACTATCTACATTGATGGGGAAATTATACAAATATTGCTCAGGGTGTCTCTGTTCCTGTAATATTGTGAGTTGTAATAAGAAATATATATTTGGTCTTTGTCCTCTTTTCTGGCACAGGGCTTCTAAAATCTTTGGATTTTCCTAAGTGATAAGAGCTTTAAATGTGTCTTAATAGTCATAACATATTCCTTTCAATATTTCCAGTATATGTATGTTAATAAGGTGACTTTTGGAAAATACCTAAGGATGGGGGCTGGTTTCCAAGGGAACTAACCATGTGATTAGAGGGCTGGAACTTTTAGTTTCATCCCCTGACCTGGATGTCAGATCCAAGGAGAGGAGAGGTCCTGGAGGTTGAATCAGTCATCAAGGAATGATTTAATTAATCATGCCTGTGTGATGAAGCCTCCACAAAAACCCAATGGACAGGGCTTGGAGAGTTTCCAGGCTGATAAACAAGAATACATCCATATGCCAGACTCCAATCTTCAGTGGAACAAAGATACTTTGGTCAGGACTTTGCCATGTTTATCTCTTCATCTGGCTGTTCATTCATGTCCTTTGTAGTTTACTGGTAATCTAGTGGGTTAACAGGTTTCCTGAGTTTGTGAACCACCTTAGCAAATTAATCAAATCTTAGGAGAGGGTTATAGGAAACTCCAATTTGCAGCCAGTTGGCCAGAAGCACAGGTAACAATGTGGACTTGTGACTGACATATGAATCAGTGCAGTCTTGTGGGACTGAGCCTTCAACTTGTGGGATCCGTTGCTGCCTCCAGGTAGATAGTGTCAGAATTGAGTTTAGTTTGATACCTAGTTAGTGCCTGAGCAGAACTGAGTTGATTGCTTGGTGTTGTGGAAAGTTCCCACACATTGAAGTTCCACAGCTTACCTGTCACCAGCATAACTGTGATAAAACTAGGAAAGTGGGAAGCTAAAAAGAACCCAAACCTCGGTTGCATCTGCGAACTCCTCCATAGTACTTTTTCTATGGGTCCTGATTGTCTTATTCTCAAAGTGGACTGAAGCTTTTCCTGCTAGAGAGATGCAGCTCTGACATTAGGGGGGAAAAAGAAACAAAACAAAAAAACCTTTATATTTTGTTTCCGTGAGGAATTCCAACCTCCATTAATGCAGCCACTCATTTTTGTTGGCACAAGCAATAGAGAACTTTGTAAAGCCTTTCCACTTTCTCAGAAACTTTATTGTTCCTATGACCACATCACCCTCAATCCTCAGGAAAAGTGAGAGAGTCAATGTCATTTTAGTACATACACTAGCAAAATGATAAAATGATCTGGAACTCTAGTGGTCCATTGACCGAGAGTGTAACTTCTGGCTCTCAGGACCAGGAAATAACCACATCCTAGCCCTGGTGACTCTCATCATATGAACTTATTACAGGTCACACTATATGGCTAAATATACCTCCCCTGATTTTCTCAATTCGACCTCATTTCAGGCAGATGTGGCTGAGTGCTGCAAGTAACTCATGTAATATAATCAGTCTTATTACCAATAGGCATATACAGTCTTTCCTTCATATCCTCTCAAGAAGTCTTGTGCCCTGGAACCATGTTGAGAAAGACTATACAAGTTATTTATTTATTTATTTATTTTTTTTTGAGGTACGCGGGCCTCTCACTGTTGTGGCCTCTCCCGTTGCGGAGCACAGGCTCCGGACGCACAGGGTCAGCGGCCATGGCCCACGGGCCCAGCCGCTCCGCGGCACGTGGGATCCTCCCGGACCGGGGCACGAACCCGTGTCCCCTGCATCGGCAGGTGGACTCTCAACCACTGCGCCACCAGGGAGGCCCTATACAAGTTATTTTTGACCAAGATTATATCAAGCAAATATGAAGGTATAGATCTCGGATTCATGTCTCCCAGGTAAAAAGACACAAAGTTATCATTTTCAGCACCTATACTGCCATTTTTTTCTGGAGATTTATAACGAAAGAAGTTTAAGAAGCCTTCAAAAGCAGACTATCTTCAAAAGTAGACAGCTTCTGCCAAGAGCTTCAGATCAAAAAGCTGCATGACACATCAACAGCTTCTGCATAAAACCTACGGGACATGATCTAGATTGAATAGAGTCACAGATTGTCATGTGTTAATTCACATGATTTTATTTTTTATTTTCTTAACTTTTAAAAAACCTTTATTTATTTAAGTTTTTGGATTGTAACCAAACACTGGCTATGTTTTAACTGTAATACTTACAAGATTCTTATCCTTGCTTTCTGCATTCTTACTCATTCTTTGATATGAATCCAATACTTGGCTGTAAGTTGTTTGTGATTTGGTTAAAACATATGATTGAAATTACTAATAAGTATACAAAAATTCTCCTCTTACTACCCATCGACTTTTAAAATTATCTTTGCTTTAGAATTACATCTTTGAGTTCATCAGTAATTGGGCTCAAGTTTTATGTTTGTTTGTTTATTTTTAACATGGCAGACAATAAAATAGGGATACCTAAGATCTAAAACTATCTATAACATCACATCTAAGAATCTCCAAGTTCTGGTTTCTTTCACCTAACAGTTTATTTACTTTCTCCCTCTTTTATTTCTTTTTATTATAATCAGTTAGGGAAAAACAGTCCACACGTTCCATACTTTGCTTAGAAATCTCCTAGCTAAATATTCAATTTCATTGCTAACAAATTCTACATTTTACAAAATACTAGAACACAATTCATTCAAGTTCTTTGACACTTTATAATAAGAATCACCTTTTCTTCAGTTTCCAATAGCATATCCCTCATTTCCGTATTTGATTTTACCAGAATGGTTTAACATTCATATTTCTATAACATTTTGTTTATCATCATCTCTGTATTCTCTAAGATGATAGAAACTTTCTCTACAGCTCTCCTCTTTTCTTATTGAGGTCTCACCAGATTTGTCTTTAATATCCAGATTGCTACCAATCGCCACTTCAAGGCAATCTACATTTTTTTCTAGCATTCAGTTCAAAACTCTGTCAGCATCTAGCCATCACTTAATTCTACAGCCACTTCCACAATGTTAGATGTTTGCTATAGAAACACCTCACCTCTTGATACCAAAATCAGTACTGGTCGGCTAGGGCTTCAATAACAAAATACCAAAGATTAGGTGACTAGACAATAGAAATTTATTTTCTCATATTTCTGGAGTCTATAAGCCCAAGATTAAGATGCTAACAGTATTGGCTTCTGGTGAGATGTCTCTTCCTGTCTTGCAGATGGCTATCCTCTCACTGTGTCCTCACACGGTCTTTCCTCTGTATACACACAGAAAGAGAGAGGGACCACTGGTGTCTCCTCCCTTTCTTATAAGGACACCAGTCCTATCAGTGTTAATGAGGAAATTTCAAATAAACTTTTAAAATATACAGAACTGGCTACTCAGCTAAAGATATACATTCTAGCCTATTTTGAAGCTAAGTGTGGCCCCATGTCTGAGCTCTGGCCAAAGGGATGTGAACAGAAATAATGTATAGCACTTCTTATTTAAGTCCATAAAAAAAGGGGCATGCATTGCATTTGCCTTTCCCTTTTCCATAAGTAGAAATATGGACCTTCCTGGATCACCCATCTCCAGACAGTTACATGAGAAACAAAGTTTTATCTTGTTTTAAACCAGGTTAAGTTGGTCTTTGTTAAAGTGTATGAACCTGTGCTGTATTACATTTCTACTTGAAAATTCTACAAAGATGTTCTTATTAAGATAAAAATAAAGATAGTGCCTTGTAAATAGTAGATTATATATAATTATTATCAAGGATTATTATGAGCTCTCTACAGCTTTAATTTGTCATTTAATTAGTCTGGTATTATTCTTTAAGTTTTCATTTGTGAATGACTTAAATAAAAGCTACTTGATGCCAAACAAATATGCAGAATGAATGAAAATGAACATAGAACATACGTGTATCACAGATAAAGTAGCGTTGAGAGGAAAATTTATAGCACTATATGCTTACCTTAGAAAAGAGGAAAGGTCTCAATTAATAACTAAGTTCCTGTCACAAGAAACTAGAAGATATAGGGGGAAAAAAAGTGTCAACCAACAGACAAATGGAAATAATAGAAAGCAGAAATAGGGCTTCCCTGGTGGTGCAGTGGTTGAGAGTTCGCCTGACGATGCAGGGGACGCAGGTTCGTGCCCCGGTCTGGGAGGATTCCACATGCTGCGGAGTGGCTGGGCCTGTGAGCCACGGCTGCTGAGCCTGTGCATCCGGAGCCTGTGCTCCGCAACGGGAGAGACCACAACAGTGAGAGGCCCGCGTATCGCAAAAAAAAAAAAAAAAAAAAAAAAAAGCAAAAATAAGTGAAATTGAAAATGGGAAACAAAGAGAGAAAAATCAATTAACTAAAAGGATAATTTTTAAAAAATTAATAAATTTGATAAAACTAGCAAGATGGACAAAATTAATAAGAAGACACAAATAACCATTTTCAGGAATAAAATAAAGGCTATCACTACATCTTGAATCCACTAAAATGATAATAAAGAAATATTATGAAGAATGTTACATTCAGAAATTTGAAAATTTAGCAAAATTGGCCAATTCCTGAAAATTCATAAATTACCAAAATTAAGCAAAAATGAAATAATCTGTTGTCTTAGAACCTTAAATAAAGTAAATTTTTGGTTAGAATTTCCCAAAATAGAAATCTCCAGCCCAAAATATTTTCACTGGAGAATCCTAAAAATACACTCAAAGGAGATTTAACACTTAGTAAGTACTTCATATTTCCAGAAAACAGAAGAGAAGAAACACTTACCTATGCATGTAAGAAACTTGTTTTATTTACCCAGATAGCAGAATAAGACAAAGGTAGAACAAAAGGAAAACTACAGATTTATGACTAATTCAGATTCACACAGATTCAAACTCATGAATTATACACACACACACACACACACGCACACAAATCATGAAAAGTATTAATAAATTAATTTAGCAGTAAAATAATTATATGCAATGAGATAGTTTGATTTATTTTGGACATATACTGTTCAAAAATTAATCAGCGTAATTCACCATATCAACAGGCTAAAGAATAATAATCATATCATTATATTAATTGAAGTAGAAAACAATTAACAAATTTCAATATATACTCGTGATAAAAAATTTTCAGCAAACTAAAAATAGAAGGAAACTTCCACAAAAAAAAACTTCCATAAAAACCTATAGCCAGTATCATACATAATTGTGAAAAACTAAATATTTTCCCCCTAAGATGGAAATAAGACAAAAATATCTGCAATATCAGTTTTATTTACCACAGTACTAGAAGTTCTTGTCATTTAATAAGGCAAAAAAAAAATGAAAAATCATACAGATTGAAAAGGGGGAAAAGGCAAGACTTCTATCACAGGTAATATGACTTTCTGTGTAGAAAATGCCAGTAAATCTACCAAAAAAAAAAAAAAAACCTCCTAGAACTAATAAGTGAGAATTAGGAAGGTTGCAAGGCATATGATCGACTTGCAAAATCAATTGCATTTCTATACTAATGATGAATGTGTAAAGACATAAATTAAAAGCAGGATACCAATTAAAATTGCTCCCAAAGTGAAATTGTTTTGTATCTATCTAAAATATAGGGTTTCCCTGGTGGTGCAGTGGTTAAGAATCCTCCTGACATTGACAGGGACACGGGTTTGAGCCCTGGTACAGGAAGATCCCACATGCCATGGAGCAACTGAGCCCGTGCACCACAGCTACTGAGCCTGTGCTCTAGAGCCCATGAGTCACAACTGCTGAGCCCACGTGCCACAACGACTGAAGCCCACGCACCTAGAGCCCATGCTCCAAAACAAGAGAAGCCACCTCAATGAGAAGCCCATGCACTTCAATGAGGAGTTACCCCCGCCCACTGCAACTAGAGAAAGCTCACGTGCAGCAACGAAGACCCAATGCAGCCAAAAATAAAAATAAAATAAAAATAAATAAATTAAAAAAATTTAAAAAATATGTATATAAGGAGCTGTATTCTGATAATTACAAAATGCTAACCAAAGAAATAATAAGACCCAAATCAATGGAGAGATACATTGTGCTAATGGATTAGAAGAATCAGCATATTAAAGATGTCATATCTCTCTCAAATTGATCTGTGGGGCAAATGCAATTATCCTCAAAATCCCAGCAAGGAATTTTATAGATATAAACAAGCTTATTCTAAAATTTATATGGAAAAGCACAGGCTCTAGAGTAATGCAAACAACCTTGACAAAGAAGAAAAAAAACTAGAGGAATCACTCTACTAATTTCAAAACTTTATATCACTATCGTAATCTAGACTGTGTAGTGGCAGAGGAACAGACACATACATCTATGGGAGAGAACAGAAAACCCCAAAACAGAACATGACAAATAAGTCCAACTGATTTTTGACAAAGGTGCAAAAACAATACAAGGGAGGATAAATAACCCTTTCAATAAATGGTGTTGAACAATTGAATAACATATATAAAAATAGACTTTGACCTAAACCTCACACTTTTGATCAAAAAAATTAACAAAAAATAGATCAGGGAGTTGAATGTAAAATATAAAATGGAAAAAATAAATAAAACAGAAGAAAGAATTTGTGAACAAGAACTAGGAAAGTATTTCTAAACTTGACAAGCAAATTATAATCCATGAAAGGAAAAATGGATAAATTAGACCTCATTTAAAAAAAAAACAAATATCAAAAACAACCTCTTGCTCTATGAAACCTAATATAAAAAGAATGAAAAATAAACTATAAACTTGGAGGAATATTCTCAAACCACATATCTAAAAAATGAGCCGTATCTGGAATATATTAATAACTTCCTAAGTAGGCAGTAAGAAATTTCAACAATACAATTAGAAAATGGTTTAAAGGAAAGAAGAGACATTTCAATGAAGAGGAGGTACAGATGACTTGTAAGTACATGAAAAGGAGTCCAACATCATTAGCCACTAAGGAGATGCAAATTTAAACCAAAATGAGATATCACTACACATCAATTAGAATGGCTAAAATATAAAATAGTGATAATATCACATGCTGGTCAGGATGTAACTGGATCATTCATACATTGCTGGTGGGAATGATACAGCCAATATGAATAAAGAATATGACAGCTTTTTACAAATCTAAACATCTGTTTACCTCATGACCCATCGACTTCACTCTCAGGCATTTATCCCAGAGAAATGACTATTTTCATACAAAAGTCACATGCATGCATGTCCATAGCAGTTTTGTTTGTTACAGCCCCAAACTGGAAATAAGGTCAACTTCCTTCAATAGGAGAAAAGTAAGACAAACTGGTCCATCCATTCTGTGGAATACTGCTCAGCAATAAAATGGACTGAACTGTTGATACACACGATGACTTGGATAGATCTCAAGGGAATTATTCTGAGTGAAAAAAGCCAACATCAAAAAGTTACACACTGTATGTTTGTATTTATGTTTAATTCTTGAAATGACAAAATTATAAACTTGGTAAATAGTTTACTGATTGTCACAGTTTAGGGAAATGGAAGAGGAGGAAGGTAGCTGTGATGGTAAAACGGATCCTTAGACATACTTGTGGTGGAATTCTTCTGTGTCTCAACTGTGTTGGCAGTCACATGGATCTATATACACAAAAATGAGTGCCTATAAAAACAGTGAAACTTGAAAAAATTTGAAGGTAAATTGATATTATCAATTTCTTAGTTGTGATATTGCACTATAGTTACTCAAGATGAGATGTCACCACTGGGAGAAATTGAGTGAAAGGCTAATAGGATCTCTCTGTATTAAGTGTTATAAAAAATACCTGTGAACCTACAATTATTTCAAAATTTAAAAAAAGTTGTATTAAATATTAAATCAAGGATTTGATTGACATCAAGTATTAAGTCCTCTGAATGAGTAAAGCTGTTCCAGAAAGAAGACTAACCAGATTGTGACATTTCTTAGGCATCACCGATGTTATCCAAAGTCATCCCTAACTACTGGAGAATTTAGGGAGGAGAACATTTTTATCGATCATATTGATGCTCTCCAAAAAAATGTTTAACTTAAGGAATAAGGTGAAAGCCTATACTACAATTCTCATTAGAAACACTAAATTTGATAAATCAATCCTATAATTTATCTATGAATAAAGTCTATCAAAGTGAAATTAATTTAAAAAAACTAGAGTTCACTAAAGAAAGCAATAGAATTCTAACTTCAGTCATCAGTGATTGCATGCTACCAATTTGTATGAGTTTTAATGACGTAAAACTCAGTACACCTCAACTCACCTGATAAATGTATATCTAATACGTATAATGTGCCTACACTTTTACTTACAATCAACCGAATGGAAACTTGGAGAAAAAGGCTATGTGATGATGAAATTTAAAGAATAAAATATTTTTAACTTGATATTTTAGATATTTAAAATTTACTTTATAAATAAATCTTTCCTATAAACTTCAGAAAAGATTATAATTAAGAAATACTGGGGCTTCCCTGGTGATGCAGTGGTTGAGAATCTGCCTGCCAATGCAGGAGACATGGGTTCGAGCCCTGGTCTGGGAAGATACCACGTGCTGCAGAGCAACTAGGCCCATGAGCCACAACTACTGAGCTTGTGCTCTGCAACAAGAGAGACCGCGATAGTGAGAGGACTGCACACCGCGATGAAGAGTGGCTCCCACGTGTCACAACTAGAGAAAGCCCTCACACAGAAACAAAGACCCAACACAGCCAAAAATAAATAAATAATTAATTATTTTTTTAAAAAAGAAATACTAGTAAACATTTATTCTCTCAACAATAGAAAAATAAACAAAAATGAACAATCAATTTAGAAATTGGGCAAAAAATGATGAAAAGACATTTCACCAAAGGGAATATACAGATGGCAAATAAACACATGAATGTGCTTATAATCATTAGCTATTAGGGAATTCCACATTAAAACCACAATGAGATATCACAACATACCTAATCAGAGTGGCTTATATATAAAATATTTTGGTGAAACAGAAAAATGTTGGTAAGAATGCTAAGAAAATGGACCATTCATATGTTGGTGATGAGAATATAAAATGGCATAGCCAGGCTGAAAAAGTATAAGGCAATTTCTTACAAAGTAAACATACATCCTGGAAATTGCACCCTTGTACATTTATCCCAGCTTCTCAGATTGACTCAGTTGTGAATTGGGGTGTCCTGGGTTGGGAAAGTACAAGTATAGAATAGAGCTGCAGCCTCTGAGGTGAGCTCTCTATCTTGTTCTCTGCTTAATAATATTAAAACTACCAGTATTTTTTTAATGTTTATCTCATTCTTCCAACTCATTCATATAAGTAATGAGTCCATTACAACTCATAATTGTACAATGAAAAAGAAGATATTCAAAGTTCAGTGACTATCTACACCATGAAAAGAGTGAAGGGCATAATAATTTACTGCACAATTATATGTCAATATCTATATTAATCTATCTAAAATTTTATTACCTGTTTATTGGGGTAATCAAGAGCTACCTTGGAGGCTTAGTAAGTATAATAAGATAAAAATCTCTTAAGTGGATAAGAAATGCAGGGAACATAGCGCACACTTGATCAATGATGTATTACAGTTTTAATTATTGGAATCGTCTTCCCCCAAACAGTTTATATTTCCTGTTCTTCCTACATTTTGAATATAGTACACGTGGAAGAGATATATGACAGATTATAGATACATGATAGATAGATTAGATAAATATAGACTGCCAAAGATGTCTTAATTTTTCAATGGCTAAAATCAAATTTAAAATGAACAAAATGCATGACATTTCAGGAAAATTAATTAAGCTTCTTGGTCCTCAGTTTCTTCACTTTTAAAATGGATATAAAACAGCAATTATCTCTGAAGTAGTTTGTGATCATTTAAAATAAGATTGACTGTAATAAGCATGACCTGAGCATGAGACTAAATAAAATGAGCCATTACAATTAACACACAAAAGCAATTTGCTAAATATCACAACTATTCTTTTATTAAAAATGGAGCATTTCCTATTTCACATTCTGCAAAGACATTCATATGGATTCTGCACACCTGGATTTTACAGTTTGGGTTCCCAGATTTGTTGACATTCATGACAACTGCAAAAATAGGAGAAGCCAGGAGTAATCCAAGTTAAAAGTACCCTTGAACTACACAGAAGGATTCTGCATGATTTCAAGAGTTGCTTATGTATTAATTTGTAGGTATTATATCTTCTGACTCACAATAATTCAGAACCACAGATTAAAAATTCTAATTAAAGGAAAACTGAGTCTGTCTCTTTGGATTGAAAGCAAATATAATGAAGAGTTGCAAATACTAAATGATATCAGTGTTTAGGAATGACTGAGTGATTTTATTATAGTACTGTTCAGTTATTATTTGTTCAGTGCCAAGATATAATAACTAGACATTAACAATAAATAATTATTTATTTGAAAAATCTACTACATCCATAAGTAGATAATGGAGAGGATAATGCAGGGTAGTGATTCTCAAACTTTGCTGCATACTGGAATTACTTATTTAACTTTCAAAACTCCTCAGGCCTTTTCACATCCCACACCAATTAAATTTGATTTTCTTGGAGTGAGATCAGGCATCACTATTTTTCAAACCTGAAAGGTGGCTCTAATATGCAGTAACATTTTAGGACCAGTGATACAGAGAATACTTTTCAAATTGATTTTTACCTCCAGAGTAGCCAGAAATCAGCTTATTATTCAAATTAATCAGAAAAGAAAATTGCATGCCAATTTCTCCTTATTTAACAACAAAGGAGTGACATCATACTAGAAATTCAAGACAAGAGTTGTGGCCAGGAGTGACCAGTAATTGAAAAATTCAATAAAGCATTAAATGTAATTAATTTCCAAGCTGAGGAGCTTAAAACTCTAGATTGGAAAGTGTTATGTATGCCAGAGGCTGATATAATTCAATTTTAGTGCCTTTGGGGTTCTGAACTTGTCAGAAGCAGGGTTGTCCAGAGTACTCTTATAGAAAGAAAGAACTATTTTAATTATTACAAACTTGTTCATTCTTTGACTTCTTATTGCTGCTATACAGGATCAGTGCAACAAAAGGATCTGTGAATTTAGATAATTCTTCCTCAAGATATTCATGAATAAAGGGGAAAAAGTAATTCTACTGAAAGACAAGAGCAACACATTTGTTTCAGATGTGGATAACAAAAAACAAACAGAAACAATTCCTCAAAATTTATTTTCAAACCAAATTTTAATATTGTTCTATTGTTTTGTTCACTTTTATCACTGAAGTTTTCTTTCATGTGTTTTTGTTTAAAAATCCTGTTTATTAGGACATGTAGCCAACACTTAAAAACATGTGTGCATGTTAGATTAAGAGAAAAACAAAACAAAACAAAACACCAGCCACCTAGTTTGAGAAACAGATTTTGCTCAGCCTCTTCACTGACTCTTGTATTACATTCTGCTATCATTACCCCTTTTCATCTCTTCAGTGATAAACACTCCCCTGAAATCTGTGATAACCATTTCCTTGATTTTATTATAGATAACCTCTGCTTTAGAACTTTGTGTAAATGAACTATAGTGTCTCTGTATTATTATGTGACTGGTGTGCTCTGCTCAGTGTGGTCCTTATGATATTTATGCATTGGTGCTTTTAATGGTAGTTCATCTATTTGCTCTCCTGTATTTCATTGTACAAACAAAGCAAAATTTATTATCCAATTTTAACATTAATGAACATATTCCCATTGTTTTTTCATTATGAAAACTCCTACTTTATATCATACACTGACACACACAAATAATTAGAGATGGATCATAGACCTAAAGGTAAAAGATAAAAATATAATTCTTCTAGAAGCAGATGGAGGATGATGTCTTAATGACCTGAAGGGAGAAATATACTTACTAAACAAGATATAAGAGCCATAGACTATCAGATGTACTAAAAATAAGTTAATAATAAAAAGGAGAGCCGACCATTAAAAATCATTGATAAATTAAATTTGTATATTAAACTACATTAAAGTTAATAATATTTATTTATCAAAGGACACCATAAAGACTTCCACTTTGGGCCAAGAGGGAGTAACAGGGACAGAACTGACCCTACTTCCTGACTTAAAAAACTACAATACTGGACAAAATATTTTATATCTTGATCCAGATGAAGATAACAGAGTGATAGATAGGTAGATAGATAGATATACACACATATCCAACAAAGCTGAGTTGTATTCATCTAAAAATATTCTTAACTTTTCATCATGAAATGTCATTTTGCTGTAGTATTGAAAAGAAAACCTGTTTCTTCTGCTCACAACACTTCTTACACCAAATGTGTGTGGGTTTTTCCTACATTGACCAGTTCTCTAATTATTTGACAGCAATTAATTGTTCTACCATTCAGTTCTGATACTAACTACTTGGAGTTTTAACAGTGCAGATTCCACATGTTAAGAGCTCAGTCCCACAAAACTGCCCCCACTTCAGACCCCAATCACAAGTAGTGAGCTCTCGGGATATCCATGCTTCTGTTCAACTTGGCTATGAACCAGAGGTTCCCATGACCCCCTCCTCACGCTTGATACTTTGCCACATTGGCTTATAGAACTCAGGGAAACACATTTACTGGTTTATTATGAAGGATATAATAAATGATACAGATGAACAGTCAGATGAAGAGGTACATAAGATAATGTCTGGAAGGGTCCCAAGTGCAGCAGTTTTGCTCCCCCACCTTCCTGCCGTTTTGATGCACTCACCAATCTGGATGCTCTTCAAACCCTATTGTTTAGGCAGTTGATCTTGGATGGCCTCAGCTGCAACGCCTTGAAGCAGGGTTTCAGTTCCTGGAAAGTGATTGAGGTCAGGTCGCGGTGGTGAGAACACCAAATCCTAGCTGCTAGACCAGTGGTCAGTGACAAGGCCCTGGCCCTAGGGCTTAGGAGAAAAAGAATTCCCACAAAGACAGAAAGTAGTGAAATAAGTTAAGTATTTGTTGAGAATAAAGAGTACGTGTGGATACACACATGGGCAGACTCAGAGTCACGCTCTCGTGGCAGTTTAAATCACTTTTATGGGGCATTTCTTCCATGTTCTCTTTGGCTAGTCATTTTAATTTGCCTGGCTCAAACTCCATATTTGGTGTATCTCAGGATTTTCCCATGTGTGCTCACACATGTCTTAACCAAGATGGATTCTACTGAAGAGGTCTATGGATAAGTGAGCATTAGTTGGCATCACTCACCATTTGACCTCCAAGGAGCCTTTCTGTGCATATGTAGTCAGGGAGGTCTCCTGACTTCAAGAATGAGGAATATGTGATCTCTTATCTTCTATCTGGGCAGGGCCCAGCCTCCTCCCTCAATTGTCCTATCATTCCCATCTCGGGAGTATAGGTCCACAAGGAACAAACTCAAACCTTTTGCCCTGGGACCCATCTTTTTCCTGTCTCAGGGTTTATGAAGGCTTCATCACACAGGCATGATCAATTGTTAACTCGGTCTCCAGCCCTCTTCCCCTCTCTGGAGGATGGAGTGTCTGGCTAAATGGTACAGGCTTATAATCATGGCTCAGTCTTTCTGGGGACCAGCCCCTATCCTGAAGTGATCCAGAAGCCCATCAGAAGTCACTTCATTAGTATAAACATTGCTCCCATTACTCAAGAAATTCCAAGAGATTTAGGAGTCCTGTGTCAAGAACTGGAGTCAAAGACCAGATATTAGAACAGAAGGTCCTCCAGGAGCCCCTATCACTCAGGAAATTACAAGGGCTTTAAGAGCTCTGTGTCAGCAATAAAGTGCAGAAAGCAATTATATATTTCCTATTATTTCACAGTTTTATTTGTGGAGGGAGCTACTCTTTATACAATTTTAAAAGTTGTCTTTCTTTCTTAGTTAGCTGAGTTTTTATCATTATGAGATGTTGCATTTTCCTAAGAGTTTCTTCTGCCTTATTCATAATGATGCTGAAAGCACAGCCTCTGTGCTCTGGTGCCTAATTTAATCTTGAAGACAGAGATTTGGTTGAAGTAGAGAAGAATAGGTTTATTTCTTTGCCAGGCAAATGGGGACTCAGTGGGCTCCTGCCCCGAAAAAGTATGTGTCCCAACCTGAGGAATTTTATAACAATAGTTCAAGGGTGGGGTTACTGACAAGATTAAGGCTGTATGCAGGGTCTGCATTTTTGTTGTTGTCGTTGTTGTTGTGTTCCGTCTTGATGCATGTGGACTTTCTCTAGTTGCAGTGAGCAGAGGCTACTCTTCGTTGCGGTGCATGGGCCTCTCATTGTTGTGGCTTCTCTTTGTTGCACAGGCTCTAGGCACGCAGGCTTTAGTAGTTGTGGCTTGTGGGCTCAAGAATGCAGGCTCAGTAGTTGTGGTGCACGAGCTTAGTTGTTCCATGGCTTGTGGGATCTTCCCGGACCAGGGCTCGAACCCATGTCCCCTGCATTGGCAGGTGGATTCTTAACCATTGTGCCACCAAGGAAGTCCCCAGGTGTGCACTCCTTTAATCTGTCTCAGGTAATCTTCTTGATGAGCTTCTCTGGTTCCTTTAATGTTGCCTCAGAGGGTCGTCTTTCTCTGGTATGAACAATGTCTTTAAAGAGATTAAAGACATTGTTATGTGTATTCCTTAAGGTGGAACCAAGACCCTGTCCCAAGGCTGCACTATTTGTTTTTACCTGCCCCTCCCTTGCCTTTGTATCCCTTCCCTTCCTGGATAAGCAACTGTTGAAATCTGCCCTTTCGAACTCAGGGAAGGTCTTTTAGCCTGGAGTTAAGAAATGCAGAACAGAAGTCTTCTGTGCCCAGGATCCCCAGAGGGTCCTGCTTGGTTTCAGGTTTCAGTAATATCATACCTACTAGTGTGATAAATTATATCAATTGGCTTTTGAATATTAAACCAAGTGTGCAATCTTGCAAATCTAATTTGGTCTTGATGTTTTATGTTTTAATACACTATGAAATCTGGTTGATTGATAATGCTTTATTCAGGATTTTCTCCTCCAGGGTCATTCATGTGATCAGATTATTTTCTGTTTTACGTCTTTGTGGACTTTGATATCAAGATTATACTAGCTTCACAAAATGAGTAAGAAAATGTTTCACTTTTTTCTCAAAACTGAAAAATATTTTGGAAGTTTTAAATTATTTGTACCTTGAATGTTTTATAGAATTACCCATTAAAAATAGTTTCCTAAATTTCATAAACTATTGTCACTTATTTTCAAAATACAGAACTACTAAAGACCTTCAATTTTTACTATGTTATTTCTTGGAATGCACAGGGGTGCATCACAGGAGCCATTTAACTTCTCAATTTCTTCTATTATAGCCCACTGTTTGGTATTTTTTGTCCTTATTACAAGTTAGTGCCTAACCACTCCCATATAGTGACTGATGTGTCAACTCTAAAATTTGCAAGAAAGGTTGATTTATCAGAGCCTTGTGGAAATGGAAGCCTGGGGTAGAGCAGGGGTTTGTACAATGTGCCTTGAGATTCTCACTGAGATGAAGCCATGAGAGTTTCCTTATAAAATGGGAAGAATTCATCTTTTTTACTCTGCATCAATGCAACTATAACCCATCTCTGAGTCTCCCAGAGGCTTTATATAAGCACATTGCTAAACTTTTCTGAGAAGATCCCACTTCATAGGGCTAGCCTGAGGATCAGGCCCCTGGGGGAGCCTACACTGCCTACCCACCATACCTATCTTCATTAAGATACTAATTAACACAAACTAAGCAGTACAGACACAAATATTCTACAGTCAAAAACCCTCATTCAAATAAATTTCCAACAGGGACCCATCCATGAGCTAACATAAGTCTAAATTCCACCTTAGACTCTAAATTTCATCCTCCTGCATAATACGTATGGTGTACAAGAAGCACATCATTAAGTGACCGACCCAATAAGGGACTTCAATCAATGTGTGTTGACAGTGATATCATAAATATCACTAAGGACTTCGGGAAAAAACTGAAATTTTGAAAGTCTATGAATTGTGTGTGTGTGTGTGTGATACGCGGGCCCCTCACTGCTGTGGCCTCTCCCATTGTGGAGCACAGGCTCCGGACATGCAGGCTCAGCGGCCATGGCTCATGGGCCCAGCTGCTCCGTGGCATGTGGGATCCTCCTGGACCAGGACACGAACCCACGTCCCCTGCATCGGCAGGCGGACTCTCAACCACTGCGCCACCAGGGAAGCCCTATGAAATATTTTTTTTCATTTAGGAATTATAGTTGAAATGATTTGGGAATATACAAAATAAATGGAGTTTCAAGTAGGTTTGTCCAAATAGACCACAGCAGAGGATATTTGCAATTTCTATTCAATCATCCCCATTCTTCAGGACATCAATTAAAACAATTTTAATATTTTTAATGTCAGTACTGCTCTACTGTTTATTTACATAGGTTCAAATATCACAAATTCATTGGAAAGCAACCATTTTGTAAAAAATTCAGTCAGACTGAGAGAGTTTGGAATGGAGTAAATCATTAATGATAAGATCAATAGTTGGAACATAGCTCTACTAGGGCCAGAGTTGTGAGTCTGATCCCCATAAGAGCTCATTAGCTTCACACACAGAAAACCCTGGTCCTGAAGTTGCAGACTGGACCACTGACCTTAGCCAGCCTTGATGATACATGTTTGCCACCAGGCATGAGGACAGAAGCTGGGACTGGTCAGTCTACTCCAAACCACTTTAGGAAAAGTAATTTGCTTCATTTGGTTTACTGGTAGCAATGGATCTTGTTATTATTTTTTTTTAATATTAAAAAGGTGGAATTTGTAGGTCCCTATCTTTTATTTATAGAGGGAAAGACTATCATTGGATTCGTTTGTCTTTAGAGATAGCAGGGTTTGCTGATTTTGATGAAAATTGAAAATAACCTTTTGGAGTTCACCTTTAATTATTTGCTTTTGATGACAAAGTTTTAGAAATATTTATCCTGATTTTTAGAATAAATGACAATATAGGCTGTTGGAATAGATTAGTGACCTAAAACTAAAATAACAAAAAGAAGACTGATTTCTGTATAAAAGGAAAATAAGAATATCTTCAATTGACCACATGCAGTTCTTGATATTTAACTGATAGCTTTCGTTCCAAAGACATGGACACAGCTCTGTGTGCTTCTGCACCATCTGCAATGCTTCAGGGAGCCCTTCATTTCAATTCTTATTTGTGACCCATGTCTGAAATGTGAAGGGACTGGCAAAGTTTCCTGTGGAGAGCATGTGTAAACCGTGAACTTTACAAGGGCAGTTGTCCAAATACATAAATATTTAAATAGATTTAGAGGCATATGGTCAGTGATGACCTTGCACTCTGCCCAGTTCCACGCATTCATTTCTGTCCTGTTATATTGATCAGCATCTCCTGACCTAAGCTCTGAGGGTAATTTCCAGGGAATCCTCTGCTCCAGCTTCTCCAGCTGATGGTTTCCCCCAAAGGCTGAATATTCTTTTTTTTGAGGCAGGGAAGGCGTTCACTACACCCAGTTTCTTAAAGCTGGGTCAACTATCTGATGATCTTAATGTTTTTGTGACCTTGATATCTTCATGCAGATTAAAGCCAGATGGTAGGACTAGCATATCACACAACAGGTCACAGCAATCTGAGCTACTTGTTCTCCTCCTCCTTTAATAGCTTGAATCATAATCTGAAATTGCATGATGTGTCTGTTTGCTTGTTCACTTTCTCTCCCACCTTTGAAATGCAAGTTCCATAAGGGTGAGGGCTTGTCTCATTGATCCATCTGCTCAGCTCCTGGAACACTGCCTGGCATACATTAGGCACTCAGTAAATTTGTACTGAAAGGATAAATTACTTGGAAAAGTGACGCATCTTCTGGGTTTGACATTTTCTTTCACATCCGTGGTTTATACATGAGAGAGTTTCCTCATGCTGAGCCCTAGAATTTTCTCAGATCTCACATCCCTGGAGGTTCGTACAACAGCATGTCCCTAATGAATAGGTCTGTGTCTATCACAATCTGTAAAAAAAAAAAATAATAAATCACTACAATAGATTTATAAAATACTTTTGCTAAAATTTAATTACATCATTAAAGGCAATTATCTGGATAAAAAACTAAATTATGATGATGAATTCATAAGTATGGAAACCAAGAATGAAAAGTTAAGTGTGGAAGCTCATCATATGACTTACAAGTGGCTCTCTTTTTTTTAGAGTTATCAAATTTATCAGCATGAAGTTATTTCACAATATTTCTTTGTTCTTAATTTTACATAATTGTATATTTTGGAATAATTTTAGATTTAGAAAAGTGTAGCAGAGACAATACATAGAGTTTCTATATATCCCTCATACAGTCTCCCCCATCACGCCAATTACCTTATACTTTCTGGTATTATTGTGGCAGATTTGTCAAAACTAAGAAATTAACATTGGTACATGACTATTCATTAAACTCTAAACATTATTTGGATTTCACTAGATTTCCATTCATGGTCTTTTTCTGCTCCATAATCCAACGTAGAACAACATAATGCATTTAGTTGGATTTGGTCTTTTATGGTGTGTGACAGTTTCACAGCCTTTCCTTATTTTTCAGGACCTTAATATTCTTGAAGAGAACTTGCAAGGCATCCTGTAGAAAGTCTCTCAGTCTGGGTTTTCCTCTTGTTTCCTCATGATCAGACTGGTATTTTTGGTTTTTGGAAAAAATATAACATGGATTAAAGACCCTTCTCATTGCATTGTATCAGAGGGTACATAATACATATATGACATCACACATGATGTTAACTTTTGTCACTTGGTTAACTTGGTGCTTGGAAGGTTTCTCCACGATAAAGTTCCTGTTTGTCCCTTTCCGTACTGTATTCTTTTTTTTTTTTTTTTTTTTTTTGCAGTACGCGGGCCTCTCACTGTTGTGGCCTCTCCCATTGCGGAGCACAGGCTCTGGACGCACAGGCTCAGTGACCACGGCTCACGGGCCCAGCTGCTCTGTGGCATGTGGGATCTTCCTGGACCGGGGCACGAACCCATGTCCCCTGTACCAGCAGGCAGACTCTCAACCACTGTGCCACCAGGGAAGCCTCGTACTGTATTCTTTTAAAGGGAGTCACTAAGTCTAGCTTAGCCTCAAGGGGAGACTAAGAATTAAGCTAATGGGCTTATTTTTAATCATTATTATTTTGCTATGGATTAACAAATGAAATAATAATATGGGAAAATGAGACCTGGGTGATAACTAAAAATCTTTTTAGTTGCTAATAAATAAAATTCAACTTGAACTAGCCAAAGAAAACTAGGGAAGTCTATATAAAGAGTCACGTACCTCAAGAAGTTCAAGGCTGCAGCTGGATGGCAGGGCCAAATGGAAACACATTGGGTTGGCTCCTTGCTGTCTTGCCATTATTTACTGCTGATTCTCCCTGCAGGTAATCTTTATTCTCCTACATGGGAATTCTTCATAGGGCTGGAAAAACAGCTATGCATATATCCTGTGTGCTACAAATTTAATAATTTCCCTGATTGACAGAAATTAAAAGAGACATTATCTTTGACCTCATGTTTCACAATCCCAGGGAAGGGGTCCGATTTTCTTAGCTGGAGGCAATGCTTTGATTGACAGAGATTCAGTGAGTTGTTAAAAGTGGGGCAATTTACAGAATCTACTGCACAAAATCTGAAAGAACATAGAAGCTATCATGGATAGGGTGACCAAAGGTATGTTTTCTTGTAGGGACATTTAGAAGAGAGTGATGCTGCAAAAGAATGGATGGGTGAGCAATGTTTGCCAGGCTGATGAATTAACAGCTGTTTACCCCATAATGGTATCTGAGTCCAAGTGGAGGCTGTGAAGTGTAGTCTCTAGCATGGAGGTTAGGGATCATGTACTCATGTAGCCTAAGGGCTGGTCCATTTCAAAATGTGTGTCTCACAGTATTATCTACAACTATATAATCAGTCCAGAAATGTCTCCTACATTGTGAGAAATGATGTGTATTTTTTTTGTTAATTGTATAAAACATGATAATTTGGGGGAAGATGAGTTAGATCATCTGCTTTGTGATTCATTAAAAACACTCCATAATGACTATTATATAATGCCCAACCAGTGCAGTCAGCAATGAATTAGAGAAAATTCTATAAATTCTAAAAATGTTTGAAAATGAGTCAAGATATAACAATTTAGTATGCATCACGTCACCATTATCCCTATGGCATAATTAAAATATAGAAGATTTCAACATTCTTAAATAGGTATGATTACTAAATACTTGGTAAACTTAAGTAGAAATAGTATGTAATTTTTCCTAAGTGAAAATGGACTATTTTGAAAATTGGACATTTAATAAACCAAAATAAAAATTTTAAAAATTATATGGCTACAATTGCATGTTAAAAACTCAACAGTAGGTCTTTCCTGGTGGTGCAGTGGTTGAGAGTCCACCTGCCGATACAGGGGACACGGGTTGGTGCCCCGGTCTGGGAAGATCCCACATGCCATGGAACGGCTAGGCCTGTGAGCCATGGCCACTGAGCCTGTGCGTCCAGAGCCTGTGCTCTGCAGCAAGAGAGGCCACAACAATGAGAGGCCCGTGTACAGCAAAAAAAAAAACAAAAAACAAAAAACTCAACAGTATAACCACCATAACAATTATTAATCAATTATATATTATACAATTAACATTTAAATTAAAAACATTTAAATATAATATTAAGCATTAAGTAAATGACATTCATTAATGACTGTTAATTAATCATCAATTAATACTTAATGACAAGACATTTTTATCCAGTATTAGTGTTAGAATGGCCATCTAAATGACCACTGGAAGCAAGGAACCAAGAATAAAATAGTGAACATAAGAGTAACATGCTAGACAGTAATATGATGGCCTCACTAGCTGTCAATTTCTAAACAATAAAATCTGAACAGTTTTGAGAATGAGTCAGAGTTAAATATGTTTCTTAAGGAGAAAAAAAATAGTTTAGTACTTCTAAGCAAAGGAACAACTTACTTTAAAGAAGTATTAAAGTGAAATTCATGAGGGAATAAAAATACATTAGAAAAATGGAAACAGTGAAGTTTATATAAAAAGTAAGAACAAGATCTCTGAAAGTATAGTCAAATAGATAACATGATAATAAAAATGAATAACCATAATAAAGAAATAGATAAAATGACTATAAAAATACTCCTAGAGAAGCTAAAATATGAAACAAACAAGATTAAAAAATAATTATGAAAACTATTTATAGTGTAAGATATTAAATAACCTAAATCTAACAATACATTTTAAAATTTGAGGAATGTTTTTAAAGATTTATCAAGATGTAGTATTAGCTTATAGGTAACCTATTTAAAAATTTCAAATTAAAAAAAAATCCTAAACATGCCAAACCAAAGCCTCTGTTTCATTATACAAGTTAAATATAGTTTTGATTCTATATTCTAATGAACATTCCAGAAATAGAAAACTATTTGTCAGAAAAATAGCAAAGAAGAATATTAAAAAAAAAAAACTAATATAAAGCACTTAAGTTAATAAAGGAGAAGCAGGCACAATTGCAGGGATGCAGTGACAGAGGCCCCAGTCATGGGTAGGCCTCTCTGAGAAGGAGCAGGAGGTAAATGTAATGAACCTCAGTAGAGACATTCTTGTGATGCTGGGAGGACTAGTCATAGAGGCAGCAGGGAAGATGCATTCACAGCCGGTGCACTTCCACCAGCGCCAGACAGCTTAGGACATTGTTCAGCTCCACCAGCAACATCTTGGCACTGGATTCCAGTGTCCAGAGGTGGTGTTAGGTAAAGTGGCCAATTCTTTCCACAGAATTGCATGGAAACAGACACAGAATTGAAAAATTTAGTCAGGAGTCTAATTTGTAATGATTTAGAACATTTAAATGCAACTCTGCTGAGAGTTTCAAAACTTTCAGATTATGTGAGGTAAGCTTTTCTTTATTTTCACTCAACTCTATGCCTCTTCTCTGGAGCCCTACTGTGTTTTGTCTTGTTTTGTTTTGTTTTTTGAAAAATATCATTAAAATAAACAACAAGTAGAGAGCTTACCATGTTGTCACAAAGCTTGATCTGGGTACAAAACCAGATGGCTGGAAGGTGCAACCTTGAACACTAGTCAGGGAATTCTGTATGGTCTCTGGCTAGCATAAAAATCCATGACTATCTAATTGTAATTTGAAAAATACATGGAGATATGACAACTCTTTCCAAGTTAAGTTATAGATTGAGTGCATTTCCAATTAAAAGTCTAATGAGATACTTTATGAAACCTGACAAAACAATTCTAAAATTCATTAATAAAATAAATGAATGACTAATATATTCTGAAATAAAAAAATATTAATGAAGGAGTAAAGATCTTACCAGATATTAGGACCTAACATATATCAAGAAAAATTAAACTTCCATTGAAGGGCATAAAACTCAGAGAAAAAAATATTGGAATAATGTAAAATACAAAACAAACATGGTATGTACAAAAAATATTGAATGAATCTTAAACTGAGCAAGTAGTTCAAAAAGAAAACAATATGCAGTGATTGTTCTTGAAATAACTGGGTAACAATACAATGCAGAAATATGATATAAAACAGAACATAAATTTGTAGATTTATCTCCTCTTTCTGAAACTATATTGTTAATGAATTTAAAAGGACAAGCTATGATGTGGCTCTAGGAAGACAGTCAGAATGTAAACTATAACCAGGGTGGAGATTATCTATCACCTATGTATCTATGTATGTATGTATGTATCTATCTATCTATCCTCTATCTGTGTCTGAAAAATATCTACAATGACCAACGGTCGGTATGTCTATTAATATTTTAACTAACAGAAATAATAAAATGTAATCAGTTTCTTTGGAAGGATTTAATACCATTTTGAAGACATTAATCTTTATATATCTGCATTATATTTAGAAAGCAATGCATGTGTAGCAAAAGCAGTATATGTAGATCTAATCAGTGCTTTTAGGCCAAAGCACTCCTTGTTATAAATATGCTATATTTTCACTGTACTTTACAAATATTATATTGTTTTTCTTAAAATTTACTCATTTCCTTGGGTAATAGTCAAATGGAAGATTATATACAAATGCACACACAACTGTCATTTCATAATTCCTGGCATTCAAAATTTCTCTATGTGCAGCCAAAATGAAGAGACGGTTGTGAAAATTTGTGGATATGGACCTATGAAAGTGAAGCTATCCAAAAATCCCACTTAAGGTACAGAACTGTGAGAACAGTGAGATGTGAGGGTGTGAGTTGCACATCTGCTGCAGCAACTACATGGCACAGGGCTCATGGCCTCCTAGTTCTACAACCCAAATGTTCATGTCCTAATCACATAGGTCCTAGTGCCCCTCTTCTCCCATCCCTGGAGCCTCTCATCATCCAAGGAGGACCCCTGCCCCTAAACAGACTTGAAGTAAGAGCCTCTCCAGTCTGTTTTCTGCTTTAAGTCCAATCACAACTGTGCCCATCCAGGGAGACATAGGACTTCCTATGTTTAAAAAACTGAGTAACAGAAGTTCCTGTATGTAATTTGCTGCCTCTAGACTTATGCTATTTCCCTTACTTTGTACGTTTGTCTTCTACCATCTCTGTTTAATTTCAGTGTAATTTATGTCAAGCCTCACATAAATTGCGTGTGAGTCATAAACAGAATGATTTCAGGGGGGTACTGGAAGGGCTGGGCCAACTGAGTATGTGTAAGAAAAATGGCTTATTAGAATGAAAACATTGAAGGAGCGTAAAGGTAGAAAAACTATTTTCATCCATTTCACAGGAATTTGTTTTGGCAACATGACCAGTGTTTGGGGTGATAGTGCACATGTGAAAAGAGAATATAGAAGATTCTTTTCAATTTCCAGCTGCCAATTTGTAGATAATACAGGTGCACATGTTAAATTAAACCATAGGAATGTAATCAGCAACATCTAGACTGAAAAAAACCTCTACAGTAGTGTTTCTAAATGTGGTGAAGCACCAGCTTAGTTTATGTGCTTGGTCTTAATTTCATTCACTAAAAAAATGTATCAGATCACATACTTGGATAGTCAAATGGCCGAAAATGGTTTGTAAATTCTTATTCTTTTCTACTGGTTTATATTTTAAAATTTTACATAATGAAGGGAATTCCCTGGAGGTCCAGTGGTTAGGACTGCGTGCTTTCACTGCCGAGGGTCTGGGTTCAATCCCTGGAGGGGAGCTAAGATCCTGCAAGCCACGTGGCCAATAAATAAATAAAAATTTACATAATGCAAGGTTTTTTTTTGGGTTTTTTTGGGTTTTTTTTTGCGTTACGTTGGCCCCACACTGTTGTGGCCTCTCCCTTTGTGGAGCACAGGCTCCAGACACACAGGCTTAGCCGCCATGGCTCACGGGCCTAGCCACTCCACGGCATGTGGGATCTTCCCAGACTGGGGCACGAACCCACGTCCCCTGCATCAGCAGGTGGACTCTCAACCACTGTGCCACCAGGGAAGCCCCATAGCACAAGTTTTAAAAAATTCCACAGGGATAATGGAAAAAAAAAATTAATTTATGCAGAGTTTGAATTGTGCATTGTCATAAAAAATTAATTTATACATTAGAAAGTACAAAAAATATTTTTCCTGTAAAATATAATATTGACATTATTTTCAAAGGAAAGAATATTAGCATATTAGTTTTAATATGTATTGGTTATATGTCTTTTTAATTATGTACAATATTCTCTTGATTTGTATCCAAAGAAAATGTTCATGATTTTATAATCTTTTTACCTTTTTGTTGAAATGGATATGTAAACTTAAAAAAAAATGATTACTATAAAATTATAAAGATGTTTCTATGATGTATTTTCAGTTCTTTATTTTTGATCTATTAGGAGAATATCTTGAGATAAATTCCCTTGAGTAGAATTACTGTACTGGCAAAAAGTAAATGACTTATTTCTTTAAATTTGGAAATGTTTCTGTACTGTTTTCCAAAATAATCAGGATTTTTATAATGGCACTAACGGTTTAATCATTTACCTAGAGTTTGACTGGTAATGGATTTTATATCACTTAAAAATTTTAACTAATTAAATATTTAATTCAAAGAACATCTATTTTGAACCTTTGTGTACAAAGCAATAAGGCAGCTATGGGGAGCTCCCCACCTGTGTGACATCACTGGTACTCTTGTTTGGCCTATACATTCTCTACCAGATCTTGGAATTATTCAGAATCAATTCTGGTCCCTCACTTCTCTGTTCATTGTGAAATTTCCCCAGTTCAAACTTATCTGTGCACATGGATTCTTTGGCATAGACACATGGACAATCAATTCTCATTATCCGTAGTAGTTATGTTCAATGAAGCTGCCACAAATACTGAATTAGTGAACACTGAACCATTGCTCCCAGGGGAAATGTAGCATTAGGTTTCTGCAAACCTCTGGTCACATTATGTTAACAGATCTATAAAAAAAAATTAAAAAAAAAACTTTTTAAAAAATGTGTTTTTCCATTTAAAGACACCTTCTTAAATATATACTGTTGACTCATTAGCATTGAACTCACAGCTAACAGCACTATAACTCATGCCTGAAATAAGCTTTTCCATCATACATATTTTCCTTGTAAAGCACATCACAGCCTTCTTGCTCTTAGGCAACTAGACAGCACTTCAACACTACACACGGAGGCCTTTTTTAAACAGCAAAACCACCCAGGAAAGCACAGAATCATGGAAATGTGGAGCTAAATACACCACAAAAGTATACTTGTACAGTGTGAGAGCTAAAACAAGTAGGCTAAGCATTGCCTTGTTCGAACTCAGCTGTGAGCATGAGCAGGAGGTAACTCAATGTTTTTTGGCATTTTGTGCACCTCTTCTGTGAATGATGGTGAAACCACAATACATGTTGGGTTTGGGTTCACAAGTAAATTTTAGTGAATAGGTAAATTCCCAAATTCAGAATCCATGAATAATGGGGATTGACTCTCGCGCTCTCTCTCCCTCCTTGAGAGAGAGATCAATATTGACATAGATGTAGGTATCTAATTATCTATCTTTATCTATATAGATATTTATCTTGTACTGGTATCTATCAATCTACTAACTAAGAGGAAAATATTTCTGTCCCCATTTCAGCTCATCATTTACTGAGTATTTCATTAGTATATAATGGTTATCTAAAACAGTTATCTAAATGGTTATCTAAAACAGTTATCTAAAACTGAAATCATGGCTTTCCATCATGCATGTTTCCATTCTGAGTAACTAGCAACATCATCTATCTCACATGGCAAGGCAGTGAAATAGGGAGTCGTCTCTGATACTCCACAGGGTGATCCCTACCTAGTAAATGACTCCCCTAGACCACTTGATGATATCAACTATATACTGCCAGAATCTGTCCACTCTTTCTATCACCACTGGTGACATTGAATATTACACCAAGATGGTCTTACCTAATTACCTGCAATAACCAATGGGGATCCTTCCATTTTGTTATCTATACTGATGACCGAGTAACCTTTTAATCTTTTAAAACCCCAGTTAGACATATGTCCTACTTCAAAGCTTCTCATTGATTTGTTTTGTAAGAACATTTTTTCCCCTCTGGCATCAGTCAGTATTTTTTACTTTTCTCCCATTTTCTGTGACTTGAAATTGATGTGCCTTGGTGCAGTTTTTTTGGTATTTATCCTACTTAGTATTCTCTGAGCTTCTTGGATCTGTGGTTGGGTGTCTGACATTATTTTGGGAATAGTCTCTTTTTATTGGCTCAATTGTTTCTTCTGTTTTATTTTTTTCGTTTTTTTTTCTCTCTTTCTTCTACTTCTGGTACCCCATTATGTGTATGTTATACTTTTTGTTTCTGTTTCATGGTCCCTAGATGTTTTATTTTTTTTCTGTCTCTGTTCTTTTTCCTTTTTAGTTCTCAAGAATTCTATTGACATACTAAGCTCAAACATTTTTCCCTCAGCTATGTCCAGTCTACTAATAAACTCATGAAAGATATTTTTATTTCTGTTAAAGTTTTTTTTTAATCTGTAGCATTTCTTTTTTGTTATATTTTTTAAGGATTTCCATCTCTGCTTATCTTGCCCATCACTGCATGATGAATACTTTATCCATTAGAGACCTTAGCACATTAATCATAATTGTTTTAAATTCCTGGTCTGATAATTTCACCATCCCTGCCTGTCTGATTCTGATGCTTGCTCTCTCTTTCTTCAAATTATGCTTTTGCCTTTTGATAGGCCTTGTAAATTTTTCTTGACAACTGGACACTATGTGCTGGGTAAGAATAACTGTAAATAGACCTTCAGTAAAGTGGTGGTAAAGTATGGGGTGAGGGGGAGTGTTCTATAGTCTTATGATTAGGTCTCAGCTTTCAGTGAGCCTGTGCCTCAGGAGTTTTAACATCACAAGGGCTTCTCAGTTTCCACTACACACCCTACCCCCCTGGATGTGACAGGATGACTATAGGAGTCTGGAGTTCAGTATTCCCCTTCCCCAGGGCAAGTTCTCTTAAAACTCCAGCAGGTTAGGTTCTGAATATCCAGGTTTCCCTGAGGGCAGGCCTTGTTTAGAACAGGGTGCTCTGGCTACTTCAAGCGTTCCTTTTCACCGCTTCCTGCTAAAAGTCCAAGGGGACTTTTCTCTAATATTTACTGTGGAGACCTGGTCAAGCTCCTGGAGGTAAATCATATAACACTGTAGGGCTCCCCTATGACTAGGTCCTTCTGGAGTTTTTAACTCTCAGATTTGTCTGCACTAAGCCTCCAGCAATTCATCAATTATAGTTTAGGTTTTCCTACCCCAGCACTGGTTTCTGCAGTGGATTCTGTTCCTAAGTCTCTGCTCTGGGAAGCTATGATGTATCTGCCTGTCTCTCTAATCTTATGGGCAGTAGTTTGCCTTTTCCTCCTCTCTCTTATAGATCTAAGAATAGTTGCTGATTTTTCAGTCTGTTCAGCTTTCTACTTACGGTTAAGATGAAGTGGTGGCTTCCAAATGCCTTACATGCAGAACTGGAGGCCGTTCCCACTGTTTTTTTTTTGTTGTTTGTTTATTTGTTTGTTTGTTTGTTTTCGTGATACGCAGGACTCTCACTGTTGTGGCCTCTCCCATTGCGGATCACAGGCTCTGGACGCGCAGGCTCAGCGGCCATGGCTCACAGGCCTAGCCGCTCCGTGGCATGTGAGATCTTCGCGGATTGGGGCATGAACCCACGCAGGTGGACTCTCAACCACTGCGCCATCAGGGAAGCCCCCCCCCCAACTGTTTTTTTTTTTTTTAACCTTAAAAGTCATATCAGTAGCATGGATTTTAAAATCGTGTGCATTCAAAAAACACTCAAGCTCTTTAGATGTTGTTGGGTAAGGGTTAGATGCTTGGAGCTGCTATAATCACTATGCAGAAATGAAAAGAACATTGAAAAATGAAGCCAAAACTCTAAAGATGACAAATGAAAAAGATGGATAATTCTCTGTGTGTATGTGAGTGTTCTGTAGATTTACTGATTTATTTGCATGTTACCAGAAAGGCACCTAGATTCTCCTCTCCAAGGGCAACTTTTGTTTCCTGTTTCTTGAGTTCTTTCCAAAGATATTCTGAGTGGATATATACACACATCCTCCTTATTAGTCAGGGATATGAGCATTGTTGTACATTTTGCTTGGTTCACTTGATATTTTAAGTGGCAGCAACCAGCTGTTCCTTCTTCTTCTCTTCCCCCAAGAATGGTTTGGCCTGGGCCCTTTCCTCTTCCAGGATTTAGTTCTACAGTCAGTCCTCCCTGTGCTTCTCAGCCTCTTTGCTTCTTCTCTCAGGTGCTTGATCTTTGGCTCTTCACCTTCATTGTCCTTGTTTTCAGTCCTTTTCTCTAAATCCTTTGCCCTCAACTCCTCTTTCTCCAGCTTGAAGTGGCTGAGTTAACTGATCCTGAAAATACTTCATCCCTGTCTCCTTCTTTGAGATAATAAGCCCTCTCATGATTCAAACTCATTTTAGTGGGGTTTTCTGATACTTGCAGTTAGAACCATCCTGAAATTTAATATCAAGAGTTGGAAAGAGGATTTTCAAAAAACACCATCACTTGAATGTGGTAATTAGCAGAAGGAGGTTGTGGTACCATAATGACCTTCATCTAAATCAGGCTCCAGGGAAGTGGACCCTGATTGAGCTAATAAGGGTCAGCAGACATATGGAATGTTCTTCCTTGTGGCACAGAGACTGTTTCTAGAGTAGGAATCAGGATATGGGGCTGTGCTCAGTGTTGCACAGATGAACTTCCCCTGAGAAATACCAGATTTGAAGAGCAGTTTCCAAAACAACAACCACCACAATGCTAGCTCCCAAGAATTTGAAAGATTTCCTCTGGAGGAAGAAGTCAGGAGACAATAAAGCTTGACAGTTTTGCAGCATCTCAAGAAAGAGGAGCCAACAAATGGCAGGGATTTTAAGAATAAGGCAGAGTTGAGACCAGAAATAGTAAAGGCAGGACTGGTCCAGGGGCTCTAGTCCTAGAAGCCCTGGTCCACCCACTGTTGATTGGTGATGTACCTCTGACCTCTGAGAGCAGGGTAGAGTCTAATGGAAAACTAAAATCTGTCACAAGGGCAGCCAAGCAGGGTTGGCAACACAACAATGCCTGGGTAATGTTCAAGCATCCTTGTGATATTTAATTGGAGGACAGTTTTCACATGTATAGAAGCAAGGATCTCAGTCATTTGTTACAGTTATTAAATACTATTAATTTGTTTTCTAGGGAATAGATGATTATAAAAATACAAAGCAATACTTATTCCAAAGTTTAACTTTAAAAATTTGTGATGATAATATAAGGCTTTATATTGTCATCTGGTCTCAATTTATAAAAATTTTGTTATTTATTATAGGAAGTAATTTGACATTAAGGATATTTACAAGATCTTTAATTTCCTCATCCTAACACGCAGGTTGATTATTTTTTCTTTCCTGTTACTCTCAATTCACCACTAATATTCAAGTTAAAGATCACATTGTGTTATCAAGTTGATTTTTTTTCCTTTTTTTAACTAGCTTTGCATTAAATATAATAAATAAATAAATATATTTAATATTTATTTACTTAATATAGTTGCAATAAATCTTAACATGCACCCATGATTTCCAAACTTACATCATGTAACAGTTATGATATTAAAAATTATTTTTATTCCTCACAGTTCCAAAAATGCTCTTGTAAAATTTCTTATTATACAGTGTTTTATCTCCAAGGAAGTAATTTGTCTTGGAAATTCCAAAATAGAAGTCATTAATTTACCTACGTTATATAATCTCTCCCAGTTGATATTCTAACCCTGGCATGAGAAATTTGGTGAATTACTTCACAACTTTCCCAGCACCAGATGTAGATTGTAGAACATTTGGCTAATTAATTTATAAGAATGCCACCTCCATATTACATGAATTTGCACTGCTTTCTGATGCTGAAGGATTTCCTGTAATCCCCCAATCTATCTTCTATCTATCTAACTATCTATCTATCTATCATCTATCTATCTATCATATTTGCAAATATTTATCAACCTATCTACCTACCATCGATGAATTTTGAGTATGTGAATTATCTGTTCTGTAAGAATTCAAGTTACTACTTTTTAAAGATATGCATTCCTTGTGTTTGCATCTGTTTGTGTAGTTTTGCCCGTCACTCAAATTTGAACCTCCTGCATCATGTTGTGTTCTAGACAGAGCTGGCCCCCAGCCAACATGCATCAAGATGGCTCTACTGGTCAATACTGATTTTTTTTTTATTAATTCTAATTTCTTGGTCTCTGTACTTCAGTTTTTGAATCATATTTATTTTTATTTCTTTACAGATCTCACTATTTTCAACCCAGGGAGCTATAACAGCTTTCTGGATCACACTTTGGAAAATACTTCTATATTAAATATTCATGCAGTTTGCATATGTGATTTTAATTAATTCTTCCCAAAGACAATCATGAGAAGGCAATATATAAAAGTATTTTGTGGTACAGAAAATAGGAATCTGTTTGTGCAGGTGGCCAGTGAAAGATATACTCTCTAAGTTCAGGGACCCTCATTGTGGGGTCTCCAGGCAACCATGTCAGAATTCTATTTAGGGACAGGAAACACACAGATTTAAACAAATGGGCTAGGGAAAAAGTGGTACCTCACTATAGTTTTAGTGTGTAGTCATTTATGAAAGAGGCTAAGCACTTTACATTTGCATTAGATATGTATATTTCTATATCTGTGCAATGCCTGCTTATATCATTTGCCTTTTTTATATTAAGTTACAGTTAATTTTACAATCAATTTGTAAGAGTTGTTAGTGCATTGAGATTTAAATTATCTCTAAGTTATCAATAATGTTTGCATTTTTCTCTTATCTTTGGAATTTGTGTACATTTTTATAAGTTATACTTAGCCAAATGTATCAACACATTGTATTAACTGGGGTCTGGAAATTTATTAATATAAAATTTGGAAATGTAATTTTATGAGTTCTTAATATATTAAGGAGATTTTATGGAAATCTGTGTGAATAATTATTTCCCTTTAAAATTTAATAAAAATTGTATCTATCTCTTAGCAAGAACAATTTGAGATTCATCTTGATTTATGATACTATAAAACAGTAATAATAATAATAATAATAATGGTAGCCATCATTTATTTAGTCTGATGTAGGTATTCATCTAGGAGTTTTATATAACATATAATTTAACTAAAAAATAACCCAATAAGATATATGTTGTTGTCACCATTACACAGGTATAGGAATTTGAGGCCCAGAAAGATTTAAAAATATTGCTAAAATCAATGGGGGAAGTAGGATTAAAAATAAATAAACTATTTGACTACTAAACTTCTTCCTTAAACCCCTATATTATATAGCACTACTCCATTTTAAATTAAATTTCATAATATACTTGCGTTCATTATAGATATTTAAGGAAAACCACATACGGAAACTTGTTTCAAAATTGTTTGGTACATATTTTACTAAAGTGTTAAGAAATGTTCATGGAAGCACTGAATTCCATCATTTCCAGGCACAAAGTGTGTGCCAAATGTTAATCCATTTAGTAAATATATACTGAATGCCAGGCACTGGATATACAGTGAAGGAAAAAAAGAAAATAAAATGGTTTAGGGATAAAAAATAAGCGCCAACTTGGCTCAGGGAACATGTTTTCCATTTGTAGGAGATTTTGAATAATGTATGAACTCAGGGGTAAAAAACACTGTGAGTTACAAGGAAATTCATGTGGGATGATGTAGATCAGGGTCTCCATGGCATCATTGCTGCAGCTCCCTGACACCTAGCTTTTGTCTCCAGTCTATGCCTGAAGACTGTTGCTGGTCCCTCGTGGCTGGTGGGGCTCTGGGACCAACTCTGGCCAGAGGCTTGTGAAGACAAGTGTGTTTTCACCAAGCTAGAGAATGTAATAGCTGATATGAGACCCTGAATATTTCTCATCTCCATCTTGAACCTGTGTCCTTGGGTGATTAGGGACAGAGCCTCCTGCTGGATGAACTCACAGAGTGAACATTAACCTCCTGTTATGTTAATTAGCTGGGAAGTGGGAACTATTTGTTACTGTAGCAACACCTGTATCCTGTCTGGCCTGACTGGTAAAACCTGCCAGCTTCTCAGAGTGCACAATTATGGCAAGTTTCATCATCATGCCCTTTTCCTTTTGAATCTCATTTTACTTATTATCATTGGAATTTTCTACAAGCGTTGAGACTTCATGTGTGTATGGATCATAGCAGAGTATTTTGCTGCTGTGTCCCCAGCATGTACATTACATGAGTCAGCACAATGTAATCATAAAATATACATTTTGAACGAATGAATGAATGTATAGCATAGTGTTGCCCATTTTCCTTACTGAATGAAATAACTCCTCAGATATAATTAGAAAGACCTGAATTTTTATATAAAATATATAAGTTACATTTTAATATAGCTTTATATTTAGAAATTACAGATGCCTTCTATTTTACCAGGCATCCGAGACTAAAACTTGAGGCAACCTCTTATTTTGTATCTCTCATGGTAAAGGCAGCAAACATCCCATGTGAGGAAGTGTCATATTCCACCAGTCCAGAAGACCTGCTCCTGTTGAAACACTTTCAGGAACATCAGAACAATTGTATGAATTTCCATATCCATAAAAATAACATTAAATTGTAATTTCTTTTTTTTCTTTAAATTTAACAACTTTATTGGAGTATAATTGCTTTACAATGGTGTGTTAGTTTCTGCTTTATAACAAAGTGAATCAGTTATACATATACATATGTCGCCATATCTCTTCCCTCCTGTGTCTCCCTCCCTCCCACTGTCCCTATCCCACCTCTCTAGGTGGTCATAAAGCACCGAGTTGATCTCCCTGTGCTATGCGGCTGCTTCCCACTAGCTATCTATTTTTTGTTTGATAGTGTATATATGTCCATGCCACTCTCTCACTTTTTTCCAGCTTACCCTTCCCCTTCCCCATATCCTCAAGTCCATTCTCTAGTATGTCTGCGTCTTTATCCCGTCTTGCCCCTAGGTTCTTCATGACCATTTTTTTTTTTTTTTTAGATTCCATATATATGTGTTAGCATATGGTATTTGTTTTTCTCTTTCTGAACTTACTTCACTCTGTATGACAAACTCTAGGTCCAGCCACCTCAATACAAATAACTCAATTTTGTTTATTTTTATGGCTGAGTAATAGTCCATTGTATATACATGCCACATCTTCTCTATCCATTCATCTGTTGATGGACACTTAAGTTGCTTCCATATCCTGGCTATTGTAAATAGAGCTGCAATGAACATTTTGCTACATAACTCTTTTTGAATTACGGTTTTCACAGGGTATATGCCCAGTAGTGGGATTGTGATGGTAGTTCTATTTTTACTTTTTTAAGGAACCTCCATACTGTTCTCCATAGTGGCTGTATTAATTTACATTCCCACCAAGAGTTCAGGAGGGTTCCCTTTTCTCCACACCCTCTCCAGCATTTATTGTTTGTAGATTTTTTTTATGATGGCCATTCTGACTGGTGTGAGATGATATCTCATTGTAGTTTTGACTTGCATTTCTCTAATGATTAATGATGTTGAGCATGCTTTCATGTGTTTGTTGGCAATCTGTATATCTTCTTTTGAGAAATGCCTATTTATGTCTTCTGCCCATTTTTGGATTGGGTGGTTTGTTTTTTGATATTGAGCTGCATGAGCTACTTGTATATTTTGGAGATTAATCCTTTGTCAGTTTCTTCATTTGCAAATATTTTCTCCCATTCTGAAGGTTGTCTTTTCGTCTTGTTTATGGCTTCCTTTGCTGTGTAAAAGCTTTTATGTTTCACTAGCTCCCATTTGTTAATTTTTGTTTTTGTTTCCATTTCTCTAGGTGGTGGGTCAAAAAGGATTTTGCTGTGATTTATGTCATAGAGTGTTCTTCCTATGTTTTCCTCAAAGAGTTTGATAGTGTCTGGCCTTACATTTAGGTCTTTAATCCATTTTGAGTTTATTTTTGTGTATGGTGTTAGGGAGTGTTCTAATTTCATTCTTTTACATGTAGCTGTCCTGTTTTCCAAGCACCACTTACTGAATAGGTGTCTTTTCTCCACTGTATATTCTTGCCTCCTTTATCAAAGATAAGGTAACTGTATGTGTGTGGGTTTACCTCTGGGCTTTCTTTCCTGTTCCATTGATCTTTATTTCTGTTTTTGTGCCAGTACCATACTGTCTTGCTTACTGTAGCTTTGTAGTATAGTCTGAAGTCAGGGAGCCTGATTCTTCCAGCTCCATTTTTTCTTTCTCAAGATTGATTTGGCTACTTAGAGTCTTTTGTGTTTCCATACAAATTGTGAAATTTTTGGTTCTACTTCTGTGAAAAATGCCAGTGGTAGTTTGATAGGGATTGCATTGAATCTGTAGATTGCTTTGGGTAGTAGAGTCATTTTCACAATGTTTATTCTTCCAATCCAAGAACATGGCCTATCTCTCCACCTATTTGTATCATCTTTAAATTCTTTCATCAGTGTCTTATAATTTTCTGCATACAGGTCTCTTGTCTCCTTTGGTAGATTTTTTCCTAGATATTTTATTATTTTTGTTGCAATGGTAAATGGGAGTGTTTGCTTAATTTCACATTCATATTTTTCATCATTAGTGTATAGGAATGCCAGAGATTTCTGTGCATTAATTTTGTATCCTGATACTTTACCAAATTCATTGATTACCTCTAGTAGTTTTCTAGTAGCATCTGTAGGAATCTCAGTGTATAGCATCATGTCTTTGGCAAACAGTGACAGCTTTAATTCTTCTTTTCTGATGTGGATTCCTTTTATTTCATTTTCTTCTCTTATTGCTGTGGCTAAAACTTCCAAAACTATGTTGAATAATAGT
This sequence comes from Orcinus orca, assembly GCF_937001465.1. NCBI lineage: Eukaryota > Metazoa > Chordata > Mammalia > Artiodactyla > Delphinidae > Orcinus > Orcinus orca. The sequence goes on from NC_064567.1 coordinate 101,727,623, forward strand.
GGTTAGAGTGGGCAACCTTGTCTTGCTCCTATTCTTAGTGGAAATGGTTTCAGTTTTTCACCATTGAGGACAATGTTGGCTGTGGGTTTGTCATATATGGCCTTTATTATGTTGAGGAAAGTTCCATCTATGCCTACATTCTGGAGGATTTTTATCATAAATGGGCATTGAATTTTGTAGAAAGATTTCTCTGCACCTATTGAGATGATCATATGGTTTTTCTCCTTCAATTTGTTAATATTGTGTATCACACTGATTGATTTGCATATAGTGAAGAATCCTTGCATTCGTGGGATAAACCCCACTTGATCACAGGGTATGATCCCTTAATGTGTTGTTGGATTCTGTTTGCTAGTATTTTGTTGAGGATTTTTGCATCTATGTTCATCAGTGATATTGGCCTGTAGTTTTATTTCTTTTTGCCATCTTTGTCTGGTTTTGGTATCAGGGTGATGGTGGCCTCGTAGAATGAGTTTGGGAGTGTTCCTCCCTCTGCTGTATTTTGGAAGAGTTTCAGAAGGTTAGGTGTTAACTTTTCTCTAACTGTTTGACAGAATTCTCCTGTGAAGCCATCTTGTCCTGCGCTTTTCTTTATTGCAAGATTTTTAATCACACTTTCAATTTGAGTGCTTGTGATTGGTCTGTTTATATTTTCTATTTCTCCTTGGTTCAGTCTTGGAAGGTTGTGTTTTTCTAAGAATTTGTCCATTTCTTCCAGGTTGTCCATTTTATTGGCATAGAGTTGCTTGTAGTAATCTCTCATGATCCTTTGTATTTCTGCAGTATCAGTTGTTATTTCTACTTTTTCATTTTTGATTCTATTGATTTGAGTCTTCTCACTGTGTTTCTTGATAAGTCTGGCTAACGGTTTATCAATTTTGTTTATCTTCTCAAAGAACCAGCTTTTAGTTTTATTAATCTTTGCTATCATTTCCTTCATTTCTTTTTCATTTATTTCTGATCTGATCTTTACGATATCTTTCCTTCTTTTAACTTTTGGGATTTTTGTTCTTCTTTTTATAATTGCCTTAGGTATAAGTTTATGTTCTTTATTTGAGATGTTTCTTCTTTCTTCAGGTAGGATTGTATTGCTGTAGACTTCCCTCTTTGAACTGCTTTTGCTGCATCCAATAGGTATTAGGTCATCGTGTTCTCAATGTCATTTGTTTTTAGGTATTTTTTGATTTCCTCTAGATATGATCTATCCTGGAGAATGTTCCATCAGCACTTGTTAAGAATGTTTATTCTGTTGTTTTTGGGTGGAATGTCCCATAAATATCAATCAAGTCCATCTTGTTTAATGTATCATTTAAAGCTTGTCTTTCCTCATTTACATCCATTTTGGATGATCTGTCCATTGGTGAAAATGGGGTGTAAAAGTCCCCTACTGTGATTGTGTTACTGTCAATTTCCCCTTTTATGGCTGTTAGTATTTGACTTATGTATTGAGTTGCTCCTTTGTTGGGTGCATAAATATTTACAATTGTTATATCTTCTTCTTGGATTGATCCTTTGATCATTATGTAGTGTCCTTCTTTGTCTCCTGTAGTAGTCTTTGTTTTAAAGTCTATTTTGTCTGATATGGGAATTGCTACTCTAGCTTTCTTTTGATTTCCATTTGCATGGAAAATCTTTTTCCAACCCCTCACTTTCCGTCTGTATGTGTCCCTAGGTCTGAAGTGGGTATGCTGTCGACAGCATATATAAGGGTCTTGTTTTTGTATCCATTCAGCCAATCTATGTCTTTTGGTTGGAGCATTTAATCCTTTTACATTTAAGATAATTATTGATAAGTGTGTTTGTATTATCATTTTCTTAAATTTCGTGGGTTTGTTATTGTAGGTCTTTTCCTTCTCTTGTGTTTCCTGCCTAGAGAAATTCCTTTAGCATTTGTTTTAAAGTTGATTTGGTGGTACTGAATTCTCTTAGGTTTGCTTGTCTGTAAACATTTTAATTTCTCCATCAAATCTGAATGAGATCCTTGCTGGGTAGAATAATCTTGTTTGTAGGTTTTTCTGCTTCATCACTTTAAATATGTCCTGCCACTCCCTTCTGGCTTGCAGAGTTTCTAATGAAAGATCAGCTGTTAACCTTATGGGGATTCCCTTGTGTGTTATTTGTTGTTTTTCCCTTGCTGCCTTTAATATTTTTTTCTTTGTATTTAATTTTTGATAGTTTGATTAACGTGTCTTGGCATGTTTCTCCTTGGATTTATCCTGTATGGAACTCTCTGTGATTCCTAGAATTGATTCACTATTTCCTTTCCCAAATTAGGGAAGTTTTCAACTATAATCCTTCAAATATTTTCTCAGTCCCTTTCTTTTCCTCTTCTTCTTCTGGAACCATTATAATTCACATGTTGGTGTGTTTAATGTTGTCCCAGAGGTCTCTGAGACTGTCCTCAGTTCTTTTCATTCTTTTTACTTTATTCTGCTCTGCAGTAGTTATTTCCACTATTTTATCCTCCAGGTCACTTATCCATTCTTCTGCCTCAGTTATTCGGCTATTGATCCCTTCTAGAGAATTTTTAATTTCATTTATTATGTTGTTCATTACTGTTTGTTTGCTCTTTAGTTGTTCTAGGCACTTGTTAAACATTTCTTGTATTTTCTCCACTCTATTTCCAACATTTTGGATCATCTTTCCTATTATTCTGAATTCTTCTTCAGGTAGACTGCCTATTTCCTCTTCATTCATTTAGGTCTGGTGGATTTTTGCTTGCTCCTTCATCTGCTGTGTGTTTCTCTGTCTTCTCATTTTGCTTAACTTACTGTGTTTGGGGTCTCCTTTTCACAGCCTGCAGGTTCATAGTTCTTGCTGTTTTTGGTGTCTGTCCCCAGTGGCTAAGGTTGGTTCAGTGAGTTGTGAAGGTTTCCTGGTGGAGGGCACTAGTGTCTGTGTTCTGGTGGATGAGGTTGAATCTTGTCTTTCTGGTGGGCAGGTCCAGGTCTGGTGGTGAGTTCTGGGGTGTCTGTGGCCTTATTATTATTTTAGGCAGCCTCTCTGCTAATGGATGTGGTTGTGTTCCTGTCTTGCTAGTTGTTTTGCATAGGGTGTCCATCACTGTTGCTTGCTGGTCATTGAGTGGAGCTGAGTCTTGGCGTTGAGATGGAGATCTCTGGGAGATTTTTGCTGTTTGATATTACATGGAGCTGGGAGGTCTCTTGTGGACCAGTGTCATGAACTTGGCTCTTCCACCTTAGAGGCACAGCCCTGATGCCTTGCTAGAGCACCAAGAACCTGTCATTAACATGGCTCAGAATAAAAGGGAGAAAAAACAGAAAGAAAGAAAGAAAGAAAGAAAGAAAGAAAGAAAGAAAGAAAGAAGATAAAATAATATAAAATAAAATAAAGTTATTAAAATAAAAAATAGTTATTATGAAAAAATTTTTTTTGGTAGAAACAAATTTTTTAAAGTAATAATAAAAAAAAAAGTTTGGACAGAACCCTAGGACAAATGGTAAAAGCAAAGCTGTAAAGACAAAATCACACACAGAAGGATACACATACACAGTCACAAAAAGAGAAATGAGAAAAATATATATATATCATTGCTCCCAAAGTCCACCTCCTCAATTTGGGATGATTCATTGTCTATTCAAGTATTACACATATGCAGGGTACATCAGGTAGATTGTGGAGATTTAATCCGCTGCTCTGAGGCTGCTGGGAGAGATTTCCCTTTCTCTTCTTTGCTTGTAGAGCTCCCGTGGTTCAGTTTTGGATCTGGCCCCACCTCTGCATTTAGGTGGCCTGAGGGCGTTTTTCTTTGCTCAGACAGGATTGGGTTAAAGGAGCAGCTGATTCGGGGGCTCTGGCTCAGTCAGGTCAGGGGGAGGGAGGTGTATGGATGCAGGGCCAGCCTGCGGCGGCAGAGGCTGGCATTACTTTGAACTTCCGTGAGGCGCGCCATGCATTCTTCTGGGGATGTTGTCCCTGGATCATGGGACCCTGGCAGTGGTGGGCTGCACAGGCTCCTGGGAGGGGAGGTGTGGGTAGTGACCTGTGCTCACACACAGGCTTCTTGGTGGCGGCAGAAGCAGCCTTAACTTCCCATGCCCGTCTCTGGGGTCTGCTCTAATAGTGCGGCTTACACCTGTCTCTGGAGCTCTGTTAAGCGGGGCTGTTAATCTCCTCTCCTCGTGCACCAGGAAACAAAGAGGCAAGAAAAAGTCTCTTGTCTGTTCGGCAGCTCCAGACATTTTCCTGGACTCCCTTCCGGCCAGCCGTGGCGCACTAACCTCCTTCAGGCTGTGCCCAAGCCTCAGCTCCCAGCCCCGCCCACCCCGGCAGGCGAGCAGACAAGCCTCTTGGGCTGGTGAGTGCCGGTCGGCACCGATCCTCTGTGTGGGAATCTCTCCACTTTACCCTCTGCACCCCTGTGGCTGCATTCTTGTCTGTGGCTCTGAAGCTTCCCCCCTCCACCACCTGCAGTCTCCGCCCGCGAAGGGGCTTCCTAGTGTGTGGAAACATTTCCTCCTTCACAGCTCCCTCCCACTGGTGCAGGTCCCATCCCTATTCTTTTGTCTCTGTTTTTTCTTTTGCCCTACCCAGGTACGTGGGGAGTTTCTTGCCTTTTGGGAGGTCTGAGGTCTTCTGCCAGCGTTCAGTGGGTGTTCTGTAGGAGCTGTTCCAAATGTAGATGTATTTCTGGTGTATTTGAGGAGAGGAGGGTGATCTCCGCGTCTTACTCTTCTGCCATCTTGAAGTTCCTCCCTAAATTGTATTTTCATTATTTATTCCCGCATCCCCATCATACCTTCCCTCTAACCAAACATCAGTTTCCCAAGCTAAATATAGACAGCATCATTCCTGATCCGCACTGAGAGTATGAGGGCTGCAGATCTGTCTGCTGCATGTAAGCCAGATGTTCAGAATACTAATTACATCAGCAACACCAGAGCAGCCCTGAGCTCTGCACTCTGAAGAAGCTGTTACCCTTAATGTTCTGGAAAAGAGGTAGTGCATGTTCCTAGGCACAGGTGGGAAAGCCAAGGCATAATGACACCAATTTGAAAGCTTTTGCTAATGAGACAGCAGTGGGACTTTTGCAGAGCCATGCTTCTCTGTATTAAAAATCTATCCTTATTCTATGATTTGGGTGAAAATAAAGCAACTTGCCAGTAAATGTGGGCCTGTGGCATGGGCAAGATCAATCTCCTAATGGAATCTTGGGCAGACTCTACAACCCTGTTTGCCAGTTACCTTTTGTGGAGAATCACTTATTTGGGATAAGTAACCCTGTGTCTCTTTAGAGACAAAGACCATACACTCTTAAACTAGACTCATATCAGGTAAACACATGTTTAGCTTCATGACTTTGGCTACTTTGTACCCTTGTTCCTACAAAGCAAAATAAATTGCTCTAGACCTAGTTTAAAAAAGGTTAACAGTCTTTTAAAAGGTTTAAAGATTGTTTTGTTTTAATATCTATGGCTCCATATGTCTTGTGCAACTATCTTTTTTTAAGTTATGTAAAGCGTTTTTTTAGAAATATTTTTACAAGGTTGAGATTATTCTGATTTTGACCAAGGTAAGTTTAGCTCTTTTGAACATAAAATAGGAAATATTACAGGATTATATTTTATCAAAGTAATAATTGGACTAGATACACTCTATTTTCTCTGTGCAGTTTTTAGGCATGTTCAACCATAATATACTTGGATTTAGTTGTATTTTACTAGAATAGTAAATAAGTACAGGTGAAAAATAGTAGTCTTGTAAATTATCCTTTGCTTTCCAGATATTTGTGATGATTCACAACTTACCTAGAGTCTGAATTAATAATGACATAACAGAGGAAGCTAAAGTAATCATGCTGAATGATCAGAGATGCTTTAGGTGTATGAAATCAAACTTTTTGATCAGGTAAAGACTTCCCCTATTTATTAATTCAGCAACTATTTACGTACCTTTTCTGTACCCATCATTTTGCTGGGCTTAGAAGGGAAACAAAGGAGCATAGTATATGAATCTTGGTTACGATAAGCTTAAGAAATATACATATGAAAATTATACTCTCCTGATATCATAGCATTTGGTGACAAAAGTGTGTAGCATAAAAATCAGGATGTGAGAAACAGGTGGGCTGGTACATCTATCTCACAGACCTGAACAGCCTGCTGCTCCATGTCTGCAGCTCAGGTTTCTCTACAGATGTAAGAAAAAGTGTCCTTGGGCTTTCTGTCTGCCTGACAGTGGCAGCCAGGATTGAATTGGGGATGCAGGAGAAAAACATGGTGACAGAGGGAAAAATGTGTAGAGAGAATTTTTGCAACTCAGAAACATGAAGATCCAATTGTACTCCAAAAGGAATCTAAAAATTGAGTTTAAACCAAAAAAAAAAAAAAAAAAAAAAAAACAGAGAGAAAGAGCAAAAGGTTGGGGGGGGGGAGAAAACAGAAAAGAAACAGAAGAGCTAAAAAAATTACTATGATTTATTTAATCACAAAGGTACTGGTAGCCATGTTGTCTTTTTCATGGTTAATTGATGGAATTTATAAAGAAACGATTTTCATTAATTTAGCTTATTATGATATCATAATAAATGAAAGGCAACCCTCAAGTTTTACAACACATTCTTCCACAGTGCTTAAATAATAGAGCCTCATCTCACTGGGATGTGATCATTACAAGAACTTATATAAATACAATATCTAACTTGGATTTTAAAATATCAACACCTGATTTTTAATTTGTATTCTGTTTTCCTACCCTTCCTCACATTTCCAGCACAAAGTCAAATTATGTGACTTAATTACAATGACCTGAGATATGGCCTTAGACGACTCACTGAAATGAGGCATGGGACCCACTGCCATATGTTTCATTATTTTGTGTGACATTTTACAGGCATGGGACACATAGCTTCATCAATAGCATATTTACACTAATACATGTTAAAATATGGTCATCCACAGAACACCAATAATGGTTAGCATTCCCAAATGGATCTTGGGAAGCCATAACAGCTCACTGCAGTAATATATCATTTTTTACAAGTAAAAAATATTTCAAAGTATTTTTAAAATAATAATAGTGAAAATATTTGTCAAAATCCCCAACTTGATATAGGTGAAAATGTGTAGTCTTTTACTACTAAGCATATGCTTTGTACATGCTGTCCAATATCCAGGAAAATACCAAATGCCATGTTGTACTGTTGAAATAATGTTGTCTTATGGCTTTGACAATGATGGCACTTTGAGAAGATGTAGATTTGCAATCTCATCTTTTAAGAAAAACATTTATCCATACATTTCATGTAATAGAAAGCGTAAACAGGGAAGTTTTCAAAATCTTAAGAATCTAATTAGTGTTTTGTTGTAAGAGTTAAGATATGTTTTAACACAAAAACAAAAATAACTTTCCAAGTATTTTATAGTAAGGTATACTGTGCTCCCCTGCTTCTAAAATATATAGGCTTTTATTTTTTTAGGTTATAAATAGAAAGTAAAGCTTAGTTTATTTTCTCAGATTTGTTTCTTTTCTTGGGGAGAAATTATGATGCTTGAAAGGATCAATAGCCCATGCAACAAAAATCCTATATTTATCCAGAGCACATGAGCAGAGGGACACAATAAATAAGAAGTACCAACATGAGACTCAGCCCCTCCCCTGTGGGCGCCTGAGCAGAGCTTGCTTTTGGAAAAATCATGAAGCAGCCGAGTCCTGTACTTGGTGTTCATGAACTTGTGGTTGAGGCAGGCTTTTGCCCACAGCTTGCCCTCATGCCCACCAGACCAGGCTGCCAGAAGGGAGGCTCCCTAAAGCAGCACTTGGAACTCCAGATTTCCTTTGTTTTAGTGTGTGCTCTGAACCCCTGACCAGTTTCCTGCCTGGGTGACAGTACCTTGGAATGCCTCTGACAAAGGGCTTGTCTACTCATGACTCATGAACAGGTGAAGTAATCTCTTCTTGGGGGAGTTTGCATTTGGCAGAAAAGTCCTACAGCTCTATAAAGCCCTGAGAAATCAAGATCAATTGATCATTTACAGGAAGCTTAAAAAAGGAAATATTCAAAAGAATTGAAAACCAAATCAGACCCCATTTGAATACCCAGAGAGGTAATTTGGATGGACACTGAGATGCCTTCCTGAAGGGGATGACACATTCCTGTCTTTTTCACTCGTAGATAACGCCTTTATTCAGTACAATATTCCAGGTGACATTCTGCACTGCCTTTTATCTGAACAACTTTATAGATATGCAGACATAAAATCTTTTCCCTCATCAGTGCACAGGTTAGTTTTAGAAAGTAAATTAGATTGTAGGGAATTAAACTAGTTTCTTCACTGGAGGTTTTTTTGTTTTGTTTTGTTTTGTTTTGACAAGAGTCAAGAAAGTAAAGCACTATGCAAAGGAAATATGAGACAGTTTTCAAGAGTTTATACATTGTGGTACTCATTTGTGTGTCCATGTGTATGTGTATGTGAGTCTGTATGCCATTAATGAATATGTCTCAGAAATCATTTCCTGTAAAATAGAGAACAGTGGGCCAAGATATAAGCAGATAGAGATAGATTTAACATTTTTTTTCATCTTCATATTTAGTTTTTATGATCCATGCTGTCTTCGTATTGCTAACATGCTGATGAGGAGAGTACATGTTAGATGGACTTCCCTAGTGGTGCAGTGGTTAAGAATCCACCTGCCAATGCAGGGGACACTGGTTCGAGCTCTGGGCCAGGAAGATCCCACATGCCACAGAGCAACTAAGCCTGTGCACCACAACTACTGAGCCTGCGCTATAGAGCCCACAAGCCACAACTACTGAGCCTGTGTACTACAACTACTGAAGCCCGCTCACCTAGAGCCCATGCTCCCCAACAAGAGAAGCTACCACATTGAGAAGCCCGTGCACCACAGTGAACAGTAGCCCCTACTTGCTGCAACTAGAGAAAACCTGCGCAGCAATGAAGACCCAATGCAGCCAAAAATAAATGAATAAATAAATAAATAAATATTTTAAAAAAACTTAAAAAAAAGGAAGTACATGTTCAAAAACTCATATCTCTAAGCTATGTGCCTGCTATCAGGACCTCAGGAAGACCTTTCCCACAAGCTGATTTTCAAGTGAGTAATGGGTGGAACTAAGTAGCACAGAAAACCAAGGTCACAAGAAAACCACACAGGAGCCTTGAGAACAAACATCCCTGACTTGGGAGTGACATTTATGTTTGTGGACATATATGTGCTGCCTTTCTTGATAATGGTGCTTCTGTTCATTATAGAGCATAGACTATTAAGGAGATAGATTCAGGGGTAGGGTAAGGAGGGTAAGGTAATATGAATAGGGATTTGGTGGCATGAAGGTTCACTCTTTTGGACTGGGCTTGTAACAGCACAATTGACAGCCAGTTTGCTGATACAGGAGGAATAAACAAAAGGACCTCCACTGATCCTGTACACCAGACTGGTCTGTCTTTACTTCATCCCCTTGGATATCCACAAAGGTCATTATTATAAAACCAAGCATCACTATATTGATAGTAGAAGAAAGAAGTTCAGGAAATGCAAACAGTAGGAGAGATTTCATTTGACATAGGGAACAATTTTGCATTTCTCACATGGACATGGACTACATCACTGGTGTGACTCTATCTTTCTTTCTACTTAAACGTGTCCTGTGCTTGGGAGCTCTTATGTAAATTAAGGACAAGTATTATGGTGTGTTTGTAACCAAGCAGGACTCTATGGGGCCTCCCCATAACAGAACCCCCCACCCCATGTCTTCTTCTTTTTTTTTTTTTTTTTTTTTTATGGTACGCGGGCCTCTCACTGTTGTGGCCTCTCCCATTGTGGAGCACAGGCTCCGGACGCGCAGGCTTAGCGGCCATGACTCACGGGCGCAGTCACTCCATGGCATGTGGGATCTTCCTGGACCGGGACATGAACCCATGTCCCCTGCATCGGCAGGCAGACTCCCAACACTGCGCCACCAGGGAAGCCCCCCACCCCATGTCTTCTGCCTGCCTCTTGTCTGTAGAAAAACTTTAGCCTTCTAGGCTTTATCCAAGTTCCAAATTTATCCAGAAAAGTGAGAAAATGCAGAAAGAAAGGAAAATAGTCAAATAAGACAAAATAATAATTGTTTAGCCATTAAACAAAGTTAAGGACCTTTAGTTACCCTTCAAGGGCTATGGGTAATATTCTGAGCCATGTCCTTTGAGCTGTTGTGTGGATACTGAAACCACCACCAGGTGGAAAAAATTAACTGAATGCTGACCACAAACGCATAGACCCCAGACTGGTCAGAACCAAATGGTTGATGATGCTGACTCCTGATTACATCACCAGCAAACAATCAGAAGAATTTCCATGAGCTGATCACACACCCCACAACCCACCTCCCTCAGCCTGTATTTAAAAACTTTCCCCAGAAAGCCATCAGGGAGTTCAGGTTTTTGAGCACAAACTGCCCTGGACTCCTTGCTTGGCACCTGCAATAAATGTTCCACTTTCCTTCAGCACAACCTTGGGTCAGTAGATTGGTTTTATTGCAAGCGGTCAAGGGGGCCCAAGTTTTGCTCTGTAACATATTGATGTGAAGACATTCTGCAGGAATAGGCTGACAGAGCTAGTGAAATTCTTGAAATGTTAGAGATGAGAATATCTTTGATCTTAAAAGAAATCAACTAAGTGTGACTTTGTTATATTTGGCTACAGACAGGAAAAACCTTCAGATACAGCAATCAAATAACATCTACTTAACATTTCAATATATACTGAGTTTGATTGGAGACAACTGAACGTCCTCTACAAAAAAGAGAGTAAGTATTCAGGGATTGTGTAGAGATTAAATCCATCTAGATAGAGAATATCACAGATATAGTGTAAATAATCTGGTGCCTCTTCTACAAGGAAAAATCAAATTAAAGCAAGATAACACTATTTCAGCATTCATGCATGCAGAATACACAAATAGAAAGTGCTGAAATCTACTTCTTATTGTCAACAGTAACATACTCTTTTCCTAATGAAGAAAATTAGACAGAATTGCAAATTTTAAACTTACATAAAATTTTAGAAACATCTGTCTAGCTGAAGAGCAATCATGCATTTTATTTCATGACAAATGCATTACAGGAAATTTAAAAGGAAAACAAGGTACATTAATAATAAATGAACCCTGTTCACAAGTTTACAGTCAGTGAGTTGAATAACATATATTCAATTAACTACAGTTATGTAAGAATAATATCTAGCATGCTTTCTTGGGAAATAATAAAGTGGGATCTCACTTCCTCACTGGGTAGATCTTCTGTTGTGTTCTTTCACCAGCAAAACATGAATATTTTACCTGTTTTAGAATATTGTGAAGTTCAAATGTGAAAAAAACAAGTATGTATTATGTGTGTGTATATACACATACTACATATAATATCATGTAATATCATATATATGATCTTGGAAATCCAGCTTCCAAAACTATGAGAAATAAATGTCTGTTGTTTAAGTCACTCAATCTATAGCATTTCTCAAGTGGTGTGAACAGATTAATACAACATCACTGTCCAGCTCAGGTTCACTGACTGCCATCTGCTGATGGCAGAAGCTGCAAAGCAAAGAGGGGAGAATTGTTTTGGCCACATTTTAAAACTTTTAATGGAGGATAATTGATTTACAATGTTCTGTTAGTTTTAGATGTACAACAAAATTATCATTTATATATATATATATACATATATACACATATAAATTCTTTTTCAGATTCTTTTCTCATATAGGTTATCAAAGAAAACTGAGTAGAATTCAATGTGCTATACAGTAGGTCCTTGTTGGTTATCTATCTTATATATAATACTGTATTATGTTTATGTTTATCCCAAGCTCCTGATTTATCCCTCCCCTCAACATTTCCCCTTTGGTAACCATAAGTTTGTTTTAGATGTCTGTAAGTCTGTTTCTATTTTGTAAATAATTTTGTTTGTGGCATTTTTAATTAGATTTCACATGTGATACCATATGGTATTTGTCTTTCTCTGTCTGACTTATTTCACTTAGTATGATAATCTCTATGTCCACCCATGATGCTGTAAATAGCAATATTTCATTCTTTTTTATGGCTGAGTAATATTCCATTGTATACATGCACCACAACTTTTTTTTTAATATCTTTATTGGAGTATAATTGCTTTACAGTTTTGTGTTAGTTTCTGCTGTATAACAAAGTGAATCAGCTATATGTATACATATATCCCCATATCCCCTTCCTCTTGCATCTCCCCGCACCCTGGCTATCCCACCCCTCTAGGTGGTCACAAAGCACCCAGCTGATCTCCCTATGCTATTCAGCTGTTTCACACTAGCTATCTATTTTACATTTGCTAAAGTATATATGTCAATGCTACTCTCTCACTTCATCCCAGCTTCTCCTTCCTCCCTCCTCCCATGTGCTTAAGTCCATTGCCTACTTCTGCATCTTTATACCTGTCCTGAGCCTAGGTTCATCAGAACCATATATATATATATATATATATATATATATATATATATATATATATTTTAGATTCCATATATATATGTGTTAGCATATGGTATTTGTTTTTCTCTTTCTGACTTACTTCACTCTGTATGACAGACTCTAGGTCCAGCCACCTCACTACAAATAACTCAATTAAGTTTCATTTTATGGCTGAGTAATATTCCTTTGTATATATGTGCCACATCTTAATCCATTCATCTGATGATGGGCACTTAGGTTAGTTCCATGTTCTGGCTGTTGTAAATAGTGCTGCAATGAACATTGTGGTACATGACTCTTCTTGAATTATGGTTTTCTCAGAACATATGCCCAGTAGTGGGATTGCTGGATCATATGGTAGTTCTGTTTTTAAATTTTTAAGGAACCTCTGTACTGTTCTCCATAGTGGCAGTATCAATTTACATCCCCACCAACAGCGCAAGAGGGTTCCCTTTTCTCCACACCCTCTCCAGCATTTATTGTTTGTAGATTTTTTGATGATGGCCATTCTGACTGGTGTGATGAAATATTTCATTGTGGTATTGATTTGCATTTCTCTAATGATTAATGAGGTTGAACATTCTTTCATGTGTCTCTTGGCAATCTGTATATCTTCCTTGGAGAAATGTCTACTTAGGTCTTCCCCCATTTTTGGATTGAGTTGTTTGTTTTTTTGCTATTGAGCTGCATGAACTGCTTGTATATTTTGGAGATTAATCCTTTGTCAGTTGCTTCATTTGCAAATTTTCTTCCATTCTGAGGGTTGTCTTTTTGTCTTGTTTATGGCTTCCTTTGCTGTGCAAAAGCTTTTAAGTTTCATTAAGTCCCATTTGTTTATTTTTGTTTTGATTTCCATTTCTCTAGGAGGTGGGTCAAAAAGGATCTTGCTGTGATTTATGTCATAGAGTGTTCTGCCTATCTTTTCCTCAAAGAGTTTGATAGTGTCTGGCCTTACATTTAGGTCTTTAATCCATTTTGAGTTTATTTTTGTGTATGGTGTTAGATAGTGTTATAATTTCATTCTTTTACATGTAGCTGTCCAGTTTTCCCAGCACCACTTTTTGAAGACACTGTCTTTCCTCCATTGTATATTCTTGCCTCCTTTGCCAAAGATAAGGTGACCATATGTGTGTGGGTTTACCTCTGGGCTTTCTTTCCTATTCCATTGATCTATATTTCTGTTTTTGTACCAGTACTATACTGTCTTGCTTACTGTAGCTTTGTAGTATAGTCTGAAGTCAAGGAGCCTGATTCCTCCAGCTCCATTTTTCTTTCTCAAAATTACTTTGGCTATTTGGGGTATTTTGTGTTTCCATGCAAATTGTAAATTTTTTTGTTCTAGTTCTGTGAAAAATGCCACTGATAATTAGATAGGGATTTCATTGAATTTGTTGATTGCTTTGGGTAGTATAGTCATTTTCTCAATGTTGCTTCTTCCAATCCAATAATGCTGTATATCTCTCCATCTGTTTGTATCATCTTTGATTTCTTTCATCAGTGCCTTATAATTTTCAGAGTACAGGTCTTTGTCTCCTTAAGTAGGTTTATTGTTAGGTATTTTATTCTTTTTATTTCAATGGTAAATGGAAATGAATCCTTAATTTCTTTTTCAGATTTTTCATCATTGGTGTATAAGAATGGAAGAGATTTCTGTGCATTAATTTTGTATCCTGCAACTTTACAAAATTCACTGATTAGCTCTAGTAGTTTTCCAGTACTATATTTAGGATTCTCTATGTATAGTATCATGTCATCTGTAAACAGTGACAGTTTTGCTTCCTCTTTTCTGATTTGGATTCCTTTTATTCCTTTTTCTTCCCTGTTTGCTGTGGCTAAAACTTCCAAAACTATGTTGAATAATAGTGGTGAGAGTGGGCACCCTTGTCTTCTTCCTGATCTTAGAGGAAATTGTTTCAGTTTTTCACTATTGAGAGTGATGTTGGCTGCGGGTTCATCATTTATGGCCTTTATTATGTTGAGGTAAGTTCCCTGTATGCCCGCTTTCTCGAGAGTTCTTATCATAAGATGAGTGTTGGTTTTCTCAAAACCATTTTCTACATCTATTGAGATGATCGTATGGTTCTTCTCCTTCAATTTGTTAATATGGTGTATCACATTGATTGATTTGCATATATTGAAGAATCCTTGCATTCCTGGGATAAACCCCACTTGATCATGGTGTATGATCCTTCTAATGTACTGTTGGATTCTGTTTACTAGTATTTTGTTGAGGATTTTTGAATTTATATTCATCAGTGATATTGGCTGTAGTTTTCTTTTTTGTGACATCTTTGTCTGCTTTTGGTGTCAGGGTTATGGTGGGCTCCAGAGTGAATTTGAGAGTGTTTCTCCCTCTGCTATATTTTGGAAGAGAAGGATAGGTGTTAGCTCTTCTCTAACTGTTTGACAGAATTCTCCTGTGAAGCCATCTTGTCCTGCACATTTGTTTGTTGGGAGATTTTTAATCACACTTTCAATTTGAGTGCTTATGATAGGTCTGTTCATATTTTCTACTTCTCCTTGGTTCAGCCTCGGAAGGTTGTGCTTTTCTAAGAATTTGTCCATTTCTTCTAGGTTGTCCATTTTATTGGCATAGAGTTGCTTGTAGTAATCTCTCATGATCCTTTGTATTTCTGCAATATCAGTTGTTACTTCTCCTTTTTCATTTCTGATTGTATTGATTTGAGTCTTCTTACTGTTTTTCTTGATAAGTCTGGCTAATGGTTTATCAATTTTGTTTATCTTCTCAAAGAAACAGCTTTTAGTTTTATTGATCATTGCTGTTGTTTACTTCATTTCTTTTTCATTCTTTTCTGATCTGAACTTTATGATTTCTTTCCT
This sequence comes from Orcinus orca, assembly GCF_937001465.1. NCBI lineage: Eukaryota > Metazoa > Chordata > Mammalia > Artiodactyla > Delphinidae > Orcinus > Orcinus orca. The sequence continues at coordinate 101,742,930 of NC_064567.1, forward strand.
TCTGCCAACTTTTGGGTTTTTTTGGTTCTTCCTTCTGTAATTGCTTTAGGTGAAAGGTTAGGTTGTTTATTGGAGATATTTCATGATTCTTGAGTAGGACAGTATTGTTATAAACTTCCCTTTTAGAACTGTTTTTGCTGAATCCCATAGGTTTTTGGCCATCGTGTTTTCATTGTCATTTACTTCTAGGTTTTTTTTTATTTCCTCCTTGATTTCTTCAGTGATGTCTTGGTTATATATTAGTGTATTGTTTAGCCTCCATGTGTTTGTATTTTTTACAGTTTTTTTTTCTTGTAATTGATGTCTAGTCTCATACCGTTGTTGTCAGAAAAGATACTTGATACTATTTCAATTTTCTTGAATTTACTGAGGCTTGAATTCTGACTGAAGATATGATTTATCCTGGAAAATATTACATGTGCACTTGAGAAGAAAGTGTATTCTGTTGTTTTTGGATGGAATGGCCTATAAATATCAATTAAGTCCATCCAATCTATTGTCATTTAAAACTTGTGTTTCCTTATTTATTTTCATTTTGGATGATCTGTTCATTGGTGTAACTGAGGTGTTAAAGACCCCTACTATTATTGTGGTACTGTTGATTTCCCCTCTTATGGCTGTTAGCATTTCCTTATGTATTGAGGTACACCTATATCGGGCACATAAATATTTACAATTGTTATATCTTCTTCTTGGATTGACCCCTTGATCATTATGTAGTGTCCTTCTTTGTCTCTTGTGATAGTCTTTATTTTAAAGTCTATTTTGTCTGATATGAGTATTGCTACTCCAGCTTTCTTTTGATTTTCATTTCCATGGAATATCTTTTTCCATCCCCTCACTTTCAGTCTGTATGTTTCCCTAGGCCTGAAGTGGGTCTCTTGTAGCCAGCATATATAAGGGTCTTGTTTTTTAAAACCATTCAACCAGTCTATAACTTTTGGTTGGATAATTTAATCCATTTAAATTTAAGGTAATTATCAATATATTTGCTCCTATTACCGTTTTCTTAATTGTTTTGGGTTTTTTTTGAACGTCTTTTCCTTCTCTTGTTTCCCGCCTAGAGAAGGTCCATTAACATTTTTTGTAAAGCTGGTTTGGTGGTGCTGAATTCTTTTAACTTTTGATTTTCTGTAAAGGTTTTAATTTTTCAGTTGAATATGAATGAAATCCTTTCTGGGTAGAGTAATCTTGGCTGTAGGCTTTTCCCTTTCATCACTTTAAATATGTCCTGCCACTCCTTTCTGGCTTCAGAGTTTCTGCTGAAACATCAGCTGTTAACCTTATGCGGATTCCCTTGTATGTTATTTGTTGCTTTTCCCTTGTTGCTTTTAATATTTTTTGTTTGTATTTAATTTTTGATAGTTTGATTAATATGTGTCTTGGCATGTTTCTCCTTGTGTTTATCCTGTATGGGACTATCTCTACTTCCTGGACTTGATTGACTATTTCCTTTCCCATGTTAGGGATATTTTCTACTATAATTTCTTCAAATATTTTTCTCAGACACTTTATTTTTCTCTTCTTCTTCTGGGACCTCTATAATTCGTATATTGATGCACTTAATGTTGTCCCAGAGGTCTCTGAGACTGTTTTCAATTCTTTTCATTCTTTTTTCTTTATTATTCTCTGCCACAGTTATTTCCACTATTCTATCTTCCTGGTCACTTATTCCTTCTTCTGCCTCAGTTATTCTGCTATTTATTTCTTCTAAAGTATTTTTAATTTCATTTATTGTGTTGTCCATCATTGTTTCTTTGTTTGTTAGCTCTTCTAGGTCCTTGCTAAACGTTTCTTGCATTTTCTCCATTTTATTTCTGAGATTTGGATCATCTTTACTATCATTACTCTGAATTCTTTTTCAGGTAGACTACCTATTTCCTCTTCATTTGTTTGGTCTGGTGGGTGTTTATCTTGCTCCCTTATCTGCTGCATATTTCTCTGTCTTCTTATTTTTCTTAACTTACTGTGTTTGGGGTCTCCTTTTTGCAGGCTGCATGTTCATAGTTCCTCTTATTTCTGGTGTCTGCCACCAGTTGGTGAGGTTGGTTCAGTGGCTTCTGTAGGCTTCCTAGTGGGGGGTCTGCTGCCTGTGTCTGGTGGGTGGGGCTGGATCTTTTCCCTCTGGTGAGCAGGACAGCATCCTGTGGTGTGTTTTGGGGTGTCTGTGAACTTAGTATTACTTTAGGCAGCCGTTATGCTAATGGGTGGGATGTGTTCCTGTCTTGCTAGTTGTTTGGTATAGGGCATCAAGCACTGGAGCTTGCTGGCCTTTGGGAGGAGCTGGGTATTAATGTTGAGCTGGAAATCTCTGGGAGAGCTCTCTCTGCTTAATATTACATGGGACCAGGAGGTGTCTAGTGGTCTGACATCTTGGACTTGGCTCCCCCACCTCAGAGGCTCAGGGCCAACACCAGCTGGAGCACCAAGACCCTGCTGCCTGCATGGCACAGAAAAAAAGGAAGAAAAAATATAAAAAACAAAAACAAATTGAACATACAGAACCTCAAAACAAATGGTAAAAGCAAAATTAAGCAGACAAAATCATACAAAGAAACATACACACTCACAAAAACGAAAAAAAATATAAAAGGAAGAGAGCAACCAAACAAATAAACAACCCACAAATGAAAACAAACTCTAAAAACTAAACTAATATAAACATAAAAACAAAAGCAAATCAAACTCACATCCACAGTTGCCCCCTAAGTCCACCGCCTCAATTTTGGGAACACTCCTTGTCTATTCAGGTATTCCAGATGCAGGTTTTACCAAGCCAATTGAGGGGATTTAGTCCGCTGTTCCTGAGGCTGCACAGAGAGATTTCCCTTTGTCTTCTTTGTTCATACAGCACCTGGGGTTCAGCTTTGGTTTTGGCTCTGCCTCTGTGTGTAGGCCACCCAGACAAGAGGGGATTAAAGTAGCGGCTGATTAGGGCTCTCTTGCTCACTCAGACTGGGGAGAGGGAGGAGTACAGTAGTCATAATTGGGATGTGGGCAGTGCCTGCAGCAGCAGGGGCTGGCATGTAGTTGCACCAGCCTGAGGAGTGCCTTGTGATCTCCCAGGGAATTTGGCCTTGGATCACAGGACCCTGGCAGTGGCATGCTGCACAGGCTCCTTGGAGAGTGTGGTTAGTGACCTGCATTTGCATACAGGGCCTTTGTTGGCAGTGGCAACAGCAGTATTGGTCCATTCCCGCCTCTGGATTTTGAGATGATAGCCGCAGCTTGTGCTCATCTCTGGAGCTTGCTTAGGCAGTGCTCTGCCATCTGTGGGCACATGGAACAAGAAGGCCCTCTCCTTGTGCACCCCAAAACAATAGTCTCTTGCTTCTCTGGCAGGTCCAGACTTTTTCCTGGACTCCCTCCTGGCTATCTGTTGAACACTAGCCACCTTCAGGCTGTCTCCATGAAGCAAATTCCAGTCCTCTCCCTGGGGTTTGACCTCTGAAGCTTGAACCTCAGCTTCCAGCCCCCACCTGCCCCAGTGGGTGAGCAGACAAGCCTCTCGGGCTGGTGAGTGCTGGTCAGCACAAATCCTCTGTGTGGGATTCTCTCCTCTTTGCCTTCTGCACCCCTGTTGCTATGCTTTCCTCTCTCTTCCACATCTTCTTTATCCATTCATCTGTCGATGGACACTTAGGTTGGTTCTATGTGTTGGCTACTGTAAATAGTGCTGCAGTGAACATTGGAGAGCATGTTTCTTTTCAAATTATGGTTTTCTCCTGATATGCCCATGAGTGAGATTGTTGGATCTTAAGGTAGTTCTATTTTTAGTTTTTAAGGAACCTCCATACTGTTTTCCACAATGGCTGTACCAATTTACCTTCCCACTAACAATGTAAGAGGGTTCCTTTTTCTCCACACCCTCACCAACATTTATTATTTGTAGACGTTTTATGATGGCCGTTCTGACCAGTGTGAGGATACTTAATTATGGTTTTGATTTGCATTTCTCTGATAATTAGTGATGTTGAGCATCTTTTCATGTGCTTTTTGACCATCGTATGTCTTCTTTGGAAAAATATCTATTTAGATCTCCTGTCCATTTTTGATTAGGTTGTTTTTTTGATATTGAGCTGGTTGTATATTTTGGATATTCATCCCTTGTCAGTCATTTCATTTGCAAATATTTTCTCCCATTCTGTGGCTTGTCTTTTTGGGTTTTCTTTTTTTTTTTTTTTTATGGTTTCCCTTGCTGTGCAAAAGCACCCATTTATGATAAAAGCTCTCCAGAAAGTGTGCAAAGAGGGAACTTACCTCAACATAATAAAGGCCATATATGACAAATCCACAGCTAACGTCACTTTCAATGGTGAAAAGCTGAAGGCATTCCCTCCAAGATCAGGAAGCAGACAACGTTGTCTACTCTCACTACTTTTATTAAACATAGTATTGGAAGTCCCAGCCATGGCAATCAGAGAAGAAAAAAAATACAAGGAATCCAAATCAGAAAAGAAGAAATAAAATTGTCACTATTTGCAGATGTCATGATACTGTACATAGAGAATCTTAAAGATGCTACCAGAAAACTACTAGAGCTAATCAATGAATTTGGAATAGTAGCAGGACAGAAAATCAATGCACAGAAATATCTTGCATTCCTATACACTAATGACGAAAAATCTGAAAAAGAAATTCAGGAAACACTCCCATTTACCATTGTTAACAAAAAGAATGAAATACATAGCAATAAACCTACCTAAGGAGACAAAAGACCTGTACTCTGAAAACTGTAAGACACTGATGAAAGAAATCGAAGATGACACAAACAGATGAAAAGATATACCACATTCTTGGATTGGAAGAATTAATATTGTCAAAATGACTATGCTACCCAAGGCAATCTGCACATTCAATGTCATCCTTAACAAATTACCAATGGCGTTTCTCACAGAACTAGGACAAAAATTTTTAAATTTGTGTGGAAACATAAAAGCCCCTGAATAGCCAAAACAATCCTGATAAAGAAAAGTGGAGCTGGAGGAATCAGGTTCCCTTACTTCAGACTATAATACAAAGCTACAGTAATCAAAACAGCATGGTACCTGCACAAGGACAGAAATATAGATCAATGGAACAGGATAGAAAGCCCAGAAATAAACCCATGCACCTATGGTCAATTAATCTACAACAAAGAAGGCAAGAATATACAAAGAAGAAAAGACAGTCCCTTCAATAATTTGTGCTGGGAAAACTGGAAAGCTACAGGTAAAAGAATGAAATTAGAACACTCTTTAACACCATACACAAACAAACTCAAAATTGATTAAAGACCTAAAGGTAAGGCCAGACACTATAAAACTCTTAGAGGAAAACACAGACAGAACACTCTTTGATATAAGTCACAGCAAGATATTTTTTGATCCATCTCCCAGAGGAAAAAAACTAAACAAATAAACACATGTTTTGGCCATTTTTAAAAAACTAGGTCTCAAAAGACTTAGGTAATGGTAGAGCTTCTGCATTGTAGATTTTCTACTAAATCTGTAAGTTTTTCCACTATAAAAAAGTTTGTGGTAAAAAAAAAAAAAAAACACAAAAACGTTTGTGGTATTAAGCTTTTGATTGCCAAGGCACCTATTTCAATGACACCCATCTTGAATAAACATATTGTCAGCTATATGACACAACTACTCCCTAAACAACAAGGTAAGGAGCCTGGCCATCCCAGCCATGAAGGACCTCTTTTAGAAAGCCTTAGTGACCTGAATGGTTGATACCTTTAGCAACTCCACTCTTCCCTCCTACTCTTATGTTGTTTTTCTTTTTTAGAAATTTATTTATTTATTTTTATTTATTTTTTTGGTTGAATTGTGTCTTCATTGCTGCACATGGGCTTTCTTTAGTTGCATTAAGTGGGGGCTACTCTTTGTTGTGGTGCCCAGGCTTCTCACTGTGGTGGCTTTTCTTGTTGCAGAGCACGGGCTCTAGGCACACAGGCTTCAGTAGTTGTGGCATGCAGTTTCAGTGGTTGTGGCTCATGGGCTCTAGAGCACAAGCTCTGTAGTTGTGGTGCACGGGCTCTGCAGCATGTGGGATCTTCCTGGACCAAGGCTCAAACCCATGTCCCCTGAATTGGCAGGTGGATTCTTAACCACTGTGCCACCAGGGAAGCCCCTACTCTTATGTTTTAAATTCTCCAATAAAGAGTGAACCTCTGAAACCCTAGCCATCCCACACTTGGACCCTAATTAATGCAGAGCCCCATGTCTGTGCACTCTCTCTCTCTTTCCTCCCATGTGACCTCTGTTGTGCTGTGTATTTTCTAGGATTTGTAAGTAATAAACCTTTGGTTTTTTGTTTCTTTGTTAGCTGCTACATTTTAGGGTAAATTTTATGCATCAGTAGATAACTAACATAGCATGCTAGTGAACATAGCCCCCATAATCTTGGAAGTGACTGGAATGAACAGAGCAACCATTCACTAGTAGAATTTTAGGGGAATTTAATTTGCACATTGCCTATCTCCCACTATGGAAATCAGGACATGTGCTTACCAAAGATTTTACAAGCTCTAAAATTACAGAGATTACCCAAGTCTGTTCCAGTTCTATCCCATCACCTCACACCATTATATCAAACATAGGTGGCGGTTCCAGTGCTGGTGGTAAATTCTTAAAGGAAGAAAAATATTTACCTTATAAGGGTTGACTTTTGATCTAAGAGGTTTCTTAGCCTATCTGATCCCAACAGCCTTGTCTCCTATGCTTTGGTTCTTGTGACAAATTGTATTTTTATAAAATGACTGTGATGATATATCCCTTCCCACATACTCCTCTCACTTTATGATGTTGACACTCTTCCCCTCCAGAGGAATCAGAGTGGGTCTATAACTACAGCCAAAGCGTTGCTTTGTGACTTTCAAGGCTGGGTCATAAAAGGGAATACATTCCAAACGGGCCCTCCTGAGACACTTGCTCTTGGAACCCAACCACTATGCTGTGAAGAAAGTAAGAAACCACACAAAAAGCCCACATGTAAGTGCTCTGGCTGATAACCCCACTGGGGTCCCAGCTGACAGCCAGCATCAACTGCCAGGTAGTGAGTAAAACTCCAAATGATTCCATCCCAACCACTGAGTCACTCCCAGACTTCAAGCTGCACCAGTGGTGCCACTTGGAGCAGAAATGAGATATAGCCATTGTGTTCTGGCCAAGTTGCAGATTCATTCATAAAACAAAACATTACTGTTGCTTTAACCCACTAAATGTGGGATGGTTTTTATGCACATTGTATAACTTGCAACATCTCAAGTTTACCATCAAAGTCCTAAATGTCTTGTGTTTATATTATAGATATTGTAACTCATGTAAAAGGGAAGAAACAGAGGAAAGCAATAATGCAAGCATCTTCCCAATCAAAATACTGCAGTCTGAAATATAGTTTAATAGGTGAGGGAAGCAAGTGTGCCTGAGTTCTTAAGCAATCTTGTAATTTATATCAGGCTGCTGTATGATTATTTTTAATATTATTATTGAAGTATAATTGGCCTACATTGCTATGTTAGTCCTAATCTACAACAGATTGATTCATTATACTTCTATGCATGACTATATGATCACTACTATAAGTCTAGTTATCATCTTTCACCATACAAAGTTATTACAATATTATTGACTATATTCCCCATGCTGTCCATTTCATCCCTGTGGGCTCATTTATTTTATAACTGAATGTTTGTACCTCTTAATCTCTCCCCCACCTATTTCACTCATCCTCCCCATGCTCCTCCCCTCACCACTTGTTTCTTCTCTGTATCTATGAGACTGATTCTGTTTTTTTTACATCTGTTCATTTGTTTTGCTTTTTACGTTCCACACAAAGGTGAAATCATATGTTATTTTTCTTTCTCTGTGACTTATTTCCCTTAGCATAATACCCTCTAGGTCCATTCATGTTATCCCAAATGGCAAGATTTCATTCCTTTTTATAGCTGAATAATATTCCATATATTACTTATATATACATATATCACATCTTCTTTATCCATTCATTAATCAATTGACATTTAGGTTGCTTCCATATCTTGGCTATTGTAAAAAAGATGCTGCAATGTTATGGCAGAAGTTATTTCACATAGCCCATAAAAATACAAAAATAATTTCCATGAATTAAAGTGAGGCTAAGTACCTAAGATACAATAGTCAGACCAGACAGAGAGCAAAAATTTTTTTTATAAGTCAACCATTCCCCCCAGCTTCTGTCTCTCTGCACTGCAGAGAAGCAATGTCTGTACCCATTTGAAGCCTGCAGAAATAATTCATGAATGAGACCAATTTTATTTGATAAGATTATCTTCTCCAATAGAATTATTTTCCTTCATTTTTTCCAAGACCAAGTTTCATCACAAAGCAACAGTGCTGGGAAGGAAGAGGTCAGAGAATGTAATTTGCATCAGAGTGTGAATATGGGATAGAAAGTAGCTGAGACCATAAGATCCAGGTGCTAATGGGGTCCATGTTTCTGGGCTTATACCCCCTCTTCTTGGTTAAAATAAATAGTATTGAAAAGTAATGACATTGAAAAGTGCCAAAAGTAAACCAGTGAAAAATCTAAAATCTTAGATATTTTTTAAGAATAAATAAGATAATAAATAAATGGAGCAAATTATTCAAAGGACAATGTTAAAAAAAAAACTAAAATGAAACACTAAAGGAGAGAAGGAGAAATAAAGGAGACAAAAAGGACAACTTCTTTTAGAAAACAATGCACATGAAAATTTAAAATTAAAACCAGAGGCTAATCTTTAAAAATAAGATAAAGTAGGTAAACATTAAATAAATCTAATCAGAAATATAAGCAAATAAATAAAACATCAAATGAGAAAAAGAATATAACCAAATATATAGACAGAGTTAAAATTAATAGATTTTTATGCAGAGGTATTTGCCAGTAAATTATAAAATTGACAACTTTCTGGGCAATTAATTTCATTAAATTAGCATCAAAATGAATAAACCCAATTATACCAATAACCATGGTAATGTATAAAACATGCCCACAACTTAACTCTAAAAGTGGCACACTCAAAATATTTCACAAGTAACATCTGTCAAGCAGAGATACCAGGTAAAAGAGTTCTGATCAGCCCCTTCATGAACATAGAAGCAAAGAGACTAAATGCCATCTTGGCATGTAATTCCCAGTACACATTGAAGATTAATGCAGCAGTGCTGGTCCAGTGGTTGGGAAGCTCCAAGTGGACAGGTGTGCAGCTCAAGGATGACAGTAGAGAAGCAGGTGTTTGCCATGTCCTCCTCTGCTGTCTACAGGTAGATTTAGGCTAAGTCTGGTCTTCACCGATGGAAAATGTATGCCAGGAGCCACTGGGGAGACAGACACTTTTCCCTTTTGATGTCCGGGAGGAAAGGGAAGTTGACACCGTTTCACTGGCAACTGTGATTGAAGAACACTTTAAGAAGCTTCCAGAAAACCTCTCCTCACTTCCAACTGGTCAAAATTGAGTCAAATGTCCACTCTGACCTAACAATTACTAGGATTGGTGGGAATATCCTCAGCCCAACTGGAGTCAACACCTAGCTGAGATGATTGTGTTTGGGGTATGCATTAAAGGACAAACTGGGGTTTCCTTGCCAAAAAAAAAAAAAAAAAAGAGAGAGAGAATATTAGATGCTAAGTGGGCCAGCAACAGCCACTACTCACTGGGTGTGTTTTTCACCACGCCTGATCCTGCACAGCTTTTCTCTCTCTGAGCTTTGATCAAATCTTTTCTGGAAGAGAGTTCCCCAAAGCTAAATGAACACAAGTTATCACATAAGAAACAAACTTTCATAGATTATGTTATGTATTAGAGAGGATGGAGTGAAGCAAAAGTTAAACCCAGTTAAAATTGTGTACCACATATGAACTCCCTGAAATTTCCTTGAAAAATCCCTGACAGTGGGAATTTCCTATCATTTAAGATCCTTAATGAAACCACACTTCTTTCATTTTTGTTGTTGTTTGATATATCTCTTTTACTCTCAAATCTGTGCTAGAAAATCCAGTTAACTCAACCTTCTTAGTTCTTTCCTCACATTTTGGAGCGTGCACTGTAGCAAAATATTTGCATAAGGGTAAGTTAGGCTCCACTGAGATGACTAAGAATCAGTGCTGTTACTTTGTTCCTTTGTTTGGTTTCATTGTTAGCATATAAAATATATGTCTGAGGAAGTTAAACTGGAAAGAATATGATAACAGTGGTTAACTTTGGACTGTGGAACTAACAGTCCTATTTAGTTTCTTTGTGTGTTTCTGCACAGAGTAGTTGTAAAATTCTGTTGACAATTTAGGTTTGGAAAATCTAATTTTATTTTTCTAAGATTAAATTGAATTTGTATTTTGAATTTGCATTTCTCCAGAGTAGTTGTAAACCTATTCTTAGGGATAGAGCAGAAGCTTTCCAACCTCTCCAGATTACACTGGGTTTGCCTGATTTCCAGAATATTGGGAGATGGGAGTTGGAATCCTTCCTCAAACGTAGAAGGCAACACGAGTATCTGACAATGTTTTGCAACATAATCATTTCCTATCTGGTCTTTTATGCCTCTGTTTTTTCCTACTCTTCAAGACATAGCTTATCCTCGCCTGACCGTGTACTAGCCTTAAGTGCCAATGTGGAAATTATACTGTAAGGTGTGTGAGATCTTCTCTGTGTAAACTCACTAATAGCTGTTTGTCTCTAAACAGGGTCTCTCAGCCTTGCTGCGATTTTATCTGAGGAACAGACACTTTCCATTTGCTCCTTTATTTCTTCTCCCTCTTCTTATCCTGAATTTTTCACTTGTTCATTCTTTCCCTATTAAGGGTTGAAGCATATTTGCAAATATTCAGTCTGCTACTCAACTTCCAAGGTGGAAAATAAGAGCTGGGAAGAGATATGAAGATGACATGCATCCCTCCTGCCATGCACCTCACCTCTCTGGCCGTGGGGAAGACATGGGAACCTGTCCCCATGGAACAAGAATCTATCCAGAGAAATGGTTGTAAAACAGTTTGGTACAAAGCTCTCTGCAAAGAAAGACACTAAAAGTGAGATTCAATATGGAACTATGGAAGTCCATAAATGCATCAGCTTTCCCTCAGAGCTAAGCTTGTGAGGTCCCAGGAACATTGATATTTTGCAGATGTTTGCTTGAAATTAAAAGATTCTACACATGATCTTTTTCTGTCTGTATTCATTTTGCCAATCCCTACAGACCAACTATTCTTCCTTATTTTTGTAGGTATTAGTACATGCTTCTTTATTTTTGCCTTAATTTTATTATCTTACATATCCTTTACAATGGAACTCTAACTTAATTTAGTCTGTCTCTGAAATCCAGTGTGCATATCCTTCCAGATTAATGGCCCTTAAACAGTTAAACAGTTTTTAATGTCACTGACAGTTTCCATGACCCTAGGAAAGTGTTCTATTAAATAGATGATTAAACTTAAAAGTAGCCACCCTGATTTTAATGTCTTCTATACAGCCCTGTCTTATGTCAAAATACCTATTGGTTCAAGGCAAATTGATCTGGATGATGTTAGAAAGATTTGCTGCAAGGGAAAAAAGAGACAGTGCTCACCTGTGAGTGGGGTGGAGAAGATGCATGAAGGTGGAGCAGTTATGTGTGCTGCAGCCATAGGTGGGTCCACGGGTTGGGGGGAGGGAGCTGCCTGTGAAGGGCCTCAACAAAGCCATGCAGAGGGGAAAAATTCAGATAACAGCAAGGACCTGCTCTCCACTGGCTACTGGGAAGGTTTAGGAAAGAAAGATTTAGTGGAGAGTATTAATCCTCATCCCTCCCCAACTGTGCACGGGCAAGTGAACACTGGTGTGCCTTTCCCTAAAATCTTGTTTTCAGGATCAGTGGAGATATTGCACAGTCCTCAATGCTCTTGGAGAAGCAGTTTAGTATAATGGCTAAGAGTCAGGGTTCTGCAGCCAGACCCCATGGATTCTTGTCACAGTTCTGACCCCTGCTAGCTTGGTTTGGATAAGGTACTTAACCTCTTATGCCTCAGTCTCCACATCTGTAGAAGAGGATAATAATACTGTCTGCTTCCTCAGATTTTTGTAATGATTAAGTAAGTTATTATAAGCAAAGCACTTAAAAGAGTGTCCAGCTAACAAATGTTAGCAATGACGATGATGATATTTTTTACCTTCCCAACAGATTGTAATGACCCTAAGGATAAAGCCTGTTATTCAACCTGGTGCGTTGCATAAGCTAGGCATAGATTTCATGTTCAAAAAATGCTTTATTTTCTCGGGCTTCCCTGGTGGCGCAGTGGTTGAGAGTCCGCCTGCTGATGCAGGGGACATGGGTTCATGCCCCGGTCCGGGAAGATCCCACATGCTGCGGAGCGGCTGGGCCCGTGAGCCATGGCCGCTGAGCCTGCACGTCCAGAGCCTGTGCTCCACAACTGGAGAGGCCACAATAGTGAGAGGCCCACGTACCGCAAAAAAAAAAAAAAAAAAAAAAAAAAAAAAAGCTTTATTTTCTCATTTATAATATGGTGGTGAATATCAAAGCAAAATCTATCATAGAAGAGAATATGGCATCTGGCCAAGTCTGCTCTGATTTCCTTGGGGATCCAGATTAAAAAAGTATTAAGACCCATGGGAAAGGAAAAGAAGGATTTAGGGAAAGAAATGGAGACTAGATGATCTTACATTCCAATGAGGATAGGCACTTCAATTTTACTCACCTCCTGCTAAACTGCTTTTCCTTAAGAAGACACTTAAGAAGCTAAATTTAAGTACAAGTTAAATCAGAGACTGGAGAGCCAGCTACTGAAGTATTTTTATACCACTTGACTTCCCTGAAGATCTTCAGAAATGTTATGGCTACGGAGAGTCCAACTAGGAATTCAGTGCAGAACTCGAACTTAAGGTGAATAAAGGTGAGAAAGTTATTCCCCCACTTTAGGGAATAAGGGGGATTTGAATATGAGGGTCAATATTAGTAACTTTTATTTTCTTCTGATGAAATCACCAAAATGTGTGTATATGCCTTAGGGAGAGCTTTGATGTTAGATAATAAAATAAATGGGACATTCAAGAAAGAAGAGCTGTCTGTTGGTACCGTGAGATTAAGATATATGTATGTTCTCTAAATGGAATAAGCAAAGGCTATAATATGGTGTGTAAATAAAAATCACCAAAGCAGGCTGAGAGGACCAGACAGGACTTCATTCTCTTTGTATGTTTGTGTGCGCATGTGTGCACGTGTGAGCCTGTGTGTGTGTCTCATGGATTGGTGGGTGGGAATTGTATGTCTATGTTTAGGGGAAAGGCAGTGGGCAAGCAGAGGTCCCAAGGTGTATTGCATTGAACCTCAGGGCACTTGGAGTGAGCGAGGGGTCCTCAGGAAGGTTCCAGACCCCAGATCACCTTTGTCACTCTCTCCAGGGGTCACTAACATGCATGAAAATGAAAATCATTTCTTAAAGGATGAGCAGTTGGAGACACCTTTGAATTTTAATGTTGAGATTCACTCCTATCCTGTTCTGGTGACCTGCTAATTAAGTAAGCTCCTTAGCAAATGAATGATCCAGGGTTTTTCCAGTCCCTAAAAACCAGCACACTGCTGCAAAGAACTAAAGTTCTGCTTTTTTCCACAATACCCCAACTTAAGACTGAGCAAAATTTCTGACATGCTGTCAGATTTCAGTCAATTAACTTCAAAACATAAATGGTGCAACTTTAGCAAAAAGTGCTAGATATTTTCTAGAAAATGTTTGATTTTTTACAAGATTCTAAATTGCATAACATTTATTGTTAAAAAGTTCAATTAAGTTGAAAAAATCAGTTCTCAAATCTCAGTTGCTTGTAATGATGACAACTTAAATCAGCTCTTTCCATAATTTTTCACATGGAGCAAGAAGGGCCCTCAATGATATTTAAAGATCTGGTTGGTGGATTATTTATGGAAGCATTTCTGATCCAGACACTCTCAGAAAGGTCTATGGAGAGGCTCCTTGAGGAAAAATTACAAATGTTTTCATGTGTTAGTTATCAGTCACCACACAGCAAATGATCTCCAAGTTACTCACTCCGTTTCTGTGGGAATCAGTTTAACTGGTTGGTTCTGACTCAGTGTCTCTCGGAAGGTTTCAGTGTAGATGTTGGCTGGGCCAGTAGTCATCTGAAGGTTTGACTGAGCCTGAAGGGCTACCTCTAATGTACTGCATTTCCATGCCTGGTAAGTTCATGCAGCAATTTGCCCCTTGCCACATGGACATCTCCATGGAGCTATGTGATGCTCTCCTAGGGAGAAAGCTGGAAGCTGCAATGTTCTCTATGACCTAATCAGGTGGTACTCAGCTTCCACAATGGCTCCTGTGATCCCCAATGCTAGTATTTATACCAACTGCAATCCATTCTCCTATGCATGGGTTGGACCTTGCAACTTGCTTTAGTGAATAGGATATGGTAAGAGTGTTGTGATGTCACTTCTGAGGTTAGGTTATAAAATACCCTGACTTTTGTCTTGCTCAAGTACATCCTTTGCTTATCTATCTATCTATCTATCTATCTATCTATCTATCTATCATCTTCTTTCTCCGTCTCCTTCTCCTTCCCACTTGCCTGTTTGGATAGAGCAGGCTGCCGTGATCTGAGCCTCCCTGTGGAGTGGATCACAGGACTAGGAACTAAGGGCAGCCTCTGGCCAACAGAGAGGGAGAGACTGAGGCCCTTAGACAAACAGCTGATGAAGAGCTGAATACTGTCAAGAAACACTGGGGTGGGCTTGGAAATAAACCCACCCTTAATCAAGCCTTAAGGTGATTACAGCCTCTTAAGAGAGCCAGAGCCATAGGTCTTGGATAACCCCTCCTGAGTCCAGACCCACAGAAACTAGGAGATAATAAATGTGTATTTTAGGGAGACTTGTTATGCAACAATGGGCAACTAATACATCTTGGTATCAAGCATTGTCATTTTTGCTATATCCTATGGCTTTCTCAGGTCAACTCTATTCTCTGCAGGAGAGGGACACACAGGTATGAATACCTGGAGGTAAGAATGACCAGGAGGCATGCTGTCCACCACACTATACACTATGCCCCCTTAATGATGGGTTCCAAGAGAAAGCTGTAAAAAAACAAAGGTAATTTTGATTCACTTCTGTTCAAGGTCATGACAAGATACTTCTGTTAGAAGTATAGAGGAAACAATGTACCGGAATTCTGGGCTGGATTGTAACCCACTTTCCCAATAAGAGAGGCTGGTGCACATTGTGTGAGATGTGGGGTTCTCCCTGGAGGGGACAACAGGAGCAAGAACAGGGCATGTTTTTCTAGAGCTGTCTCGATGAATACATTTTTATACAATAGTGATGTGACAGTGGGAAAACATTAGCAACTCCTTGATCACTGAGTGCACCCTACAAACTACAGTCTTTAAATGGAGTCAGAACTGGCCTTTGGTGAGATTAGGAAAGCTGAGTGAAAGTACCATAAAGAAGGAAGCAAGGAACCACACACAGAAGATGTGGACAAATGGAAATCCTTCCTGGATGCAGCTTCTGTTAGCTAACTAACTCCTTTGTTATGAAATATAAAGATGTAATACCTTCAATTTTCATATATACTCGATTATATTCATTATTTGTAGACCTTTTGCTTTTTGTTTTTGCTTTATTTTCGTTTGATTTAATTTGGTTTTCCGGTTTGTTTTCAGTATTATCAATTAGATAATCAAACTAAAGGGTCCTCTTGGCAAGATCCCCAGTGACCTCCACATTGTCAAACCGAGGACCCAGTGACTGGTCCTCATACCCCTCCACTGAGTATCAGTAGGGTTATCACAGTGGTTCACTCCATCCTTCTGGAATATCCCTCCTACTTTTCTTCTAAGACACTCTGCTCTGCTGGGATTCTTCCTAGCTGAAGACATGTTACTTTTCCACTTACTATTTGCATCTGCACATCTCCCAGGGTCTCCCAGGTGTTGGAATACCCAAGAGTTCGATCCCTGGACTACATGCTTAGGCTTTGTATGCATCTAATTATGTGCCGATGATCCTATTTGAAGCGCTGATCTTGCCCTTGAACTCTGGTCTTGTTTACCCACCTGCTTCCTTGATACTTCCATTCAGATGGTGACAAGTACCTCGAACTCACCATGTCTCAATCTAAACATCTGCTCTTCCCCCTACCCCCAAATCCCTTCTCTTTCCATGGTCCCTATCTCACTTGATAGCAATGCCATATTCCAATCATGGAGTCTTGCCCATAAGAGCCATCTTTATTTCCCTATGTCTCTCACATACTCCATTTATTCGTACTAATAAAATACCTTCTGTTCTACCTTCAAAATATATCCAGAAGCTGATCAGTTATCACTGCCATTGCTTCCACCTGGTGTAAGTCACCATCATCCTGTACCAGATTGTTGGGGTCAACCGCTAAATGGTCTCTGATTTTACCCATGTAATTTTACTGTCTATTTTCAAATGGCACTAAGTGTAATCCTTTAAAACTAGTTGTATCACATCCATTTGAAGACCACAACTCCTCAATGGCTTTCTATCATACTCAGGGTAATTACCAAAGCCCTACAAATGCTGTACGACCTCGTGGTCTAACCTCCCTTCCCAGTGCCTCGCTAAGCTCAAGTTCAGCCAAGATAACCTCCTTGCTTCTCCTTCCAAACACGAGTCATGCTCCCATCTCAGAACCCTGAACTCACTCTCATATCCCCCCTGGCAGTAACACTTCCCTCACCTCCACCAGGCCTTTCCATAAATGAGCGTTATTAGTAAAACTTTACCTCCCCACCTTCTTCATTTTTTATCAGGCTCATTTTTCTAGGTAGCCCTTTATACCATACAATTAACTGTATATATATATATACACACACACACACACATATATGACATATTTATTTATTTTTTTACATCTTTATTGTAGTATAATTGCTTTACAATGGTGTGTTAGTTTCTGCTTTATAACAAAGTGAATCAGTTATACATATACATATATTCCCATATCTCTTCACTCTTGTGTCTCCCTCCCTCCCACCGTCCCTATCCCACCCCTCTAGGTGGTCACAAAGCACTGAGCTGATCTCCCTGTGCTATGCGGCTGCTTCCCACTAGCTATCTATTTTACCTTTGGTATTGTATACATGTCCATGCTACTCTCTCGCTTTGTCACAGCTTACCATTCCCCCTCCCCATATCCTCAAGTCCAGTCTCTAGTAGGTCTGTGTCTTTATTCCTATCTTACCCCTAGGTTCTTCATGACATTTTTTTTTCTTAAATTCCATATATATGTGTTAGCATACGGTATTTGTTTGTCTCTTTCTGACTTACTTCACTCTGTACGACAGACTCTAGGTCCATCCACCTCATGACAAATAGCTCAATTTCATTTCTTTTTATGGCTGAGTAATATTCCATTGTATATATGTGCCACATCTTCTTTATCCATTCATCCAATGATGGACACATAGGTTGTTTCTCAGGGTATATGCCCAGTAAAGGGATTGCTGGTCATGGGGTAGTTCTATTTGTAGATTTTTAAGGAACCTCCATACTATTCTCCATAGTGGCTGTACCAAATCATATTCCCACCAACAGTGCAAGAGTGTTCCCTTTTCTCCACACCATCTCCAGCATTTATTTTTTCTAGATTTTTTAATGATAGCCATTCGGACTGGTGTGAGATGATATCTCATTGTAGTTTTGATTTGCATTTCTCTAATGATTAATGACGTTGAGCATTCTTGCATAGGTTTTTTGGCAGTCTGTATATCTTCTTTGGAGAAATGTCTATTTAGATCTTCTGCCCATTTTTGGATTGGGTTGTTTGTTCTTTTGTTATTGAGCTGCATGAGCTGCTTATACATTTTGGAGATTAATTCTTTGTCAGTTGCTTCATTTTCAAATATTTTCTCCCATTCTGAGGGTTGTCTTTTGGTCTTTTTTTATGGTTTCCTTTGTTGTACAAAAGCTTTGAAGTTTCATTAGGTCCCAATTGTTTATTTTTGTTTTTCTTTCCATTTCTCTAGGAAATGGGTCAAAAAGGATCTTGCTGTGATTTATGACATAGAGTATTCTGCCTATGTTTTCCTCTAAGAGTTTGATAGTTTCTGACCTTACATTTAGGTATTTATTCCATTTTGAGCTTATTTTTGTGTATGGTGTTAGGGTATGTATGGTGAGATTAGTGATCTAATCTCATACTTTTACATGTAGCTGTCCAGTTTTCCCAGCACCACTTATTGAAGAGGCTGTCTTTTCTCTACTGTACATTCCTGCCACCTTTATCAAAGATAAGGTGACCATATGTGCATGGGTTTATCTCTGGGCTTTCTATCCTGTTCCATTGATCCATATTTCTGTTTTTGTGCCAGTACCATACTGTCTTGATTACTATAGCTTTGTAGTATAGTCTGAAGTCAGGGATCCTGATTCCTCAAGCTCCGTTTTTCATTCTCAAGATTGCATTGGCTATTCGGGGTCTTTTGTGTTTGCATACAAATTGTGAAATTTTTGGTTCTAGTTCTGTGAAAAATACCAATGGTAGTTTGACAGGGATTGCATTGAATCTGTAGATTGCTTTGGGTAGTAGAGTCATTTTCACAACATTGATTCTTCCAATCCAAGAACATGGTATATCTCTCCATCTACTTGTGTCATGTTAAATTTATTTCATCAGTGTCTTATAATTTTCTTCATACAGATCTTTTGTCTCCTTAGGTAGGTTTATTCCTGGATATTTTATTCTTTTTGTTGCAGTGGTAAATGAGAGTGTTTTCTTGATTTCACTTTCAGATTTTTCATCATTAGTGTATAGGAATGCCAGAGATTTCTGTGCATTAATTTTGTATCCTGCTACTTCACCAAAAGCATTGATTAGCTCTAGTAGTTTTCTGGTAGCATCTTTAGGATCCTCTGTGTATAGTATCATGTCATCTGCAAACAGTGACAACTTTACTATTTCTTTTCCGATTTGGAATTCTTTTATTTCCTTTTATTCCTTGATTCCTGTGGCTAAAACTTCAAAAACTATGTTGAATAAGAGTGGTGAGAGTGGACAACCTTGTCTTGTTCTTAATCTTAGTGGAAATGGTTTCAGTTTTTCACCATTGAGGATGATGTTGGCTGTGGGTTTGTCATATATGTCCTTTATCATGTTGAGGAAAGTTCCCTCTATGCCTACTTTCTGCAGGCTTTCTATCATAAATGAGTGCTGAATTTTGTCAAAAGCTTTCTCTGCATCTATTGAGATGATCATATGGTTTTTCTCCTTCAGTTTGTTAATATGGTGCATAACGTTGATGGATTTGCGTATATTGAAGAATCCCTGCATTGCTGGAGTAAACCCCACTTGATCATGGTGTATGATCCTTTTAATGTGCTGTTGGATTCTGTTTTCTAGTACTTTGTTGAGGATTTTTGCATCTATGTTCATCAGTGAAATTGGTATGCAGTTTTCTTTCTTTGTGACATCCTGGTCTGGTTTTGGTATCCGGGTGATGGTGGTCTCATAGAATGAGTTTGGGATTGTTCCTCGCTCTGCTATATTTTGGGAGAGTTTGAGAAGGATAGGTGTTAGCTCTTCTTTAAATGTTTGATAGAATTCCCCTGTGAAGCCATCTGGTCCTGGGCTTTTGTTTATTGGAAGATTTTTAATCACAATTTTAATTTCAGTGCTTGTGTTTGGTCTATTCATATTTTCTATTTCTTCCTGGTTCAGTCTCGGTATGTTGTGCATTTCTAAAAATTTGTCCATTTCTTCCAGGTTGTCCATTTTATTGGCATAGAGTTGCTTGTAGTAATTTCTCATGATCTTTTGTATTTCTGCAGTGTCAGTTGTTACTTCTCCTTTTTCATTTCTAATTCTATTGATTTGAGTCTTCTCCCTTTTTTCCTTGATGAGTCTGGCTAATGGTTTATCAATTTTGTTTATCTTCTTAAAGAACCAGCTTTTAGTTTTATTGATCTTTGCTATCATTTGCTTCATTTCTTTTTCATTTATTTCTGATCTGATTTTTATGATTTCTTTCTTTCTGCTAACTTTGGGTTTTTTTGTTCTTCTTTCTCTAATTGTTTTAGGTGCAAAGTTAGGTTGTTTATTCGAGATGTTTCCTGTTTCTTAAGGTAGGATTTTATTGTTATAAACTTCCCTCTTAGAACTGCTTTTGCTGCATCCCATAGGTTTTGGCTCATCGTGTCTCCATTGTCATTTGTTTCTAGGTAATTTTTTATTTCCTCTTTGATTTCCTCAGTGATCACTTCGTTATGAAGTAGTGTATTGTTTAGCCTCCATGTGTTTGTATTTTTTGCAGATCTTTTCCTGTAGTTGATATCTAGTCTCATGGCATTGTGCTCGGAAAACATACTTGATATGATTTCAATTTTCTTAACTTTACCAAGGCTAGATTTGTGACCCAAGATATGGTCTATCCTGGAGAATGATCCATGAGCACTTGAGAAAAATGTGTATTCTGTTGTTTTTTTATGGAATGTCCTATAAATATCAGTTAAGTCCATCTTGTTTAATGTATCATTTAAAGCTTGTGTTTCCTTATTTATTTTCATTTTGGATGATCTGACCATTGGTAAAAGTGGGGAGTTAAAGTCCACTACTATGAATGTGTTACTGTCAATTTCCCCTTTTATGGCTGTTAGTATTTGCCTTATGTATTGAGGTGCTCCTATGTTGGGTGCATAAATATTTACAATTGTTATATCCTCTTCTTGGATCGATCTCTTGATCATTATGTAGTGTCCTTCTTTGTCTCTTCTAATAATCTTTATTTTAAAGTCTATTTTGTCTGATATGAGAATTGCTACTCCAACTTTCTTTTGGTTTCCGTTTGCATGGAATATCTTTTTCCATCCCCTTACTTTCAGTCTGTATGTGTCTCTAGGTCTGAAGTGGGTCTGTTGTAGACAGCATATATATGGGTCTTGTTTTTGTATCCATTCAGCCAATCTGTGTCTTTTGGTGGGAGCATTTTGTCCATTTAAATTTAAGGTAATTATCGATATGTATGTTCCTATTCCCATTTTCTTAATTGTTTTGGGTTTGTTATTGTAGGTCTTTTCTTTCTCTTGTGTTTCTTCCCTAAAGAAGTTCCTTTAGCATTTGTTGTAAAGCTGGTTTGGTGGTGCTGAAATCTTTCAGCTTTCGCTTGTCTGTAAAGGTTTTAATTTCTCCATCAAATCTGAATGAGATCCTTGCTGTGTAGTGTAATCTTGGTTGCAAGTTTTTCTCCTTCATCACTTTAAATATGTCTTACCACTCCCTTCTGGGTTGCAGAGTTTCTGCTGAGAGATCAGCTGTTAACCTTATGGGGATTACCTCGTGTGTTATTTGTTGTTTTTCCCTTGCTTCTTTTAATATGTTTTCTTTTATTTAATTTTTGATAGTTTGATTCATATGTGTCTTGGTGTGTTTCTCCTTGGATGTATCCTGTATGGGACTCTCTGTGCTTCCTGGACTTGATTAACTATTTCCTTTCCCATATTAGGGAAGTTTTCAACTATAATCTCTTCAAATATTTTCTCAGTCCCTTTCTTTTTCTCTTCTTCTTCTGGAGCCCCTATATTTGGAATGTTGGTGCATTTAATGTTGTCCCAGAGGTCTCTGAGACTGTCCTCAGTTCTTTTCATTCTTTTTCTTTATTCTGCTCTGCAGTGGTTATTTCCACTATTTTATCTTCCATGTCACTTATCCGTTCTGCCTCAGTTATTCTGCTATTGATCTCTTCTAGAGTATTTTTAATTTCATTTATTGTGTTGTTCATCATTGCTTGTTTCCTCTTTAGTTCTTTTAGGTCCTTGTTAAATGTTTCTTGCATTTTGTCTATTCTATTTCCAAGATTTTGGATCATCTTTACTATCATTATTCTGAATTCCTTTTCAGGTAGACTGCCTATTTCCTCTTCATTTGTTAGGTCTGGTGGGTTTTTATCTTGTTCCTTCATCTGCTGTGTGTTTTTTTGTCTTTTCATTTTGCTTATCTTACTGTGTTTGGGGTCTCCTTTTTGCAGGCTGCAAGTTTGTAGTTCCCACTGTT
Organism: Orcinus orca; assembly: GCF_937001465.1. Taxonomy (NCBI): domain Eukaryota; kingdom Metazoa; phylum Chordata; class Mammalia; order Artiodactyla; family Delphinidae; genus Orcinus; species Orcinus orca. Next base: position 101,764,956 of record NC_064567.1, read on the forward strand.
TTTGGTGTCTGGCCCCAGTGGCTAAGGTTTGTTCAGTGGGTTGTGTAGGTTTCCTGGTGGAGGGGACTAGTCCCTGTGTTGTGGTGTATGAGGCTGGATCTTGTCTTTCTCTTTGGCAGGTCCATGTCTCATGGTGTGTTTTGGGGTGTCTGTAGCCTTATTATGATTTTAGGCAGCCTCTCTGCTAATGGATGGGGTTGTGTTCCTGTCTTGCTATTTGTTTGGCATAGGGTGTCCAGCACTATAGCTTGCTGGTTGTTGAGTGAAGCTGGGTGTTGGTGTTGAGATGGAGATTTTCATCATTTGATATTATGTGGAGCTGGGAGGTCTCTTGTGGACCAATATCCTGAAGTTGGCTCTCCCACCTAAGAGGCAAAGCACTGACTCCTGGCTGAAGCACCAAGAGCCTTTCATCCACACAGCTCAGAATAAAATGGAGAAAAAATAGAAAGAAAGAGCATAAAACAAAATAAAGTAAGATAAAATAAAATAAAGTTATTAAAATAAAAATTAATTATTAAGAAAAAAATTTTTAAGTAAAAAAAAAAGAAAGAAAGAAAAAGGATGGTCAGAACCCTAGCACAAATTGTGAATGCAAAGCTATACAGACAAAATGCCATACAGAAGAATACACATACACCCTCACAAAAAGAGGAAAAGGGGAAAAAATAATAAATCTCAAAGTCCACCTCCTCAATTCGGGATGATTCATTGTCTATTCAGGTATTCCACAGATGTATGTATATCAAGTTTATTGTGGAGATTTAATCCGCTGCTCCTGAGGCTGCTGGGAGAGATTTCCCTTTCTCTTCTTTGTTAACAGAGCTCCCGGGTTTCAGCTTTGGATTTGGACTCGCCTCTGCGTCTAGGTCGCCTGAGGGTGTCTGTTCCTGCTCAGACAGGATGGGGTTAAAGTAGACGCTGATTAGGGGGCTCTGGGTCACTCAGGCAGGGGGAGGGAAGGGCATAGATGTGGGACAAGCGTGCGGTGGCAGAGGCTGCCGTGACGTTGCACCAGCCTGAGGTGTGTCGTGTGTCCTCCCGGGGAATTTGTTCCTGGATCCCGGGACCCTGGCAGTGGCGGGCTGCAGAGGCTCCCCAGAAGGGCGGTGTGGAGAGTGACCTGTGCTCGCACACAGGCTTCTTGGTGGCGGCAGCAGCAGCCTTAGCGTCTCATGCCCGTCTCTGGGGTCCGCGCTGTTAGCCACGGCTCGTGCCCATCTCTGGAGCTCCTTTAAGCAGCGCTCTTAATCCCCTCTCCTCGCACACCAGGAAACAAAGAGGGAAGAAAAAGTCTCTTGCCACTTCGGCAGGTTCAGACTTTTCCCCGGACTCCCTCCCAGCTAGCTGTGGTGCACTAACCCCCTGTAGGCTGTGTTCAGGCCGCCAACCCCAGTCCTCTCCCTGCGCTCCGACCGAAGCCCGAGCCTCAGCTCCCAGCCCCGCCCGTCCCGGCGGGTGAGCAGACAAGACTCTCGGGCTGGTGAGTGCCAGTCGGCACCGATCCTCTGTGCGGGAATCTCTCCGCTTTGCCCTCCTCACCCCTGTTGCTGTGCTCTCTTCTGTGGCTCTGAAGCTTTCCCCTTCCACCACCCACAGTCTCCGCCCACGAAGGGGCTTCCTAGTGTGTGGAAACCTTTCCTCCTTCACGGCTCCCTCCCACTGGTTCAGGTCCCGTCCCTATGCTTTTATCGCTGTTTATTCTTTTTTCTTTTGCTCTACCCAGGTATGTGGGAGTTTCTTGCCTTTTGGGAGGTCTGAGGTCTTCTGCCAGCGTTCGGTCAGTGTTCTGTAGGAGTTGCTCCACATGTAGATGTATTTCTGATGTTTTTGTGGGGAGGAAGGTAATCTCCGCGACTTACTCTTCTGCCATCTTCCTCCTGTAACACACACAATTTAAAAAGCACATATTATTTATCAACTATACATCCAGAGTTATGTAAAATACTATATATCCCTGAACATAGTTTTTTTATGTGGGAAAGAGTAATAACTTACCTATTATCTTTCAAGGTAATTTCAAGAGTTAAATAAAAATAGTGTGTTAAATTAATAGTAACCTCTAAATAAAATATTGGGCTGGGAAACATGTTTACTCTTCTCCTCAAGGTAATGAGGAACTGCAAGTCATTACAACAGAAGGAGGGAAATCTAGGAACTTTTGTTTGAAGGCAAAGCATAAAAAGAAAGGAGGCAACTGTATTTTTCTGGGCAAGAAATGGTGAAGCAGGAGCCGGGTACCATAAACACTAATGTGCTTTTGCTGATAGCAAAAGGAGGTCTCAGTTACCCGAATCCCATCTGCTCTCTGTAGGGCGAGTGATCTTCTTGAAGGTTATGCTCTCTGTCAGGCGAGGGGGAGAAACACAGCAGTGTGACATTTCACCCCATCAGATGCTCGTCTTAAATGCATCTCAACAGCTGTGATGCCCTGTAATGACATTAAAATGAGTGCAAACCCTGAATTGTTTCCCTCCACATTTAGGAAACTTCTGGACACTTTCTGGCACTCTCTCAGGGTTTTCTATATCACATTTGCTTCTTTCCACTGTCATATTCTGGTGAGAAGGTTAGCAGGCTTGCACACTAAATATAGCCTTTTAAAAATCCATGACACTTGACAAATGGGTTAAAATTCAGGTTGTTTCTCCATTTCAGGAGAGAATATTTAGCTGATTACATACTGTAGCCTAAACAAATGCACCAAGACCTTGAGTTAAGGGTATGGAAGGAAATCATTCTCATTTCTTCTGCACTTGAATAACAGGATCCAGGGATGACAAGCGAAATAGCAGTAAATCTCACAGAAACAATATAATGAGAAAAAACAAGACCAGGCTGCATAATGAAAAGTGCAGAGACCCTCCTCCAGGAGGGACACGTGCAAAGGAATGAACACCATTGTAACTCACCACCTACTTTGCGACTCGGCTTCCCCAGATGAAAGGCGAGGCTGCAATGAAGGCCCCGATAGATGCTGTTTATAATGTAAGTATCGCCCCTGCTGTACGTCAGCAGCTTCCCCCATCTCCCAGCACCCTATGTTCTTCGTTCTTCACAATTGTTCTTTGACGCCATGCATCCTGGCATGCTGCTGAGAAACCTCTCTTTCTGCTCTGATCCATCCTATGATTGGGAGGTTGCAACTCTCTTTACTTGCTGGTGTCAGTTTCAGTTGATTAAATGCAGCATTATTTTAACAACATGTGACAACTGACACTGAGAGGATTCATGGGCTGCATCCTGGGAATCCATCCTCCATCGTTAAATAAGGGGCTTGGTGTGAGGCTGTTAGTCAACTGTCACTATAGATTACTAGCAACAGCAATGCTAGCCGTGTGACCGCTTAACTTATGATATTGTTAATGCAGCAGGACTTTTTTAAAAGATAGTTCACTTTATCGAGGTAGTTTTATCAATATCACTAATGTTCTGACTTGCCTTTTTCATCCTTGAATGCCAGTATTCTAGAAAACAACTGCAAGCAACTGGGTCCAGAAAAAGTAGATAACCATCTTGAGTTATAAAACCCCAAACTCCAAAGGCCTGAATATAACTGGCCAAATGGCAATGGTGTATTCCCACCGAAGCTGCTTCTAGAAAAAGTTATGCAGTTTTAAAGGGTGGCCCCTACTCTTTTCTCAATGTTGTAATTAAAATCAAAGAAGACTTATAACAAGATATTTTGAACAACTCATGTGGCATTTGAGAAATAAGAAATAAGATCAAGTAATAATGACAAGAACTTCAAACAATGGACATCAAGACGCACAATGAGTCCCTCACCTGGAAGAAAGATGGGGTCATGCCTGGTACATCCTTTTCACTTATACTTACCTTGGAAGCCAAAGGTGTAAGCAGTGGCATTAGTGATCTTAGACTTTCTCCCCACTTCACTGAGAAAGGTTTCTCTAGTCATGGCCCGCATTTAGATTGACCAGAAAATAATGAAACCCATCCTTTGAAGGGTCTTTGCATTTTGCTTCTACTGTCTTCTCAAGCTTCTTCATTTGTCTAGAAGGCAGTCAGTCCTTTCCTTTCTTAAAATTGAATGAGTGAACATAATGCATGAATCACACTTTTTGTTTCATTGGAACTTTAGGGACTTTTTTTGAGGGAGCTTGTTTGCTGTTTTCAACAACAGAGTGATTAATCAATTTTCCTGTCCTGCTATTCTGTGATTGATGATTTGTTTTTGTAAGGCAGTTTGAATTCTAGGTCTCATCAGCTAAATTATATTTTTGGATCCTAACAAGGCATTAAATTACATATCAAAAATTAAAGAGCTCTCCCTGTTCATCATATCAGGACTCATGCTCCCTTTTATTTTTTTTCTGGAGGAGGGGAGAGGAGTGAGAATGTCTTGGAAAGAGCCCCTGCATTCACCTTCCTCATCATTCTTTTCATTCGAAGGGTCCCATATTTTAGGTATTTGAAACAGCAAACTCAGGACTCCATATGGGCACTGAGGAGAGAGATTTAGGAGCTTAGACACCCTCTTATTTCTCATCGTGGTCTCACACTCATCTCTCCAAGGAAGCAGACATATATGCCTGGTTCTGCCTTGTTTCATGGAAGCTATAAGGGCAAATAAACAGATTGGATGTTTTTATGAAAGACCTCAACATTCAGAGATCTTCTCTGAAGCAGGGACCTAAATATAATTTGGGATAATGGCACCCCAGTACCCTGTAGTTTGGAATTTGTCCTGTTTCTGACCTCATTCCCCTGGACTTCTTCCCAAGACTTGTGTCCCTTGATTATCTCATGGTGTTGCCATCTGGTCTCTGCCACTCACCTCTTGGGGACTTAGCCAAAGCATTCAGATGATCAGGGAAATCAGTTTAAAGAAATAATCAGAAATCCAGGATGTATCTTGGTCCTGTGCAATTACCTTGCTTCAGGAAAATCAGCATGCTTTATTGACCCCAAATGAAGGAAGTATCAGATGGAGAGCAATTTATGTAAAAAATGTCAGGCCCCCAAGTAAAATCATTTTCCTGTTTTGTCATTTTTCACTGAGTTCAGCACATCACTTTGGTTTTCATGCTTCCTTGGAATGTTAATCAGTGTTTTCCTTCTAAAAAATGGTATGTGAAGATAATAAATGGATCAAGAGTCTTCCACTGGAATTTAAATTTAATGTGGACACAGCATCAACATAGACCCAATTCTGTCTTAAACTCACAGCTCATCAGAGTGTTATTACTATCATCTCTATGTAAAATATAGATCACATTTGTTGGAAGCTTTTATTTAAAGGAACATAGTAGAATGTACTTGATTCAATTTAGAAATCTCAATAAATGATGTAATTTCTAAATACGCTTTATTTTATTTCCTTGCTGTAACATTTGCTTTTGTGTTCTAAATTGAGGGAGTGCTGTATCCTGGAAAAACTGTGGCTTTAGAATTAGAAAGTAATGGATTCTAATAAATATTCAAGGGAAATCATCACTGCACCTCAAGTTATCATCAGTCAAATGGGAAGAATGCAAACATGTAGAGTTGTTGAATAATTAAATAAATAACTTTTTGATAGAGTAATGGAATGACCAATATCTTGCTATTATTATTATTATTAATAGGACCCATTTTTCTACAAAAGTTGTGAATATATTGAGAAATAAGCCAGGCTTATTGACCAGGGAGTACAAAATAACACCATTAGTATTGTAATAGCTGTGCTGATGTTTCAGCTTTGTGACATAAGCATATTCAGGCACAAAGGAGAAGAGGACTCCTACTGCAGGGATGCTGCTCTCTTCCAGGAAACACAGGGTTAAAGCAAGTGCAGAATGGAAAAGAAGTGATGATGCTGCTGTCATAGATGCACCCCTGCTGGTCCCTTCTTCCCTTTCTCCCCACTGTTCACCCTGGGGGACTGAGCCAAAAAGATTGAGTCAGATTTTTTTTTTAATTGGGTTTAGCCAATGAGGAGCCCTAGGAGGAATTCAAAGAGGGAATACAGATAGTGTGGGTATTTATTCCCTAGACTTCCTCCCTGAATGGTCAGCTCAGGCATGCTGAGCCACTTCACTGAAGGTCACTGCTCTTCTTCATGAGCTGATGAAGTGAACATGATTACTTTTGTCAGGTTCTCCAGAGACCAGAACAATAGGAATGTACTGTATGTATATCTATATGTACTATATCTATATCCTTTATATCTATGAATGAGAGAAGAGAGAGAAAGATTTTAAGGAACTGGCTCACATGATGTGGAGGCTGGTGAGTCTAAGATCTGCAGGGCGGTGGGCCAGCTGGACACCCAATGAAGCACTGATGTTGCATCCTCATATCTGAAGGCCATCTGGAGACAGATTCCCTTCCTCCTCACAGGATGGCCATCTTTTCACTTAAGACTTTACTGATTGGAAGAAGCTTATTCACATTATAGAGGGTCATCTGTTTTACTCACAGTTTACTGATTTAAATGTTAACCTCAGCGAAAGGACACCTTTGCAATGACATCTAGACTGGTGTTGGAACAAAAACTGGGCACCATGGCCTGGACAAGTTACATATAAAATTAACGAGAACACTGTCTTTCCCGCTGGTTCCAGTAACCACTCCATCCCATCATGTCGGCTTCAGGTACCATGAAGGTACCATGACGGCTTGGCCACTACCAGTTCTAAGTTGTTGCATGACCACTTGTGTTCCACTATATTCCAGCCTTTGCAAGAATTCACTATACATGCAAATCCTCCTGGAATTATTGTGTTTTACATGTACTGTCTGTTTTTTATCAAACCTCTCACAAATATAATTATTGGTATTAGATTGGAGCCCAGGATATGGACACTGGAAATAAAATTCTGAGATTGGATTGCACATATATATAATCATGTATAATAAAAGGCTTATATAAGGAAAACTTATACAAAATGAAGCATAATCTCTGTGTGGGAGGATGCAAAGTGGGTGATTTATGCCATGTGGTGAGCATATTTCATTCTAATTATCACTGTAATAGCATGAGATGAAAAGCAGGTGGAGGTCAAGGTGACAGTAGCTCAAATAACTGTGATATTTAGTTGCTGGGGAGAAAAAAGGCAGCATACATAGAGAAAAAGAGAAATGGAAAATTCTGAACAGGCACCTGGGGCAGCTTGAGGAAAACCCAAAGGCTCTCATGACAACTTAGAAGAAGTCCCTCATCTCCAAATGGCTTTGAAGAAGTCACAAGTGGATGTAGCAGGGGAACAAGCCTATGAGTGGCTTGTAAGGTGTTTTCACCAAGGTTTTGTCTTTACTCAAAAAGCAGAGCCTGCGACCAGGGCTTTTGTGCAGACAGTTCATTTCGGGAATAACACCCGCCCGAAGGCAAGAGAAGGAGAGAGGGGAGACTGAAGCATGGAATGAGGGAAAGCCACACAGACGTGCATGACACAATTGTCACCATTGAGAACTAAGGCTTCATCTCACGGGGATACAGAAGTTTTACACTCAAGGGTTGAAAAGATGGAACATTTAGATACCAGTTCCCAGCCTCCATTGCTAAGGGTGGCCTCATACTGTGTGAACTCACTAGAAATTGTAGGTAGGCACTGTACAAATTAATAAACAGAAACATTAGTTGAAATGGAGTCGGGGGTCAGAAGGGAAATCTCTCATGCACCATGATGACAGCAGAGCCCAGCAGGAAGCAAAGAGACTCGTCTTACTGCCTGGCAAGAGCATGGCCAACGAGAGAGAGTCACAACCCAGCCAATGAGAAGCCTCTCTACTTGGGACTCTCACTTCTTCCAGTGGACTCTATTGACCACAGCCCTCCCACCTCCCTCCTCCCCTCTTTAAAAGAGTTCTCGGGCTTCCCTGGTGGCTCAGTGGTTGAGAGTCCGCCTGCCGATGCAGGGGACATGGGTTCGTGCCCCGGTCCAGGAAGATCCCACATGCTGCGGAGCGGCTGGGCCTGTGAGCCATGGCCGCTGAGCCTGCGCGTCCGGAGCCTGTGCTCCGCAACGGGAGAGGCCACAACAGTGAGAGGCCCGTGTACCACAAAAAAAAAAAAAAAAAAAAGTGTTCTCCTCTCCTTATGGTGCTGCAGACCCTGAATTGCAATTCTTTCTTATCTCAAATAAAGCTACTTTTGCTGGAAGAATTACGGTCAGTCTCTTTACTTTAGGTCAACAGTACACACAAGAGCCCCAAGCAAATATATCAGCACAGAGTCACACACTGTGTGTCATTGAGGCCTCAGACAGAAAGAACTCCTCTGCACTCTGCAAAGCGATTTGGTTCCATGATCATGATGGCCATATTAAGAGCCCAGGACAGTAAGGCCCAGGGTCCACACTGAACCATCAGAGACAAGGTAGGAAAATTTACCAAAATAATCCACATTGTTAATCAGAGTTTTCACAACAACAGAAGTTTGTTCAGGGTTTTCAGATTTAAGGGAAAAGAACACAGGGTGTCCAGTAAAATTTGAATTTCAGATAAACAACACACTTTTAAATATAAGTATGTTTCATGCAACACTTAACTAAAAACTTTGTGTTTATCTGAAATTGAAATGTAACTGGTCATCCTGTATTTTATCTGGCAGTCCTAGATCTGTGACAACAGCAAAATTTTTACTGGAAGGGGACCCCTTCCAGGGCCTTAGAGTAGGCTCTTGTAACTGAATTGTCTGAGGAGACACATGTACTGACAAAGCAAAAGACTTTATTGGGAAAGAGTGTGCGGGCAGAGAGCAGAAGGGTAAGGGAACCCAGGAGGACTGCTCTTCCATGTGGCTCACAGTCTCAGGCTTTACGGTGATGGGGTTAGTTTCCGGGTGATCTCTGGCCAATCATTTTGCTCGTGTCCATATTTTGTCTGACTCAGGGTCCTTCCTGGTGGTACGTGCATCTCTCAGCCAAGATGGATTCCAGCGCAAAGGTCTCTGGGAGGTTGGCAGGACATATTATGGGCTGGTGTCTCCTTCTTCCTTTTGGCCCCTCCTGAATTCCTCCAACTGGATGGGTTGTAGCTTGTTAGTTCCGTGTTTCTTATCGGGACCTCCTGTTGTGCTATAACTTATGCAAACATTATTATTGTGCCTGGCCAGGGCAAGTGGTTTTGGTCAATTGTTCCCTAACAAATGATAATAATACCTCTTGAAGTAAAAGTAATTGTCAATCTATTAAAGTTCTGCTTCACATCAACTTATGCTGACTTCCAGATACCTGTAAGGACACAATGGTTCACTGGTTAGAATAGGGCCTTGACCTCTTCTGTCTAAGAATGGGTTCCAGTTGGACCGTGGGTCCACAGTGTGGTTTTTTTCTCAGTTCCATGGAGTAAAGGTTGTTGTGGTAAGAAAAGTCAAATGGAAGCCCCTCAGATGAACCCTCTGCACATCCACATATGAACCCGGAGCGTGACTACATCCCTGGGGAATTTCCAGGAATTATTGTTACACTGAAGACTAATTCTACCACGTCCCCATTTCCTGTAGAAAATCAACTTAGCCTCTGACACTAGACATAGCTATTGTCCTGGAAATTCTTAACAGGAAGGGAATTCAGAGACAATTTGCAATGGCATAGGCAGCAGAACATCTTTATTGTTTTGTTTCAAGTCAGTGTCCCCTCTCTTGCTCTTGCCAAACTATGGGCCAGAGGGATCTTGATCAGCTCGTTGACGTCCTATATAATTTCTTACTGGTTCATTACTTTGATAGTATTGACCCAGAGAATAGGAAGTAATAAGCACTCAGATACTTCAATAAGAGGTGAGAAATAAGGCCTGTGAACGTTCAGAACCTGCCATACTGGTAAAGTCTGTGGAGATACTGTAGGCAGGGGCGTGTTAGGATATTGACTCTAATCAAATGAGAGGCAAAATATAAAGATGCACAGGTACCCTCTGCAAAATATAAAGACACACAGCCCTTGGTGGGGTTTGGGATGTGCTGTCCTGGCCCATTTTACCTTGTAAGCCTCAAGCCTGGCAGTTTTGACTGGGAAAGAGCAGAGGCATGAAAGCTCTCCACAGCAAGCCCAGGGGGCTGGAAAATGCCCTGGCACTTGGGCCTGAGGACCCAGAAGCACTGAGAGGATTAGTGGTGTCTGGGGCGGGCAGAAGTACTGTGTAGGGGTCTCTGAAAAATGCCAGAAGGAGAAAGAAAGTGCAGACAACAAGGCTTTTTGGAGTAAGGCTCTGGCTTTCTCTGCTGACAGACGTTCTCTCATTAAAAAGCAGCTTTTACCTTGTTACTCAGGCCATAATAGAGACTGACCGTGGAATGCCAAAACATTTCAGAACCCAAGCTGTCATAAGGAAATTGATGTGACTTGAAACAACAAGCTGTATAATAGGAATTTCATAGCCACATACCATATAAAAATTGTTAAAGGCATATAGAAAGTCCTGCTGCACGAGGAGGTTGTTTAGACTCTGGGTACCTGCTCGCATGGCTTTGGTCTTCATGTGTGCCCCCCACTGCGGCCTCCTGGGGAGGCCCTGCAGCTGTCAGCAGAGGACGAGCTGGCCTGGAGCTGGGTCCCCAGTGCTGCAGACAGCAACTAGGCCAGCACCTGCCACAGACTTTCAACCCTACCCAGTGGTAAATTTGCTCAGCAGGGAGGGTTTGGGGTGACAAATTCAGCGGTCCACTTTGAGTGGAAGGATATGTTCATTTATATTAATTACCAGAGGAAGATTGAATTGATATTAAATTATGTTTCGAATCTGGTAGATTCAATAGAACACCTTCTGGTACTTCCTTACCTAACAGTACTTTTTGATACAAAGCTGCAGGAATCTGAGAGGCTGTGCAGCAAAGACTCAGCAAGTGGTTCATGCTGGCCTCAGAACTTACTCTCCCTGGGAGGCTGACATGCCTACCTGCCATCTCCTTTCTACAGCAGAGACGTTGGTCTCAATGTTTTATCTGAATATTGATAAATATGCAAAGTGACAGCAGGTTTTGTTTGAGTTGCCTCTTTCTCTAATATCTTCAAGATCAGCTAACTGTCACCTCTACTTCAAGGCAGGTTTTTTTTCTGAATTATTAACAAAGCATGAAGACTTCCTTTGGGACAAGAGTGCTGTGTCATGGGACTCTTGCTATAAATTTGTCTAGGGGATTGCCATGGAATAGTCTAGGGCTAGGATACCTGCCTACTAAGGACTGTTTCTCCCCATCACCCCATGTGATTAAGCAATCCAGAAATAACTGGGGACCATGCGGTCTAAGTAGAGGGTGCCATTTGGACCCGTGGACAGGGATCCCATTTAGCCCCTCATATTTCCCTCTTTGGTGTAACCACCAGATGGAGTTTGAGTTGGCTGGTCTTCAGCTGCTTACCTAGGCTGAGAAGTAGTAAGTGCACAGACGACTTTACTTGGTGCCTTTGAGTTTGAAAACAGGATAAATTTTTCTTCTTCTTAATATGGATGAGGCTGCTAGAAGAAAATACCCTTTGTCTACAGCCTAACCTTCACCTGTGACAAGCCTGCCTGAGTAAGGCTGTCTCTGCATGGGAAGTTTAGTAGCTTGAATTCTGAGGTCTCTACATCTGTAGACCCAGTGTGGTCAAGGCCTCATCCTGCTCAGTTGCCAGTAGTCACAGCTCACAGAGACCCAAGTGCTGCCATGGTGTTGCCTGCAAAGCTAGCATTTGTGGAAGTTGCCCACAGGCTTACATTAACTAAGGTCCTCTTGACCTATGTCTCTGCAAAGGCCTCTAACTCCAACTTCCAACAAGGCCTGAAGCTCACCCCTTACACACTCTTGCTTGACTATGTTATTTACAACTAAAAAACAATCGTCTGTCTTTGGGCAAAGCTGTAGCCATCAATCAAGGTCATTCACCCACGTGTCTTAAGGCATGCGGTCTCCTGCCTAGGCTAAAGCAGTGAACCCAGGCCTCGATTTGCCCCTGCACACAACGATCCGTGGTAAAATGTCCCACTCAGGCACTGAGTCAAAGACCCAACGGCCTGAGCACAGCAAAGTCTCAACAGGCCCATGTATTATTTTCACACTTTATATTCTATTTTATTTCTTGATGTTGCCAGAGCATGTCCCAAATATTGGGAGGGTCTTCGAGGGGCCGAATAAATAAATACCACTTTTACATCAACATCTTGAACAAATTGGGTAATAAAACCATGGACTATATGCACATACTTCACGCCCTCCCTCTTTCCCTTGTTCTTACATAAAATTAGGCATCCTGCTGTGAAACATCACCATTCCTCTTGCTACTTGATGACATCATTCCAAAAATTTTATCCTCTCTCTTCTGCATTTATTTATTCATTGAAAAGTATTTATTAAGTATCTGTTTGTGCCAGATGTCATTTTAAGTGCTAGAGACACATAGCAAGCAAAATCAGTGTTGGTGAGGGTGTGGAGAAAAGGGAATACTTGTGAAGTGTTGGTGGGAATGTACATTGGTGCAGCCACTATAGAAAACAGTACAGAGATTCCTAAAAAAATAAAAATAGAACTACCATATGATGCAGCAATTCCACTATGCACCCTAATTTTCATAGTAGCATTATTTATAATAGCCAAGATATGGAAGCAAACTCTGTGTGTGTGTGTATGTGTATATAATGGAATATTACTTAGCCATAAAAAATAATGAAATATTGTCATTTTCAACAACATGGATGGGCCTGGAAGGTATTATACTTAGTGAAGTAAGTCAGACAAAGACAAAAACTGTGTGTCTTCACATATGTGTGGAATCTAAAAAGTAAAACAAACGAATATAACAAAAAATAAACGGATTCATAGTTACTAAGAACAAACAAGTGGTTACCAGAGGGAAGAGAGAGTGGGGAGGGGCAAAATAGGAGTAGAGGATTAAGAGGTACAAATAAATAAGCTACAAGGATCTATTGTATAGCACAGGGAATATAGCCAATATTTTATAATAACTTTAAATGGAGTATAATCTATACAAATATTGAATCACTATGTTGTACACTTGAAATTAATATAATATTGTATTGTAAATCAACATACTTCAATAAAAAAGTACTAGCAGACCTTTTTTGTATGGAGAAATTACATAGGGAATTGGAATTAAGAGTGCCGATGAGTACTGTAATTGTAAATAGAGCATCAGAACAGCCAGACTCAGAGTATGACATTTCATCAAAGACCACACACATGTGGAATTCAGTGTGACTGGCTGTAAGAAGGATGCTCCAGAAGGTATAAGAGGCAATGCAAAGAGCCCTGAGGTGGGAAATGTTCCTGGCGGACGTATGAGAATAAAGATGAGGGGGAGTGGAGAAACAAGAGGGTGGGAACAGGTCAGTCTCCGTGGCTTTGCTCTGCATGAGGTGTGAGTCTGTAGGAGAGTGTTGCACAGGGGGATGGCATGCTCTTTCGGTTTTCAAAAGATCATTCCGTTCCCCGGGAGGAGAATAGTGTTCAAAGTAAGGGTGGAAACTGGGATACCAGTTATGCGGCTCTTGCAATCACCCAGACAAGAAGAAAACAGTGGCCTGGCCCAGGCTGGTGGCAAAGAAAATGTGAGAAGTCTTTGGATGGAATTTGTACTCAGAAGTATAGGAAAGATATAGGGTTTCCTCTGTTCACCGGCACATGGCCATCTGCGGGTAGAGCCACGGAATATTTTCCTCCAGGCTCCTGTTTGCATAACACTGAGCCGTGACTTCTCCACACAAGTGTTCCACTGTAGAACCAGAGGCCAGCACCACCTCCAACTCCTTCTCTGCTCCATGTTTTTTATAAAAACTGATAGAAGTCAGCACTTGGCTAATCTAAGTTTTTACAGCCTTAAATAGTTAAGTTGATACCTAAATATATATATATAAGCGTTACCTGACATTCAAATTACACTGGGACCCTCAACTTAGACTGAGTTAGTTCAGTTTTGTCATCTGATAACAAATCCAATTGCATGCCTTTTCTCCTAGCTTGATATATACACATATCATAAATAATTGCACTGACTTTTCAAATCCCAATATATTAGGTTATATTCTTTTCCTAATTTTGCCCTTCACAAAAGCTACTATTTCCTTGTAAAATGTGCCTATTTTAACTCATTTCTTTCGGTCAGTTTGCATTTTCCATCTTTACTAATGTTGTCACCATCTTTCATTAACCATCAACAGGAAATTGCATTTACTTGAAGCCTATTCCTTTCACCATATAATTAAAAAGTTAATTAATATCAGGCATATTGTTGGCTTCTGTGATGCTTCATTAAATACTTCCTTCCTGAAGACACTGTCAGTTATTTCAGTTGTTATTAATGGTCTTTGAACTTCAATTCTTTTTAATGTCAAAACTCATATTTAAACCTACGTTGAATTAATTTTGCAGGTGAAACTTCATCCAAAGGTTATTGCATTAATTATTGGTTAAAAGCCATTTATTGTCTTCTGATATCTGGGTTCAGTTTTTTTTTGACTACCCTCAAGTTCCAGACACTGATATGGCAATCCAAAATTTGCCGGGCAGTTTCTATTGTTATGTAATATATATAATAATATATTATATAACAATATATTATAAATAATATGTATTATAATATATAAATGTATATTTGTATACTATAATATATAGTGTGTGTATATGTGTATATATATATATATATGTTTTATTTTTAAAGTAATGAGTAAAATTCCCTTCAGTCCTGACCTGTTTATTGGAAATTCTTACTATCTCGTTGACTTTACAGAAATTTGATTATATTCTCCTATATATTTCCCTTTATATATATATATATGTATGTATATATATATATATATATGTATATATATATTATATTGTTTGCCTTCCACAGGTTTATATCTCTGAGAACTTGGGGTAGGGTTCTCCTGCTATCCACCACTGCTTCGAGATAATATATTTTTTGTCCATGTTGACTCAATCTTTGCTCCACTAAGAGTCACCCCTCTACCTGACACCTCAGTCCCCGGATTCCCTGAAGCTGGGTGAGGGCATGCCTGTGCCTCTAACACCTCATCACCTTATATTTGTTACTGTCTTTGGGGTATGCCTCCCTTGTACCTCAAGCCTAGAACAGGGATGAATATTTCCCAAATAGACCATCCAGGATATGGGCACCCCTTCCTGCTGCTTCCCAGGGCCCCTCTGGATGAGGGGATTGGATGTCAGCACTCTGGAGCTGTTGCAACTTTAAATGTTTTGCCTGATGGGGTTTGCTGCTTTCCCGGAAACATAAAGGGGCCTTTCTGGCTCTCAGAGTCCCATCACCCACCAAATGTCAGCCTAGAGTGGTGTGTTGGAGCTTTGCTTTGGGATAGAGCTCTGAGTGGTAGTGTCCACATCAGCCCAGCATTCTGAAGGTAGCACACTGAGCAGCCTGTAGATTTTCTCCCCCAGTTTCATTTCTAATTCTTATGACATGTATTCAAGTATTACATATACATACAGAAAAGTATAGATTCACAGGTGTCAGCTTGATGGATGTGTATAGAGTGAATGTGCCTATAACTTCTCTCTCCCCACTTTACCAAAACTCCTTTTTCCATATCACCAACAACCTCCATGTTGCCAGGTTTAAAATACTCCTCTCTCATCTTCCAGGGTCTTCATCCCTGACTTTATTTTTTATTGCAGCATAGTTGATTTACAATGTTGCATTAGTTTCTGGTGCACAGCAAAGTGATTCATATATATATTCTATTTCATATTCTTTTCCATTATGGTTTATCACAGGATATTAAATATAGTTCCCTGTGCTATACAGTAGGACCTTGTTGTTTATCCTTTCTATATATAATAGTTTACATCTGCTAATCCCAAACTCCTAGTCTTTCCCTCCCTCACACCCCTCCCCCTTTACAACCACAAGTCTGTTCTCAATTTCTGTGAGTCTGTTTCTATTTCATAGATAAGTTCATTTTTGTCATATTTTAGATTCCACATATAAGTTATATCATATGGTATTTGTCTTTCTCTTTCTGACTTACTTTGCTTAGTATGATAATCTTTAGTAACATCCATGTTGCTGCAAATGACATTATTTCATTCTTTTATATGGCTGAGTAACATTCCATTGTATATGGGTACCACATCTTCTTTACCTATTCATCTGTTGATGGACATTTAGGTTGTTTCCACCTTGGCTATTGTAAATAATGCTGCTATGAACATAGGGTGCATGTACATTTTCAAATTACAGTTTTCTCCAGATATATGCCCAGCAGTGGATTTGCAGGATCATATGGTAACTATATTTTTAGTTTTTTTAAGGAACTTCCATACTGTTCTCCATAGTGGCTGCACCAGTTTACATTCCCATCAACAGTGCTGAGGGTTCCCTTTTCTTCACACCTTCTGTAGCATAAAATACTCCTCTCTCTTCATCTACTGAAACTTGCAGCTTCAACAGATTTGACATCTATGCTCTTTTCCATAACCCAAAATAACATGCCCCAAAGATAACTCTCCACATCCCATCCTCAATTCTGAACCCATTCTCATTCCTATCATCTCTCACCTAATTCTTAAGAAATGAAAGCCCCAACCACTCAGCTATCTAAGTCCCAAACAGAGAAGTAGTCCTTCAAGCCTCTCTTTCTCTCAGTCAAATCTTCAATGAGTCCAGTCATCTTGACATCTTGAGAATCTCTTATTTGTTTTTATTTAAATCCATCTGCCACCATATTTTCCAAATATACCACCATTTCTTGGTGAATGGCTACAATAGCCTCTTGTTGAAGACTCAATTTCCTCTCCTTTCTTCCTCAAATCTACTCTTCACTTAGACAATGTAGCAACAGCAATTATTTTTAATCAATACTGTTGACCCTTGAAAAAAACACGGGTTCATAAATTGAGCATGATGCTTCTACTTAAATCGTTCAAGGGACATAATTATTTAATAAAATCCAAAGTCTTTGTTGAGCCTTAGAATTTCCTATGTGCTTTGACCTTTGATGAACTCCATAAGCTCAACCGGCCCACTTCTCCTCACCTGCTAGGTTCTTGCCGTGTGCCCTGCTTGGGGAAGCATCTTCCCTCTCAGTTCAAAGCCTTCATCCACACCATTATTTTGTGGAGAACATTCATCCATGGCCTTCTCAAGGTCCATTCCCTTTCATCTTTCAGAAACTGGCTTAAATGCTGCATTATCAGGAAGCTCTTTTGCCAATATAGACCCTACCATTTTCTTTTGTAGACACTCTACAAAAGAGAGTGTGAGGAGTATATTTCACAAGTTTTAATGAAAATATGTGTGCTTTTTTTGTTTGTATTATTTCTATCGTCTGTCACCCCCACAGAGTGCAAACTTCATAAGGTCAGAGGCTAAGTTTGTTAAATCTCCTATTGCTTTACCTGTGCAGAGTATTGTGTCTGACACATGGTAGATACACATTACATAACTGTTTAATAAATGCAGAAAAGTCCTGTAATTGTAATTTTAGAGATTGTAATTGTAATTTTAAGGCTAAAATTCAGGGAATC
This sequence comes from Orcinus orca, assembly GCF_937001465.1. Taxonomy (NCBI): domain Eukaryota; kingdom Metazoa; phylum Chordata; class Mammalia; order Artiodactyla; family Delphinidae; genus Orcinus; species Orcinus orca. Next base: position 101,782,378 of record NC_064567.1, read on the forward strand.
TACAGAAATATTATGTGACGGGAGTATCCTCAGCATTTATTTCATTTAATTTTCATAATATTTTGGGGGTGAGGCCTTGTTAATCCCATCTGAAGCTGTGGGCCTTTTATGTAGTGCATTCTTGAGGAAATCAGGCATAGTCCTCATCACTTTACATTCATTCTCTTAATATTTATGACCTGGGATGGTTATTTCCATTTTATAGAAACACACTTAATGGAGTCATATTAGTTATTCAAGTTCATCCATAGTGAGGAAATTACAGGGTCAGACTTGAAACATTGGTGTTGATGTTACTGAACTCAAGTTTTCAATGTGATCGGTGTTGTGTCCCACTCCTGGGAAACCACCTGGATCACGTTGTTTTCCAAAGGCTGCTATAACAATGATCATCAACAAGGGGAAAAAAACAACAGAAATTCATTTTCTCACAGTTCTGAAGGTTAGAAGTCCAAAATCAAAATGTTGGCAAGGCCATGTTCCTTCTGAAGGCTTCTAAGGAAGAATCCTTCCTTGCTTCTCCCAGTTTCTGGTGGCTCCATGAGTTTCTTGGTTTATGGTAGCATCACTCCAATTTTGGGCTCCATTTTCCATGGTTGTCTTATCCCTGTGTTCTCCAAATCTCTCTCTCATTGTGAGCACAACTTTTACTGGACTCTGGGCCACCCTAATCCAGTGTGAGCTCATCTTAACTTGATTGCTTGATGATCTGCAAAGACCCTATTTCCAAACAAGGTCATAGTCACAGGTACAGGAGGTTAAGACTTCAACATATCTTTTTGGAGGGACACAATTGAACTGACAACAGACTCCTCAAAAAAAATAAAGGATCCAGGAACACAGACAATACTCTAACACAGAAAATTCTTCTCAAAGGGAGTTTCCTCAAACTTTGAGATCCCTCCTGTTTCATCTCAAACACAAAACAGAACTCATAATTCATGGGCAAGTCCAGCAATGATATTTATTCTTAACATCCTCAACCTCCAGCCCAAAAGCAGCTCTGGTACAAAATGAAAATTTTTAGCTGAGGAGACAAGCAAAAGATTCAGGCAAAAGCTTTTCCCCATGTCCCCAGTTACTGTTCTTGGGACAGTTCTCAAGATGTCTTTATTCTTCTTCTATGGGAAGAGAAGCAAACTGAGGGGAACGTGTGCAGATCAGGGAAAGCTTATCCAAAATCAAAGCCCAAAGAAACCTTGGAAACACTCAGAAAGATGACTGAGCTTTATTTATATTAAGTGATTGAAATGACTCAAGGTCCAAAGCAACCTTTTGCAGGAAGAGGATGCTCCATAAGGAGATGAAGTCACTGTGAGGCAGGACATTTATCTAAATCACCAAAGGATTCCAAACCCATTTTTCTAACAAATGGCAAAGACAGCAGCTGGGAAAAACCCACACTTCCACCCATTCTTGACAAATATCAGGCCCTAGAATTGGTGCCTAACTGTCAAATTGCAGTTGGAAGTAGAACAGGACTCAGCAAAATGAGGAGGAGCTTATAAAAGTACATAAAATGTCAAGAAGGAGCTGCCAACATTGTTTGAAAAAGATTAAAAGAAGCAGCTTCTTAATTATGCACATATATTACAGCCAAAAATGAAAGCAGATTAACAGGCACACAAAAATTAACGGATCCATTCTTTTAAAAATACGTTCCAAGTAAAAGAAGAGTCTCAGCAAGTCCTTTTCAATTTAGAAGTACTTTAAAAGACATGAATTAGGTAAAAACAAAGATTAAAAGGTAAAACATCCTAAGAAAATTTAAAAGAAAATTATATTGGTAAGAAAATAATTTAAGAACTAAGCAAACCATGAGTAGAAATAGCTTAGAAACATTAGGAGACAAACTAGACAAAAGCTGAAACTCAACTCTCATGACTTGAGTTAATTTTGTTGAATAAGAGAAATAAAAGATGAAAAAACAAGGAGAGAATATTTTAAATGGAATGTAAGGCCAATCCAAGTTAAATTTATGTTTTTAAATAACAAAGCCAATGAATACAAGATAATATGCTTTTTAAAGCATACTACAGAATTTTTCTGCTAAAACAAAAGAATAGTTTGATATAAAATTTAAAGTACATCCATCTATTCCCTGATCAACCATTTCAATATTTAATACTATGAGCTGTCCACTGAACTTCAAGAATAAGCACAGAATTATTCAGACCTACAAACAGAAATAACTACTCTAACAGGAAGAAAATACTTCTACTAAGCTGGAGCTATTCAAGGCAGCCTTGGATGCGTTGAAAATGCCCCTTCCTTCTTAAAACTTGGTGTCTGATCACTGCTGGAGGAAACTATACAGGTCATTACCATCATCAGTCCTTTATCAGCACCCTCAGCTGGCCCTGCATGCCTTTAGACAGTGAGCAGCACTAGTTTGCTGTTCCCGATCGTACCATCCTGAGCCTTAATTCCTTTTCTCAATCAACCCTATGTGCACCCCACCGTCTCTCTCTGTCTCTGTCTCTGCATAATGGTAATGCTATCTCTTTCACAGAGGAAATTGGAGCCAATATGTCTAAGTTCGCTCAACCTCCTATCCCTAAGCATGTATAACAGATGTTCTAGCAGCTACAGTTATCCTTTTCACCTCCTCTTTATTCTCAAGGAAATGTGCCAATTTCCTGTTCAAGAACACTATGTCTTCATGCATGATCCCACCCATGTCTTCTCTGGCTCCTGAAAGCTTATAGAGCAACATGTCACACCCTCTCTTGAATCTGACATGGAAAGTACTCCATCATCCATTCCTGCCCTTCTCACACACCCTGTCTCCTTCCTCCCCCTCTCCCATTCCCAAAGGACCCCATCCTCCAGCCAAACCAATCTCCTTAAAGATGTCTCAGCATACAATTTCTCTGCTCACACTGCCTTCTTTCCTGAGTCCACCCAATATTCACTTTCATCATTTAGTTCAAGTGGTCATAAATCTGTGAAAATCCTCTTCATTCTTTTGGGTAGACACATTCCTAAATTCTGCTAAACCTCTCTATACACAATTATGCAGTATTAACTTTTACAATGCATGGCACATTTCTGTTTAAAAATCTAACCTCTCCTACTGATGTTTGAAGCCTTTCAGAGCAGGGACTTCTCTACGCTCTTCTTTGATTCTCTGATATCTATCACAGGTAAGACCACCTTTGGCTGTCATTAGGTATTTGTTGAGTTGAGCAAATTGGCTGAGGTACAGGTAGGTTAAATCACAGGTCACATACCTAATGTGTGAAAATGGCCACTTTCCAAATTAGGCTCCACAGACTATAAAATCAGGACCCTTTCCACTATGCTGTGTGACCTCACTGAAAGGAAATTATCTCTTAATTACATGGCTTTGTGGCTAAATGCAATTCGATTAAAATTGTCAGAAGAAAATTGGAATCCAAAGGCATGAGGAGGAAGCGAATCTCACTAGTGGCTCAGGACCCCTACTGGGCATCAGTCACCAGTGCTGGGCACAAACGACTCTAGCTTCAATGGGGATTTTTGTTTGTTTTTCTTCCTGAGAGATATGGCTTGATGGGCAAGGGAAGGATATGTCCACACACCTTTCAAAATTTTCTTGAACAGATGGTACACAGATGCTCCATTTTTCATAACTGAGAGAAATATAATTGCAGTGAAAGCTCATATCAATGCCTATTTGGGTTATTAAGCCACAAGATTTAAGCCTTCCTCTAATGATAGCACAAAATAAGTTCTAAGTGGTACATGTCAGAACACTCAGAATATTCATTCAACAAAGAGTGACTTGCTGAAGCGATAAGAAAATGAATTCAAAATAATAAGGGGTAAAATTCAAGGAATGTTGTGTACCTAATCACATCACAAGAAGAATGGAAAGAATCATGGGTCATTTAACAATTGTGTCTGATTTGTCAGAATTACATGATAATGCTTCTTTCCTTTCTTTTATTTATTTATTTTTTGGGGTAAATATTTTACAATTTATATTTACTTCCTTATGTTTTTCTTCACTTTAAAATCTTTTTATTACCAAATATTCTGGTCAGCTAAAGAGTGATCAAAAAATCTTTTTTTCTTTTGCAGAGACCTGATGCTATCATTGGAGAGATTGTTTTAAATTTTTTTTTGCTGCTTGTCCAACTTTGCTTATATATTTGACACATACAGGGGCTGGAAGTTATGGAGTTTACCCAGGACTATAGATTTGTCCACTCTGGTCCTGTGAATCAGTTTTCTTTGATATTCTTTTGCCAAAGGTCAGGTTTAACGAGGGTTTCAGCAAACCTAGGTTTAAAGAGAGGTCTGTCTAAGATATAACAAATGTTTAGTAAATGCTTTTGAGCAGTGATTTCTGGAAAGTTGTTAAAATACTATTTTCCACATAGAGTCCTCATGGAGGTTGAGATAGGTGAAAGAATAGCAAAAACAAGACATATACTTGACCTTCAGAATAAGTTTCAGTGTCCTTGTTTAATGGAAACAGTGTAATGTACACGCAGCAAGCCCTGAGTCTGGTTTCTTACTCTGTCCCTTTCTTCCTGTGTGTCAGTAAAGTTATACATCAAATCAGATAAACTCATTCATCTTTAAAATGCAGCTATCTATACAACTACCAGAGAACTGAATCTAAAGCACTGGGCATGAAAGTTTGAACATAATAGGTGTACACCAAACATTAGTTTTATCCTATTTAATCAAGATCATTGGCACTCTTAAAGTTAACATGTTAACAGTGCATTTTCCAAAACTTTCAGAAAAATTCAAATTTTAATTTTGTCTGATTAATGGCATTAGTGTTCACATAAAAAGCCCTATGCATACTTATATCAGCCTGTAATTTTCTTTTTTGGTAATATCTTTGGTTTTGGTGTCAGGGTGATGGTCTTTGGGAGATATTTTATGTTTTCAGCCTTTTAGAAGAGTTTGAGAAGGATGGTTGTAAGTTCTTTGTATGTTTGGTAGAATTCTCCAGTGAAACCATCTGCTCCTGGACTTTCATTTCTAAGGAGGCTTTTGTTTGTTTGTTTTTAATCACACATTCCGTTTCACGTCTAGTTATCAATCTGTTCAAATTATTCCATTTTGATTCAGTTTTGGTGAGCTGTATGTTTCTAGAAACTTGTCCATTTCTTCTAAGTTGTCGACTTTGTTGGCATATCCATACCTATCAATACCTCTTTATATCAACTTTCAAGATATAATGCTTTGAGGACAAGAATAATGACCTGGAATAAATAAATAAGATTTTTGAGAATGAATTTGTTAATAATAGTGGAATATCTCTCTCAAGATAAGTGCTCCATAGATATTTGCTAAATAAATGAATAACAAATAATTATATACATTCAAAATTTAACATTTACATTTGTTCCAGAGAAAGGGCCAGAAAACTGGTAATTAATCACTTTATTCCTCCATTCTCTATGTCTCCCGAGCTGACCCTTCCCTCCCAGCTCCTCAATGTCAGAAGGAACATCCAATAAAGGGAAGAGAACAAATTCATGCCAACTAGAGAAATTCCTATGCTGGCACTTATCTCAACTAACATAGCATGGTTTTATAGTTACTTGATTATCAGTCTCATCACTAGTTTCTGAATTCTACAAGAATGGGAAATATGTTGATATTCATGACTTGTGTGAGTTTTTGGAACATACTCAAAAGATGCTGTTATATCAGTAGATGAAATATTGCATATGTAAATAAATGCAAGAACTACTAAGTTCAATACCTATTATGAGCTATTTTAACAAATACAAAAATGTTTCCATCTTTCTGGAACTCATTCTGGTGCCCAGAGAGTGACTCATTTATATCCACTCTTATTATAAAGTCATTTTCAACTTATATTCTCCTTTTACTTTCAAGTAAGAGGAAGGAAAATATGCTTGCTCATTTGGAAAAAGTAAATGAACAGATGACCAAAATTCTCTCATCTTTATCTTAGAGGGCAGATATTTGCTAACATTTTATTTAATTGCAAACTTCTGAACTTTATTGGATAGGGATCTTTACAAAGTAGCTTTTAAGAACCTAACCAACTTGTCAAGTTAAAAAAAATTCATGTTTATTAAATTTCACCATCTCTTAACACTTTTCTTCATACTTTCACTCAGTTAATTGCAATTAAAGATCTAGATACATCATACTTATCGATTATAACTATAATAATTGGGAAGTATTGTATTTTCACGTGAGTAAAATCCATACCTAATTGATGTCATGCAATTATCAAAAACTAAAGATAGTTAGAACACTATTGCTTTCTTTAAAGGACTTTATTTTTATTAATTTTGCTTTCATAGACATATTCATGAGATAACCACATGCATCTTCCCTAGAATCTTTTTTTTAACATGTTTATTGGAGTATAATTGCTTTACAATGGTGTGTTAGTTTCTGCTTTATAACAAAGTCAATCAGCTATACCTATACATATATCCCCATATCTCCTCCCTCTTGTGTCTCCCTCTAATCCTCCCTATCCCACCTCTCTACGTGCTCATAAAACACCAGGCTGATCTCCCTGTGCTATGCAGCTGCTTCCCACTAGCTATCTTTTAACATTTGGTAATGTATTTATGTCCATAATGGCCACTCTCTCACTTCGTCCCAGGTTACGCTTCCCCCTCCCCATGTCCTCAAGTCCATTCTCTACATCTGTGTCTTTATTCCTGTCCTGCCCCTAGGTTCTTCGGAAACTTTCTTTTTTTTTTTTTTAGATTCCATATATTTTTGTTAGCATACGGTATTTGTTTTTCTCTTTCTGGCTTACTTCACTCTGCATGACAGTCTCTAGGTCGATCCACCTCACTAAAAATAACTCAATTTCATTTCCTTTTATGGCAGAGTAATATTCCATTGTATATATGTGCCACATCTTCTTTATCCATTCATCTGTTGATGGACATTTAGGTTGCTTCCATTACCTGTCTATTGTAAATAGACCTGCAGTGAACATTGTGGTAGAGGACTCTTTCTGAACTAAGGTTTTCCCAGAGTATATGCCCAGTAGTGGGATTGTTGGGTCGTATGGTAGTTCTATTTTTAGTTTTTTAAGGAACTCCATATTGTTTCCATAGTGGCTATATCACTTTACATTCCCACCAACAGTACAAGAGTGTTCCCTTTCCTCCAAACCCTCTCCAGCATTTAATGTTTGTAGATTTTTTTGAAGATGGCCATTATGACTGGTGTGAGGTGATACCTCATTGTAGTTTTGATTTGCATTTCTCTAATGATTAGTGATGTTGAGCATCATTTCATGTGTTTGTTGGCAATCTGTATATCTTCTTTGGAGAAATGTCTGTTTAGATCTTCAGCCCATTTATGGATTGGGCTTTTTGTTTTTTAGATATTGAGCTGCATGAGTTGCTTGTAAAAATTGGTAATTAATCCTTTGTCAGTTGCTTCATTTGCAAATATGTTCTCCTATTCTGAGGGTTGTCTTTTTGTCTTGTTTATGGTTTCCTTTGCTGTGTAAAAGCTTTGAAGTTTCATTAGGTCCCATTTGTTTATTTTTGTTTTTATTTCCATTTCTCTAGAAGGTGAGTCAAAAAGGATCTTGCTGTGATTTATGTCATAGAGTGTTCTGTCTATGTTTTCCTCTAAGAGTTTTATAGTGTCTGGCCTGACATTTAGGTCTTTAAACCATTTTGAGTTTATTTTTGTGTAAGGTGTTAGGGAGTGTTCTAATTTCATTCTTTCACATGTAGCTGTCCAGTTTCCCCAGCACCATTATTGAAGAGGCTGTCCTTTCTCGATTGTATATTCTTGCCTCCTTTATCAAAAATAAGGTGACCATATGATCATGGGTTTATCTCTGGGCTTTCTATCCAGTTCCATTGATCTATTTTTTCTGTTTTGGGGTCAGTACAATATTGTCTTCATTACTGTAGCTTTGTAGTATAGTGTGAAGTCCAGGAGCCTGATTCCTCAAGATGCTTTTTTTTTCCCTCAAGATTGCTTTGGCTATTTGGAGTCTTTTGTGATTCCATAAATATTTTAAGATTTTTAAAAATTCTAGTTCTATAAAAGTGCCATTGGGGGCTTCCCTGGTGGTGCAGTGGTTGAGAGTCCGCCTGCCGATGTAGGGGACACAGGTTCATGCCCCGTTCCGGGAGGATCCCACATGCTGCGAAGCGGCTGGGCCCGTGAGCCATGGCCGCTGAGCCTGCGCGTCCGGAGCCTGTGCTCCGCAACGGGAGAGGCCACAACAGTGAGAGGCCCGCGTACTGCAAAAAAAAAAAAAAAAAATGCCATTGGTAATATGATAGGGATTGCATTGAATCTGTAGATTGTTTGGGGTAGTATAGTGATTTTCAAAATATTGATTTTTCCAATCCAAGAACATGGTATATATCTCCATCTGTTTGTGTCATCTTTGATTTCTTTCATCAGTGTCTTATTGTTTTATGAGTACAGGTCTTTTATCTACTTATGTAGGTTTATTCCTAGGTATTTTATTCTTTTCGTTGCAATGGTTAATGGATTGTTTCCTTAATTTCTCTTTCTGATCTTTCATTGTTAGTATATACGAATGCAAGAGATTTCTGTGCGTTAATTTTGTATCCTGCAACGTTACCAATTTCATTGATTAGCTCTAGTAATTGTTTGGTGGCATTTTTAGGATTATCTATATATATTATCATGTCATCTGCAAACTGTGACAATTTTACTTCTTCTTTTCCAAATTGAAACCTTTTATTTCTTTCTCTTCTCTGATTGCTGTGGGTAGGCTTTTCAAAAATATGTGAATAATACTCGTGAGAATGGCTAAAATTTCAAAAACTATGTTGAATAATAGTGGGGAGAGTGGGCAACATTGTCTTTTTCCTGATCTTAGTGGAAATGTTTTCAGTTTTTCACCATAGAGAACAATGTTGTCTGTGTGTTTTTCATATATGGCTTTTATTATATTGAAGTAAGTTACCTCTATTCCTACTTTCTGAGGAGTTTTTATCATAAATGGGTGTAGAATATTGTTGAAAGTCTTTCTGCATCTATTGAGATGATCATATGGTTTTTCTCCTTCAATTTGTTAATATGGTGTATCATATTGATTGATTTGCATATATTGAAGAATCCTTGCATTCCTGGGATAAACCACAATTGATCATGGTGTATGATCCTTTTAATGTGCTATTGGATTCTGTTTCCTAATATTTTGTTGAGGATTCTTGCATCTATGTTCATCAGTGATATTGGCCTGTAGTTTTCTTTTTCGTGACATCTCTGTCTGGTTTTGGTATCAGGATGATGGTAGCTTTATAGAATGAGTTTGGGAGTGTTCCTCCCTCTGCAATATTTTGGAAGAGTTTGGGAAGGATAGGTGTTAGCTCTTCTCTAAATGTTTGATAGAATTTGCCTGTGAAGCCATTTGGTCCTGGGCTTTTGTTTGTTGGAAGAACTTTAATCACAGTTTCATTTCAGTGCTTGTGATTGGTCTGTTTATATTTTCTATTTCTTCCTGATTCAGTCTCAGAAGGTTGTGCTTTTCTAAGAATTTGTCCATTTCTTCCAGGTTGTCCATTTTATTGACATATATTTGCTTGTAGTAGTCTCTCATGATCCTTTGTATTTCTGAAGAGTCAGTTGTTACTTCTTTTTAATTTCTAATTCTGTTGATCTGAGTCTTCTCCCTTTTCTTCTTGATGAGTCTGGCTAATGGTTTGTCAATTTGTTTACCTTCTCAGTGAAGGAGCTTTTAGATTTATTGACCTTTGTTATCATTTCTTTCATTTCTTTTTTATTTATTTCTGATCTGATTTTCATAATTTCTTCCCTTCTGCTAACTTTTGGGGTTTTTTTGTTCTTCTTTCTCTAGTTCCTTTAGGATTAAGGTTAGATTTTTTATGTGAGATTTTTCTTGTTTCTTGAGGTAGTCTTGTATAGCTATATACTTCCCTCTTAAAACTGCTTTTGTTGCATCGCATAGGTTTTGGATCATGTTTTCATTGTCATTTGTCCCTAGGTTTTCTTGATTTCCTCTTTGAGTTCTTTAGTGATCTCTTCATTATTTAGTATCGTATTGTTTACCCCCCGTGTGTTTGTGTTTTTTACATTTTTCCCGTGTAATTTATTTCTAATCTCGTAGTGTTGTGGTCAAAAAGATGCTTGATATGTTTTAATTTTCTTAAGTTTACTGAGGCTTGATTTGTGACCCTAAATGTGATCTATCCTAGAGAATGTTCCATATGCACTTGAGAAGAAACTGTATTCTGTTGTTTTCGGATGGAATGTCTTGTTAATATCAATTAAATCTATCTTTTCTATGGTGTCATTTAAAGCTGGTGTTTCCTTATTAATTTTCTGTTTGGATGACCTGTCCATTGGTGTATGTGAGGTGTTAAAGTCCCCCACTATTATTAGGTTACTGTCAATTTCCTCTTTTAAAGCTGTTAGCACTTGCCTTATGTATTGAAGTCTTCCTATGTTGGGTGCATATATATTTATAATTGTTATATCTTCTTCTTGGATTGATTCTTTGATCATTAAGTAGAGCTCTTCCTTCACTTTTGTAACATTATTTATTTTAATGTCTACTTTATCTGATATGAGTGTTGTTACTCCAGCTTTCTTTTGATTTCCATTTGCATGGAATATAATTTTCCTTCCCCTCACTTTCAGTCTGTATATGTCCCTAAGTCTGAAGTGGGTCTCTTGTAGACAGCATATATTTGGGTCTTGTTTTTGTATCCATTCAGTGAGCCTGTGTCTTTTTTTTTAGACCATTTAATCCATTCACATGTAAGGTAATTATCAATATGTGTGTTCCTTTTACCATTTCCTTAATTGCGTTGGGTTTGTTTTTGTAGTTCCTTTTCTCCTCTTGTGTTTCCAACTTAGAGAATTTCCTTTAGCATTTGTTGTAGAGCTGGTTTGGTGGTGCTGAATTCTCTTAGCTTTTGCTTGTCTGTAAAGCTTTTGATTTCTCCATCGAATCTGAATGAGATCCTTGCAGGTTAGAGTAATCTTGGTTGTTGGTTCTTCCCTTTCATCACCTTTAATATATCGTGCCAGTCCCTTCTGGCTTGTAGAGTTTCTGCTGAGAAATCAGCTGTTAACCTTATGGGAGTTCCCTTGTATGTTATTTGTGTTTTTTCATGTGTTACTTTTAATAATTTTTCTTTGTCTTTAACTTTTTTCAATTTGATTACTGTGTGTCTTGGCGTGTTTCTCCTTGGGTTTATCCTGCCTGGTACTCTCTGCATTTCCTGGGCTTGGATGTCTGTTTCCTTTCTCATGTTAGGGAAGTTTTGACTATAATGTCTTCAAATATTTTCTTGGGTCCTTTCTTTCTCTCTTCTCTTTCTGGGACCCCTATAATATGAATGTTGGTTCATTTAATGTTATCCTAGAGGTCTCTTATTCTCTCTTCATTTCTTTTCATTTCTTTTTCTTTATTCTGTTCCGAGGCAGTGAATTCCACCATTCTGTCTTCCAGGTCACTTATCCATTCTTCTGCCTCAGTTATTCTGCTATTGATTCCTTCTAGTGTAGTTTTAATTTCAGTTATTTAATTTCCATATCCATTTGTTCTTTAATTCTTCTAGGTGTTTTTTCTTAAATTCTTCTAGGTCTTTCTTAAACATTTCTTGCATCTTCTTGATCTTTGCCTCCATTCTTTTTCCAAGGTCCTGGATCCTCTTCACTATCATTATTCTGAATTCTTTTTCTGGAAGATTGCCTATCTCCACTTCATTTAGTTTTTTTTTTTCTGGGGTTTTATCTTGTTCCTTCATCTGGTACATAGTCCTCAGCCTTTTCATTTTGTCTATCTTTCTGTGAATGTGGGTTTTTTTTTCCACGGGATGCAGGATTTTAGTTCTTCTTGCTTCTGCTGTCTGCCCTCTAGTGGATGAGGCTATCTCAAAGCCTTGTGCATGCTTCCTGATGGAGGGACTGGTGGTGGGTAGAGCTGGGTGTTGCTCTGGTGGGCACAGCTCAGCAAAACTTTAATCCACTTGTGTGCTGATTGGTGGGGCTGACGTCCCTCCCTTGTATTTTTTTGGCCTCAGGTGACCCAGAACTGGAGCCTAGAGTCTCTTTGGTGGGGCTAATGGCAGACTCCAGGAGGGCTCACACCAATGAGTATTTCACAGAACTTCTGCTGTCAGTGTCCTTGTCCCTGTGGTGAGCTGCAGCTTCCCCCCCGCCTCTTCAAAAGACCCTCCAAAGCCAGCAGGTAGGTCTGGTTCAGTCTCCTATGGGGTCACTGCTCCTTCCCTTTGGGTCCTGATGTGCACACTACTTTGTGTATACCCTCCAAGAGTGGAGCCTCTGTTTCTCCCAGTCCTGTTGAAGTCCTGCAATCAAATCCCACTAGCCTTCAAAGTTGATTCTCTGGGAATTCCTCCTCCCCTCGCTGGACCCCCAGGTTGGGAAGCCTGATTGTGAAGCTCAGAAACTTTACTCCAGTGGATGGAGTTCTGTGGTATAATTGCTCTCCAGTTTGTGAGTCACCCACCCAGCGGTTATGGGATTTGATTTTATTGTGATTGTGACCTTCCTACCATCTCATTGTGGTTTCTCCTTTGTCTTTGGATGTGGGGTATCTTTTTTGGTGAGTTCCACTGTCTTCCTATTGATGATTGTTCCTATATATTAACTTTTAAGTTACAGTAGAGTGATTTCTGTTAAAAAATTTCTGCCAAGAATAAAAATATTCTTGTTTATCTAACTGGATTTATCTATTTTAGAATATGTGTTTTTCCATATACATTTTAGAGTATGTCTATAATAACCTTGCTGGGATTTTTACCATAATTGCATTAACATTATAGAGCAATTTGGAGAGGACTGGCACCTTTGCTATGTTGAGTCTTCCACTCCATAAAAATGATATGTCTCTCCATTTATTTATGTCTCCTGTGACTTGTTTCATTGTTTTTTTAATAATTCTTAGTATATAGATCATGCACATTATATGATAGTTTTATACCTATGTATTTCATTTTCTTGCAAGCAATTATAAATTGTATTGTCTTTTTATTTCAGTTGGCATATGTTTGCTATTTATAGATAGAACTGTGATTGTTTTCCATGTGTTGAGTTTATATCCTGCAAACTTACCAAATTGCCTTATTAGCTCTAGGAATTTTTTGGTAAACCTCTTGGAATTATTTTATGGTCTATCTTGGTAAATGTTCCATGGACTTTTGAAAAAACATGTGCCCTCTGTGGTTGGGTGGAGTGTCTTATATTTGTGTTTATATCCTGTTGGTTGACTTGTGCTGTCAAGTGTTCTAAATCCTTGCCTGTTTTCTGTCTAGAAGTCCCTTTAAATGTTTAGGGTGGAGTGCTGAAGCTTCTTACTGTAACTGTGGATTTATTTCTCCTTTCACATTTTAGTTCATATTCCTCTTTATTGGGGTCCTTCACACACCGCTGTGTGAGAGAATCAGAACACTGACTGCCAACTGTTCCATGGGGCAGGGCTTTGGGATGAAAACTCAGCTCTTCATTTGACTTCACAAAAACTACTGAAAGGGCAGGGGTTTTTTTTCCATTGTTGCTTGGTTTGAGTTAGATATTGCCAAACATTTTTCTGTTCTTCTTCTCCACAATCTTCCCAGTCCTTTGGGCAGTGGGCTAAGTGTTCATGGAAGTTTTTGCATATGTGCCTCTTGGTAGTTCCAGTATGGAAGCTGTTGCAACATCCTTTCTGGGATACATGGAAAGCAATAGGGAAACCCAGGGAACTCACCACTGTGTCATTTCTCAAGCCCCAGAACCCAAGAGAGCCTATCTGCCTTTCTTCCCTCATGTTGGAGTCTTCCCATAATGGCTTATTGCATTATATCCAGGGCTTTTTATTCGTTAAGAAGGAGGACCTGGGGGGAATAGAGCTCATCAATCTTCGCCTGCAAAACATGATTTTATCAGCCTTTACCACTCAAAGCTCTCTTTAGGTTTGTTTTTCATAGGTTAATAGTTAAAAATATAATCGGCATATGCAGTCCTGTAATTCTGCACATTTTTAACTTACTCTAATCTCTTTCATTCTTTCCTACAAACTAGCCATCTCTCCTCTGAGCTCATTTCTTATGGCTTCTCTCCAATTACAACTTATAGTAATCAACTCACACCTTGTCTGTTCTGTTTGTTCAATGTCTTCTTTTAAAGTTACAAGTTCGTTGAGAACATTATCTGCCTCCAAAGATATCTCAGGCAAGTGTTTTATCAAATGTTTCTCACTGCATGAAAGGATCCCCATCTTGCCAGCCTCCAAAAGAGATTTCTTCTTCACCTCCCAACTGAGCACTAATCCAGAGCTTCACATTTTAGGCTTCTATTATAGAAACAGAGTTCTTTAAGAGTCAGTTTCTAAATTAATCAAGTAGCAAAAAATTCCTGAGACTTTGTGGCCTGAAAGAAGAAAAACTGTTTCTTTCTTTTGTTATACACACAGCACAAACACCTGGGAACTCTGTTCCACCTCATCTCCTTTTAGATCTAGGCTGAGGAAGGAACACCTTCTTGAAAGTTCTGTCTTGCTGCACAGAGGGAAAATGAGTGCACAGTGCTGTCTCTTAGAGCTTTAACCCAGAAGTGATGCTCCACTCACTCACATGTCTTTGGTCATAGCTAAGTTTGAGTGGGGAAGTAAGATCCTACCACATGTTTGATGGGAGAAAAAATAAACTACTATGAACAGCCTTGGTGACTTCCAGAATAATGAAAAGAAAGTTCTCCCAGCATCCAGAGTCCTTGTATTTCAGGCGATATGCAGCACCTGGATTAAACTTGAATGTTGTTGTTGCTGGGGTTAGAGTGACTTTGTTCTGTTTATGGGAAGAAGGGTGGTAGTGGGCATTTGTGTTTGTCATAAAGGTAGAGGTGTGCTAAACACTGCCAGTTGTTTGAAAATAAGCATTCCTCTATTGTTCCTTATTAAACAATTTAGCTTAGGGAAGTAATGTCTTGGTTAAAATAAGAGTACGGGTGATTATGTATACTAGTTGCTTTGAGAAGCACCTTAGTTATTTTGATGAAAAGGGTCTGTCTAATAATATATCAAGCAACCATTAATCTTTTCCCCTGTTGCTTCTTTTTGCCTAGAGACGGAGCAATTATTGTGTGATCATAAAGATAAAAATAACCTACTGTATATAGCTGAAGAAAAATGTAGAAGAGCTTGGGGGAAGAACCATACATTTATTCCTGGACTGGCAACATTGAAACTACTAATGATATGTGAAAAAACAATAAAACTCTAAATGATTAAGGCACCTTATCTGAATTTCAGTTTCATGCAGCTGGATGTATTCTAGACTTAACTGATCAAAACTTTAAAGGTTTCTTTATCTACTATTTAGTCAACCCAACTATGTATATACACATATACATATATCTATATATACACATATACATATATACATACATCTTGATCATCTATCTACCTATATATCTAGAAAAAGAAAGAGAACAGAGATTATGTAACTTGTCCAAAACTGACAAATAGAAAATGGCAGAATTGAGATTTCAATTCAAGTCTTTGTGGTTACAAGATGTAATCTATTTACCTATCTATCTATCTATCTAAATAGGTTGTTGTCTACAAGGATCTTCTTTCTATTTTTCTATTAAAAACTTTTCAAAAATATTTGAAAAATTATAGAGATACATAAAGTGCAGACTAACTCTGCTTTATTTCTGTCCTCTTAATGTCCCTTATAGTTTTCCACAGCCAAATATTAAATTTCAAAATTTCTCAATAGAAGGGGATTTGGTTCATATGATTGGTAGTTAACAGAGAGACAACAGGGTAAAAAGGAAGAACCAAGTGAAAGGGAGGATCTTCTTTTCTCCAGGACTTTACAACCACAGCTTTCTGAGCATCTCTGGAATGCTATGGGATGAGACAGAGCTAATTTTTTGTAAAAGAATCAATAGCATGACATGTCTCTTTCTTTTTTCTTAAATTATTCTAGAGATACTGAGATTTACAACATGAGTGACAACTCTTTAAAAAAGTACAACTATATTCCAAATTACAACCAGTCAGGCAGCAGACTTAAAAAAGAAAATAAAAAGGCAGAGAAAATAGTTTTAAGCTATTGCTCATTTTAAACTTACTAAAAACTTTTTTCAATAAAATAACTTTTTATTTTTTCTTTGGTCAAAGCCAATAAAAATTACTTTGGGATATTTCTTAGCCCTAATACTTTCAAGTATTCTTTTAAACTTCAATCATTTTCTAAATTATTAAGTACATAAGAACCTATGTACAAAGACCTGAATCTATGAAAAAGTAACAATTTTTCCCATCTGTTCACTTATACATCCTCAAAACACACAAGTGGTTGAGGAATCCTCTCAGCTTCAGAAAAGACTAGACAACATCTTAAAAGTTTTGCAATTCTTTCTTCAAGTTATTCAGTTTGAGAAAAAATCTTCATTTCTTAACCCTGCAGGCTTAAACAGAGACCTTGTTATATGTATTTATGAGTTTAATTAAGTATATAAACACTAAGGTTTTCATTCTACTTATTTTGAACATCTTTATTGGTGTATAACAACACATATTGAAAAGTTCATGAACTAAAAAGTTCAGCTCACAAAAATGAAATCTCACAAAATGAATATAGTGAAGCAGCAACAAAATCAAGAAATAGAACAAATGCCACTTCTCCTACTTATGTCCTCTCCTAATAACATTCTCACTCTCTTCCCCAAAGGCACTCATTATCCTAGATTTATAAAATTTAGATCATATCTTATTTTTTTAAATTTTATATATGTGGAAAACTAGAGTATGCATTGTTTGACTTGTATTCAATATTATGTTTGTGAAATTTATTTTTGTCTTTGTATATATAACTCTGATTCATTTATTTTTACAGCTATATACTGTATTCTTGTAGCATTATTACTAATATTATGTATCCACTCAACTTCGGAAATGCCTTAGGGTATTTCCAATATAGGGCTATTATAATGCCACTATGAGCATTTATGTCCCTGCATTTGGATACACATATGCTGCATGCATTTCTATTGGATACATACCTAGAAGTGGAATTACTGACTCGCTGGGTGTGTGTATATCAACTACACAGATAGTGCCAAACAATCCTTCCAAAATGATGAGAATAGAAGTTGTATCCATGGGACTTCCTTGGAGGTCAGTGGTTAAGACTTCGCCTTCCAATGCAGGGGGTGTGGTTTCAATCCCTTGTGGAGGAGCTAAGATCCCACATGCTTCAGGGCCAAAAAAAAAGAAAAACATAAAACAGATGCAATATTGTATCAAATTCAATAAGGACTTTAAAAATTTGTTTTAAAAATAAATTGTATCCAATACATAATTGTGTCTTTGTCCACTTAGTTATCAAGCACTTGTGATTTCCCAATGATGTTTGTTACCATTATGTAAAGAAATACTATCCTGTTTGATAGATTTCTTCCTAGATCATTGACATGGTTTGTGCTTTGGCAAGGATATCATTTTTAGAAGGTTATTTTCAACAGTGTTTTCTGTTATATAGAAATAAAATAATTGTATCAGATGTACTTCTGCAAATATATTTTTCCTAGTCTGTGGCTTGTCTTCTCATTTTCTTGACATTGTTTTACACAGGGCAGAAGTTGTTTTTTTTTTTAATTAATGTCCATTATTATTGGTAAATGATCATAAATCAATCCCTTGTACAACTGCAAATGTTTTTTTTTCTTGATGTAAGAGATGCAACTTATTTATTCAACTGAAAGCCCCCAATATTAGCTAAATGTTTACAAGATAATTTCAATAACACAATGGCTAATATTGTGAATTCAATTCTAAATTCAGGAAAATCTCAGGAAAACTTGCTGGTTAAAGGATTAGGAACCTTCCATTGATGAACTAGCTCACAAAGGTGTGTGCACCAACAAGCCACAAGGTGACATTTTCCTAGAATTAATAGTTGTGGTTTAAAAATTTCTCATAGACGTCATCCTACAAGAAAAATGGAAAGCGTGATTTAGCCTGGCATCAGCATGCACCAGCTAATAATACTGGTGTTCCCTCCTGGTCTCCTGTAATCTGAATCCTTGTTGAACAGCTGTATAAAACAGGCTATGGCTTTAATTTGAATGAAGTCCAACTTTTCATTATTTCCTTAATGGACTGTCCCTTTGGTGTGATATCTAAAAAGTCATCAGTGAACACAAGGCCAGTTAGGTTTTCTCCTATGTTATCTTCCAAATGTTTTATAATTTAGCATTTATATTTAGATCTATCATCCATTTGGAGTAAATTTTTGTAAAAGATGTAATGTTTGTGTTTAGATTTTTTTTCTTTTTTTGCATGTGGATATCTCATTTTTCCAGCACTGTTTCTTGAGAAGACCATTTTTGTTCTCTAATAATGCATTTTCTTTCCTGTCAAAGATCATCAGACTATATTTATGGGATAGGACCTATTTCCAGGCTTTCCACTCTGTTAAATTAATCCGTCGTCTATTCTTTCACTAATATGATTCTTTGATTATTGCACTTTTGTAGTAAGTTTTGAGGGTAGGTAGTGTCAATGCTCTGACTTTTGTCTTCTCCTCTAATATTGTGTTGGTTATTCTGGGTCTTTTGCCTCTCTGTACAAATTTCATAAACAATTTGCTATTTTTTCACAAAATAACTTATTGAGATTTCATTTAATCTTTCAGATGAAATTGGGAAGAACTTATATCTTGACAATATTGATTCTTCCTCTCTATGAACATGGGCTATCTCTTTATTTATTTGGTTCTTTGATTTCTTTCATCAGAATTTGTACTTTTTCTCATACAAATCTTGCACATAATTTGTCAGATTTATACCTAAACATTCCATTCTTTGGTGCTAATATAAGTTATAATGTGTTTCAGATTTCAAATTCTACCTTTTCATTTCTGTTATATTAGAAAGAGATTGACTTTTGTATCCTTGTATCCTACATCTTTGCTATAGTTACTAATTAGTTACAGAATCTTTTCCCCACCTTAAGTGTGACAAGAAGGAGCTATTGTTGGGTATCTCCCTTCCTCCAGGTAAATTAGGCTCTGATAAAACCCCAGCAGATTAGGCTCTTGTAAAATAGTTTCTCTTGAAGGCATATTTTGTTAAAACCAGAATGCTCTGGAGTATTTTGTAATAGTTACTTTTTCCTTCCATCTGTCTCTCCCTGAAAGTATTTTTTATTATATTCTGAACATCTTGGATATCATATTATTATAAAATGCAGACCCTATATAATCTTCATATTTAGCAGTTTCCTGCTCAGGTCTAGCATGAGGGACAGGTGCTTATCTATCTTTAGCTTTCTGCTAGGTCTTCCAAAACTGCCCCAGCAAAAGTGGGGCACTGACTCAAATTGCTTCCTGTGGATGAGTGGGGTGGATGTGAGTATCCCCTCTTGGCCCCATTCACAGCAGGCAGAGGAACATGGAGGGCTGACTCAGACTTCCTATTGCTACAGGTTGGGGGAAAATGCTCAGCCCCCCAGACCCCCACTGATACGAGAGAAGAGGGGAAGCAGGAGTGTGTTGTCAGCCAGACCTGCCTCCCATGACCCCTGCCATCCCCTTGATTTCCAGGTGGGACTGGAGGCTGACTTTTCAGAATGCCCTGCTGACACCAGGAGAGAAGACAGTGCTGATTATCCCCTCCTCATGCTGCTGGTTGGGATGAAGAGCAGCTCCCATTGAGCCCCGAGGACACTTGGGATGTTAGTGAACCTCATGTTGATGAGCTTTGCCTTGTGTTGTGAAGTCTCACCACTCACCACTGGGGTTGGAAGCTAAGGCTGCCACCGGGCTCTGCTGACCCTACAGGTGGGGTAATCAGACCACTGACTGTTTCTGCCACACGTGGGTGGGATACCAGCTCCCTAGTCAACCCTATTGACACAACTTCAGCAAGTGCTTCCACTGGGCAGGGAAAGGAAGAGCAGCTCTCTGTTCAGCTCTGCTGATGCTGCTCTTACAGGGGATTGGAGCACTGCTGGCTTCCACCGACTGGGGAATGGATGAACAGCAGCCTGCTCCTTCCAGCTGATATCACTGCAGGGAGAACTCAGGATGCTGCCTGCCCCATGGGTCATGGTGCTGGGGTGAAAATTAGCTCTCACTCAGTTCTGCTGAAACCCTGGTTGTGGTGGACGGCGGTTTTCCATTGGTGTTTAGATAGAATCAGGTAGATATTGACAAAAATCTATCTGTTCTGTTAGACCACTCTCTCTAAATCCTTTGTCCATGGGGAATGAACTTTCCTTAAAACGTTGTTTTTTTTCTGCTCCTGTTGGCAATTCCAGTTAGGAGTCTTCTGAGGCACCATGTTAGATATCTATGGAAGGAAAAATGATAACCCAGTGAACACAGCTTTGTATTTCTCCTCTAGTCCTGAGGGCTCTAAGCAGCCATCTTCTCTTTTCCACCCTTCAGAATCTTCCCACGTCTGATTATTGTGTTATGTTCAGGAATTTTTACTTATAACAGGGAGGATCTGGGAGAAATAAGCCTACTTCATATTTACTAGAAACAGAAGTCTCATCTCTTCTTAATAATAATAATAATAATAAGCCTCTTCTGTAATTGTAGTCCTTATTATATCATTCTTGGGCCAGGGAGATATTTGTATTGCTTTTTGAACCCCTACACATTCATTTTTGCATTTTCCATATGGTTTCCAACATTGTGAGAATTTAGTAATTCTTGAATAATTTATGATAAGTTCCCCTAATGATATCTCTATTTTAGAGAATTTACAGAGATATTTTTAAAAGCAGTTTTAATATGTTATTAAAAAACATATTTGGGTAATAACTGTAAAACTCCTATATTTTTATTGCATATTGTATCCCCATAAAGAATCCTAAGATAATTCACTTCTAACATGAAGACTCTGCAGTTAGTAACATTAATAACTAGGATAAAAATTTCCATTCTTGTAAGGAGGAAGTTAGGGAGCAGGGTGACAGGGAGATTTGGGGATATTTGTGGACAGAGAAAGAAAGTTGGTGCATGTGAAGTAATGTCAAAACTGTGGACTTCAGAATCAGAGGGAACTGAACTTGAATCCAGCTTCATTGATTCTTATAGATATTTTATTATACTCTTCAGTTCAATTTCTTCATTTTTACAATAAGAATAATTTATAACATTTTGCATATAGCAATGTTTCCTTTCCCAAAACCATCCTCTCACCATGAATTTTCTGTTGCATTATGGAGAAAATGGTTTACCTCTGATTTAAGGACCACTCACTCCATTCCCATCCTCCACCTCCAGTCAGTCCTACCACTGGGCAAAGAGACTTGGCAACAACTCTAGTCGGAAACCAGCAGAAGAGAGAATATAAATATGTAAAACATCTTCCTAAAATATGCAAATTGCACCAAACATAAATCATTTTCCAAGACCCTCCCCCCAATCAGTTTGGGGATGAAAAACATCTTGTGTTTTACAACTACATTTGTTATTGCAAAAATATGCAACTCTCTAAAAAATGAGTGCTGCAAAACCCTTTCTTTAACAGTTCTTTCATGCTGTCCAGGAGGCTTTATCACAGAACTGATAATGAAAGCAAAGCTAGGCTCATTTCCAGTAACTTAATGAGTTTTCCCAGCTGTTATCATGAGCAAAATATCCTTAAATAGGAAGATAGAGTTACTTTGGAAACCTATGCTGATTTTATCTTCTGACTAGCTGTCTGTAGTTTGCACTAACACATTTTCTCAGATGCTGCCTTTATAGTGTGTAAATGATGACCATTGAAAAGGTATATTCACTCATAATGCTATTGACTTTCCCATGTTTAAACAAGCCATCTTGCATCTAATATTGTGATGGTTTTTGCATAACTACCTACAGGTTATCTCACAAAGCTATACTTGCTATATCGTTACCAATTCATAAGGGTAATTTTTCAAATGCTTTTCTCGTGTAATGCTCTTTCTCCTTCCCTTAAAAATGCCCAAACATAAAAAGGAACAATAACTACTCCAGGCTATAATAAGAACTTAATTTGCTCATTCTAAATGTAAATTTACATAGATTGCTGAGATAAAATTGGTATTTTAATTATAGATTGCAAAGATAAAAGACCATATTTCACTGAATATTTCCAAGTTATTGCATTTAAATGGCATTGCACATAGGGTAGCCCAATCAGTCATTCCTGGAGGCTTGATCTTGGATAAATGTGGAAATTTGCACTTCTAAATAATTAATTTAAGTATCATTAAACCTTTTAAAACCCATTTCTGCTTATTATAGTTTACATATTAAAATATATTTACTGAGGTTTTGGATTATTTCAAGTGTGAGAGAAAAAGGCCAGGCAATATATTAAAAATATATTAAGCTACAAGCATCTCAGCTGATGCAAACTGCAAACTGCCTGCTTCTCTGATTGTGTGTCCTTTCCTTTGACACTGTGGACACTCTTCTATTGAACTAGAGCATAGAGCCTCCACTGCTTCTGGACATATGGCCATGCTCCAGTTCAACATCTGAAACAAGAAAAAAAAAAGTCTGTGAAGAAGTATTTCTATCAAAATGTCTTCAAGAGTACTGAATATAGTTGAGGCTCTATTCCACTTGGTCAAGGTTTGCTTACATGTCAGAACCTATGTTCCTACGTGCTGTTGTGCAGAACCAGTGTTGTCCCTCTAAAGTCAATCACTTCTGGCTCACACTGACATCTGGGTAAATGTTTCCATTCCATGGCTTTAAACAGCCAGGAAAACATCTTTAAAAAGATGTAAAAGCTAACAAACTTGTATATTTGGACTGAAGATATCTGAGATAAATAAACATTATTTATAAGGTAGATGGAAATAAATTAATAAAACTTTGTTTAGGCTTCAATTAGTGAAAAGTACACTTGAGAGAAAAAAATGATAGTCATAAAATTATTTGTATATATTCATCATGAATGCCCTGATTATGAAATTTAAGGTCAATATCAGTAGTACTCAAAATGTACCCTCAGACACCTGAGGGTCCCAAGAACCTTCAGAGAGTTCACAGTATGGAAATTATTTTTATATCAATACTAGGGCTTTGTTTGGCATATTCGTTTTTTCTCTGATGTTAACAAAGCAATGGTGGGTGATTAGTGTACCTTGGCACAAACCATGACAGCAGTAAAAAACTCTACAAATTGTTAGTATTTATGTAACTGCTATCTGCTTGTGATTTTTTAAAAAGAAAAAAATAATGCTAGTTTCACAAAGTAAAATCACGTGAGACAAAAATTTATTTAAGCACAGCATATGTACATCATCTTTCTGTTTCTGTATCATATCAGAGCAGAGTATCTGATCCCCACATGAAGTAAAACAACAAGAAGAAAGAATAAATGGATTTCTTTTATTAGCACATTCCAAATCTGTGAAAATACAGCCTTTTCTGAAGGTTAAAGAAAGTTAACCTTCTAAATAATAAAATGAACTGAGCTTCTAAATAATAAAATGAATGGAATGAAGATAACCAGAAGAGTCTAATGACAAAAATATAAACTCCTATAGGAAGGAATTTTCAGAATAATGACAACTATAAAAAGCACTGATTCATGGTCATGATAAAATACAAGAAAGAAACAAATAAACTGAAAATGAGGTAAAAATTAAAATGAAAATAATCTTAAATGTCCATGGGGTGACCACAAAGGGATTAAGATAAATGATTATGGCATATCATTGTGAAAACTCAGAGCAGAAGGAACTCAGAAGTAGAAACTTTCAAAGAAAGAAGAAAAGAAACAAAAGCAAGATGCATAACAAAAATCAAAATTTAAAATCAAAATACACATCCCCAGTGCAGCTCAGGAAGATACTTCAGATAATTTGTCTTCAAATTCTTTAGGAAAATGATGTGCAAATTTGTTTTTTACACCTAACCAAACTATCACAAAGTGATCAGGGCAGACTTAAGATATTTTCATAAATGAAAGGTCTCAGAAATATTGTTTCCTTTTCAGGAAGCCAATGGAAGTGATTTTTCAACCAGAATGAAAAAAACATATGTGTGCAGGTCTGAAGAAAATTATATCCTGATTGGGGCAGGTCAGAATGCACTGGGAGAAATTTTATCAAGTGGAGGAAAATTATAAATAATTTGGTGTAGTCGAGTATATCTATAGAGGACATCATAGTTGGGGAACTGGGGGAGTGTTTGAGAACTAATTCATGATAAGTTATTTAAAAAGATAAATGACCAGATTCTCAAAGATGATTACTAACACTAGGACACGTAAAGTGTAAGAATGAAAACTTCATATTCTAAAATATGCCTTTTCTGTTATTAGTATTTCATAGTCATGATGGTTTTGGATGAACATCAAATCTATCTCTCCCTCTCTCTCACTTCCTCCCCTCCTCCTTCCTGAGTTAGGGGAAAAGGGAAAATCATTATCTTTTTTTTCCATTTGGGTGGCCAATGAAAAAGTGACAAAAAGTAAAAAATAATGATAGTTTTACCTCTTCCCTTCCAATTTGGATACATTTATTTCTTTTTCTTGTTTAATTGCTGTGGCTAGGACTTCCAGTACTATGTTGAAGTGGTAAGATTGGGCATCCTTGTCTTGTTCCTGAAGGTTTTCTTTCATCTTTTCACCATTGAGTATTATGTTGGCTGTGGGTTTGTTGTAATGACTTTAATTATGTTGAGATATGTTCCCTTTATACCCACTTTGGTAATATTTTATCATGAATGGATGTTGAATTTTATCAAATGCTTTTTCTTCATCTAAGAAATGATCGTGTGGTTTTTGTCCTTCCTTTTTTTAATGTGGTGTATTGCACTGATGGATTTGCAAATTTTGAAACATCCTTACAACATTGGAATGACTCCAACTTGATCATACTGTATGATCATTTTTATGTATTTGGTCTGCTAAAAATTTGTTGAGGATTTTTGCACCTATGTTCATCAAAGATATTGGCCTGTAATTTTCTATTCTCGTTTCAGTATAAGGGAGATAGCGGCTCCATAGAATGCTTTTGGGAGTGTTCACTCCTCTTCAATCTTTTGGAAGAGTTTGAAAAGGATAGGTATAAATTCTTCTTTGTATGTTTGCTAGAATTCCCTAGTGAAACCATTCAGTCCTGGACTTTTGACTAAAGGGTGTTTTTAAATTACAGATTCTATTTCAATTCTAGTGATCTGTCTTAAAGTTATCTTTTTCTTCTTGACTCAATTTTGGCAGTGTATATGTTTCTAGAAACTTGTCCATTTCTTCTAGGTTGTCCAATATGTTGCCATGTAACTGTTCACAGTATTCTCTTATAATTTTTTGTATTTATGCAGCATTGGTTGTTATTTCTCCTTTTCCATTTCCTGTTTTGTTTCTTTGGGTCCTTTGTCTTTTCTATATGGTAAGCTTGGCTAGAGGTTTGTCAATTTTGTTTATTTTTTCAAAAAAACAGCCCTTGGTTTTATTGATCTTTTGTATATTTTTAATATCTAGTTTATTTCCTCTGTGATCCTTAGTATTTCCTTCCTTCTGCTGACTTTGTGTTTTGTTTGTTCTTCTTTCTCTTATGCTTTTTTAGGTGGTAGGTTAGGTTGTTTATTTGATATTTTTCTTGTTTCTTGAGTGAGGTCTTTATTGCTATAGACATCCCTCTTATAACTGCTTTTGCTGCATCTCATAGACTTTGAAAGGTCATTTTTTCATTGTCACTTGTCTCAAGGTATTTTTTAATTTATTTTTTGATTTCATCAATAACTCTTTTTTTTTTTTTTTTTTTGGTAGCATGTGATCATTTTTTTCCCCATTTTTCTTTCTGCAGTTGATTTCTAGTTTCATACAATTGTGGTCAGGAAAGATGCTTTAAATAATGTTTATCCTCTAAAATTTGTTGAGTCTTGTTTTATGATCTAGTATGTGGTCTATTATAGAGAATGTTCCATGTGGCCTTGAAAACAATGCATATTCTGAGTTGCTTGTTTTTTTTTTTGGATGTAGTCTCCTGTAGATATCATTTAAGTTCATCTGGTCTATTGTGTCATTAAGGATCTATGTTGCCTTATTGATTTTCTGTCAGAAGATCTGTCCATTGATGTCAGTGAGGTGTTAAATTCTCATACTGTTATTCTATTTCTGTCAATTTCTCCTTTTATGTCACTATTTGCAGA
This sequence comes from Orcinus orca, assembly GCF_937001465.1. Classification (NCBI taxonomy): domain Eukaryota; kingdom Metazoa; phylum Chordata; class Mammalia; order Artiodactyla; family Delphinidae; genus Orcinus; species Orcinus orca. The sequence continues at coordinate 101,808,462 of NC_064567.1, forward strand.
TGACTTGATACTCTATGTAGAGAACCCTAAAGACTCCACACATACATTTAGAACTAATAAATGAATTCAACAAGGTAACAGGTTACATGATTAATATACAGAAACCTGTTGCATTTATTTACATTAGCAATAAAATGTCAGAAAGAAAGTTTAAAAAATTCCACTTAAAAGTACATCAAAAAAAAAATAAGATTACTAGGAATAAATTTAAGCAAGGAGATGAAAGACCTATATGTTATAAATTATAAAACATTGATGAAAGAAATTAAAAATGATTCAAATAAATATAAATATATCCCATGCTTTTGGATTGGAAGAATCAATATTGTTAAAATGACCATAATGCTCAAAGCAATCTACAGAGTTCCTGCTATCCCTATGAAAATACCCATGACATTGTTCACAAAACAAGAACAAATAATACTAAAATTTATATGGACCCCCAAAAGACCCAGAATAGCTGGTTGATTTTGAGGAAAAAGAACAAAGCTGGAGGCATAACCCTTCCAGATTTCAGATAATACTACAAAGCTACAGTAAACAAAGCAACAAGGTATTTGTACAAAACAGACATATGGATCAATGGAACAGAATAGAGAGTCCAGAAATAAACCCCTACCTCTATGGTCAATTAATCTATGACAAAGAGACAAGAATATAAAATGGAGAAAAGATACTGTCTTCAGCAAGTGATGTTGGAAAAGTTGGTCAGACACATGCATACCGATGAAGTTAAAACACACCCTCACACCATACACAAAAATAAACTCAAAATGGCTTAAATACTTAAATATAAGACATGACATCATAAAACTCCTAGAAGAGAACATAGGCAAAACATTCTCTGACATATATCATAGCAATACTTTCTTAGATCAGTCCCCCAAGACAAAATAAATAAAAGTAAAAATAAACATATAGGACCTAACTAAACTTAAAAGTTTTTGCTCAGCAAAGGAAACCATCAGCAAAATGAAAAGAACCTATGGAATGAGAGAAATATTTGCAAACAATACACTCTTTTAGATTTGCTTATCTGATATACTTTTTATCTCTCCTTCAAAGATGAACAATAACCTTGCCTGGTAGTGTATTCTTGGTTGTAGGCTTTGACCTTTCACCACTTTAAATATATTGTGCCCCTACCTTCTGACCCATAGAATTTCAGCTGAAAAATAAACTGATTTTCATATGGAGGTTCTCTTACATGTAAACTGGTTGCTTTTCTGTTGCTGCTTTTAAAATTCTTTCTAAGTTTTGCCATTTTAATTATAATGTGTCTTGGTGGAGACCTCTTTGGGTTCATCTTTTTTGGGAGTTTCTATGCTTCCTGAACGTGGATGTCTGTTTTCTTCTTTAGGTTAGGAAGGTTTTCAGCTAGTATGTCTTCAAATAAGTCCTCTGCCCCTTTTTCCATTTATTCTCCTTCTGAGATCCTTTTAATGTGAATGTTAGTATGTGATGTTGTCCCAGAGGTCTCTTATACTATCCTCATTTACATTTTTTTTCTTTTTTCTGTTTAGCTTCATTGATTTCACTACTCTTTCTTCCATTTGCTGAGCTGTTCAACTGTATCATCTACTCTACTGTTAATTCCTTCTAGGGTATATTCTACATCACTTATCATATTCTTCAGCTCTTTGTTCTTTCTTTATATTTCTAACTCTTGGTACAAACTTGTCACTATGTTCTTCATTCTTCTGAGTTCATTGAGCATATTCTTTACTGTTTTGAACACTTTATTGGGTATAGTGTTTATTTCCACTTAATTTACTTTTCTTTCTGAGATTTTTTTTCTTGTGCCTTCATTTGAAACATGAAATGAATCCTCATTTTGTATTCTCATTCTGTATCCTCATTTTGCCAATTATCTGTGTTTATTTCTATTTATTAGGTAGGTCGGTCATGTTTCCTGATTTTGCAGACATGGCCTTATGTAGGAGACATTCCTTGGGGTCCAGCAGCACCACATTCCCATCTAGTCACCTAGAGCTATATGCTCTAGGAGTGCCTCTCAATTTTTCCTGAGCTATCTGTTTTGTGGCTGGCTTCTCCTTCCAGGTAATATCTCAGAACCAGGGCTCTGGAGCTGCGAGGATGGACAATGGCAAGCTTCTCTCAGAGTGACACCCTGTACTAGGAGCTGAGCATTTGGTGGTGGGAGGTGCAAGCAGCCTAAGATTCCCTTGACTTGCCTCTCTTGGAATAGACCTATTTCCTCATAATCCAGGGGAAAGGCTATCAGAGCATCAGTATTTTCAGAGCTATGCACCCAAGGTAAAGCCTACATCCCATGAGTGGGGGTGTGTGTGGAAGAAACTCGTATCTCTCAACTGCACTGCTCAGGCTGTAGCCTCAGTAACAGGCAGCTAGGACAGAATAAGAAGCCCTGAAGTCCTGCTCTTCCCGGGAAGACAGCCTTCCAAATGGAATGTGAAAGAGGGAGTCTCTGACCTTGGCTACAGCATCCTAGAGTGGAATGTCCAGTTCATGAGCTGGGAGGGCCTAGGGAGAGAGTGGTCTTTGTTCAAATTTCACAGATACTCACCTTTCTTGCCAAATTTTTATGAATAGATGTTTATTTGCTGCTTGCTCTTAGGAAAATTTCAAGATGTTTTCAATGATTAGTGTATTTGAAAAAAATAGTTCTTACTATTTTCATTAGGGAGGGAATCAGCAGAGCTTCTCACACTATAATGTCAGAAGTCAATCTTATAACTTGCATAAGTTCATTTTACTAGTACATACCTGAAGATGAAGAGACTTAGACATCAAGGAGTTGCTGAAGAGTGGGAATTCAGGCATTCTCACCAGTGAATGGAGTGGACACTGAGAGAGACCAGGTCCCTTTGCAGTCCCAGAGCTATACAACATGTGACCACAGCTGTTCCTGGCATGGTCAGCTCTACTTTTCTTTTTCTCCCATTAACAAAATTAAATTGTTAGATTTTGCATTGAAATTCCTAAATAGACTGATATACCACATATTAAATGGAAAAGCATGTTCATTTAGAGGAAGAGATATGAATGAATGACATGCCAGACACAAGACATAAAGCTTCCAAATCTAAGTTTTATAGAGCTAGTTTGAAGTAGTTAATGATTTTTCTAACAAAATGCATTTTAGTCTATCATAAGCTACTTTGCCTCTCCATTTGTTAATTCTCACTTGCTAAATCCTCTCTGCTCTCCCACGTTATCATTGTCTCATGATACCAAATTGTATATATCATGAAGAAGAGGAAAAGTGCTCTGATGATTCCTCAGTGGATTTTATTATGAGCTATGATTTCTTAATATATTCTTAACATATTCTTTTCTGCTGAAGGACTTGTCAAGTTAAAAATAACTGAGCCTTACATTATGTTCTTATCATCTATTCACATAAACTCAGTGAATAGTTCTATCATTTTACTTTCAAAATAATGAAAAAATGAATCTGACACCAACAATGTGGAGAAAATATTGAGCTTCTAAATGATACTATTTATGTTCTAATATTAAACTACTTGAGGAAAAATTTCAGGCAATGAGAAAATAAACATAAAATCTACATAAAAATAACTGGAGGTAAATATTTAATATTTTTGATTATCACTGCAAAAAAATACCTCTATTTGATATATAAAACCTGAAAAAATAAATTATTAAACTTTTACATCTGGAACCAAATTATAACACTTTTAACTTATTATCAGATAATAATTGTATGCATTTATATGAATGCTTATTTGAGAAGTCTTAACCACTAAGGTGTAACAATTCAAATTATACATTCAACCATGAAAACGGATTCAAAATACCTAAAACCACCCTCAGAATGGGAGAAAAATGTTTGAAAGTCACTTATCTGATGAGGGATTAATATGCAGAATATATAAAAAACTCATAAAACTCAACAACAACAACAAATCCAAAAATGGGCAAAGGACTTGAAAGAACATTTCTCCAAATAGTATATACAAATGGCCAGTAATCACATGCAAAGATACTCAAACCACTAATCATTAGGGAAATGCAGATCAAAACCACAATGAAATAACACTTCACATCATTAATATGGGTATTATTTTTAAAAATATGTAAGGACTACAGGACAAAAAAAAAAGGGAAGGAAGGAAGGAAGGAAAAAAATAACAAATATTTGCAAAGATGTGGAGAAGTTGGAACTCTGTGCATGGTGGATTGGATGTAAAATAGTGCAGCCACTATCGAAAACAATATGGTGGTTCCTCAAAAAATTTAAAAAAAACATAGAGTTACCCTATGATTCAGCAATTCAGCTTCTGGGTATATAACCAAAATAACTGAAATCAGGGTCTCAAGAGATATTTTTACACCCATGTTTATAACAACATTGTTACAATAGACAAAAAGTAGAAGCAACCCAAGTGACTATTAATAGATAAATAAAATGTGATATATACATCCAACAAAATATTATTCAGTTTCTCAAAGGAAAGAAATTTAGACACATGCTACAACATGGTTGAACCTTGAAAACATTATGCCAAATGAAATAAGCCAATCAAGAAAGACATATACTGTATGATTCCACTCGTATGAAATAGTTAAAGACAGGTTGATTTCAGGGTCCTGGGGGAAGAGGCAATGGGGAGTTATTGATTAATGGGTATAGAGTTTCTCTTTTGAAATATGGAAAAAGTTCTGTAGATGGATGGTAGTGATGGTTGCAATTTAATGTACTTAACAATGTAATATACTTAATTCTACTGAACTGTACACTAAAATTTTGCTAAAATGGTATATCTTCATTACATATATTTTACCACAATCAATTTTTAAAACACTAAAGCAAAAAATAATTTGAAATAAAATACACACATTCACAGTCATATTGGAGATTTTAGCACATATATCTTAATCAGTGCCAAAAGAAGCAGACAAAATATTACGATCTGAACAACACATTTAAAAATATTATGTCTGATTGAGAGAATATACATTGTACCCAATAATGATAGAATATACATTATTCTATAGTGCATACAAATATTTTACATATATTATTGGCTCATCATACAAAAAATTGAAATAATATACCACATTTTCACTAACACAGTTGTATTCAGATAAAAATCAATAACATAAATATAACTTAAAAAATCTTCAATTGTTTTATTTATAAGTTAAGTAATACTTTTCAAAATAACCTATGGATCACAAAGGAAATCATAAAGGAAGTTAGAATATATTTTTAAAAGAATCATAGTGAAACAATATCATATCAGTTCCATGAACCATAAGTTAAACATTTTCTTAGAATAAATTTTATTTGTTCAAAAATATATGTCCTAAGTATCTAATTAAAGAAATTAGAATAAGAACATAAAATTGACTCAAAGAATGAGTGATGAAGGAAACTATGGGTAGACAAGTATAAATTTTTAATAAAACAAACATACAAAGTAAAAAAATTTATCCTTTGATAAGATTGTTAAAGTGACTATAGACCTCTAGTAAAACTAATCACAAAGAAAGTACAAATTACCAAAACTAAGGGCAAAATACAAATATCATTAAAGATCCTACAGGCATTAAATGTATATTAAAAAAATAGGAAGATACTATGGAAAAATCCATTATATTTGAAAATACATCTGAATGTAAAAATTCCAATAAAACATGCAATTACTGAAACATCAAGAGAAATCATGACATCTGTGAAGAGTATTCTCAATTTTGGTAATTTCTGCTTTTAATTAGTAAAAGGGATTGGATCAACCTTGTGCCAATATTAAAAATTAACAAATTAGACTCATGTGACACTTGTCATACCACACTGAATTCCAAAAAGTTCAAAATTCTGATTTCTGTCATATATAATTAACTTTCTGAAAAGAAAAAATAACCCAAAAGAAAATATGAATAAAAAGTAAGAACAAGGACTTACCTGGGGGTTCAGTGGTTAAGAATCTGCACTGCCAACACAGTAGGCGTGGGTTCCATCCTGGTCGGGGAACTAGGATCAGGCATTCCCTGCAGTGCGGCCAAAAGATTAAAAAAGAAAGAATAAGAACATTCATTCACAGAATAATAACTATGAGTGTCTCTTAAACATTACTCAGCTTTGTTTATTACAGTTGTAACAAACATTAAATGTAGCTGACATATACTTTTTTCACCTACAATATTAGCCAATGTTGTAAAGTCTGATAACACCCTTTGTTGGTTACTATATAAGCAGTCAGTTTTACATCTATCATTTGAGAGTGCAATCTAGAATACAACCTATGAAGAATAATTTGATAATAACATAAAACAACTCATTTATAAAACTAATAATAATTTGCAAATTTTATATGAAAAATAAATATACCAATAGACACAAGGAAAGAATATTAAGGCCTGCTTCTGGGGACCAAAATTCCAAATACACACATTCTTAGGACCCCATTAATTTTATCTCAAAGTATCCTACAAATAAAAATCAAGGTTGCATGTATAAAACTTATTTTTATTCCTTATTTATAATGTCTACATCATTTACATTTATGGAAATGCCATAAATACTCATCAAATAGCCTGGTTAAATTATGGTACATCCAAATACAATATTATGCAGCATTGTAAAGAATAAAGAACTTTAAGTATTCAGGTAAAATAGTTTCAACAACATTTATATAATGAATAAGCCTGGTATAGACAGTGTATAGGTAGGTTATAGATACATGTAAGTGTGAAAACTATGTGTCTGCACAAACACACAACAATCTGAGCACATTGATCCACTGGAAACTGGAAGTCATCTTCCAGTGTTATTCAGGATAGGCTAGTTTATTCTCTAATAACAAGGATCACCAAAAATCTCAGTGCAGTGATACACAAAACATTCTTTCCTACTCATTCAAGTCCACCATGAATCTGAATGACTGAATGACTCAGGGCAGTTTTTCTCCATCGAGACCAGTTTAGTCTTGAGGCTTTTCTGTTTCATGAGCAGGCCTTCTCCATGATCATGTCAGCAAAAGATAGTCTGAAAAATTTGACAAGTTTTTCATTCTTCCATCTGGGATGTGATTCACACCAACAGCATTCACATTCCAATAGCCAGAAATGGGCTCACGTCCCCAGTTAAATGCCAAGAAGTGTGGATCACTTGACTTCTTGTATACCTAGGATGGAAAGAAGAAGCAGATCTTGGTGAGCATATTACTTTTTATTCATTTTTTAAAATTTATTTTTGTATTAGAGTATAATTGCTTTACAATGTTGTGTTAGTTTCTGCTGTACAATGAAGTGAATCAGCTATACATATACATATATCTCCTCCCTCTTGGGCCTCCTTCCCACCCCCACCTCCCACCCATCCCACCCATCTAGGTCATCACAGAGCACCTAGCTGAGCTCCCTGTGCTATGCAGCAGGTTTGGGTTTTGACCTAGAGAATGTGTAACTCTCTCCAAAGACAAGTAATTAAACATTTAATAAAAATATAAGCAAAGTAATGATCAAATTCTTTGATTGCACTCACATGCACTGGACACCCATCTATTGCCAGCACTACTGATCATAATAGCAAATAATAGGCCTGGACAAATAAATTATAAAAAAATATATATAGCTTGATATAGCAATTAATTAGAAAAATGTGATGACTTTATGGGACAGCCTCAAAGTATTTAAAGTTAAATGTAACACTAAATATATTTTTATCAACAATTTTCCCAGAAAACATGAAGATGGCCATATTTTAAAACATTAATTATATATTAATATTTGCATTAAAATAGTACTTACATGCATTCTACTATGCAGGATACATAAGAAACTAGTAACTTCCAAAGAGGAAAATAAAGGCAAGGAACACGTAAGGAGAAGCTAACTCCGCTTTCTCCTGTGCATAGTTTTGTAACTTTTGAAATTTCTATCCCAATCTTGCCTCAATTATTTTTAAAAAAGATCAATTAATTACTAATAAATGTGAAAATACCCCCACTCTTAGTTGAAAAAAAAAGAAAACAAAATAATTTAGTAAATTATGAAGGTTAAAATGTATAACGTTTTATAATTTTTATTGCAAGAAATTATCTATGGGATAAAGCACATGCTGGGATGAAATACAAAATTATGCTCATTGTAATATTTTTGATAAAAATAGAAAGTAGAGACATACATCTTTCTTCTTCTGGTTACTTTGGAATCTTTCTAACGGGGTGCTTTTCCAATGATCAAACTTACGCACTTGTAAAACACCAGGAAGGACTGCTAACGTGGTTCAAATGAAAGAGACATTTTTAAGATACATTTTTCAAGTCATATAAAATGTGGTATATTATATTTTTCTACTGACTTTTCTTTCAAAAGCATTTATGATATTTTTAACTATTTTAAAGTATATAATTAAGTATAGAGCTTTAAAAAATTGTATGTTGTCACATTAAGGGATTTTTTTTATTAACAAAAGAAGATGTATTTCATGGGTAAAAACCTTATCATGACTATCTGGACCTGCAAATCCACATAGTTCTTTTTATCTACATGCTACTGGGGGAAGATGGGTGTTTCCTTTTTTCTCAGCCCTGGAAGGATTTTCTAATTTATATCTTTGGGTTTTTGCTTTTGATCCAAATAGGCAAATTTGATCCAAATAGGCTTTTGATCCAAATAGTCAGATTTCTTCTTTAACAGTGACTTTTGAACAGTGACTTTTGAAGTGTAACATATCTAACAGACACAAATCTTACATGCACAGTGTGTTGTTCCAAGCTTCCACATCTCAGTTGATGACACACCAGCCAAACAAACTAGAAATCTGGGGATCCACGTGGAAACTATCCCCTGACTCTTTATATTCAAGCCTTTATGAAGTCTTGTTTTATTTGGTCTGCTAAATATTCTCTAATTTCCCTACTTATTCTCACCTTCTTCACAACAATTCACTAGTTATCATGAATTATAAATATCACAAATTTTCCTTTAGATATCTAATTCTTTTTGATTCATAATCTTATTCTCCACAATCTAGTTAGTTAGTATTTTTGATAAGGAATTGCCTTTCCCAGGGTTGTAAGGTAGATACCAACATCATCATCCTAGTCTACAGGGCCCTGCACTGTCTAGGGTCAACCTCTGTTTCTCCCTGTCTGATTCACCATGCACCATGTTTTGTCTCACACTCAGAACCGCAAACACACTGACTTCTTTGCTCCTAGAAAATTTCATGTTCAATTTTGTAATTGTTCACTCTCCCTGGAAGGATCTTTCCAGCCTTCCTTATGAACTAAAATATAATACTCATCAAAAACAAACAAAAAACACAGTTCAGCATATATGAATAAGGGTACAGGAAAGTGGGAACCATCTGCCTGATAGAACTTAAGACAGCCCTGAAGTCTCTAGGCTAAATAAATGGGATCCATCCAGGTAGAAATATAACTGCTAAAGGTGAGTGGTCTCTCCAGTATAAAACCCTCTCCCCTGAGACATTTGGTGAAGTCACAGCCAAGCCAATAAATAAGCCATGCCCACACCCACAGGGATCTCTGTGAGCCTTCTAAATCTGGGGAAAGACCCAGCAGAAAAACAACCAAGAACTCCTGAAATTTAGATAAACACACACCAGGAACTGCAGGAACACATTTAACTGTGTAAAAGACAAAGACCGAATCAATAGATGAAGGATAATGCAGATCAGCAGATAATTCAAGGGGCAGAAGAGCACTTTATGGCTACTCCCTGTTGCTTACCTGAGGGACCCACAAATCACCTGGGGACTGTGCATTCATAATCCCAGGTGTGCCTGGAAAGGATAGGGTTTTTCAGGTAAGTGTGTGCTGAAAACACATTTGTTTTCTTTAGAGTTTATGAAAAATTAAAGTTCAAACAAATAGTCAAATTGTAGTGAATTAAATCTGGATCCCAGGCTTTTCGTTTCAGTTACTGAGAAAAATACACCTTGGCACTGTTGATTCTCCTAGCTCTCAATTTTCTTCTGTTGACAAAAGAGACTGCGGACTTCCCTGGCGGTCCAGTGGTGATGACTTCACCTTCCAGTGCAGGGTTCAATCACTAGTCAGGGAGATCCCACATGCCTCGTGGCCAAGAAAACCAAAACATTAAAAACAAAACAAAACAACCCAGAAGCAATACTGTAACAAATTCAATAAAAATAAAGACTTTAAAAAATAAATAAATAAAGCCTGCAGACAGGATCCAGGGCTAATGTGGCCCATTTGTAAGAGAGGTTACTGTTTTCTAGCCAAGCAGGGTCTAGAGGTCAGTGATGGGTTGGAGGGGCAATGTTGGGAGAAAGAGTTTATTTATTACCCTCAGGGTCTCAGCTAACCTCCATGTACCCCTTTCCTGCATTTCCCTACGTCAACCTCAGCTGAAGGCCAAGACTTGGCTCCTGTAACAACCAAAGATTTATCTGAGATGCCTGGCTACGTGCAGATGTAGTCAATATGAGCCATGCCACACGTTTCTCTTACTGCTGTCAGATGGCTCAGCCTTCCTTAAAACTTGTCTCTGTCTTATAAGATGCTGTCCAAGTCTGCAACAAATAGCCAACTACTCCAGCAATCTGATATTTTTCCTATTACAGTCCTAAAGCTTCAGCCTTGGTAGACCCCTGTCACAAAAGGCAAGATTAAACAGCGAATTCTCTTCAGAGAATCCTCTTTGCCGTGTCCTACCACAGGGAAGTCAATCCCAAATGACTTTCTGTCATTTGCAAACCCAGTAGTAGTCCCAGTCTCTGCTTAGCTTGGAGTTTTTCAGTTGCAAGCCATGGAAGTCCATGACAGACTAGCTTATGCAAAATGAGAATTTTTGGTCTCAATAACGGAAAAGACCAGAGACTTTCTAGCTTCTTGTCTCAGCGTCTCTGAATGCTCACAGAATGTCATCAGGGACCAAGGGGACTGTGAAAGCCAATGTCTTGAGACAGACACTGCTGTGTTGCCTGTACCTGCTGACTCACACTCTCTGTGTTGGGAACAATGGCCCTGGGCCGATTCAGGTAATGTGGTCCTTGTAGTTGATGAGGGCAGTTGGGGAGATATCTTCTCTCTACAGTCTGTCATAATAGCCTCTCTAACGTGACTGTGACAGACTTTGAGTCAGATGAGCAATGACACTTCTGTGGTGTTGTGGTGCTTCGTCCAGGATCATCCTTTGCACCCCAGCTCTCAACCCAGCTCTGTGGGATCACCTCTAGGAGAGAGAGGTATGTCCTAAAACTGAGGCAAGGGAGATGACATAACAGACTTCCTATACGGTGGTAAAGTGTTATTTTTTAGAGCTATAGGGATATATACTTTAGACCTAAAAAGATAATTTAAAAGTGTGGCCTCTGCAGAGTGTGAAAAATTTTGAAAGAAATAGAATAGGAGCTTTGCTTTTCATGACAGGTTCATCTGGTGATGTTTTACGGTGCACTTTATGCAGCGGCGACCTCAATGTACATTTTAAAATAAAAATAATAAAAAGAAGATGTGGTCGAGTATGTCTTTGCAGAATCAAGCAGGTATTCACCCTGCCAAGATCCAAGTAGGAGACGTGCTCTCATTTTTTCCAATGCTAAATTTGCTGAATATTAGGGAAAGTTAAGACATATAAAATATGAGGCAAATATAATTTGGGGCTTTGATTTTGGCTTTTAGTTTTACTAGGAGCAGTATATTAATAATATAATAATGCTCAATTTTAATCCCTGATCAAGAAAGCACAAAAATAGAAAATGATGAACCAATCCAATTAGGATTACAGTTGTTAAAAAAATAAATTAAAATATGATAATTAAATTTGATGGTATATTAAAAAATAATCTACCAAGACTAAATAAGATTTAGGCCAAGAATGCAAGGCTAACACTATATTTGGGAATCTATTTCTATAGTCAACAAACTAACAGACATATTTCATTACCTCAGAAGTTATTCAACTCAATGAAATACACTCCCTGATTAAAAAAGTAATAAACAACAATCTTTCAAGGGTGGAACACAAAGATAATTCCTTTTCATAACAAGGAATATGTATATCTCTAATCATTATTATTTTCTTTGGCAAAATCCTGGAGATAATACTTTTAAAATTTAGCACTAGAGGTTATTATTAACATCATTATTATTTTAAATGATTCTGAAATACATATAGACAATAAAATATGAATGAATATAAGATGTATAACTATTACAGAAAGAATGGGAAAATGGTAGATTCAAAAATGTCATTGTTTCCCTGGAAAACCAAGAAAATGAACTAAGCATTTACTACAATTTAAATGAAAAAATGTGCTAAACATAAAAATTGTTTTAAATCAGGGCTAAATGTCTACAAGTGGTCATTTGTCAGACTTAATCTCCCAGTTTAGTATTTTATTATTATTGCTCTTGAATTTCAATATTTTATTATAATAGTTCTAATCATTTTTGTTTTCAAGTCAGCATCAGAAAAATCCATGCATATGATATAATCCTTTATGTTCTTAATGAAACTACTTGGGGTTACTTGTTAATAGCATTTTTTTTTTTATCCTCAATAGCAGCTGCATTTGGTTGCATTTTCTAGGCTATTCTTTTAGAATAAGGAATGCAAATTCTTTGAGGATCTGTAGCTCAAAATCTTACATCATTTCTAAAAATTTTCCGAATACATCTAGAATCAAATGCCCTTATTCCCTCACACTCCTTTTCTCCTTTTTCCAGGGTGTAAGATGCTGACATTTTGCCATTAAAATGTTTCATGACCACTCATGTCATAGTCTAACCTAAACATGTTCCAGAAATGTAGGTGCTCTTCTCTGCTAGTCTGATAGAAGCACACAATTAACTAAAATTATGGAATGGCTTTGTAAATACCGCATCTAAAAATGATGAAATGAAACAAGGCAGCATTCCTCTCACATGACCCAGACCTTATATTTAGAATGTTTCAGTACAGAGTGTAGCTAGCACTTAGTCTTTAAAGTGTTACATTTGAGTGGAGCCACAGTAGATATTTTAAAACCCTGAGAGAAAAGCCATAAGGAGCAACATTCTGGAAGCCTCAAGTGTGATAAAGAAAAACATGCATCAAAACAAACAGCCTTTATTCCTGTCCTGCCCCTAGGTTCACATTGTAAAGCAATTATACTCCAATAAAGATATTAAAAAAAAAAAAACACCTCAAAATGCAGAGGTTGTCTCAGTGCAAAGTTCTCTGCCACTCCTGCAGACACGCCCACTGGGCTCCAATGCAGCTATTCATATGTCAAGGGTCAACTCCAAATGTATGTTAAGGTTATATTTAGAGCTCAGTATTACATTGGGAGAAAAAAAGAAAGCTATTTCCAACAGGCTGTAGGAAAAATGTGTGCCCTAGTGAATGTCACTGATTTGAAGTTTATATGAAATTATGGATAAACTAGCTTTACCCAGTTTTCCGAAGACAAAGAGAGTATCAAACCTGTTCACACACTGGTCCCTACAACACGCAATCTGTGCGCTGCCTGGAGCATCTCTGGCTACCTGAAGACCAAGACCTTGGAAAAGACACTTGCAGAGAAAAAACAACAACAAAAAAACAAGCAACAAAAACAAACAAACAAACCCTGTGACCAATCAAAAGAATACATGTGTATCCAGTAAGTTTTCCTTACCACTAGCTAAGGATTGAATGGACGTGGAGGGACATAAGACCCTCATGGGCCCAGGGCACACTGTCATTTGGGAACACAAGTCATGCAGGAGACAGTGCAGTGAACATGCAAGGTGAGTGATTGAGAAAGTGATTGAATCCAGACGTGGAGAAAGGAATCCAGAGTTGGGAGCAGTTAAGGATACTATCTGGAAGAGGGCTACTGCCAAAGTATTTATATGGCAATGTGTTTGGGGGAATTAGTTTTCATACGTTGTGGGTTTTTTTGGAGGAAAATGATCATTTGTCTGTATAGGCATACACAAGGATATATAGTGATAAAATATTAATTTTAAGTAAAATATTATAATGGGTTTGTATATTTTAATTTTTTAAATTTTAGAATACTCTACCATTTACAGAAAATTTACAAAGATAGGACAAAGAGTTCCCATATACCCTACATCCAGTTTTCTCTATTAACATCTCACTTCAGTGAGGAGATTACATTATTATAAAAGTCTATATTCATTTCTTAGTCTTTTTTTTGTGCTCTGGAATCCCATGTAGGGACCACGTTACATTTATCCATCATGTGTCATGTCTTCTTGTCTGTGGCAGTTTTGTAGACTTTCCTTGTTTTGCCGACCTGGACAGTTCGGAGGAGTGCTGGTCAGGGGTTTTGTAGGATGCCCCACTACTAGGAATTGTCTGATGTTTTTCTCATGATTAGACTGAGGTTATGGATTTGGGCAAAGAAGACCACTGAGATAAAAATGCCATTTTATGACATCATATCAAGTTTATATACTATCAACTTGGTTTATGACTATTGCTTTTAACCTTGATCACCTGGCCAAGGTAGGTTTGTCAGGTTTCTCCACTGTAAATTACTCTTATTACTCCCTTTCCATTAGTCATTCTTTGGGAAGAAGTCACTATGCATAGATCACACTGAAGGAGTGGGGAGTTATGCTCCATCTGATTGAGGGTGATCTCTCTACACAAATCATTTAGAATTCTGAGCAGGAACTGTATCTATTCTTATCCATTATTTAGTGACACAATCATTTCTTAATATCAGTTTGTACTCCTGGAAGTTAATTTATGTATTGGGTTATGACTCCATGCTACATTATTTTTTTAGTTCAAATTATTTCAACTTTGGTCACTACTGGGAACAAACTGAAGCTGACTCTTGTGTCCTTGTAACACACTCCCATCAATGTGGGGCTTTGCCTTCTGTTTTGAGCACATCTTCATTTTCTAGTCTACAGGATGCTCCAATCTCATTTTGCATATTCTCTGCCCCAGCCTTAGAGTCAGCCACTTTTCCAAGAAGCTCTGGTTCCTTGTATTGGAAAATGGAATTAGAAACTATGGCTTAGGTGCTGGGTGTGATTGAGGCTTCCAAGGTGTCATTGCTTCTATCCCCTCCACCTTGAGGAAGCAAGGAAATATATGTGTGTATGTTAACACAAGTGTATACACAAATCTATAAATATTGCTGTATGTAACCATCTGTATCTACATGAAGCTAAGCCTCAGTTGACACTGATGTCTTCAATTCTAATCCATTACCACATAGATTATTCTAGCCTCCTCCCCTTACTTCCCTGTAACTTTCCACCCTAACAGTGAGAATTCTGACCCCAGACATCCACCATCTATTTATCTGATCATTCAATTCCACTATGTAAAGTGGTTTCAGAATTGTTAACTCATACCTTTGTGGGAAACAACTTTATCCACTGGACTACAGTGCTTACACACAGTTCCTTTTGTCTTTAGTCTTACAGACACTACTCACTTCCAAAGTTACTTAGGTCCACATCTCCCTTCCCTCGCCCTTCAATGAGGTTTTGTCATACCTTTCTAATTCAGTTAAATTGTTTTGTCACATTCTGAATTCCATCCTGAGATTCCTCATCCTCCTAAATGCTTTTTAAAATAATGTGCACATATTAAGCTTTACTCTTTGTGCTATGAAGTTTGATGGCTTTTGACAAATGCACAGTGTCGTGTATCCACCAATGAAGTATGATACAGAATACTTTCTTTACCAAAAAAAAAAAAAAAAATCCTGTGCACTTCACTATTCAACCACTTCCCTGCCCTGGATCCATAGCAACCACCGGTTTATTTGCTGTTACTATAATTTGCCTTTTCCAAAAGTGTTAAAAATGGAATCATACCATAATTAACTTTTTCAGGTTGATTTATTTCACTTAACAATGTGCTTTTGTAATTTGTCCATGCCTTTGTGTGGCTTGCCAGCTCACTCCTCTTTTATTGCTGAGTAACCTCTCACTATGTCCATGTATCACACTTTGTTTATCCATTCACCTGTAGGAAGACATCTTTGTTACTTCTAGCTTTTGAAGATTGTGAATTAAGCTATTATAAACACTCACATTTTTTTTTAAACACTCACATTTGGGTTTTGGTGTGGGCATATATTTTTAAATTAATTGTGTAAATGTCTGGGGATGCAGTTACCAGATTGCAGGGTAAGGCTCTATTTAGTGTTGTAAGCAAACACCAAACTGTTTTCCAAAGTGACCATACCACTGCATTCAAGCCAGCAATGAATTAGAATTCCTGTCACCCACATTGGTATTTCAGGGGTTGCCTCACCTATTTTAGTCATTTAAATAGATATGTAGTGATATTTCAGGGATTTCCTAATGAGAAATGATGTGGAGCATCTTTTCATATATACTACCTCTGCATCTTCTTTGTTGAGGTGCATATTCAGATCTTTTGCCCACGTTTCAGTCGGGTTGTTTGATTTCTTACTGTTGAGGTTTAAGGTATGGTTTGGATACATGACCTATATCAGTATGTGGGGTTTTTTGTTTGTTTTTTGTATTTTTCTCTTTTTTTGGCCACACCGTGTGGCATGTGGTCTCTTAGTTCCCTGACCAGGAATCAAACCGCCACCCCTTGCAGTGGAAGTGTGGAGTCTAAACCACTGGACTACCAGGGAAGTCCTTGTATTAAATAGTTTCTTCCATATATTTATTCTTATAGCTCTTTGTATATGGAATCTACCACTTGCCCACCTGAGAAGGAAGCCCACTTCAAGGTCAGAGCATTTGTTAAATATCTTGGCGGAGGGGAGGGGAGGCAGCCAGTGAGAGGAAATCAGCAGGTGCTCGGTGTACTTTCTTTTTAAGCATTGGGTTTATTACACACATTTCTCCCCAGATTTCTTGTAGGAGAAGAGAGAGAGAGCAAAAATGTTGAATAAGACCCAAAGGAGCCAATCTTAGCATCTAAATAAACACACAACACAGTGGGTGTATCCCCAACCCAAAAGCTGCAAGAGGAAGGACAGGGCTCAGGAAAGCTTCACTGCATGACCTCTGAATGGAGCCAGCCAAGGGCTTAGGCTTCAAGAAGCCATTGTCTGTGTGACAGTGGAGCAAGTTTCCCACCACTTCCAGTCTGCAGCCTGCACCACATGAGGTCTGGGTGGAAAGCCAGTGCACCTGCATGTGAGAAGCCTTCTGACTCTAAGCGGGCCCCTATGTCCTCTGAATTATTTAAATACAACCTCTCTCTCTATCACTTAAGTTTTCTCATAACTTTTGAGGTTGGGCAGCTTCTGTCAAGATGAATAGCTGTTAGTGGGATGTAGAAAAAGGCTTGCTTCCTGAAAGACAGAGTGTGTCTTTCCTGGATTTACTATTACGCTGAGTCATTTTCCCCTGCTCTGGGTAACCCAAATGTCACCCTTGTCACCTAATATCTAGAAAAATCTCACCTTGATCCACATTTTATGATTTGTTAAAGCTGAAGGACCTCCTCACTACCCAGGAGCCTCATCTCTTGCTTCCTGAGCCAAGGTTCAGGTATGGAAACTAGGCCCCTTTCCTTGATTTTATTAAATGGAAAAAGAAACAAGCAATACATAGCACCATAAACAGCCATGCTAAGCATTTGAGAAAGTAACATTTTTGTTGAAAGTTTCAGAACTCGGTGTGAACTTACACAGCAGCAAGAGAATCATCTTAGATATCACACTCCCCTCCCTTTACAGCCCTTCCAGCCACCAGAACGCAGAGCTTTTCCTGGTGGTGCCAGCCCAGGTCCAACCCCACTGATCTCTTAGCGTGTTGCAGGCTTCCCTTGCCCGTTTCTCTCATCTCTGATTTTTTTTTTACTTCTCCTTCTTGTCCTCTCTAGTTGGTTCACCACCTCCACACCAATACTTCACCTTCTGTTATGCAAGAGAAATTACCTTAACACCTTCAGGACCACACTGCCTTATCTAAATCCCTCGAAGCACCCAGCAGAACAAAAATACCATTTAGCCATCATGTCAGAAACATAAAGAACCAGCAGAAACCCTGAGGTCGCCTCTAACTGGCTACTTGAACAGGAGACTTCATCCTCGAGAGGCATTTATGACTTTAAATATGTTTTCCTCCACTACACCTGTGTTTGTTGTGGCAGCTTGAAATGAGCTGAGACACTGCTCCCTTCTCTCTGCATCTCTGTCCCCTGATAGAAGATTATGAAGGCAGTGATCACTAAGGAGCTTTGTGAAGCCTGGGTACGAAGGATGCTCTCAGTTCCCACACACAAGACACTGGGTCAGGCCCTGATGTCTTGCCATTAATTTTCCTGTGATTTTTATGGTTGTTGGGAAACTCAAGCACTTACTTCCTAGGAAAATACATCCTTTACCTGTATTGAATCTCAAATTGTTTCAAAGGGCTGCCGTTCCATGAATAAAAGCTTATCTGCTTATAATTATCCAAAAATGCCTCAGAAATTTGGGTTACTGATGAAAACCTTCTATGTTTTCCAAACATCTCTTAAGGTTTATATATATGTGGGTTATCTATCTATCTATCACTTATCGGCCTATGGGTTTTACATGTATAAACATATATATATATACACACAAATATTATATATATATATATATGTCCAAATATTTTATGCATACATATATGGGTAATTTTTATGGCAGTCCTGAAGAAAGGAATGTAATCCTGTGAGCTGAAACAGCTTTTTATTAAAAAAGGAGGAACAGGAAGTTTAAGCAACTATGTATAATAATAGAAGTTTGAGCAACTGTGTATTATAATAATGTAAATAATAACTCTGTAAAATAATAATCATATAAATGAGAAAGCCATCATACTCGTTCTAAGATATTCATTTATGGATGACTTTAAACAGTGTTATGAAATTTTAAAAAATATATTATATTTCCCAATTGAAATTACCATCTAATTTTCAGAATGAAATTTGTACATAAACTCTGTATAAATATGTCACATGGAAATTCAAAGCAAAAAAATGCTTTCTAACATCTGCTGTCACACTTGCTATGGAAATCATAATTCAGAGATGCTGTTACCAGAGAATGTTCACCAATAGGTAAATAACATAAGCTTCCAGGATGACAAACTTTTGCCAGAGACTCTATTTAAGTATATGAATCCATTATTAACCTCCACTAGTGAAAAGCATCTGTGTCCAGCTGCTCAGAGACCATCTTCATTCCGTGCTATGCTTATCCTGCACAGTCACTGAACCTCAGAGATTCCCTGGAAATAAACAGTCTATGAGTTCAATCTCACCTTTCTTTATTACTCTGCTCAGAGGTAGCAGTTATTGTAAATGTTTTCATACTTACTGTGCCATTAGATTTTAAATGTGGAAAAGCAAAAGTAAATCTAAACTATCTTTAAGAAGACATAATTAAAGTTTACAATCCTTTAAAATCTTAAGTTTGACAGAAGGGCCAGAGTTTGTAAATAGAAACATCAGGAACAACTTAATACTAGTGAAATGCTGCATAGAAAAACTAGCACAATTACAGTGCAGCACAAGAGACATTCATGTGGGAAAAAAACAGAAATTGGTACAACAAACATTAAAACTTCCCTGAAGTAGAGAAGATAAAAGCACAATGTCCCCAGTTAGCAAACTTTATAAGGACCCATTAGTTGAGCACCTCCAGTGACTGTGAAGGTCATCACTGTAGGATGTGCAGCAACAGGAATGGGAAGGGCCATTTCATAGTTTAGGCTCTGATGCTGGAGCCTGGATTCTGGATGCACATCCTGACACTCACTAGCTTTCAATGAGCGAGTTCTGTGACCCTGCTGAGCCACCTTACATCCTAACCTGTGTATGGGGTATAACAACCCCATCACTTGAGTTTGGATGATGATTGAATAATATGCTGTATACAAAATAATTGGCACAATACCTGACCACTGATAGTGCATGAGTGATAAAACACCATTATTATTTTATTGGAAATGTAATAGTCTGTACTTGCAATTAATATAAAAATGCCCCAAGCAAGTAAGACACAGAACTTAATAAAAAGAAAATCTAAAACAAATGGAACCTAGTCAAACTTAAAAGCTTTTGCACAGCAAATGAAACCATCAACAAAATGAAGAGCCAACCTATGAAGTGGGAGAAAATATTTGTCAAAAATGGGACCAACAAGGGCTTAATATGCAAAATTTGCAAAACAACTCATACAACTCAATAAAAAAAAAAAACCCAATCAAAAAATGGTCAGAAGACCTAAACAGACATTTCTTTAAAGAAGACGTACAGATGGTCAGCAGGCATATGAAAAGATACTTAACATTGCTAATTATTAGAGAAATGCTAATCAAATCCACAATGAGATATCACCTCACACTGGTCAAAATGGCCAACATCAAAAAATCTATAAATGATAAATACTGGAGAGGGTGTGGAGAAAACTACACACCCTATATTGTTGGTAGGAGTGTAAATTGGAGCATCCACTATGGAGAACAGTATGGAGGTTCCTTTAAAAAACTAAAAATAGAGTTACCATATGATTCAGCAACCCCATTTCTGAGCATATATCCAGAAAAGAGAAATTTCTAATTTGAAAATATTCATTCCTCTCAATGCTCATAACAGCACTATTTACAAGAGCCAAGACATGGAAGCAACCTAAATGCCCATCTACAGATGAATGGATGAAGAAGATGTGGTACATATATAAAATAGAATATTACTCGGCAACAAGAAGAATGAAATAATGACATTTGCACAAACATGGATGAACCTAGAGATTACCATACTAAGTGAAGTAAGTCAGACAAAGATAAGTATTATACGATATCACTTATATGTGAAATCTAAAAAAATAATACTAATGATTCTGTATACAAAACAGACTCACAGACATAGAAAACAAACTTATGGTTACCAAAGGGGAAATGGGGGAGAGGGATAAATTAGGAGTATGAGATTAAGAGATACAAACTACTATAAATAAAATAGGTAAGCAGCAAGATTTATTCTAAAGCAGAGGGAACTATATTCAATAATTTCTAATAACATATAATGGAAAATAATCATATATATATATATATATATGTAACTGAATCACTTTGTTGTATACCTAAAACTAACACAATATAGTAAATCAACTATACTTCAATAATTAAAAAAAAAAAATTCTAGTTGTAGAGGGCAGACAGCAGAAGCGAGAAGGACTACAATCCTGCAGCCTGTGGAACAAAACCCACATTCACAGAAAGATAGACAAGATGAGAAGCAGAGGGCTATGTACCAGATGAAGTAACAAGATAAAACCACAGAAAAACAACTAAATGAAGTGGAGATAGGAAACCTTCCAGAAAAAGAAAAATAGAGAAGATAATCCAGGACTTCGGAAAAGAATGGAGGCAAAGATGGAGAAGATGCAAGAAATGTTTAACAAAGACCTAGAAGAATAAAAGAACAAACAAACAGAGATGAACAACACAATAATTGAAATGAAAACTACACTAGAAGGAATCAATAGCAGAATAACTGAGGCAGAAGAATGGATAAGTGACCTGGAAGACAGAATGGTAGAATTCACTGCTGCAGAACAGAATAAATTAAAAAAATGAAAAGAAATGAAGACAGCCTAAGAGACCTCTGGGACAACATTAAATGCATCAACATTCACATTATAGGGGTCCCAGAAGGAGAAGAGAGAGAAAAAGGACCCAAGAAAATATTTGAAGAGATTATAGTCAAAAATTCCCTGACATGAGAAAGGAAATAGTCACCCAAGTCCAGGAAGTGCAGAGAGTCCCATACAGGATAAACCCAAGGAGAACACACCAAGACACATAGTAATAAAATTGGCAAAAATTAAAGACAAAGAAAAATTATTGAAAGCAACAAGGGAAAAGTGACAAATAACATACAAAGGAACTCCCACAAGGTTAAAAGCTGATTTCTCAGCAGAAACTCTACAGGCCAGAAGGGAGTGGCATGATATACTTAAAGTGATGAAAGGGAAGAACCTACAACCAAGATTACACTAACCAGCAAGGATCTCATTCAGATTTGATGGAGAAATCAAAAGCTTTACAGACAAGCAAAAGCTAAGAGAATTCAGCCCCACCAAACCAGCTCTACAACAAATGTTAAAGGAACTTCTCTAAGTCAGAAACACAAGAGGAGAAAAGGACTTACAAAAACAAACCCAAAACAATTAAGAAAACAGTAATAGGAATATATATATCGATAATTACCTGAAACGTGAATGGCTTAAATGCTCCAACCAAAAGACACAGGCTTGCTGAATGGATACAAAACAACACACATATATATGCTGTCTTCAAGAGACCCACTTCAGACCTAGGGACACATTCAGACTGAAAGTGAGGGACTGGAAAAAGATATTCCATGAAAATGGAAATCAAAAGAAAGCTGGAGTAGCAATACTCATATCAGACAAAATAGACTTTAAAATAAAGAATGTTACAAGAGACAAGGAAGGACACTACATAATGATCAAGGTATCCATCCAAAAAGAAGATATAACAATTATAAATATATATGCATCCAACATAGCAACACCTCAATACATAAGGCAACTGCTAACAGCTATAAAAGAGTAAATAGACAGTAACACAATAATAGTGGGGGACTTTAACACCTCAATTACACCAATGGACAGATTATCCAAACAGAAAATTAATAAGGAAACACAAGCTTTAAATGACACAATAGAACGGATATATTTAATTGATATTTATAGGACATTCCATCCAAAAACAGCAGATTATACTTTCTTCGCAAGTGTGCACAGAACATTCGCCAGGATAGATCACATCTTGGGTCACAAATCAAGCCTCAGTAAATTTAAGAAAATTGAAATCATATCAAGCATCTTTCTGACAACAATGTTATGAGATTAGATATCAATTAGAGGGGAAAAAAATGTAAAAAAACACAAACACATGGAGGCTAAACAATACATTACTAAATAACCAAGAGATCACTGAAGAAATCAAAGAGGAAATCAAAAAATACCTACAGACAAATGATAATGAAAACACGATGATCCAAAACCTATGGGATGCAGCAAAAGCAGTTCTAAGAGGGAAGTATATAGCTATACAAGACTACCTCAAGAAACAAGAAACATCTCAAATAAACAATCAAACATTACACCTAAAGGAACTAGAGAAAGAAGAACAAACAAAACCCAAAGTTAGCAGAAAGAAAGAAATCATAAAGATCAGAGCAGAAATAAATGAAATAGAAACAAAGAAAACAATAGCAGAGATCAATAAAACTAAAAGCTGGTTCTTTAGGAAGATAAACAAAATTGATAAACAGTTAGCCAGACTCATCAAGAAAAAGGAGAGGACTCAAATCAATAAAATTAGAGAAGTTACAACAGACACTGCAGAAATGCAAAGCATCCTAAGAGACTACTAAAAGCAAGTCTATGACAATAAAATGGACAACCTGGAAGAAATGGACAAATACTTAGAAAGGTATAACCTTCCAAGACTGAACCAGGAAGAAAAAGAAAATATGATCAGACCAATCACAAGTAATGAAATTGAAACTGTGATTAAAATTTTTCCAACAACAAAAGTCCAGGACCAGATTGCTTCACAGGTGAATTCTATCAAACATCTAGCGAACAGTTAACACCCATCCTTCTCAAACTCTTCCAAAAAATTGCAGAGGAAGGAACACTCCCTAACTCATTCTATGAGGCCACAATCACCCTGATAACAAAAACAGAAAAAAATATTACAAAGAAAGAAAATTACAGACCAATATCACTGATGAATATAGATGCAAATGTCCTCAACAAGATACTAGGACACAGAATCCAACAACACATTAAAAGGATCATACACCATAATCAAGTGGGATTTATCCCAGGGATGCAAGGATTCTTCAATATATGCAAATCAATCAATGTGATACACCCTATTAACAAATTGAAGAATAAAAACCATATTATCATCTCAATAGATGCAGGAAAAGCTTTTGAAAAAATTCAACACCGATTTATGATAAAAAAACTCCCGAGAAAGTGGGCACAGAGGGAACCTACCTCAACATAATAAAGGCCATATATGACAAACCCACAGCAAGCATCATTCTCAATGGTGAAAAACTGAAAGCATCTCCTCTAAGATCAGGAACAAGACAAGGATGTCCACTCTCACCACTATTATTCAATGTAGTTTTGGAAGTCCTAGCCATGGCAATCAGAGAAGAAAAAGAAATAAAAGGAATAAAAATTGGAGAAAAAGAAGTAAAACTGTCATTGTTTGCAGATAATATGGTACTGCACATAGAGAATCCTAAAGATGCCACCAGAAAACTACTAGAGCTAATCAATGAATCTGGTAAATTTGCAGGATACAAAATTAGTGCACAGATATCTCTTGCATTACTATACACTAATGATGAAAAATCTGAAAGAGAAATTAAGGAAACACTCCTGTTTACCATTGCAACAATAAGAATAAAATACCTAGGAATAAACCTACCTAGGGAGACAAAATACCTGTTTGCAGAAAACTAGAAGACACTGATGAAAGAAATTAAAGACGATACAAACAGATGGAGAGATATACCATGTTCTTGGATTGGAAGAATAAATATTGTGAAAATGACTATACTATCCAAAACAATCTACAGATTCAATGGAATCTCTATCAAATTACTGATGGCATTTTTTACAGAACTAGAAACGAAAAATCTTAAAATCTGTATGGAGACACAAAAGACCCTGAATAGCCAAAGTGGTCTTGAGAGAAAAAAATAGAGCTGGAGGAATCAGACTCCCTGACCTCAGACTACACTACAAAGCTACAGTAATCAAGACAATATGTACTGACACAAAACCAGAAATATAGATCAATGGAACAGGATAGAAAGCCCAGAGATAAACCCACACACCTATGGTCAATTAATCTATGACAAAGGAGGCAAGGATATACAATGGAGGAAAGTCAGTCTCTTCACCGTAAGGTAGATAGCTAGTGAGAAGCAGCCGCATAGCACAGGGAGATCAGCTCGGTGCTTTGTGACCACCTGGAGGGGTGGGATAGGGAGGGTGGGAGGGAGGGAGACACAAGAGGGAAGAGATATGGGAGTATATGTATATGTATAACTGATTCACTTTGTTATAAAGCAGAAATTAACACACCATTGTAAAGCAATTATACTCCAATAAATATGTAAAAAAAAATAAGTGGTTCAGGGAAAACTGGACAGCTACATGTAAAAGAATGAAATTAGAACACTCCCTAACTCCATACACAAAAATAAACTCAAATGGATTAGAGACCTAACTGTAAGACTGGACACTATTAAACTCTTAGAGGAAATCATAGGAAGAACACTCTTTGACATAAATCACAGCAAGATCTTTTTTGATCCACCTCCTAAAGGAAATAAAAACAAAAATAAACAAATGGGACCTAATGAAACTTAAACGCTTTTGTAAATAAAGGTAACTACAAACAAGATGAAAAGACAGCCCTAAGAATGGGAAAAAATATTTGCAAATTAATCAACAGACAAAGGATTAATTTCCAAAGTATTATATGCAGCTCAATATTAAAAAAAAACAAACAACCCAATAAAAAAAAATGAGCAGAATACCTAAATAGACATTTCTCCAAAAAGGACATACAGATGGCAAAGAAGCAAATGAAAAGCTCCTCAACATCACTAATTATTAGAGAAATGCAAATCAAAACTACAATGAGGTATCATCTCACACCAGTTAGAATGAGCATCATCAGAAAATCTACAAACAATAAATGCTGGAGAGGGTGTGGAGAAAAGGGAACCCTCTTGCACTGTTGGTGGGAATGTAAATTGATACAGCCACTATCAAGAACAGTATGACGATTACTTAAAAAACTAAAAATAGAATTACCACATGACCCAGCAATCCCACTACTGACCATATACCTAGAGAAAACTGTAATTCAAGAAGACACATGCACCCCAATATTCATTGCAGCACTATTTACAATAGCCAGGTCATGGAAATAACCTAAATGCCCATTGACAGACAAATGGATAAAGAAGATGTGGCACATATATACAACGGAATATTATTCAACCATAAAAAGGAACTAAATTGAGTCGTTTGTAGAGACGTGGATGCATCTAGAGACTGTCATACTGAGTGAAGTAAGTCAGAAAGAGAAAAACAAATATGGCATATTAATGCATATATGTGATACCTAGAAAAATGTTACAGATGAATCAGTTTGCAGGGCAGAAATTGAGACATTGATGTAGAGAACAAACGTATGGACACCAAAGGAGGAAAGCAGTGGCGGGTGGGGGTGGTGGTGTGATGAATTGGGAGATTGGGGTTGGCATGTGTACAGTGATGTGTATAAAATGGATGACATAAGAACCTGCTGTATAAAAAAATAAATAAAATTAAATTAAAAAAAAAAAGAAACAGCCTATGCAAGAGGGACACTTTGACTCTCCTTTCTATCTCCCCAAAAAAACTCCAAAAACAAACAAACACAAAAATCTAGTCATTGGTTAATGTTGTTTTTGCCACTAATCAAGGGCTCTTTTATTCATTCATAGGTGTTTACTGAGGGACTGAGGGTCCCCTCTGTGCCAGGACACACCAGTGACCAGAACTGAATTTACCCCCAAACAAGAAACTTTACGAGGTGGAACATAGAAAGGAAAAGCAGACCTAGTATAAAAGTTCACCTAACTGAGCAGACCTCAAAGAAAGCAGTTTCTTTTCACAACCTCAGTCTCATGACTAAACACCACTCACAGCATGAATAATAAGAGATTGCAGAAGGAACAGACACAATGTTGCAACAAGGCAGCATTTCAAATATTCATATTTTTGAATGAAACAGTATAATTTATTTGTGTTTAACTTCATTTATATAGAAAATAATATTTATTATATTTTGTATGTTATATATATGCATATATGATTCTCAGGCCAATTTTGGTTTTAGCCAAAATTCCCCCTCTAAAAACCTTTGCTAATGACATACTCTCCCTACAAAAGAGTGGATCATACTGAAGGACTTTCCACTGATATGAAAATAGGGCTCTCAGATTACATCCTAAGAAAGAAGATTCACTAGATTTCAAAAGTTATTCACACCTTTGTGTAAATTCAGTTGTGTAAAGAGGGTACATTGCAGACTGTTTTTTAAAACACTTTATTGAGTTAGGCTGTACTTATCTAATGTACACAGCTTAATGAGTTTTGAGATAAGTATTCACATGTAGAAATATCACCACATTCTATGTCATAAACATACCCAACACCTCCAAAAATTTCCTCCTTCCTTCCTTATATATTATTATTTTTTATAATAAGAATATTTAACATAAAATCTACCCTTTCAGGAAAATTTTAAGTATACAATACAATATTGTTAACTACAATCTCCATGCTGCACAGTAGATCTCTAGGATTTATTAATCTTATATAACTGAAATTTTGCAAGATTTGGCTAATTAATCCCCATTCTCCCCTCCCAGCGCTCAGAAACCACCATTCTACTCTCTGCCTTTTTAGAGTTTGACTATTTTAGACTCCTCATGTAAGTGGAATCATGTAGTACTTGTCCTTCTGTGTGGGACGTATTTCATTCAGCACACTGTCCTCCAAGTTTGTCCATGTTGCCACAAATGGAAGAATTTCCTTCTTTTTTAAGGTTGTATAATATTCTGCTGTATGTATATTCTACATTTACTTTGTCCATTCATCCATAGGTGGACACTTAGATTGTTTCCATATATTGGTTATTATGAACAATGCTGCAATGAACCTGATCTGCCTTCAAGCTCCTGATTTCAATTTCTTTGACTATATACCCAGAAGTAGGATGGCTGGATTATATGGTACATCTATTTTTAATATTTTTAGTAACCTGCATACTATTTACCATAGTAGATGTACCAGTTTACATTCCCAACTTTGCAGAGTTTTTCTGCAGAAGAGATTCCATGAGCTTGTCAGAAGGTACTATATGTTGGGCAGGAAATGTGACCGTTTTTAGCAGTGGTGTTAAGCCACAGGGGCCAACAGATAAAACATGATTCCATTTTTATATGTTTTAAGTAAAGCTTTATTTAAAATTCTAGTAAAAATGATGTCCAAAAGGAATATCTGCTTATTAACCAGTGTGTATGTGGGACAATTTGCAGAAACAGTTTTAAATTCAAGTGCCATAGATAAAGAGAAAGCTAAAGTATGAATATTCTCATCCTCCTGATATGACTTTTTTATATCATGAAAATAAAGTTCTTATCTTTAGCAACAATTGAAAAGTAGGAAGTGATCCAGTGGTGACTAATGATAATATCTTTATTTTTTAAAGAGTAGAGTAAAATGTGGATAGAAAACATAGGAAAAATAAACAAAGGTTGTCATGCATTGAATTTCTTTCAAATATTCATTTCATGACAATCCACTGATACAGTCATAATATTTGAATATTTCCTATTTTAATTTTATGAGCATTTAATGTTCAACTAATTAATGCTTTTGTTTATTTAAAGAAATGGAACCATGTTTTATATGCAGTTGATTTATTATACAGAAATAAAAGTTTTTTACTAGCTATCTTTAAAAAGAAGTTACAGCTACCATTTTGGGTTCTCTCAATTAGATTACATCTCTTTCTTTTCGTTGGTTTTGAAAGATTATTTTTATTTAAAGTATAAAGATTTGATAAATCTTGCTTCTCTAATGAAATATTTAATGCAGGTATATTACTAATAGCTATTTAATTAACTGTACATGAGTCCTGAAATGATACATGCTGCAAAATTTGTAGAATCCAGGAAAAACTCAGACTATATTCAGTATTTGAAAACATCAAAAATTCAGGACATCAGTAAAAGTGTTTACTTTATCATGACAAATAGGTATGTCACATCATATCATAACCTTAGAGGGTTGATGGCTACAAAGAAATATATCATTTATATCCCCATTCTATTAGACTTGACATTTGGGAAGTGACAAATATATCTTTCATGTGAAAACTATGATGGCAAAGATTTTCCATCATAAAACAAGTGTGAAGTTGACATTGTTATTTCTTTTGAAAGGACCAAAATCATCTATTCACCTGGATCCAGCAAATGTTAAGATACAAACACAAAAGGCACAAAAGCCACTGACAAATTGTTGGGCTGTGATTTCCCACTTGATTACACAGAATGAAGTGGGGATGGGTGCCATTGTAGCTTAGGAAGCATAACTATAAGAGGAGTGCCAACTAATACACAGGCAAAACACTCACTTCTCAGGAATAACCTAGGAGAAAACCAAACAAACTTTGGACCAGCTTTTAAGTGTCCACCAGAGCATCCAGGAGGCACATTCAGTCTGGACCTCGGCCACACCCTGGCTCTCTTCCCTTGCCTGATGTTGATTCCAGGTCGTCTTTATATATTTGGTTGCTGACTCTGTCATCTGCTATCCAAGTCCTGTATGTTACTGAGACTTTCAATCAGACCTTTTCTAAAGGACTTTCAATCAAATAGGTCACCA
The DNA here is from genome assembly GCF_937001465.1 of Orcinus orca. Lineage (NCBI taxonomy): Eukaryota > Metazoa > Chordata > Mammalia > Artiodactyla > Delphinidae > Orcinus > Orcinus orca. Next base: position 101,837,899 of record NC_064567.1, read on the forward strand.
AGCAGAAACAACAAACAAAACGTACAGAAGCTAGGACACAGGAGGCAGAGACAGAAAGAGTCACCCAGATGGATCAAATCATGACTTGGTGATTTTGACTCAGGAAATCTCTCAAGTTCCTGTAAAAAGGACCATGTATGCTATTTCCAATGGGCTTGATATACCACAGTGGATCAAGGTTTTTAGTGAACTTTTATTTTTAAGAGTAGCATTTACTTTGTTTGATAACTCCAAATTTCATAAATGTACATTGTAGATAAATTGTATACAGTAAATGTATCAAATACTAAATAAAAGTTAACCAAAATCCTGCCACCATGAAAATGTCTTAATAATTTTGATCTATTTACATGCACGCAGAATAAGGTTTGAATTCACTCTCAGAACATCAATGTGCAGAAATATAGAATATGATTTTGCAACTAAGTTCAACTGTAAGAGGGAAGAACAAATCTGATTCCATATTGGTTGTTTCTTTTACCTTAACGTTTGTATTCTATTGCTTTTGCTTCCAGTTAAGAATGTTGCCTATAGCCTGAAATACACAGGATAGCCCATTCTCAAGGCTCTGACTTTTAAGGGACAACACGTTTCCATTCACATAGAGCCAAAAAAGTTGTGGAACAGAGAATAAAGTTTACAGAAACATGGTGTCCTGACCTACCTAGACAGCTGCAAGAACAAAGGATTCCAACACCAAGAACTTTGTAATGATCAACCACACCCCTCCCTTACCTGGACTTTAAAAATGTTTTGCTGAAACCCTTTAGAGAGTTTGGGGTTTTGGCGGGGTATGAGCCACCCATTCTCCTTGGATGACCCTGCAATAAATTCTCTGCTCCAAACTCCAACGTTTCAGTAGTGTTTGGCCTCACTGTGTGTCGGGCACATGAACTTACATTCAGTAGCACAGCTTTCTCATGAGCTCCTATACCTTCTCGATAGAGTAAATTACTAATTTTCTTGAAGTTACCTTCGTCATTTCCAAATTACATCTTAGTCTTGTCCTGGTAAAATTGGCCTCTTTTGAAGAATCAGTCAGTTTTTCAGGGTTCCTTTTCCTTCTTTCTTCTTTCCCTTGCCCCTGAGTCCTGGTATATCCCAGGGAGGCTCACATGAGATCTTGTCCTGAGAGAAGCAACAGGGTGGAAGGCTCACATTCCTGAATGCTGGAGCACAGGTGTGTTGTATCACACGTTGTCACTCTTGCAGACAATGGTAGGAGCTACAAAAATCAGAATTGGGGATGAGAAACAGCTCGGCAGACAGAAGGAAAAGAAGGGAGGATGAGTTAAGCCTGGCCACGTGTGACTCTGCTTCACTTGAGGAGCAGGTATGGATTTTGTCTCTGTTTCTTGGATAGAAAACACTGGCCCAGAGAGGTGTCACCAATAAGTGAACTACTTAAGCTCTCGAGGACACCAAAGGCCTCATAAACATCCAGTGTCCCATGGACATGGCTCCTCTTGGTTTTACTGCCATTCCCCTGCTCCACACTCTTATCTAAACCTGTCGGCGTGTCTCATGGATTGATGCTTACTGAGTATCTACATTTACTATCGAACGTATACACTTAACACGTTTTATACTTTTCACCTACACCATTGTTTGACTTGTCTTTGGTGGCACAGTCGAACTTTCACTACTTGTTCAGTGAACACACCTGATGTTTGGCTCCTTAGCTAAATGTGTCTCTAACACTAGCTCATAGGTATTTTCCTGACACTTTTAATGTTTAAAATATGTTCCAATATTTTTAACCTGTTTTCAGAAAAGTACCAGCAGTCCTCTTCAGAGTTACAATTTATGGTAAATAAATCTGAAGATTTTGACAGTTTCATTGACTCTTCTCCATAGACCACAGGAGAAAACAGTGCTCTTTCTACAGATGCTGAGACAACTGATGAGCTCAGGGAAAAAAATCTGCCAAACTGAGAAGATTTGCAATTCAACTGCTTTTCTTATCGAAATGTGTAAATATTTCAGCCCAAATGCTTTTAGGATGTTTTCAATTTGTCTTTTTCAGAGACTCTATCTTCATAAACTTTATTACACAACAAAATTCATCAAATACCTTATCAATTTGTCTTGCTTTTGAAGGTTTCCTCAATTTTTGCAAAATCATAGATCCTTTTAACTTCATTCTAATTGGCTATAGAATGCAATTTGTTGAATTAAAGATTGACATTTCTTCAGAAGATTCTTCCTTATGGTTGAGTCATTCCAAAGTAATTCTTGTATATCACCTGCTTTATTGTTACTTTGTTTAGTTCCTCCCTGCATTTTTTTTGAAGCTAATTGTTGTCTTTCTCTTTGTAGAATTTGTTTCCAATGTTCCCTTTTTTCTTTTTTTTTTTAAATTAAGTCATGTATTTTTAAAACCAACCCACTAGGAAAATATATCACAGTCTTGAAACAGCAAGCAGACAGGCTATATTATCATTTCAAGTAATAAGTTGGTAAAAACACAAGGTCCTTAATAAAACGATAAGGTGCCAGAACTGGGGCAAGAACAACGCATGTCCCAAAAGTAGTATTTGGTAACGGAGGGCTGTCCCGTGTTTTGCTCTAAAGGAGTCACAGCTTGCCCCTGAGTTGCTTACTTTTTCTCCTTTGACCTTCGTGTTGCCAAGGGATTGTTTTAACAGAGCTCTGTTATCACAGGGGGCAAAGTAAGCAATACTGGGTTTAGGCTTTCACTCTATTTTGTTTTATGAAAACCAGATTTTTCCAAAGCCAGTACTTCATAACTCTCTTAATTAAGCAGCTAACAATTCCTCTTTCACTGTTCATTCTTGAATACTGGCATATAGCACAATCAAAATCCCCTTTCCCTTCAAGTGTGAGTGTCACTGCAAGATTGTCTTGTCACTCGCTGACTCTGCTGCAGAGAGCCTCAGGGCTCATCATGGCTGCCAGTCAGAGGGGAGGTTTGCTTCCCCTGCCAGTGTGATAGCGCTTCTTATATTTTTGCAGGGTCTCTAGGCTGAAGGATGTCATGTGTGAGAATTTTAAGAAATGCGCATCCACATCCTGACGGCCAGAAATGAACATCCGCAAGGATCCTTTCAAAGTTTTTATTGAAACTACCTCTCCCAACTCTACATCTTAAAGTAGCTTCATGCCCTTGTATATAAAACAAAACCACGCAAAACAAAGCCCCAGAGGCCCCCTTTCCCCTTCTAAATTAGTGACCTCATGGATTTTGTTTTACTTCCAGTTTGTGGAAAATGTTGTAGTGATCCTTCGGGTAAACAGGAGGTTGGCAACAAACAGAAACACCTCTCCTCACACTCCACCAGTTCATAAGCAGGTCAGATGAACCTGCCAGCCTGTTGGTATCTGTGTACTAAGAGAATCTGGTACCTTGGAGGGCTCTGGTTTGGTACAAGGGAGACTCCCTGTTGCCAGGATAAGCACTTGCCACGTGAAATTCAGGATCACAAAAACTCTCCTGTGCTATCTCTGACCCCAATTTTAGCACCAGTTTTTTTCACTTTCTAGGTTTCAAACACAAAGGAACCAGTGTCCAGAGGCAAGTGATATAGGCCTTAAACTTGCTGCCATCCTTAATTTCCTCATTCATAAACTTTCCTTAGAAAACCCAAATCCCCATTTCTCTTTTTAAATAGACTCCTGCCTTCAGCCCCGATGGCCAATAGCAGACATCTATTTCCCAATGGATGAGAGAGACTCCTTCATCTTCTTGGTCATGGTTGGGATGAGGTTCATGTGGTCATCCACACACGTGGTCACACAACTCTCCAGCTGCCGCTTCACCTGAAACTCTTTACTCCCCGCATCAATTGAATCTTTGGCTTTGTGGTTGCAGTGCATAGTGCACCGGGCCAGGCGGTCCTGGAACTTCTCCAACGCGCTGGTCACCAGGGCCTGGGCTTGAGCCAGAGGTGCATGGCAGCGGTCAATGCACTGGTGCACTTGGTGCGTGGATGCCTGGCTGTCCTCACAACAGCCGGTGCTGCACTGGAACATGAGGCCTTGCATCTTCCGGATGTTCTCTCTCCAGACTCTTCACCATAGAGTCCACCGCCGCTTGCACCCAGAGCTGCTGCAGCTCCACCATGGCGACATGGCGCTGCTCCGTGCCGCACCGGCAGCCACATGGACTCCCGGGCACGAGCCCCCCCCTTTTTTCTAAAGCTGAAAATATATGGGGCTTCTGTCACCACATAGTTTATCTTTTTCCAACAGAAAATGGTAATATGTAACAAATATAGTATGGTATGTAACCAAACTTCAGAAGGCTCTTTTATTCAATTTACAATTGTATCACTTAATACAATTGTAGACACTTAGGTTGACTTTAAAAAGAATTCTTCAAAAGTCACATCTTTCTGAGTGATTTGTTGATAGGCAGCAAAGAAAGTGTATTCTGCCATGCTGACATACACACATACATTTATAGAAATAGATATTATACTATCTATCTATTTATCTAAGATCTTTGTTATATTTAGTTGGTAGTTGGGTATTTAAGTTACAATAAACATGTGTATACATGTGTATGAGTATGTATATAATATTTATAATAACCACATAAAATCTACAGTTTTATCTTTTATCAGTAGAATAGTGTAGCTGGTTTGAACATAATATGAATTGTATTTTTATAACAACCAATTCAAGTGAATTTCTGCTCCAGAGGTTTCTTAATATAATAAGAACACTGTTTTTTTTCCACGATGCTGTGACTCACCAAAACCTGTATTTGGATTTGTTTGTCACAGAAAAAAAAATATTTTTTTTTAATATTGAACTTTTCATCTGATTTGACAATACCATTTGTGATACTATTTCACTTTTAAGAAAATAAACATCCAAAAGCTTTCTTTTGATTCCATAAATTGCCTGGAAAAAATCAAAAATGTAGTAGAATTTATTGATTCTTTATTTGAAACAACTGATAATACTGATATAAAAGTTATCATTTAAGTCTTTGCAATGTTTTTCTAATAACGGGAGCTACATGGTAACAGACTTTTTTTTCTTCTTCTTACATACACAAGAAAACTTAAAATGAAAATCAGCAAAATTAATCTGGAAGAAGATTGCACAAGTTAGGTCACAACTGGCCATTTACTATGGGGCTGGTGGGGGTAGCTGTGCCAAGTTAGGTGTCAGGTCTCCCCTCTGCTGGAGCCTGAGCTCAGTTTGCTTTACCAGAAAGTCCCCTGCGTGCTCTTCTTAAGAGAGAAATGTTAGCTTCACTGGGTTCGGAAAGGGCCGGAGAAGGAAGAAGGGTCACCACCGCTCACTTTTTGGATTTCACATAGTGTCAAAAAGACCACTCTGCTGGTCACAGTGTTATCTCACACACCATCAACCAGATGGTAATATGATGAAATATGGAAAAACAAAAGTAAACCATGATTTATGGTCACTCTAGTTTTAATGGACATGAGTGGACACTGTATCTGAGATCCCACATGAAGCTGCCATCTTGGAGTGAGCCATGCCCTCGGTGAGCGTTGAACTGTAAATACAAATAATAATAGTAATAGTAATCCCACAAAGAGAGGCATGAGGGGAACGTGTCCATCTTGGAGTGTGTGTGTGTGTGTGTGTGTGTGTGTGTGTGTGTGTGTGTGTGTGTGTGTGTGGTGTGTGTGTGTGTGTGTACACACAATCCATTCAAAGCCATACTGCAAGTCATCTCTCATGTGAGTTTGGAGCCTGAATCATGATTCTTGCATGGTCTTATACAAGCAAACAGACAACCCCCAAAACAAACAAAATAAGTCATTTAATGTATAATAGTTCCAATGTGACTGACAGAAGAAATTCCTCAAACGTAAAAAGGATCCAGAATATGAATTCACATTTCAAATCAAAGAATTACAAAGAAGGTAGTAAAAGTCAGCAAAATCAGGCTTTTTTAATGACCACAGATTCTGGAATTATGAGGTACAGAATAGAAAATAGATACTTAATATGTTTCTAGAAATAAAAGAGGAAATGAAAACCATTAGTAATAAGAGATGATAAAAATGTCTGGAAGAATTGAAAATCACCAGACAAAATGCATAGAAATGGAAAATGTGAAAATCAATAAGATATTCTAAATGAACTTGTTTAACAGCAGAATATGTACATTTAAAGAGAAAATCAATGGACCAGGAGGTAGATTTACCAAGATAAAGTATGCAGAGCATAGCACAGAGAGACAAGGAGATGAATCAAAGAAGGTAGAATACAAAAAATTTAATATCTCACTTAGGAGATTTCCTGCAGAGGAGATTATAGGGGTTGAAGGGAATGGCAAAGAAATAATGACTGACATTTTTCTAGAAGTAAATATGGAGAAATTCACTTTTCATGATACTGAACATACTATAAATTGTATTTTTAAAACTTGGTATAGTTGCAGGGGTATACAAATAGACCATGAAAAAAATACAAAACTCTGAAATAGATTCATGCTTGCTTGTATGAAAACTTGACATATGATTGAGGGGGTTTTTCAGATCTGTGGGGAATGGATAGACCACACTAGAATGATGTGACAATTATTATCCATACAATTATGGAGAAATCACCCAGATCATGTGATAACAATTACTTAACTGTCTTGAAAAAAGAAGAATCTGGATCCATGGTTAACAAAATGCCTAAAAATATATTCTAATGAATAAAAGCAACAAAGATAATCATACTTATTATGAATTTAACTACTATTATGAGAAGACAGGGAAACATATAAAGCATCATATAAAATATACCAAGGGAGCTCACCTGAGGCGGGTGAGGTGCAAATGTCACCTAAAGTAAGATTGCAAGGTTGATAGACTTTAAGGGATCATGGAAGGTGCAGTGGTAGTGTTTCAGGAAGAAGAACCAGGAAGTGCAGAGCTCTAAGTGGGAAAAGCACAATATACACGGATCATAACAGAGTTCCCCAATGGTTAACTTGCATTTCTTTGATTTCTAATACTTTTCATATGCTTATGAGTCATTTATATTTCTTTTCTGATACTAATATATGTCCTTGTAATCCTGCTCATTTTCTTATACTTAAAGCATAAGACAAACATTTAATATAACTGTCAAATTTTAGAAAAAATGGGTTTTCTTGAGAGTTCAGGGTTCACCTCTAGAGATATCAGGACACTGGTGGCGTCACTCATATCTCCAAAAGGGGAGGATCTGTAAGAGAAGATGGGTTCCCGAAACTCAAACAGGTCACCGGGAGGGGATGGTCACCAAATTAATAAAACAAGTCAGCTTGAAATGCCAGGTATATATGTGAGGGTCAGAATGTTGTTCAGAGGTAGAACAAGGTAAAACATGGTGAATTTGTTCAAATGTTAGTTTTACCAATGTGTTAGCTATTATTGTCTCCCTATTATTCTGAAGTGCTTGTTTTGGTGACATAAGTGCATTATGCAAAAGAAGATTCAGTGTTGTATGATCAGAGTTGAATTTCACTATTAACTCTGCCCTTGTGTCCTCTGCAATCTCAGTGGCACACCTGTTCAGGGCATGACGTTCAGATGTCCAGGACAGACCCCATGGTAAGCAGTCAGAAAGCAATGCTTGTACAGCCCTCAGCTGGAGTTTGACCTTTCCTGGTAAAGAGAAGATTCTCAATATATTTATGGTAAATGAATTAGTATTAGATGGATTTAAATCATAATACCAATAGATCATACATTTCTTAGGAAAGACTAAGTTGAGTAAGAGATTATGTATGTTCATAAAATGATGTATATGTGTGTGTGTGTGTGTATGTGTGTGTGTGTGTGTGTAGAGAGAGAAACAGAGAGACAGTCATATTTAAAATAAATACATAAAACTCACATATAATCTTCCAGCCAACAAGAGCATGTAGAACAGAAAGGAGAGCTTTACTCCCAGATCTGATGTGGCATAAGTAAACCCAGGTATGCCAATATTTATGCACTAGCTCATTTATTTGTTAGATGTTGATGTAAGATTGTGAGGAATACACCTGGAATAGTTTTGAGTTTTTATTTATATTGACATGACACTAACATGGTGACTTATTCACAAGGTTATTATGGAAATTTAAAATGACAAATGCTCTGGCCTTTAATAATCTCTTAATATATAGTAGCTGTGATTATCTCTTATTCCTTACTACATGCCACAAATATCTCTCAAATTTCCCCAGCCTCTGAGAAAATGTACCATTCCACATAGGTTTGGGGGGATGATCCCAAACCTCACTTCCTGGCCATGTCCTCTGCCCAAGAATCTCCTTTAAAAAACTATAGACCCAATATTTGTTTCATCTTTAAGTTAATATGTTGAATCCTAATGCTCGATGTGATGATATTTGGAGGTGGACATTTGGGGTGATTAGGTCATAAGAATGAAGCCCCCAAGAATGGGATCAGTGCCCTTATAAGACACCCCAGAGAGTTCCCTCACCCGTTCTGCCGTGTGAGGACACAGTGAACCAGTAAGTAGGTCCACCAAACCTTCTCGTGCCTTGATCTTGGACACCTCAGCATCCAGAACTGTAAGAAATAAAATTCTGTGGTTTAAAAACCACCCAGTGCATGGTATTTTGTTATAGCAGCCTGAAAGGACCAAGACACCATTCAAAATGTATAGAACGAATGATAAAAGTAGAATTTTACCATATTTTTCAAAATTTCTAATCTGTACTACTGCACATACATATAAAAACAGTCCATGAAAACAACTAATAAATATCAATCTAAGAAAGAAACAGAAAAATTTATCTGAGCCAACCTGAAGATTCTAACCCAGGAGACAATCCTTCAGAAAGCTCTGAGGACTGTTCCACTCATTAGAGGTCAAAGCACAGTTATATACATTTTGGACAAAGGGTTATACATCAAATGACGTAATGACAGTTTATACAATCCAGATCTGCATGTGGAAAGTGAGTCCTGGGTCATCATGACTCCTGACAGGATTAAGGAGGAAGGCTATCTCCTAAGGGGTTGTGACCCTTGATGAGACTAAGAAAGAAGGTTATCTCCCAAGGAGGTCTGGTTAATGCAGATGCACAACCCACATTAAAGGGGAGAGAGGAGGTCCAATCAGTCAGAGAAAATTTTTATGTTTAAATTTTTCATGTTTTTCCATAAAATATGAATATTATTTCATCAAAACTAGTATGTTTACACTTTCTTAGATTTATAGTTTTATAGACTGATCTGAATCCTTGTTTGGTAGTCTATGTTGTCATCAGTAGGTACATTTTTGACTAATCTAATACTAAAGTTCTATCAGTTCCAAAAAAACCCTCAACCACAGCATTAAAGGAAATACAAGTATCTATCATGTGCTTTTCAAAACAATCTTTTTATAACATGAAGTAGATTGGGGTAGTTGTTGTTATCATACACCAGAACGACTGAAAAATCAGAAGCTCTAAAGAATATAAATCCATGCCTTCCATGAGATCACTCAACTAATATATTTTGTGCTCCTACATCCAGTGCTAAATTTGCTTGTAAATAATTCAGACTTTTAAAGAATGTTTGTACAAATGTAAAGTTGCAGAACCAAGTCTTAATCATGCATTCACGCTATCTGCCCTTGATTGGTGGGGTAAAAAGCGGGTAGAGAACACAAACATTTCAGAAATGGAACTTAGAGAATTAGTTTAGTACCATTATTTGAATAATTAGATACCCTGCCAGCACTGTGTTGATCGATGAGCAAATGTGGCCTAGACAGCTCCTGGGTGAATCAATAAAAACTCTTTTTTTTAAGGAAGCAATACAAAGTCACTGCAGTCGGGCCAAGCAGAGGAATCAGTAGCATCATTCCAGGAAGGTTAGAGCTGTCGGCTCAGAACCCTTCACCAGCAGGAGCACCAAGGAGAACAAGGCTGCCCCTTCAGGCAGCATGACTCTCCCCGTTCAGGCCCAGCCCTTTCTGCACACAGCTGGAGTTGACCATGATGGTGTATTTTCCAGACATGTGCTGGAGGCCACCTCATCAACCCAGGAGGGCCTCATCCGTGGTGGGCGTAGCCAGGGCACAACCTCAACGTTGGAGTAAGGAGCACAGAACAGCCAAGTCTGCACCACCTGCTCCAAAGCACTGCTGAACTCAGGTGAGAAGCAGAACAATGGCTGGAGGTTCAGACATCATGGACCCTTGGACCAGCTGCGGTTTCTTTGTTTTTGCTTCTCAGTGCAATTCTCTTCGAGGGAATGATACATTCTAATGTGCTCATTTTAAAGATTCCCTTTACTTGGTATTTATAGCTTCTAATACACTGCCTCTGTAAGTGGCGACACACAAACAAATTTTACCTCATTTGCCTGTTAATTGACTAGAAGGGTCATCAGTTAAGACATAGCCATTTCTTGTTCATAACTTCACATTGTACCTGGAAGCACTTGGAAATACCGAGGTCTGCCAGTCAAAACATTTTCAAATGGAAACTCATAAATCATGTATCTTGTCACATTCTGAAGACCTTATTTGCAGAATCAGCAGTGCTTCCTGAAAAAGTATTACAAAGCCACAGTTTGCCACATTCATCCAAGTTAGTTTATCGAGCCTGTTATTGGCAGTAATGTGTTACTGATTACTAGCTACAGCGATCCTGATACCAACCCCAAACTTACTTTCCCTCCTGTCTTCCCTTTGTCTATATAAGTACCTCAACATCATAGAATTATGCTATTCTTTTAAAATATTTAATACCATACCCAATCTTTACCATATAAAAGCACTTATTTTTGTAAAACAAGTGTTCTGAGACTAAGAACTCCTGACACACAAAATTTATAACTTTGAGTCTTAAGAAAAATGTAGGTGACCTAGTTGCTTATTGAACATATTATCTCACAAAATATTTCAAGATGCCTGTATGAATTATTTCAAACAACGCAATACATTTTCAAGGTAGCCAGAATCGACTGTCAATCTTTGATTTTATATTAAATGTAGAAAGCCCGAATAATGATTGTTTTAATATATTGTTCAAATGATTAAAAATTGGGAATAATGAGCCTCTTGTATAATCATGCCTTTTTCTAAATTGTAGGAGAATGTTTTCCTTTCATGCCCAGTGCAAATTTATTGACATTTGTAAATAAGAACTGAATTATTTAAATTATTTAAAAATTATAAGAATTTCAGAGATCTCTTCTTAGTAGCATGTAAAATAGTCCTTGTTGTATTTAGGTGTAAGTGCAATTATTTTCCCCATTAGCAGATCAGAAAGCAATCCATACCTCAGTGGGATAAACACACACCATGAGTTAGCAGACTGTGGTTTATAGCAGTGATCAGTAGGACAGCAGGGCATTTAATACAATGCCTCAAAGCATCAGCCACAAAGCAGTTAGCAATGTCGCAGCTTGCACAGGGAGGAGATATACTCAGGTAGCTGATGAAATATACCTGGCCCAGAAAAATAACAAAAGAGTAACAAGCACATATGTCAAGGGACTGCTTCTGGCAACTATCCAAGGTCACTAGGTGAGCACTATCAGTAGTGTTGACACGTGGCCCCCATCCTTATCCCCAAGTACCAGAGAGTATGATGGCAGGAATACAATCCTGACCCCCTTACGAACACCTAGCAAAGAATAGTTCTTTAAGTTTAATAGAAAGCATATAGTCATTAGGTGCCATGCATTCAAAGTTAAGATTGTATAAGTCTTAGGAAAAACTTGGCTATTTGGGGGAGCATTTATTCTTTGCCTTAATTCACCAGGCCATGAAGATTAGAAATGGGGTGTCTCTGCTATCTTAGATTCCAGAGTTTCTGTAGCATCTACTGCCTGATGTTTGTGGCTGCATTGAAATCAAAGTGAGTGCCTTAATGACCACACCACTAAAACTCTGGGGTTGCTCAGATTATGATACGTCATATAAAGGGGAGAACACTGCCCCTCCCATCCCTGGGGACAGCTATATACCTCTTTCTTTGGCATAATTTCTTGATCATTTTCTGTTTTTAAGATTCTGGTAGGCTGTTGGCAGAGTCTTATTTGTTTTTTTTCCCCAGCAAACAAACTTCTCATGTGGAAGAACCCAATTCCTCCTAGCAGCTTTATTTTCTAACTTTTCTATAAAAATGTAGAGAATTCTCCGAATTTTCAAGGAAAATATTAATGGGGTAAATGTATTGCTTCATGTGAATTTGAATAATGTGTTATTCACTTTAAAATGTTACTATATCAAACTTTTACTGAATTCTTCTTTTATTCATACTTGGAAAATAACATAAAGGCAGACTTAATGAGTGTGGGGTTCTGAAAAGAAGATTATATTGATAATGACATTCAACTTCTTAAATTTGTGTAGGCAGAGTTCATGAACACTGCATATTCAAACACCAAAATTGTTTAGAATAAAGTTTTGCACATGTGAAAATGTCAGCCTCTGTCAACAATAAAACTAAGGCAAGTGTTCTTTTCATTCATTCATTCAGTGCTTACTGAACATCAGATATAAGACAGGTACTCTGATCTGGTGAAAAGCAGTGGATAGAATATAATAGTTCCTTCTTCCAGGGACTTTACAGTCACATGGGAAATAGGTTCTACAGTAGTTAATAGTTATTGTGTGCATGCTTTGTGCCAAGCACAGTTTTTAACATTGTATAAGTTACTAACTCACTTAATTCTCACAACAGCAATATGAGATGAGGACCATTTTATCATTGATTCTCAGTGAAGAAAAACAAATATACAGAGCAGATATGTAACCTGTCCAAACTAATGAGTGATGGAGCACAGCTTTCCATCCAGGCAGCCTGACTTCTGAGCCTGACTGCCAACCCACTGCTCTCTAGTGCCTGTTCTTTAAAAAAAAAACTGCTCACCTACCTGTAGGGTTCCCCTGGTGTTTGGTAATGGGAGCTTTATCTGCTGAAGTGTATGAATGGTGTTACATTCTGTCTGTTGCAGGTTTTAATGGCACATAAGTGGTTACAGATATGAACAGAGGGAAGTATTGGAAACTATTTATTTTATTTTTTTTTTTAGCCAACAGGGTATGTGTGTTTGATGTGTTGATTGCAATGCTAGGGCAAATTTCATGGTAGGAAGTTAGCAAGATCTATGATGCTGTTCATAAGAGTTGCAACCTTGTGAGTGCCAATCAAGCTTTGTGCTCAGAATGGCTAGAAGATATTGGCTAAAGAATATGGTCTTGACCTCTACTATCAAAGAGCACCTGATCTGAAAGACAGCAGAATATGAACATTTTCTTTGGATAAAGCATCATCTTCAGCCAAGTGAGGGTCTCTGAGCAGAGATATAGACAAACAATCTTTTTTCCTAACTACCTTTTGATGGGAATGAATTGCTACTGAATTATAACATTTTTAAAGCCTTATTCTTAACTCAATTTTCTTTTATGCAGTGCAGTGCATTTTCATAATTCAGGGAGGCATCTTGAGGATTGAAGAAACATAAGTTTCCCTTTCCCATCTTTATGCCCTGGAGAGATATATCTGCCTTCAGATTCCAGAGTAAATATCAGTCATCTGAAACCTTTTTGGGGACCACAAAGCTACTATTGCATCAATATACTCTTTTATGATACTTTAGGAACTACTGTAAGGCAAGGGTAATAAAAACTCCAGCAAGAAATTAGCATCGTGTACGCATGTCTTTTAAAGCATAGTCTCTCACAATGAGGATGCAGTCCCTGGTGGGTGACAAAGAGATCCCAGGGGGCTTGTGGCGCAGTGAGCGAAGTGCTCAGAATGTCAGTCGGGAACTTAATCCTCCGTGGACTCAACGTCCCACCTCCAAAGTCCTTGGCAAATATAACTCCCAGACTAATTGTCAATGACGACTTTCCTCCATAAAATATACGTATCATTATCTGACTCCTGCATGCCTTCATGACTTATTGTCTCTGACATCCACTTAGCTGGACCACAAGCTCTGTGAGGGTATGGGTTTCATAAACATTTATTTTTTTTAAAAGGGGGAGGTTTAATAATTTTTCTGTGCTCGTTTTTACCTGGGGTGTTTTGCCCAAGAAATCACAGATGCTTTCTGCTAGGTGGTGGCTAGATCTGCTTGGATGTTGGTCCCAGAGGCACCCCATCCATATTATCAGGATGCAGCCAAAGCAGTTAGTTCACCCCTGACGACTTACAGCTGACAAGGGAACTAGGCGGTGAGAGCATCGTTTCTAAACAATTTTACCTCGGTGAACTCTTGTCCCTAAAGAGATGATCATGGTCTGAAACTTCTAACTTAGCAACAGAATTGATTAACACTCCCTTTGGGTGCACCAAATTATAATCTTCTTTTTTTTTTTTATTGTATGATTCCATTTTTTAAAAAAATTTTTTTGAATTTTAGAATTTTATTTTTTTATATACAGAAGGTTCTTTATTAGTTATCCATTTTATACATATTAGTATATATATGTCAATCCCAATCTCCCAATTCATCCTACCACCCCCCCTCCCCCATCACTTTCCCCCCTTGGTGTCCATACATTTGTTCTCTACATCTATGTCTCTATTTCGATGGATCTAGAGACTGTCATACAGAGTGAAGTAAGTCAGAAAGAGAAAAACAAATACTGTATATTAACACATATATGTGGAACCTAGAAAAATAGTACAGATGAACTGGTTTGCAGGGAAGGAATAGAGACACCAAATTATAATCTTTACCGCAGGCTTCATCGGCATCTGACTTGCTGTTAGCCGGACTGTCATGGGACTTCCAAATTTCAGAGATTGATTGCACAGGAACAGAAGCAGAAACGTAATTCTCAAACTTTGAAAATGTGAAAGTCCTCAAATGTTTACAAGTGAGAAAATAGGGGGCTTTGTATTCAAAATGGAAAGCTCTAATTTATGTTTAAAACAGCATCTGAGGGAGGGTGGGAGGGAGACGCAAGAAGGAGGGGACATGTGGATGTATGTATAGCTGATTCACTTTGTTATACAGCAGAAACTAACACACCACTGTAAAGCAATTATACGCCAATAAAAATGTTAAAAAAAATAAAAATAAAATAAAATGGCATCTGTTAAGTGTGCTGATAAAATAACTATCAAAACAGCAAAGGGAAAAAAGTTTGAAGTTATAATATCATGGGAAAGTAGCATTAACTGTTGAGGGGGTGATGCAAAGATTTTTCTGTGGGTGATCAGCATTTTAAATATTAACACCCATCCAACAGAAATAGACCGCCTCTCTCATTGACCAAAGCCTAACATTTTAAAAAAAAATTAGTAGTCATTAGCATGTTATTTTAATGAAATCTGTGCAGAAAAGAGTTAACGTAACAGGCTTGAGACTACTATCCTTATACTACTGTATATAAAATAGATAACTAACAAGAACTTACTGTAGAGCACAGGGAAGTCTACTTAATACTCTAATGGTCTATATGGGAAAAGAATCTAAAACAGAGTGGATACATGTGTATGTATAACTGATTCACTTTGGTGTACACCTGAAA